>NC_079502.1:79359656-80053155 GCF_030052815.1 Hevea brasiliensis | reverse complement strand
CTAGGCTCTGAAGGTTCTTTATAATGAGATGACATTTTCTCGAGATACTCATATAACCTTTCTTCTTGTTTGGTAGGGTCAAATGCTTTCAGAGCGCACTCAATTCGGTAATAATTCTTGTTTTCCTGTATATCGTTCTTTCCAAATGTCAACATTCTCTTTCACCCTTGATAGAGAGTAGCTTGTTTTTCTTTCTCTTTCCTTTCCTTAGCACACTCTTTCAAGATATCGTTGATGAGTAGTGCCTGTTCTTTTAATTCGAGCTTCTTCTTTTTGTTTTCCTGTTTATACTCTTACACGATCACCTCTTGGTATTTCATCTTTTCCAAGCTTACTATTCTCAGACTTTCACTTCTTTTACCTCACTTGGAGAGAGTCTTTTTCCTTTTCCCACTGTTCCTCTTGCTCTTCGAACCCCATCCTTTCGACCCTTGCCTCTTCCTTGAGCCTTCTCACTTTTCTTTTAAGTTTCTGCTGTTGGTCCTCCAACTATTTTATTTGTTCTTGCAGTTGTGAGTTCTCGGTGTTTGCTTTTTGTAGTGAGTCAAGCAGACGATTATCAGCTTCTTCTAATAGGATGTTTTGGCGAGGGTTGCTGTCCTCGAATTCTATAGTTGAGTGTTCTCGGTCCCTGTTAGCTCTCCATTTAAGATAATCGCCCGAGGCACTTGGGCCTTTAGGCGATCTCTCCATCAGAGTAATGTTTTCCCAAGACTTGCAAGCCAGTTTCAATCCTTCCTCTTCCTTGAGCTCATGGTAGAAGTGACCTTGGTGGTATTCTTCAATGTTGATCATGGACTGTGTTGAGCCAAACTGCCTCATTACCAAGGCCGGAGTGTAACTTGTATATCCAGTTACTCCGATTAGGGATACCGACTGATTACCTCCCATACCGATCAAAACGGGTTGGCCTGACGTCCACAGCTTCCTCCAACAGTAATCATAGCTATTGAAACTCAAAATCCGTTCCCACCACTCATCGCTCATTCTTCTGACCGACATTAACCGGTCATCTTCTCGATGGGAGGCTGGTCAAGGTACCAAGTTAATCCCTTTGTCTCCACAGGACACATGTGACTGATAATCCAGAGGTATAGCAACTGAGAACAACACTTAATGGACCCTTTCCCTTGTTGTCTGCAGTAGGTTAGGGTTAACAAGGTTTCCGCAAGAATTGCCGGTATCGGATTGATCTCCTGCCTTTCTACCGTCCAAAATGGTTCACCGCGCTGCAAGTTACGATTCCCAATGGTCCCGGGAACAAAATCAGACCATAGATCCCCAAGGCGAGTGACACTGAAGCTTGATTCCATTTTTTCTCTTGGAGGTACTGATCTAACCACTTCTGGAGATATGTCCAATACCAACCATGTGTGTTTCCTTTGACTGTTTCTTTTGACTTTGCCTCCTCCGAAGGAATACCCAACAAATGTGTTAATCGTTTCCAGGTCTGCCTATGCTCAAGGTGTAGGTAGATCCGATTCTGTGTTGAATAAGGGATCCCTAGTAATGCCTGATATTCTTCCATAGTGGGCACTGTATCAATGTCATTGAAAGAGAATACCCCGTACTTAGGGTTCCAAACCGACAACATGGCTTTTAATGCCGGGATTTGGACCTTGACTCGCATTAAGGTTGCAATCCTCCCATACTTCTCTTCAAATCGCCTTGACTGATCGTGAAGCGACCTCCATCCATTAGACGGACTTTGAGGTCGTTTCATTCTCGACTTCAATTTTATTCGGATCTAATGAAGGTAGTAAGCTATCATTTTGTGAGGGTACTGGAGTATGAATTGATTTGGACCAAAGTTTAGCATTCTGAACTTCTTCTGCCGACTGACTCGAGGATGCCATGATAAATATGATGCCTATCCTGTTACAGACTCTTGGTTTGGTAATGCTCATGAAAACTCGTTAGAAAGATAAATTAGGGTAATTTTGAATCATACTGTTGACAGGATGACACGTACACATTTATCAAAGTAGGAAAATGTGTAGGTGTTTTAGTAGAATTCAAGATTACCCTCACAAAAATGAACAAAAGGAAATTAAAGCAGAAAAGGATGAGAGTAAGTATGCCCCTTTTGTCCTATAATAGGGAGACTCCTGATATCGGACGAGCGCTACCTATTTGGGTAGTTCTATCTTACAAGGTAGCTTACTACGGCTTTCAGCTATCGTGATAGTTTAGCTCAGGGTCTAATTTTCTAAAAGCCACAGGTTCCCAAATTGCCCCTCATCAGAACAAGAGAGCCCCATTCTACCCCCATGATATTATCGGAAAATTCCACGGGTATCACAAAGGAATAGAACGAGTTTCAATTTGAGCAAAAGCCTTCACGGATACTAACGGGTAAAACCCACTGCCGCTACATGACCCCCTCCTATTTTCCTAAAAGGGTAAGAAAACCCGGGTATAGGGCCAAAGTGTGTGAGGACATCGTGTGAGTGTTCAGTGTGTGAAGGGACACCTTTACCTCTTCCCAATTCAGGGGGATTTTATTTTTCCATTTTTCTTTTTCTTCTTTTTTTTTTGAAACGAAGAGCAATCAGAGGAAATAAAATCAGAAACAAGCAAAATAGTTAGCAGCAATAATGTATAAAACATCGCTGAATAAGCCCATCTAACTATAATTTGATCGGACAAAATTAAATCTACTCTTGGACCACTAGACCAGGGCTAAGTCAGTCTTTGTACTCTCCCCAGCGGAGTCGCCAAGCTGTCGCAAGGGATTTTGCGGTTGCCTAAACGAACCCTCACCGAAGTGGGAAAGAGTGAGGAGTCGCCACCTTAGTTTTAAGGGAAACTAAAGAAAACCATTTGTGAAAATAAATTGAAATGAAACCACTTCAAGGCAGAGATTCTAGGTTCGGGGTCCGTAAACGGGTGGGGAAGGTGTTAGGCACCCCACCTCGTCCCTTAATAAGGGTAAGTAGATTTAATTTTGCATTAGTTAGGAGGGCTTGAATGGATATGTTGATCCTTTTGACTAAAGGAGCATTTGATTTTTCACTAAATTTGGATCACCTGATACATAAGTAAATGAGACAACCTTAGTGAGTTACTGGTGCATGCTAATCTTATCTAAAAGAACTATTTTATTAAAATTTAATTTAAGAATTGTATAAGAACTCTTCTCCGAACTCTTTAATATTTATTAAAATTTGAGTTGAGATCGGATAAGAACTCTCCTCCGATCTCTATTAAATCATTAAAAATTTTGAGTTGAGACCGGATAAGAACTCTCCTTCGATCTCTATTTAATACTTATTAAAATTTTGAGTTGAGACCGGATAAGGACTCTCTTCCGATCTCTATTAAATATTTATTAAAATTTTGATTTGAGACCGGATAAGAACTCTCCTCCGATCTCTATTAAGTATTTATTTAAAATTTTGAGTTGAGACTGGATAAGAACTCTCCTCCGATCTCTATTAAGTATTTATTTAAAATTTTGATTTGAGACCGGATAAGAACTCTCCTCCGATCTCTATTTAATTAAAGTTTTGAGTTGAGAATCGGATAAGAACTCTCTTCCGATCTCTTTTAAATTAACAGGAACCTGAATGGGATCTTTCCGATCTCCCGAATTTTAATTTTAGCTACATGTCGTAAGGTCCTAAAGCTAAGGATTCTGACGTTCTAAGGTGTTAAGGGGGCGGGGGTAAGGCTTCTAATTGATATTTTGTGACTAAATAAGAGAAGCTGGACTGAATTTTGCTGACTTCCCCTAAGGTCACTTTACCAGTACCTATTAATGTTCGATCTATTCTGTTTCGTTTACTTTGGTTTTATTCCACTTTATGGCATCTTGCCGAATTGCCATTTACGTCAGCCTAATAGTTTGGTTATTTTCCTAACGTGTTATTCAGGCTCTCTCTCTTAAAAGAGACCCTTAAGTTGCAGTTACCTACGTTTTACCCAACCACTTACACGCTACTAGGAACTAGAAAATTTGCATTCAGAAACGACGAAGGTTAATAAAACGATAGACTGATCACTAAAGAAATAAACTTGAGAGTAACATTCTTTAAGGTTCTTTGGCACTAAATGAACTTGGAGAAAATCACATGCATAAAAAAGGCAAAGAAAATGCGAAAAGTAAACGTAAACACTTAACAAAACGACAATTTGAGCTCTTACCTGTAAGGAGCTAAATCTATTGAAATGACTACGGGGTGACAAATAGTAATAAGACAGCAGACTGATTAGCTTGAGGGCTGACGTTCATTGTGAACTGAAGGGTGCTTAGCTAAAATGCAATCAGATTAAGATAAAAACCGAGTGAAATGAAATTGAGCTTGGATAATGGGAATGAAGACAGAGATAATAAAAGGCTGAAAGTGAGAGTGTGACCAGATAATGAACAAACTGAAAATGTAGAGTTTCAGTATTCAGAATCCTTTTCAAGAAAACACTTCAGAAAACTAGTTTCAAAAGTCTTTCTAATCAAAACTTCAAAGTAGCAGAGTAACAAACTGAATCGAGTTTCAGAGTTCTTCCGCTATAATAACTACCTCTCTTTTTTACCCGTCCCTTGAACAGTTTTTCATGCAGGTATTTATAGGAATCGGGTGCTCCCCGTGAAGGGTCAGGATTTATTTTGAGGGAGATGGAGGGTCAAGATTTTGAAGGACATGATCGGATGTTCAGGAATTAAAGAGAATCAAAATGAATGGCTGAGATCACTCTTCAGAATATTTGTCCTTTTCTTCTTTCAATCTGACGGTCCCAAATCTTCTCGTTCGGAACGATCTGAGGGCTAAGAGCGAAAGACGCTGGTATTGTCGTCTTCTCTCTTGATCCAAGGGTTCTGGGTTTGTCCTTACCAGTGAGATCAACGGTGGGGATTGGGATGTACAAGACTGTCATGACATACCCTGGCACCGCCAAGATTGCGCGATTCTTAGGCGTGTGGTGGAGATCTCGCTCGCAACGCTTTAACTACCTCTACCCGATTCGACGACGGTTATTGGGATTTGTCTTATTCTTTTTGCCTTCCGATCTTCCCTCTTCTCGATCTCTCTTACATGCTCTTTTTCCGATCTTTCATGCTGGTCTCCCATCTTCCGATCTATTATTCCGATCTTTTCCTTACTCGGGTCCGGTCCGGTCAAAGCATTAATTTCTCGATTCCCGCGTTGCCGCTTTCTCGCCAAAGAATAAATGCCCGCTTTCCCTATATATACCCCGACGACAAAGACATTTCCTTCATCCGATTTTCCTCTCTTCCTTCTTTCTTTTCCGCTTCTACGCTGCTCGTTCGCCATGATTGTGGTTTTTGATCCTCTCCGATGGACTTCCTTATTCCTCGATGAAAATTTACGACCGGTGATCGCATAACCTTGTCGGATGATGGTGAGAGGATCGTTAATTGACCGACCGATTGCGATTTCGACCGTGCCGATCCCGAGTTGTTCAACTGGCATGATCGACAAACTAATTTTGGCCGAGCAAATTGCTGATGCTCTGCTGACCCTTGGCGGTTGCTTCCTCAAGTTCATTCGGCTTCTCACCACATTGAGTGTTCCGACAGCGGTTTCCTTCCACATTGGGTGTTCCGACAATGATTAAGCTCGACGGCGACACCCTTGGGATCGCTTATAAACACAGGACTCTTTAGATAGGATGTTCCACCAGTCTCTAGAGATCGCCCAAATGATGTAATCCTTCAATGTAATCAGATCTCTAGAGATCGCCCAAATGATGTAGTTAGACCTTCATTGTAATCCGATCCCTAGAGATCGCCCAAATGATGTAATCCGCTCTTTTGGAAATAAAAATCTTGTTTCTCCAATTATTATCTTATTGATTATTTTCCGATCTCTGATATATTTGTCCGATCTGGTTCCTAACAAAATGACTCTTAACTAATCCTTCATTCAAAATATTCAACTTATTATGCCGATCTCCATTTAACCGATCTCCTTGGAATGTTCGAGAGACGTGTCAGAACAGCTGGCGAATCTCGTTAACCGATGCACTGCCTAGAACCTCGTGAGCATTAAATGCTCGGACAAGTATAAATAGGGGTGAGGGGTTAGCCATTTGCTCCTGTATGTCATTTTCAATCTCTCGCTCACTACCTCAAAGTTCTCTCGTTTGCCCAAGTTCTTCCGACGCCGATCAGACTCCGGTAAGGGCTTTGATCTTCTTTTTAGTTTAAGTTCTTTGTTTTCTTTGAAAATGAGCGGTGCCGAGGGTCAAAGAGCGGTGAGTCCTCCTTCCATTCAGTTCTCGTGGTCGTCTGACGAAGAAGAGGTGGTCGGGCCAAACGCGCAAACATAACCTCCTAGGGCCTCTGTTCCAGCTCGGGGGCGGATCGGACCATCAAGGCACGTACCTTCTTCAGGGAGGGAGAATCTCCCTATGGACGAGCTGCCATCGATCTTACAAGAGTCCGATCTACAATCGTTTAGCCAGGAGTACAATATTCGCCCTGATTCCAGACGAACTTATCCGGTACACGGCGATCACCGAGCCGATCACTTCTTTGAAGAGAATGACCTGGTTATGGTATACGAGGAACAGTTAAAGGCCGGTCTTCGGTTCCCTCTGGATGACTTCTTCAAGGAGGTCCTAAAACTTCACCGAGTGTGCATTGCTCAAGTTCACCCTAACTCGTGGCGGATCTTAGTAGCCTTCCGAGGCCTATGCCGAGCTAAGGGAATCAGACCTACGGATAAGGTGTTCGCCGAATCAAGACAGCTAACTCACGAAAGGACGACGAGCACTGGTTCTTTTCAGAAGACTCATTGCGGGCTCTTCACCAATCTGCCCTCCTCCCTTAAAAATTGGAAGAACCGCTTCTTCATTCTGAGGAGCAAAAATCCGACCTGCTTTGAGGACTTCCCCCGTAGCTGGTGGCACCAGGGCCCTCGCTCAAGCACATTAACTGAACCAGAGGAAAGCTTAATAGTGATGGATCCAAGAATCAGCTGCCACTCAAAAGTATTCCGCTTTAGATGCGGTGACCGCCGAGCCGCACCATTGGACCATACACCGCTCACCGCCAAGATCGCAAACTTCCACTCTCGACCTCGATCGGTATTTTCTACATCTCGATCTCGGGACCTTAGCGATCTCACCGACCTCTTCTTTGTGCGGTATGGCGGGTGATGAGGGTTCTAGGAAGCGGAAGAAAGAAAGAGAGATCTCCTGAAAGTAAAGGAGATGAAGCGTTGAATGCTTCAACTCCCGCCATGAACAGGAGACGCAAGGAGGCCCGTCCCGACCTTCGGGCCGCCGATCACCGGCTATCCGATCTCCTCCTCAACAGAAGAGCGGCTCCACCTCCTCCAGCTGCTCCAAGCACAGAAAGGGGGCCTTCTCAATCTTCTGTGAGAGCCTCCTCTCGTGGCGCTCAAACGCTGATCGAGTCCCTGAAGAATAACCGAACTGTTCGGGAGAACCCCGGTTTTGCCAAAGTCTTGGGGTCTTCCATCTGCCTTCGGGAGGATCGGGACAGGCTATCCCCGGACAGCCTTGACGATATCTTGACTCGCTCCATGAGCCTGAACGTGGAGTGCTTGGTGAACCAGACCATAGTTCGGGAAAAGGCTCATCGCCTGGGCAAGGAGGTCAAGAAGAAGAATCAGGAAATGGCTTCCCTCCGATCCCAACTCGCATCCGCTCAGGATTACATATCTCAAGTTGAGGGGCGGGCGAAGTTCTATGAAGACAGAGTGGCCGAACAGAATCATGTTCTGGCTGAAAGGGATCGTGCTCTTAGGGAAGTCGAGGCGCTCCGGGCCAACGAAGCTTCTCAGGTCGCCCAACTTATCGAGGAGCTTAAGGTGAAAGACGAAGAAATGGTGACAGGGATAGCTGGTGCCTATGTGAATGCTCACAAGGACCTCTTGGCCGAATTCCAGAAGCGTTACCCAGAAGAGGACTTTTCTTGGATGGCCGCACAGGTCCCAAGAGGTGAGGATAGTGAAGAGGAAGGAGAGGATGAGCAAAATGTAGATCAGGCTGGGGGATCACCCCCAGCCGAACAACTTGTACAAATTTTGCGATGAAATGAAATAGAATGCCTTTTTGTTTGATGAATGGTTGTGATCGGAAAATTTCTAAACACTTGATTGTCTGAGTATATTGAAACAACTGAAAACTGTTATTATCCCAAGTGTGAGAGATCGGAAAATACAACATGCATGAGATTGCTAAACGGAACTTAATTGAAAATTTTGGCTTGAATATCTAAGATCGGGATCTTCATTAAACCGGATTAGAACCTTGGCTTGGTTATTTCTATACTTTTAAAAGAGAGGTCGATTATAAATATTGGCAGCAAGGTTCTGGTGTTAATTCAATCTTGTCTGACAAGAGAGATCGGGAATACAGTTAACTGGTCAGGATATTCGACAATTGGCTTGAGAGATCGGTGAATGATTTGAGAGACCGGTAAGGCTTTAACGAATACGAGAGCTTAGCATTGACTCAACTCTCTGTGAAGAGAGATCGGAACTGTGATTAGATGGCAAGAAGAGACTTAGTGCTAGGGATCGGTTTCGAAGTTTATTGATTCTGGGGATCGGCCAAAATATGGTGTCGACAGGAAGATTAAATTTTTTTAAGGTATTTGAATATTTTGAATTTTGAACCGTATTTTAAAATTTTTAAATGCTTCGGTCGATGGCCAAATAAACTCAAAATCACATTGTGATCAAATAATGATAAAACTTTCTAATTAATGCCAAATATACCATTTTTTACTAAAAAAATTAAAATATTATTCTTTTTCTTATTTTAGTAATAAAATATTAAAAATAATAAATTTAATATTAAATAATTTTTATTAATTCATCATATTCTGCAATTTCTTTTCTTTTAAATTTTATTTTAATTAAAATGATAAATAATTTTTAATATTTAAAATAAGAAAAAATAATATTTTGTTAGTGATGATTTATTTTATTTTAATTAGAAAATGCAAGTTTATTTGTTCAAAATTTAATTTTATACTTATTTACCCATCAACTAAAAATACAAGAACTTATTTGATCTTTTTTTCTTTTATAAAACCTCCTTGCAAACAGAACAATTTAAACAAATATGGCATGCAATACATATAATGTTAATTGATAACTTTGGTGTGGTTTTTGCCCCCTCTTGCTATACTGTGCCTGAACTAATCGATACAGTCACATGTTGTTGTCAACAAGTTTTGGGTCTTCTGGCTATATAATAGAAACACAAGACTATAGTTATCAAACACTGATAGACATCGAATATATATACTAAATTCTGTGCTAAAATTTTATTCTAATATTCAAAATTCAAATGAGAGACCACGATGGATAGGGTGGTCATAAAATCACTCTACCTAAATTAGAATTTATTAATAATTTTAAAATCTATATTTATTTTAAATTTGATTAAAATTTATTTTAAACTACTTGTATCTATTACAAACTTGATTATCATTATTTGAATTCATTTAATTTTATATATTTTAAATATTAACTTGTATAAAAAAGTTTTATTAATGATTTAAAATTTAAAATTTAATTCATAAAAAAATTTAAATTCTACTTATTTAAAATATTATATATCAAAATTCATAAATATTATAATAGAAAATATTTTGTTATAAAAAGATTTGAATAATGGGTACCCAGTGTATAAAATTCATCCAAAATCATTCTAAATTCCATTGCATACTTTAATATATTCTATTATGATCGAATCAGAATAGATACCTGAAAATACCCCATTGCCATTGCAATTCCAAAACTTAGGAAAAAAGATAGTAGCCACTAATGCATTGTAACTTCATTCTAGCCATCTATGATATATGAAAATGGGCTCCATTCAAAAAACACGAGGAAACGTCTCCAGACAATTTCCGCAATTCTTAGAAATTAGAAGCGCATTTCCTTTGCCGGACACATCTTTCTTTAAAAAAAAAAAAAAAAAAAAATACTAAAATCAAAACTTAAAAAGGATTGTGGAATCTGGGTTAGGTTAAAACCAAATTACGCAACAAGAAAGAAGAAGAAGAAGAAGAGTACCTTATAGGGCGGCGACTGGAGGAGTGGAGGTGATTGGCGATGCCATCTGATGCTCGCTACTGCCTTCCCATACCAACAATCCCGTGATGTATCGATACCCACGCTATTTGCCTATTTGAAGACTTATTTATTTTTTTGGGTTTTTAAGGAAAAATAACTGTTAATTTTATTTAATCATATTAATTTTATTATATATTTATTATTTCAATTATTTATACTTACAAACATATAAATAGTCTAATTAATTAATCAAGTAATTAATTTAGACATGTATTAATTATTTTATATTGAAATAGATTCAAGAGCAATTTATTATCTTGTATTAATTAATTTAGGCATAAGCTATGTATCAATTATTTTGTGTTAATTAACTTAGGCATATATTAATTATTAATTAATTTATTTGAAAATTGAATTGATTGTATGACATTGCATTATGTTTTTTTTTTTTTTTTGATAAGACAATATTAGAATGGATTCTTCAAATTCTAATCTACTCAAGCAAATAGCACTAGCAATGTAACTTTTTCAAGAACAAGGGAGGAAGAATTTAACCCTTTGATATGTGACTAAACTTGAGAAAATGGGAGGAGGGGGTAATTGTAAATGGATATGTAATTTTTGTGGAGAAGAAAAGCAAAGGACTTATACTAGAGTGAGAACTCATTTATTGAAAATCACTAGGAAAGGGATTGGTGTGTGTAAAAAAGTGAAGAATGATAGTATTTCTAAAATAAGAAAACAAGAGGATGAGGCTACAAATGGAATTACCAATTCACAATCTAAACGAGTTCCTTTGCCTACTAGTAACACTTTTGTTTCTTTATTAGGTATAACTGAACTAAGTGTTTTAGCGGCTTTAAAGAGAAGAATAGTTAATTATTCTCCTCTTGGTAGAGCTTATGACTTGCAAAACTCAATTAGATGCAAATATTGCTAGAATGTTCTACACTGGGGTTCTACTTTTTAATTTCGCTATAAACCCTTATTATGAGAGTTCTTATTCCTTTGCTGCTAATCATGTTTTGGGTGGTTATGTGCCGCCTAGTTATAATAAATTGAGAACCACATTACTTCAATAAGAAAAGACAAATGTAGAGAGGTTGCTTGAACCTATTAAAAGCACTTGATTAGAAACGGGTGTTAGTTTTGTGATTGATAGATGGAGTGACCCTTAGAGGAGGCCTTTGATTAATTTTATGGTTGTTTCTAAGTCTGGCCCTATGTTTATCAAATCTATATATTGTTTTGGTGAAGTGAAAGATAAGCAATTCATTGCTAATTTGCTAAAGGAAGTAATTGATGAGGTTGGTCATTAAAGAGTTGTACAAGTCATTATTGATAGTGCTTCGAATTGTAAGGGTACTGGAGAAATCATTGAGGGAATGCTTCTATGTATTTATTAGACTCCTTGTGTTGCACATACTCTTAATCTTACTCTAAAGAATACATGTGTGACAAAAAAAAAATGTAAACTCATCAAAAAACTTACGATGTGTGTCATTGGATCACTAACATTCATGGGGATGCTTTGCAAATCAAGAATTTTACAATGAATCATTTTATGTGGCATGTAATTTAATGAGGCATGTAATTTAAAATCGATTTAGCCCTTTAAAATTTGTTTTAGTTATTAACTCTCATTTTATGTCCACTATTTTAATGCTTAAAAGATTTAAACTCATTAAGCTTGCTTTAAAAGCAATGATTATCAGTGATCAATGGGCACAATACCAAAAAGATGACCAAGGCAAAGCTAGATTTGTTTGTGACAAAGTGGTGGATGAGGATTGGTAGGAAAAGGTTAATTACATCCTTACTTTTATTGGACTCATTTATGACATGATTAGAGTTTGTTATATTGACAAGCCATGCCTTCATTTGGTTTATAAGTTGTGAGATTCTATGATTGAAAAGGTAAAAAAGGTTATTTTTCATCATAAAGGAAAGCAAGCATATGAGTTTTCTCCTTTTTATTATGTGATTCAGCAAATTCTTATTGATTGTTGGGCAAAGAGCAACACTCCCCTTCATTGTTTGGCTCATTCATTAAATCCAAGGTAAATTTCTAAATTATATATTCATCTTTTTCCTGTAAAATTTTCATTTTTTTTTCTTGAATTTATTTTCCTTTTTTAAAGATTTTACAGTGAAAAATGGCTTCAAGATGAAAAAGGTAAAGTGCCTCCTCATATGGATAGAGAAGTATCCACTGAAAGAATTAAGTTTTTTAGGAGAATTTTTTTTTTCTAATGAAGATGAGCGAATTAGAGCATATGATGAATTTGTAAATTTTTCCCTTAAAAGTGGGCCATTTGCGGATCCTAATTCTAGTAGAAGGAGGTATAGTATAGATCCTAAGAAGTGGTAGCCATATTTTGGTTCCAATGCACCTTTACTTCAAGGGTTAGCTTTTAAAGTGCTTGGGCAACCTACTTCTTCCTCTTATTGTGAAAGGAATTGGAGTACTTATTTCTTTATTCATTCATGTAAAAGGAATAAATTAACCCCAAAACATACAAAAGACTTAGTTTTTATCTATAATAATCTTCGCCTTCTATTGAGAAGCTTATCCCAATATTATTGTAATGCCCTCACTTTAGGTAGTCCAAACATTCTACTATTCCGATGACTAATGTGTGTTCGGACAGCTAGGATATCTAGAACTACACTCAAACTAGAGTGAGAAGGCATAAATTAACTGAATAAAGACTAAGAAAAATCAAGAAAAAATAAAACAAGCAAAGTGCAACTCGGTTAAACAAGCTGGGGTCACAGCGATGGGTGACCCTAATAGAAAGTAATGGTAAAAGCCGTTAGCAACCGTAGACCCTGGAGAAATCATGTGAAATATTTTTTAAGACTCCAGAGAAGAGTTATTGAGGTTTCTATGGAAATAGAATGCCAAGAAAATGCTCAGAGAATATTATCAATCAGTACAGATAATTTTAGCTCAATGAGCTAAACGAAGGGCCTTCAGAGATAATTTTTGATCAACTTTTCAATTAAGTAGGTGAATTATATGACCTAAAATATGAATTAATATTAATGAGAAATTAATTAAAAATAAACAAAATAAAGGAGAAAAGAAAATAAAATTTAATTTGATTTATGACATAAGCATGATGTCATAAATGAATAAACTAAATTTTCTAACCAATTAGAATTAGCCAAGCCTTTTAAAGGGATAATTATCAATATAAATTGAGATAAAAATGAAAAGATCTTCATATAAAATGGAAAAGATTTTCAGCTCATTTTCCTCACCATGGCCGGCCAAAGTTCTCTCCCAACCTCCATGAAAAGTTTTTTATTTCTCTCTCTTCTATTCCCATGATTCTCACCACTAAACCCTAAATTGCCTTCATTAAAACTTGAACCCACATCTTGGGAAGGTGTTTTGAAGCCAAGAAAACCAAAGAAAGTAAAAGAAATTGAAGGGAGAAAATCTCTCCAAAGAGGTTAGTGCCTAAACAAGTTTCTTTCTTCTTTAACTAGCTTAGGCATATTAACTTAAGTGTAAATTTTATGAAATTAAAAGAAAACTTGGACTATGTAGAAATTTGATTTTCTATAGCCATGATGTCAAGTGGAAATTGATGCTTTTAATTGATATAAATTAGCTTAGCGATGTTGATTGATGAGTTTATATATATTAGAAGTGAAATTGCATTGAGTTTGTATGGTGTTAGGAATATTGAGTTAGGGTTTTGACCTAATTTTGGTACTTTTGCATTATGGTTTGAAATTGAGCATGTTGAGATGAATTGTTAATCATTTGAAGTGCTATGAATGTGAAATGAAGTTTGGAAGTTGGAGGAATTGAAATTGGGATTGCAATTTCTCTTGTAGGAAATTCGGACCTATGAGTCCAGTGAGCTTTTTGAACCATAAATAGAGTTGTGTTACTCCAATTGGTATGAGGTCAATTGAAGATGAAACTAGGATCATAATGCCCCATTTTTCATGAAGAAACTATGCCCAAAAACTGTCTCTAACTTGGCCTAAAATTGACTTGAATCCAGGTAATCCTAATCTGGACCTGGAAAAAAAATGACCAAATGAATAATAAATGTTCAAATAGCCATAACTCACACTAGGAAGGTCAGAATAACCTGATTCTTGAACCATTGGAAAGGTTAGACATAGGAGCACATTTTTCATGAAGAACATAGAACCCAGATCTGCCTCTAACCAAGTCAAATTGTTAGCAAAATTTAGATCAACAAAACTATCTAGAACCAATATGCCTAGAATTTGTTGGACTTAGGCTCACCCGACCAGTTTTGGAAAAAATGCCATAACTTGGGCTACAAAATTGCAAAAGCAATGAAACTAGTGCCAAAAGTTTTATAAGACATAGATCTATAATATTGATGTTTTTACCAGAACCCAAAACCTACGGGAATTAAGTCAAATTGTTAGAACAATTTAGTACACCAAATCCTAGAATTTGTCTTAACTACCACCTGACCCTAGAACAAAATTTATATCATAAATTTCACTAGAAAATCCCAAATGGGATAAGCCAAACTGTTCTGGAAACTTAAGAGATAGGGATTCAACTTTGTCTTAGAAACTTTTCCCAAAATTTGAGTATAAAACCCTAAAATGAGAGTCAAAACCACTGACCTGAACCTGGAATCCTGTAGACACAGGGCACCTGAGTCCAAGCCAGTTAATTTGCTATAATTAATTCTACAAGATTTGAAAAATTATAATTCAAAATTTTGAATAATCATAAGACATAGAGTAACAACTTCTATGAAGAACATTAGGCCTAAAAGTGGCTGTAACATGTCCAAATAATTAGGAAAAATTGACTCCAAAATCTACCTGGTTCTGGAACTTGAGTGAGTTAAAGAATTAGTTTTGGTTATTTGACCATAACTTGAGTTCTAAAACTCCAAAGGACATGATTCAAAAAGGAAAACAAAGATAAGACATAGAGAGACAACTTCCATGAAGGAAGTGTAGCCAAACAGTGGCCACATCTTGGTCAATTTGCTAGGAGAAGATAAGACACCAAATCTAGACCTAAAGAAAGGTTCAAGATATTATTTGATACATGACATGTAAATTACCTATATGAATTGCTAAATGTATAAGTTACATGATAATGAAGGGGAAACCTATTTTCCCACTATAAATTGACATGAAACTATTATAAAGCACTAAAAGTGCATGACATGAAATGATAAGATCATAAGTAATTAATAATACTAATTTACTCAAAGTATACCTAGACTTATTTATATAGCATGGATCGATTGGTATACCAGTTAGGGATTACAGATTATAGTACTGCCTACAGAAATAATCATTAATAGACAATATATGTCTGATATGATTGTTCTACAGGCTTTATGCCTGACCGTTGGCCATTGTGCCTGATTTTATTTCAGGCTTTATGCCTGCCCGCTAGCCTTGTGCTTGACATGACAGATGTATACGTGTTAGACATATGGATGTTTAACTAGTATACTTGTAACACCCTCCCGATAACCACTCCGTACATCCTACTGTTCCGGTGACCGGTGTCGGTCCGGACAGCTAGAACGTCCGGAAAAATATTTAAACTAAAGTCAGGAACCCTAATTAACTCAAATATTAATAAGAAAAATTTAGTAAAAATTTTAGAAATAAAATACAACCGAAGTCAACGAGCCGTGCCTGCCGATGGGTCACCGGAGGGAAGTTGCGGTTCTCGCAACGAGGAGCCCTAGACCTGGGGGAAAAATTATAAAATAATTTTTGGGACTCCAGAGAAGGGTAATTGAGGTTCCCATGGCATTAGAATGCCAAGAAAATACCTAGAAAAATTTTTCAATTCCAGACACGATTTTGACCCGTTAAGCCAAACGGAGGGCATTTTGGTCATTTCGCCTTCCGAGGTGATTTTTGGCCGACTTGTCCAGTTGAGTAAATAATTAATATGACATAAAATATGAAGAAATATTGCTAGAAATTAAATTGAAAATGAGTAGTGGAGGAAAGAAAAGAAAAATGCAACAAATGCAAATTATGACCTCAAAGTGATGTCATTAAGGAAATGTGGACCAATCACAAATAAGCCATCCTTTGACTAACAAGTTAAAGAGATAAATGAAGACTAATGAGGACCAAAAATCAGCTGCTCTTCTTCTCCTTCTTCTCCACCAAAAACGTGAACCCTTCCTTCCACCCTCCATTGGAGCTCAATCAAGCAAGCTTGATTTCCTACCTTGTCTCACCATAAAATCCTAACCTAGCTTCACTAAAACTTGCCCTAGCACCTTGCTAAAGCCTTTGGCAGCCAAGAAAAGCCAAGAAAGTGAAGGAATTGCTTGGGAAAATTCTGCCCAAACAAGGTTAGTGCATATATACAATTAAAGCTTTTAAATTCTATGTTAGAGACTTGGAATAAGTAGGAATTTATAACTAAAATGAATGAAATCTATGTCTATCCATGCCCTAAGTTTTGGCAGCCCTATTGAATGAAAAGGTATGAGTGTTTTGATGGACTTAAAGTGGACTAGATATCAAGATTAAACCATGTATGCATGTGATTATTGAAAGAGATAGTTAATTAAAGCATGTTGTGAAAAATTCATATGGAAATTAGGGTTTGGAAAGGTGAAAGTGTGAATTGGCTTAGGAAATTGTTAGGGCACATTGTAATGGTCAATTAGTGACCATTTTAGATATGTTGACCATAAATGGGACTGAAAAATGCTATGGCAAAGTGAGGTGAAATCTGCCCTATGGACAGCAGCATAGGGACTGAAATTTCAGTCCCTTTGCACTGCCATAACTTGGGCTGTGCTTGTCCAATTGATGTTTGGCCAATTGGACATGAAACTAGGCTTATAATGGCACATTTTTGCTGAAGAAACCATGCCTGAAAGACCAAAGCAAAAGGGTCAAAACTCAGCCACAATCCGGAACCCTGAAACTGCCTCTGCAGAATTTGACCAAATAAACAGTAACTGTTCATTTGGCCATAAGTCACTGTATATTTGGTCAATTGGTCTGAAATTTTTACAGAAACAAGTTAAGACATAGAAAAACAACTTTCATGAAGGAACCTACCCCAAATTATGGCCAGAACCCAGTCAACCAAGTGACTCAAGTCACTGTTCATGCACTGTAGATATGGTAAAATTCTGCAGATTGCATATCCGGACAGCCTGGGTTTTTGAGCCATATCTGGAGCTACAAAACTCCAAATGGAGTGATTCAAAAAAGGAAATTCAACTAGACAAAATAAGGAACAACTTTTATGTTTTACATTTCTTCAAATTCCAACAGTAACAGTGTCCAATGGAACAGTGAAGTTATGGTACAAAATCTGAAAAATCTGCTCCTTTGGTTTAATGCTTAGAAATGGTAAAAACACTTAATGCCAACAAGTTTTAAACACCAAATGTGGTATGTTGGGAGTGCCAAAGTTGATGTAAACATTTTTATTCTAAAAGTCAACATTTTTGTTGACCAATGATGAATAGTAACACCAAAAAAAATTGAAATTCACAATTGACAAATTTAAGAGTTTCAAATGCCCTAGTATACCTAACAAGATTGGTTTGGATAATTTGGCATGCCAATAGGGTTCGATTAGCGATCGCACATGGCAAAAATGCCATTCTGTGATTTCATGGCTTTTAGCCATTCTGACTTTGTATTGAGACTTGGCCTTGTGCCGGATATTATTTATAGCTTGTTAGCTGTTCTGTTGCACACCGGGAGATACGTATGTGACCGATGGTGTGACGGCCCGAGGTACTAGGTACCCAAAGGCGGTTACCCGTTATCCATCCAAATGCCTAGTATAGGTTACTTGGGGCAACCAAATGAATAAAAGTGAATAGAGTTAATGAATTAATGAATATACCAAAATCAAACAAAGAAAGCATACACTTTGCATACACATTTATTTTCTTGCCAATTTCTTCTATTATATTATTGCACCACTAAGCATTATTGCTTAGCGCTGCTTTTGCCACGCCGTAGGTACCGGAGATTCCGATCGTGAGCCCAGTAGACCACAGATCGGGTGAGTCCATCCGACGCTTCGCTCGATGCGTGTCACCTCACTACTGCAGCATCGGTAGGGCACTAGGTGTCATTTTGTCATTTTGATATTTTGTAGCAGATTTGTATTTTCTCATATGTATTTGAACTCATGTAATATATTTTGATGTTTATGTAAATAATGAAAGTTATGACTATGAATGCAAGATTTGAGCATGTATTTATTGCTTGTATATGAGAAATGGATGTTGAGAAATGAAAAGGTTGTTGAAACCTGAAACTGAAAAATTGTTGAAACCTTGATATTGAGTTTTGTGATGATATTGAAGTTGAGAATGAATGAATTTGTCTATTGGAAGTGTTTTTAACAGGTTCCGAAGAACGGTTTTCTCCATTTTTAGCTGGTACTCCACCGGATTTTCTTTAAAATTTTCGGAACCTTAAATGAATGATACTTTTGATGAATGGTTTAAATAAATTGTATTTCATAAATTATATGCAAAAGCATTGTCTAAATTAATTGAGGAATATTAGAGTGTGCCGGTACACCAGGTGGCATTACTTACTCGGGTATACTGTACACGGGTAAGGGGTGTCACAATACTCCTATGTATCCAGTCTTTATTGTCTATTATAGGTTACTTGGATATAGAAATGTGTAGTATACTTAAAGTTTAAATAAATACATGAAGAAAGTACTAATATGGGTGTCGACACCATATTTTGGCCGACCCCTAGAACCAATAAAAATTCGTCTTTGAACAGCTAATCACGTTTCCGATCCCTCTTTGATAGGCGGTCACATTTCCGATCTCTCCTCACAAAGGATTGAATCAATGCTAAGTCCTCACATTCATTAAAGCCTCGCCGATCTCTCAAATCATTTACCGACCTCTCAAACCCGTTGTCGAATTTCCTGACACACAAGTATATTCCTGATCTCTGTTGATAAATAAAATGAACTGGCACTAGATCTTTTCCTACCAGTTTTATTGCCGACCTCCTTTCCGAAGGTTTAAGAGCTAAGGTTTTAGTTCGATTTAATGAGGATTCCGATCTTAAGTGTTCGAGTTAAATTTTCGATCAAGTTCCGTTCAGCATTTCTTCCCTACCGATCTCATGCTTAAAGTGCTTTCCGATCTCTCATACTTAGATTAATAATCACATTTAGTTTTTGTTTTGCTGTGCTCATACAATCAAATACTCAGACAAACAATGGTTTAAAATTTTCCGATCACAATCATTCATTGAACAAAGAGGCATTTCATTTCATGTCATAATCAGACAGTTATTGGTGGGGATCACCCCACTGATCTACATTTGGATCACTCTCCCTCTCTCCCTCACCTTGGCTTCCTCCTCACTATCTTCGCCGCCGCCTCGGAGCCGTGTCATCCATCCAGAGAAGTCCTCTTCAGGGTAGCGCTTTTGGAGTTCGGCCAAGAGATCCTTATGAGCATTCACATAGGCTCCGGCTATTCCTGACACCATCTCTTCATCTTTTTCCTTAAGCTCTTTGTCTTTCTCTGTAAGCTTCTTATCCTTCGCGTTAAGCTCCTCTATAAGTTGAGCGACCTGAGCGGCTTCGTTGGCCTGAAGTGCCTAGACTTCTCTGAGAGCCCGTTCTCTTCAAAGTGTCACGAGACTTTTCGCCACCGGTCTTCATGGTACTTCGCCCGTCCCTCGACTTGAGATATATAATCCCGCGGATGAGAGTTGGGATCGGAGGGAAGCCAATTCCTGATTTTTCTTCCCGACCTCCTTACCCAGACGTTGAATCTTTTCCCGAACCATGGTCTGGTTCACCAGACACTCCACATTCAAGCTCATGGTTCGAGTCAAGATATCATCGAGACCATTCTGGGATAGCCTGTCCCGATCCTCTTGAAAGAAGATGGTAGATCCCAGGACTTTGGCAAAATCGGAGTTCTCCCTAACAGTCCGGTTATTCTTCAAGCAGTCGATCAGTATCTGAGCGCCACGAGAAGAGGTCCTCCCAGAAGATTGAGAAGGCTCCCTTTCCGTGCTTGGAATAACTGAGAGAGGCGGGGGCTGCTCTTCCGATCTAGGAGGAGATCTGACAGCTTCAATGGTCGGCGGACCCGAAGGTTGAGGCGGGTCTCTTTGTATCTCCTGTGTTCGTGGATCGCGTTTGAAGACGTTCGAACGCTTCATCTCCTTTACCTTCCGAGATCTCTTTCCTTCTTCCGCTTCCTAGAACCCTCACCACCCGCCATACCTGCACAGAAAAGAGGTTAGTGAGATCGCTAAGGTCCTGAGAACTGAGATATAGAAAATACCAATGCCGAGGTCAGAGAGCGGAAGTTCGCGATCTCGTGCGGTGATCGCTGCATGGTCCAATGGTGCGATTCGGCCACCGCATTTGGACAGAATATTTTAGAGTGGCGGCCCGACTTTTCACTCCATCACTATTAAGCTTTCCTCTTGACTCGTGGTAATGTGCTTGAGCGAGGGCCCTGGTACCACCAATACGAGGAAAGTCCTCAAAGCAAATCGGATCTTTACTCCTCGTAATGAAGAACCGGTTTTTCCAATTCTTAAGGGATGAGGGCAGATCGGAAAAGAGTCCGCAACGAGGCTTCACTGAAAGAACCAGGTGTTCGCCATCCTTTCGCGAAGTTAGTCCATGCGGCTCGGCGAACACCTTAGCCGTAGGTCTGATTCCCTTAGCTCGGCATAGACCTCGGAAAGCTACCAAGATCCGCCACGAGTTGGGGTGGATTTGAACAATGGATGCTCGGTGAAGTTTTAGGACCTCCTTATAGAAATCGGCTAGAGGGAACCTCGCACCGCCTTTAATCGTTCCTCGTACACCATGACCATGTCATTCTCTTCAAAAGAGTGATCGACACGAAGATCGCCATGGCACTTGATCACTCATATGAATCAGACAAATATTGTATTCTTGAACAAACGATTGCATCGGATTCTCGAAGAACCGACGGAAGCTCGTCTATAGGAAGGGTCTCTCTCCTTGAAGAAGGTGCGAGCCTCGATGGTATGACCCGCCCCCGAGTTGGAACGGAGGCCCTGGGAGGTTCTTGTTGAACGCTTGGCCCGACTGCCTCTTCTTCAGACGATGACCACGAGAACTGAATCGAAGGAGGGCTCGCCGCTCTCTGACCTTCGGCACCGTTCATTTTCAAAAGAAACAAAGAATTTAAATTAAAAGAGGATCAAAGCCCTTACCGAGTCCGATCGGTCGGAAGAACTTGAGAAAATGAGAGAACTTCGAAGTTGTGAGCAGAGGATTGAAAATGGAATGAGAGAACAACTGGCTAACCCTCCCACCCCTATTTATACTAGTCCGAGCATTTAATGCTCGCGAGGTTCTAGGCAGCGCATCGATTGGTGGAACTCGACAGCTGTTCTGACACTTCTCTCAAATATCTGAATGTTCAGAGATCGGTTAATTAGAGATCGGCATAATGAACTAAATATTTTGAATAAAGGATCAGTTAAGTGTCATTCAGGTAAAGAACCAGATCAGATAACCACATTAGAGATCGGAAAATAATCAATGCAAAAATAATAAGATGATAACCGACAAAATAAAGTCTTTATTTTCAAAAGTTCGGATTACATCATTTGGGCGATCTCTAGGGATCGGATTACACTAACATTGGATCACATCATTTCTGTGATCTCTAGAGACCGGTGGAACATCCTATCTAAAAGGCCTATGTCAAAGCCTAGTCTTGTGGCTGAATCAAAAGATGTGTTTGACCAGGAGACCGGCTGTTGGCATCGGATAGATGTGCAGATGGGGTGACTATGACTCCCATGAAGATGAGAGACATCGTCACCGATGTTACCACTCGAAACCGACCATTGCCGGAACACCCAATGTGGAGGAAAGACGCCGGAACACCCAATGCGATGAGAAGCCGAATGAACTCGGTTGAGCGACTCGAGATCGCTACAACTAAGGTCCGCAATACGATTGGTCAAATCCACCTCTCACCATCGCCGCTAAGGTCATTCGATCACCGGATCGTGAATTTTCATCGGTGAGTAAAGAAGTTCATCGGAAAAGATCAAAGCCACGCTTATAGCCGTAACTTCCACCGAGCAATGAACAGTGGAAAGTAAGAAAAGAAGAGAGGAAAGTCGATGAAGAAAATGTCTCCGCGGTGGGTATATATAGGGGAAATGGGCATTTAATGTCGAAGGAAACGGTTAACGCTCGAGAATCGAGATGTAATTAATGCTTGGACCGAATCCGGTCGATTAAGGGATAATAGAGATCGGAGATAGGAGATCGCATGAGAGATCGGAATAGGAGCTAGGGAGGGATCGGAAGACAAAAAGAATAAGACAAATCCCAATAACCGCCGCCGAATCGTGAGCCGAGGTAGTTAAAGCGTGGCACGAGATCTCCACCGCACGCCTAAGAATCGCCCGCAATCGTCGACAGTGCCGTGGTATGTCATGACAGTCCAGTACATCCCAATCTCCACCGTTGATCCCACTTGTAAGGACAAACCCGAACCCTTAGATCAAGAGAGAAGACGACAATACGGCAGTCTTTCACTCTTAGCCCTCGGATCGTTCCGGACAAGGAAATTTGAGACCGTCGATGGAAAGAAGAAAAGGACAAATATTATGAAGAGTGATCTCAACCATTCATTTTGATTCTCTTTAATTCCTGAACCTCCGATCATGTCCTTCGAGATCTTGACCCTCCATCTCCCTCAAATAAATCCTGACCCTTCACGAAGAGCACCCGATTCCTATAAATACCGGCACAAAAACTGTTCAACGGAGAAGGAAGAAAAATAGACAAGAGGCTGTTATTATAGCAGAGGAACTCTGAAATTTCATTTGGTTTACTACTCTGCTACTTAGAAGTGTCAATCAAAAAGACTTTTGAAACAAGTTTTCTGAAGTGTTTTTCTTGAAAAGATTCTGAATACTGGAACTCTACATTTCCAGTTTGTTCATTATCTGGTCACACTCTCACTTTCTGCCATTTTATCATTTCTGTCCAAGCTCAACTTCATTCTATTCGATTCTTTTCATCTTGATCTGGTCGCATTTTAGCTAAGCACCCTCCAGTTTACGAAGAACACCACTCGGGCTAATCACCCACGGTCTTATCCCTATTTGCCACCCCAGAACTATTTTAGTAGACCCAGCTCCTCACAGTAAGAGTTCATATCATTGCTTACGTTTATTTTCCGCACTTCCTTTGTTCTTCATACATCTACAACTTTCTTCAAGATTATTTTGTACAAGAGAACCCAAGAAAAATGTTGTTGTAAGAGTTCATGCTACTGTTTTGTTAAGTGTCTACGTTTATTTCCGTGATTTTCCTTGTTCTTCTCATATCTGCGATTTTCTTCAAGATCATTTCGCACAAGCAATCCCAAAGAAAGTCACTCTCAAATCATCTTTTAGTGCTCGGTTCATTTTATTGATCTCCGTCATTTCAAAACAAGCTTTTCTAACTCCTAGTAGTATGTAAATGGTTGGGTAAACGTAGGTAGTCAGAACTTAGGGTCTCTTTAAAAGAGAGAACATGAATAACACGTCAGAAGATAGCCAAACTATTAGGCCGACGTAAAACAGCAATTCGGCAAGATGTCATAAAGCGAAATAGAACCAAAGTAAACATAATGTAATAGATCGGATGTTAATAGATATTGGTAAAATGAACGCATGGAAGGTCGGTAAATCAAGTTTAGTTTCCTCTATCTAGTCAAAAGGTATCGAGAAATCTTATCCCCAACCTCTTTAAATTTAAGGATCCTTATCCTTAGGTTCTTAGGACACCAAAATTCGGGAGATCGGAAAATCCCTTTCGGGCTCTCTTCTAATTTAAAAGAGACCGGAGGAGAGTTCTTATCCGGTCTCGACTCAAAATTCTAATTTAAAAGGAGATCGGAGGAGAGTTCTTATCCGGTCTCAATCCAAAATTTTAATAACTAATAAATAGAGATCGGAGGAGAGTTCTTATCCGGTCACAACTCAAATTTATAATAAACATTAAATAGGGATCGGCGGAGAGTTCTTATCCTGTCTCAACTCTAACATTAATAAATAACTCTAAAGGAGATCGGAGGAGGGTTCTTATCCGGTCTCCCCTCAAAATTTTAAAAAATAACTTAAAAGAGATCGGAGGAGGGTTCTTATCCGGTCTCCCCTCAAAATTTTAATAAACAACTTAAAAGAGATTGGAGGAGAGTTCTTATCCGATTCTCACACCCATTCACTGAGGTTGTCTCATTTACTTATGTATCTGGGTGATCCAAATTTAGTGAAAAATCAAATATTCCTTCTACCAAAAGGATTAACATTGCCGCCTAAGCCCTCCTAACTAATTTGTAAAGGACGCAGAATTAAATCTACTTACTCTTATTAAGGGACGAGGTGGGGTGCCTAACACCTTCCCCACCCGTTTACGGACCCCGAACTTAGAATCTCTGTTTTGAAGTGGTTTCATTTTTAATTTAACTTCTCAAATGGTTTTCTTTAGTTTCCCTCAAAACTAAGGTGGCGACTCCTCACTTTTTCCCACTTCGGTGAGTGATCGTCCAGGCAACCGCAAAATCTATTGCGACAGCTTGGCGACTCCGCTGGGGACGAACCGACTAAACCCCGGTCTAGTGGTCCAAAATTAGATTTAATTTTTGTCCGATCAAATTATAGTTAGATGGGCTCACTCGGCGATGTCTTATATGTTAATTATTATTGCTGCTAACTATTTTGTTTTGCATGTTCTATCTCTCACAGTGTTCTTCATTTCAAAAAAGGAAGAAAAACGAAAAAATGGGAAAATAAAATCCCCCTGAATTGGGAAGAGGTAAAGGTGTCCCTTCACACACCGAACACTCACACAATGTCCTCACACACTATGGTCCTAACCCGGGCTTTCTTACCCTTTTAGGAAAGTAGGAGGGAGTCATGTAGCGGTACCCGTGGGTTTTACCCCGTTAGTATCCGTGAAGGCTTCTGCTCAAATTGAAACTCGCTCTATCCACTGTGATACTCGTGGAATTTTCCCGATAACATCACAGGGGTAGAATGGGGCTCTACTGTTTACAGTAGGGGCAATTTGGGAACCTGTGGCTTTTAGAAAATTAGTTCCTGAGCTAAACTATCACAATAGTTGAAGGCCGTAGTAAACTACCTCATAAGATAGAACTATCCAGGTAGGTAGAGCTCACCCGGTGTTAGGAGTCTCCCTACTATAGGACAAAAGGGGCATACTTTCTCTTACCCTATTTTGCTTTAATTTCCTTTTGTTCATTTCTTTTGAGGGTAATCTTGAATCCTACTAGAACACCTACACATTTTCCTACTTTGATAAATGTGTACGTGTCACTCTGTCAACAGTATGATTCAAAATTACCCTAATTTGTCTTACTAACGAATTTCCTCACAGGCATTACCAAACCAAGAGTCTGTAAAAGGATAGGCATCATTTTTATCATGGCATCCTCGAGTCAGTCGGCAGGAAAGGTTCAGAATGCTAAACTTTGGTCCAAATCAGCTCATTGTCCGGTACCCTCGC
Organism: Hevea brasiliensis; assembly: GCF_030052815.1. Taxonomy (NCBI): domain Eukaryota; kingdom Viridiplantae; phylum Streptophyta; class Magnoliopsida; order Malpighiales; family Euphorbiaceae; genus Hevea; species Hevea brasiliensis. The sequence goes on along the minus strand of NC_079502.1, from coordinate 80,027,586 downwards.
AAAATGATGCTTCCGAGGCACCTGCTGGCTCGCTACCTTCGCTAGATTTGAATAAAATAGAGGTCAGAATGAACAGCCTAGAGGGTCTGTCTAACGGATGGAGGTCGCTTCCCGATCAGGCCAAGGTACGTTTTGAAGAGAAGTACGGGAGGATTGCAACCTTAATGCAAGTCAAGGTCCAAATCCCGGCATTAAAAGCCATGTTGTCGGTTTGGAATCCTAAATATGGGGTATTCTCTTTCAATGACATTGATACGGTCCCCACTATGGAAGAATATCAGGCATTGCTGGGGATCCCATACTCATTGCAGAGCCGGATCTACTTACACCTCGAGCATAGGCAAACCTGGAAACGGTTGGCTCATATGTTGGGTTCTCCCCCAGAAGAAGTAAAGTCCAAAGAAACTGCCAAGGGAAAAACACATGGTTGGTATTGGACATATCTCCAGAAATGTTTAGATCAATACCTCCAAGAGAAACAGTGGGACCGGGCTTCAGTAGCTCTCGCTTTGGGAATCTACGGTCTGATTCTGTTCCCGGGACCATTGGGAATCATAACTTGCAACGCGGTGGAAGTGTTCTGGACGGTGGAAAGGCAGCAGATTAATCCAATACCTGCAATCCTTGCGGAGACTTTATTAACCCTTACTCATCGCATAACAGGCGGAGGATCCCTTAAGTGTTGTTCTCAATTGTTATACCTCTGGACTATCAGTCACATGTGTCCTGTGGAGACAAAAGGATTGACTTGGTACCTTGACCAGCCTCCCATTGAGAAGATGATCCGGTTAGTGATCAGCCCGAAGAATGAAAAACAATGGTGGGAACGGATTTTGAGTTTCAATAGCCATGATTACTGTTGGAGGAAGCTGTGGACGTCAAGCCAACCCGTTTTGATCGGTACAGGGGGTATTCAGTCGGTGTCCCTGATCGGAGTAACCGGATACACAAGTTACACTCCGGCATTGGTAATGAGGCAGTTCGGCTCAACACAGTCTGTGATCAACATTGAAGAATACCACCAAGGTTGCTTCTACCACGAGCTCAAAGGAGAAGAAGGGTTAAAAAAGGCTCGCAAGTCGTGGGAGAACGTCACTCTGATGGAGAGATCGCCTAAGGGCCCAAGCACCTCGGGCGATTATCTTAAATGGAGAGCTGACAGGGACCGAGAACATTCAACTGTGAAATTCGAAGACAGTAACCCGCTCCGAGATGTCCTATTAGAAGAAACGAATGACCATCTGGATGACTCACTACGAGAGGCTAATGCTGATAACTCACAACTGCAAGAACAAATAAAACAGCTGAAGGACCAACAGCAGAAACTTAAAAGGAGAATAAGAAGACTTAAGGAAGAGGTAAGGGCCGAAAGGATGGGATTCGAGGAGCAAGAGGTACAGTGGGAAAAGGAAAAGGACTCTCTTCAAGATGAGACCAAAGAAATAAAAGTACAGAATAGCAAGTTTCAGGAAAAGATGAAATACCAAGAGATACTCATCGAAGAGTATAAGCAAGAAAACAAAAAGAAGAAGCTCGAATTGAAAGAACAAGCACTACTCATCAACGATATCTTGAAAGAGTGTGCTAAAGAAAGGAAAGAGAAATAATAACTCGCTGATCTCTATCAAGGACTGAAAGAGAATGTTGACCAGCTGGAGAGAACAATAGCACGGGGAAAACAAGAATTATTACTGGAATCCGAGTACGCTCTGAAAGCATTCGACCCCGCCAAGCAAGAAGAAAGGCTATATGAGTATCTCAGAAAATGTCATCTTATTATAAAGAACCTTCCAGAGCCTAGGCCAATGTAAAAGATACGATGTACAAATTACTCAGTTAATGAAGTGATTTTTGGACCATTGTTTAGCAAAATTTGTGAATGAATAGTATGACTCCCGTAGGAACTTCCTCGCTAGGGTTATGTGAAAAATTGAAATGCGCTATATGGACAGGTATCATAAATGCGCATTCAATCCCGTCATTCACGGTCAGACTATCGAACGATGCCATGATAAAGCTGAGGCGATTATCCTTTTTACAGATTTCAACCTGGCTCTCAAATGCCATCAGATCCTTCGCCCGCATCAGACTTTTAGTTTCTTTGCAAAATTCGAAGTTTATTTAAAATTTTCTTTTTTACACCTCACAGGAAATCAATATTGCTTCTAACAACGCAAGTCTGACCAAGCACACGGTCCAACCCCAGCGAGTGTACTTAACAAGATCTCGAACAAGAAAACTAATGGAAGACCAGAAACAAGTACAGAACCTACAGGGGCAAGTGTCTGAACTAAAAGACCGTGTTTCGAACTTATGAAGATGATGAGGAGATGTCCCAAAATAGGCCCACTTCTGACCCTAACCTACCATTACCTCCCCCACCTCCTACAACGGTTGATTCTCACTACGCTTCAACCTCCTTCACTTTCCAACCATCAATCCCAGACCCGACCGTCACTATCAATTCGGTGACCATAAATAATGACCTACCTTTTTCCTATTACCCGGCTATCTCAAATGCCGAGCCTCACCCTTCAATCCCGATCCTCCGCCATTTCCACTCCTCGCCCCGGTTGGAGGAGCGCATCATACGATGGAAGGAGAACATAGGGCGAGAGAAAATGAAAACTATCGGCTCTAGAAGAAAGACCGAGAGCTATAGAAGGGCTGAACATGTATGGTTCAATGATGTGTCATCACTGAGATTGGTGCCAGATGTGGTGGTACCACCCAAATTCAAGGTTCCGGATTTCGACAAGTACACCGGAAACTCAGATCCCCGCATCCACTTGGCAACCTACATTGCCAAAATGTCTGCCTTAACAGAAGACGATAGACTTCTCATTCACTTCTTTCACGAGCCTCCGAGCAGCCTCCGAGATGGTGTATACAATTGACAGAGCAAGCTGCACTCTGGAAGGATTTAGCCGATACCTTTCTTAAGCAAGACAAATTCAATTGTGATGCAGACCCACAAGGAGGGACCTCCGAACCACAGTACAGAAAGACCGGAAGGTTTTAAGCGAGATGCCCAACGATGGAGGGAGAAGGCTGCAGAAGTATATCCTCCTGGATCGACAATGAACTCGCTCCTATTCATTGAAACATTGAAGGCTCCCTACTTCAACCTGATGATTGGAAATACCTCCAACAGTTTCTCAGATATCATCCAAGCTGGTGAGAGAATTGAAGCTAATCTGAGAATAGGAAGACTACAGGAGTTGGCTGAGAACCCTGTGAAGAAGACTGCCAATTTCGGCAAGAAAAAGGAGAGTGATGTGCATTCCATCACTCGACAGAATAATTACCCCCAAAATAACTACCGGCCATATCCTCCCTCTCATGGCCAGACCATCGCAAACATTCCACCTTCTTTCCCTAATTATCCACAACCACGCCCATAATACGCCCCACCTACAAATTTCCAACCAAGACCACCTCCTCCTCCAGCTCAACCAAGACCACCGCAAAACAACCCGAGACCTCCAAGGAACCCTGATCCACCTCTTCCCCTTCCTCTCAGTGAAATATACCGATACCTTGTCGGTATAAACCAAATCGTACCAGTCCCCTTAGACCCAATCCAGCCGCCATATCCCAGGTGGTATGATGCCACTGCCCGTTGTGAGTATCATGGAGGGGCACAAGGGCATTCAATCGATAATCATGGGCACTCGGAGGGAGAGTGCACGCTTAATCCGAAACGGGTGGTTGAAGATCGAGGGAAATGGTTCCCTCCCCAATGTTACCTCAAACCCACTGCCTAACCACAATGCGGGCAGTGGTGTAAATATGATAGAGTCTAAAGGAGAGGGATCAACACCAGAAGTGGATGAGCTGGTTCCATACTTTAAGGAGATTTTTATCAGAGCAACGAGGGAAGGCTACCTTTGCCCTCTTGTAACGGGATTCGAAGAGAGTACGGTGTGTCCTTATCATGGAGGGGCAATGACCATGAGTCGCGAGATTGTGAGGGGTTCGTGCAAGAAGTCCGAACTTATTGTCTCTCGTGGTTCTCGAGATGCCGCATAAGGCCGAAAACGGAAAAGGAGTGAACACCACCGGATACACCTGTAACGCCCACCTCCAAACCTAATCACCTTCTCACCCCTGTAGCCTCTCCGCCAGAATGCTTATCCAAACTCCACCTCAGCTCCCCATCACCAATACTCACGCTGTCCCTTGGAACTATAACTTCCAAGTTTTCACTCAGGGAGCGTCAAGCAGTACATCCGCTCCTAGTCTTGCCTCACCTCCGGCACCACCAAAACCATGTTTCGCTCCTCACGAGCACTTCAGAATGACTTATGCTGGACCTGCTAGCAACACTACTCCTGCCGCTTCTAGACCCGTTATTGCAACAAAATCCTCTCCACTGAGCAAGAAGTCGAGTTTATAACTCTATGTGGTAGGTGTTACGTGAACAAAGAAAGAGAGATGAGAAAAGGGAAAGTAAAATGGGAGAGTCATCCGTAAACACTAAGAGGAGGTTGAGAAAGCAGGGGAAGCAGAGCCTATTGAGCACAAGGAAGATGAAGAACTGCTGCTCCAAATAATGAAACAGAGCGAGTATGATGTGGTGGAGCAGTTGAGAAAAACACCCGCCCGGATTTCACTGTTATCACTGATCCTGAGCTCGGAAGTGCACCGACAAGCCTTACAAAGAATCCTGTATCAAGTTTTGTGAACCCCGACATTACTCCGGGGCAATTTGAGAAGATAGTAGAACAAATCCAGGCATCCAGCTTTGTAGCCTTTTCTGAAGAGGAGGTAGACCCCGCAGGCTTAGGACACAATAAAGCTCTGCATGTAACTGTGAAATGCAAGGGTTGTATAGTGGCCAAGGTCCTCATCGATAACGGATCAGCCCTCAATGTACTGCCTAGCGCTACCTTAGCCAGGCTGCCGGTTGACCAATCATATATACGTCAGAGTGCTATGGTGGTAAGAGCCTTTGACGGTACCAGGAGAGAGGTGCTGGGGGACATTGACTTGCCAATCCAAGTTGGTGCATGTACTTTCAATGTCACATTCCAGGTCATGAACATTGAGCCGGCTTACACTATGCTGTTGGGAAGGCCGTGGATCCATTCTGCGAATGCTGTTCCTTCGACTTTGCACCAGAAGGTCAAATACATTAAGGACGGCAAAATCATCACTGTGAGGGGCGAAGAGGCCATACTGGTCACCAAGCCGCAATCACTTCCCTATGTGGAAGCGGCCGAGGAATCATTGGAGAGTTCTTTCCAGGCCCTTGAGCTGCAAGATACTGGGAAAGAGGGGGCTATGGCTATGGTAGCCAAAGTGCTGTCAAAGAACGGGCATGAAGAGGGTAAAGGCCTAGGCGCCACATTACAAGGGATCGTGGAACCCATACCGGCTATTCAGAAGGTGGGCCGTAGTGGTTTGGGATATGAGGAGGATGCCCTCGTGGATGGGCGATTCTGGATGAGGAAAATACTTCGGGATCAGAGGTTTGACCAGAAGATGGGAAAGATGAAAGTAGTCCCGAGAATCACGGAGATCTTCACCAAACCGGTCATTCAACATCCGGCAAATACAGAAGAATCACCCGATGATCCATCCATCGATGTCATCCAACTGGACTCCTTGTATGAGGCCCTAGTCTCGCCAGTGGTTGAGGGGCAGGAGCTTGACAACTGGACAACGGAGGATATCCCTGTACTCAATCTCGAGTAAAGTACCTCTGGTTATCTACACTTGATCACTTTGTCCATGGTGACAAGTGTAATACTGTAAATGGACCTTTTCTTATGGCATTAATATTATTAATAAATTGATAGCGCATTTTTTAAATCCAACACTCTCTTTCTTTCCTTTTAAATTCCATCCTTATAACATGTTCTATTCTTTATTCATTCAGGACCATTCATCAATTAGCACCTAATAATCCAATAGATTCAGAAAATCCTCTGGTTAATTTTGAAATCCCCATAACTGCCATTACTTCAAGTGATTCTGAGGAAGACCTTACAGAAGAAGACGATGAAAAACATGAACCCTCCCTCATGCCTTGTGAAAACGAAACGCGCACAATAAACTTAGGCACGGAGGAAGTAAAAAGGGAACTTAAGGTAGTGGAGAGTGAGGAATTGGGAGATATGATCTGTCTGCTTAAGGAATTCCTCGACGTGTTTTCCTGGAGCTATGAGGATATGGTGGGTTTGGATCCTCAGATAGTAACGCACAAAATTCCCTTAATCCCAGGAACAATTCCGGTGAAGCAGAAACTAAGGAGAATGAATCCCGACACACTGCTTAAGGTTCGGGATGAAGTCAAGAAACAGTATGACGCCGGATTCTTGGAAGTGGTCAAGTATCCCCAATGGGTGGCTAACGTCGTTCCGGTAATGAAGAAAGACGGGAGAGTCAGAGTGTGCGTTGACTACAGGGACCTTAATAAAGTTAGCTTGAAAGACGACTTCCCTCTCCCCCACATTGATGTGTTAGTTGACAATGCTGCGGGATTAGGCAGGTGTTCGTGTATTGATGGGGCATCAGGGTACAATCAGATCCCAATGGATGAAGAAGACAAGGATAAAACTGCTTTCATCACTCAATGGGGAGTATTCTGCTATCGGGTCATGCCCTTCGGGTTGAAAAATGCAGGGGCTACTTACCCGCGCGCAATGGTCACATTATTCCATGACATGATGCATAAAGAAGTGGAGGTGTACGTGGATGATATGATCATTAAATCCAGGGGAGAAGAGAGCCACGTTCAGGTGATGAGGAGGGTATTCGAAAGGCTCAGGAAGTACCACTTGAAGCTGAACCCTGCTAAATGCATATTCGGAGCTAAATCGGGAAAGTTGTTGGGATTCATAGTAAGCGAGAAAGGGATAGAAGTAGATCCAGACAAGGTTCGAGCTATTCAAGAAATGCCATCCCCAAAAACAGAAAAGGAGGTGCGCAGTTTTCTGGGAAAGCTGAACTACATTTCGAGGTTTATTTCTAATCTTACTGCCAAAGCTGAGCCTATTTTCAGATTACTCCGGAAAAATAACTCTACTCAGTGGGATTCAGTTTGTCAAGAGGCTTTTGAGAAAATCAAGCAGTATCTGTCAAATCTACCGATATTGGTTCCACCTGTGGTAGGCAGGCCTTTGATACTGTACATGGCAGTTCAGCAGAATTCAATGGGATGTGTTTTGGGACAACATGATGATACCGGCCGAAGAGAGAGGGCCATTTATTACCTAAGCAAGAAATTCAACGATTGTGAGTCAAGGTATTCTTCCTTAGAAAAGACTTGCTGCGCGTTAGCCTGGACAGCAAATCGCCTCAAGCACTACATGTTGAATCACAAGACATGGATCATCTCCAGGATGGATCCTATCAAGTATGTATTTGAAAGCCCATTCGTGCCACGAAGGATAGCCAAGTGGCAGGTTATACTCTCCCAGTACGACATAGTCTACATGACCCGAAAAGCGGTGAAAGGTAGCGTGATCGCTGACCTCCTAGCAGAAAATCCTATCCAAGATTATGAAGCTCTGGATTTTGAGTTCCCTAACGAGCATATTAATGAAGTAGACTGCGAAGAAGAGGGGCCCGCCGATGTATGGGAAATGTATTTTGATGGAGCAGTCAATTTATCCTAAAGCGGAATCGAGTCAGATCTTGGTATCCCCGGACGGAAAGCACTTCCCGATAGCTGTCAAGTTGAGGTTTGACTGTACCAACAATGTCGCAGAATATGAAGCTTGTGTGATGGGTCTACAAGCTGCTATCGAAATGAAAATCAGAAAGCTGGAGGTGTACGGAGACTCGGCTCTGATAATTTATCAAGTCAAGGGAGAATGGCAAACTAAGGATCCCAAGTTGATCCCATATCAGAAGTACTTACTGGAGCTGATCAAGGAATTCGAGGAAATCTCTTTCACTCATCTTAGCAGGGACAAGAATCAATTTGCTGATGCTTTAGCTACTCTAGCCGTTATGGCCCAAATGGAAGAAGGGCAGACAACTCAAGCATTGAGGGTTAAAGCAAGGGATGAGCCAGCTTATTGCTTTATGATTGAAGAAGAGCCCGATGGAAAGCCCTGGTATCATGACATCCTGGTCTACTGTAAAACCAGAGAATTCCCTTTGGGGGCAAGCAGAAATGAAAAGAAGATGATTCGGAGATTAGCATTGGGATACTTCCCCAGTGGAGAAACCCTATACAAGAGGAGCTCCAACGGCGAACTACTGAGATGTGTAGATGCGAAAGAAGCAAAGAGAATCCTCTTTGAGACACATGAGGGAAATTGTGCGACCCATGCCAATGGACACATGATGGCTAAACAAATCATGCGACGTGGGTATTTTTGGACCACAGTGGAAAAGGATTGCGTCGAGTACTTCCGAAAGTGCCATAAGTGTCAGATTTATGCGGATCCAATAAATGTACCACCTCACAAGTTATTCAACCTCGTCTCACCTTGGCCTTTTGCAATGTGGGGCATCGATGTGATTGGTCCCATCAATCCTAAGGCATCCAATGGGCACAGATTCATCCTGGTGGCCATCGACTATTTCTCCAAATGGGTCGAAGCAACGTCGTATGCTCACATCACGCAGAACACGTTCCTTAAATTCTTCAAAAGCAACATCATCTGCCGGCATGGTCTCCCGAATGAAATTGTCACTGATAATGCCAAGAACTTGAATGGTCCAAAGATTCAAGAATTATGTGATCAATACAAAATCCGGCATCTCAATTCCTCCCCGTACCGTCCCCAGATGAATGGAGCAGTGGAAGCTGCAAACAAAAATTTAAAAAGGAAAATCCGGAAAATGACGGTCACATATAGGGATTGGCATGATATGCTCCCTTACGCTCTTCACGCATACCGGACTTCCGTGAGGACTTCGACCGGGGCAACTCCATACTCGCTGGTCTACGGTATGGAGGCAGTATTGCCCATTGAAGTTGAAATCCCTTCCCTAAGAATCCTGAAGGAGTCAGGAACTGATGAGTCAGAATGGATTCAGTCAAGGTTGGATCAGTTAAACTTGCTTGATGAGAAAAGGTTAGCAGCGGCATGTCATGGGCAATTATATCAGAGGAGAATGGCTAGGGCATTTGATAAACGCGTTCGCCCACGCGAATTCCAAACCGGGGACTTAGTTCTGAAGAAAGTGTTGTCGAACCAAAACGATCCACGGGGCAAATGGTCACCAACATACGAGGGACTCTATGTAGTTAAAAGGGCATTTTCCGGAGGAGCCTTGATCTTGACCCAAATGGACGGCGAAGAGTTTCAGAGACCTGTGAATGCCGACACTGTCAAGAGGTATTATGCATAAACAGGTGAAGGATGAAAACCCGAAAGGGCGTCCAAAAAAAAAAAAAAAAAAAAAAAACTTGGGGTGAAAACCCGAAAGGGCATCCCAAGAACCCAAAACGGAGAAATAAGGAAGGGGGTATAAAACCAAGGATGGAGACCGTTACGACAGGAGGCTTCAGAGAACCTGAAATAATGGCAGTTAAAAGACTTCAAAACCAACTATAAGGATTATGTGAAATCTATCCTTGTACCTTCCCTTTCAGCCATAATAAAGTCATACTTTATTCCTTCTGCTTTTGTTTTCCTATTTACTCACCTTTTAATACTATCCTTGTTTAATGTGCTATTAATTAGTTAAATTTTTGCCATAAGATTTGAATTCAAAAATTGATAACCTCACGTACTTTATTATGAGATTTGCAGGGAATGGCCGTTAAAAAAAAAAATAATAATAAAACTAGAGGTGAAAACCCGAAAGGGCGCTTCTGGTTAAATGGGCGGAAAGAAAGTGAAAACCCGCAAGGGCGCTTTCCATAGAATAAGAAGAAAATCGGGAACAGAAGAGGGGCATTTGAAGAAATGGGGTTATAGGTCAAGTCTTGCAACTTCTTTTCCGTTAATCGTCGGCCTTCGGTATCTTGTTAAGTACGCTTCGTCAGGGAAAGAACTTCATGTGTCAGGGTTAGACTTGCCTTGTAAGTTGATTTTAATTTCTTGCAATTTACATTTCCACCATCAACCTCTGGTTCCTTGATCTAAGTTGATTTTAATTTCCTGCAATTTACATTTCTGCTATCAACCTCTGGTTCCTTGATCTAAGTTGATTTTAATTTCCTGCAATTTACATTTCTGCTATCAACCTCTGGTTCCTTGATCTAAGTTGATTTTAATTTCCTGCAATTTACATTTCTGCTATCAACCTCTGGTTCCTTGATCTAAGTTGATTTTAATTTCCTGCAATTTACATTTCTGCTATCAACCTCTGGTTCCTTGATCTAAGTTGATTTTAATTTCTTGCAATTCACATTTCCACCATCAACCTCTGGTTCCTTGATCTAAGTTGATTTTAATTTCATGCAATTTACATTTCTGTTATCAACCTCTGGTTCCTTAATCTAAGTTGATTTTTAATTTCATGCAATTTACATTTCTGCTATCAACCTCTGGTTCCTTGATCTAAGTTGATTTTAATTTCCTGCAATTTACATTTCTGCTATCAACCTCTGGTTCCTTGATCTAAGTTGATTTTAATTTCCTGCAATTTACATTTCTGCTATCAACCTCTGGTTCCTTGATCTAAGTTGATTTTAATTTCCTGCAATTTACATTTCTGCTATCAACCTCTGGTTCCTTGATCTAAGTTGATTTTAATTTCTTGCAAATCACATTTCCACCATCAACCTCTGGTTCCTTGATCTAAGTTGATTTTAATTTCCTGCAATTTACATTTCTGCTATCAACCTCTGGTTCCTTGATCTAAGTTGATTTTAATTTCCTGCAATTTACATTTCCACCATCAACCTCTGGTTCCTCGATCTAAGTTGATTTTAATTTCCTGCAATTTACGTTTTCTGTCATCAACCTCTGGATCCCTGATCTAAGTTGATTTTAATTTTTATTCCCCGATTCTTTGATCCAAGTTAATTTGGGTCTAACTTCTGTTGCCTATTTCTAGGTCATTAACTTAGGTGTGCTTTAGTTCCTTAACTTCAAACACCTAATCGTCCAAAATATGAGTCGGAATCTTTACATAATTCCTATACGGAAATTTTTCCTTTAATAGAAATTATGTAAAGAGGGGCAGCTGTCGACACCATATTTTGGCCGACCCCTAGAACCAATAAAAATTCGTCTTTGAACAGCTAATCACATTTCCGATCCCTCTTTGATAGGCGGTCACATTTTCGATCTCTCCTCACAAAGGATTGAATCAATGCTAAGTCCTCACATTCATTAAAGCCTCGCCGATCTCTCAAATCATTTACCGACCTCTCAAACCCGTTGTCGAATTTCCGGACCTGTCAAGTATATTCGATCTCTGTTGATAAATAAAATGAACGGCACTAGATCTTTTCCTACCAGTTTATTGCCGACCTCCTTCCGAAGGTTTAAGAGCTAAGGTTTTAGTTCGATTTAATGAGGATTCCGATCTTAAGTGTTCGAGTTAAATTTTCGATCAAGTTCCGTTCAGCATTTCTTCCCTACCGATCTCATGCTTAAAGTGCTTTCCGATCTCTCATACTTAGATTAATAATCACATTTAGTTTTTGTTTTGCTGTGCTCATACAATCAAATACTCAGACAAACAATGGTTTAAAATTTTCCGATCACAATCATTCATTGAACAAAGAGGCATTTCATTTCATGTCATAATCTGTACAAGTTATTCGGCTGGGGGATCACCCCCAGCCTGATCTACATTTGGATCACTCTCCCTCTCTCCCTCACCTTCGGCTTCCTCCTCACTATCTTCGCCGTCGCCCTCGGGAGCCAGGTCATCCATCCAGGAGAAGTCCTCTTCAGGGTAGCGCTTTTGGAGTTCGGCCAAGAGATCCTTATGAGCATTCACATAGGCTCCGCTATTCCCGACACCATCTCTTCATCTTTTCCTTAAGCTCTTTGTCTTTCTCTGTAAGCTTCTTATCCTTCGCGTTAAGCTCCTCTATAAGTTGAGCGACACAGCGGCTTCGTTGGCTGAAGTGCGGACTTCTCGAGAGCCCGTTCTCTTTCAGCCAGGTCGCGAGACTTTTCGGCCAGCTTGTCTTCATGGTACTTCGCCCGTCCCTCGACTTGAGATATATAATCCCGGCGGATGAGAGTTGGGATCGGAGGGAAGCCAATTCCTGATTTTTCTTCCCGACCTCCTTACCCAGACGTTGAATCTTTTACCGAACCATGGTCTGGTTCACCAGACACTCCACAATCAAGCTCATGGTTCGAGTCAAGATATCATCGAGACCATTCAGGATAGCTGTCCGATCCTCTTGAAAGAAGATGGTAGATCCGGGACTTTGGCAAAATCGGAGTTCTCCCTAACGATCGGTTATTCTTCAAGCGATCGATCGATGTCGGCGCCACGAGAAGAGGTCCTCCGAGAAGATTGAGAAGGCTCCCTTTCCGTGCTTGGAATAACTGAGAGAGGCGGGGGCTGTTCTTCCGATCTAGGAGGAGATCGGCGGCTTCAATGGTCGGCTGACCAGTAGGTTGAGGCGTGTGTCTTTGTATCTCACCAGGTTCGTGACCGGGTGTTTGAAGACGTTCCGCACGCTTCATCTCCTTTACGTTCCGGGAGATCTCTCTTTCCTTCTTCCGCTTCCTAGAACCCTCACCACCCGCCATACCGCACGTAAAAGAGGTTAGTGAGATCGCTAAGGTCCCGAGAACGAGATATAGAAAATACCAATGCCGAGGTCGAGAGCGGAAGTTCGCGATCTCGGCGGTGATCGATTGCATGGTCCAATGGTGCGATTCGGCGATCCCGCATTTGGACAGAATATTTTAGAGTGGCGGCCCGACTTTTCAGCTCCATCACTATTAAGCTTTCCTCTTGACTCGGGGTAATGTGCTTGAGCGAGGGCCCCTGGTACCACCAGCTACGAGGAAAGTCCTCAAAGCGGCTCGGATCTTTACTCCTCGGAATGAAGAACCGGTTCTTCCAATTCTTAAGGGATGAGGGCGGTCGGAAAAGAGTCCGCAACGAGGCTTCGCTGAAAGAACCGATGTTCGTCATCCTTTCGGCGAAGTTAGTCTGTGCAGCTCGGCGAACACCTTAGCCGTAGGTCTGATTCCCTTAGCTCGGCATAGACCTCGGAAAGCTACCAAGATCCGCCACGAGTTGGGGTGGATTTGAATAATGGATGCTCGGTGAAGTTTTAGGACCTCCTTATAGAAATCGGCTAGAGGAACCTCGGGCCGGCCGTTAATCGTTCCTCGTACACCATGACCATGTCATTCTCTTCAAAAGAGTGATCGACACGAAGATCGCCATGGCACTTGATCACTCATATGAATCGGGACAAATATTGTATTCTTGAACAAACGATTGCGATCGGATTCTCGAAGAACCGACGGAAGCTCGTCTATAGGAAGGTCTCTCTCCTTGAAGAAGGTGCGAGCCTCGATGGTATGACCCGCCCCAGAGTTGGAACGGAGGCCACAGGAGGTTCTTGTTGAACGCTTGGCCCGCCTCTTCTTCGCACGATGACCAAGAATCGAATCGAAGGAGGGCTCGCTCTCGACCTTCTGCACCGCTTCATTTTCAAAAGAAACAAAGAATTTAAATTAAAAAGAGGATCAAAGCCCTTACCGGAGTCTGATCGGCGTCGGAAGAACTTGAGAAAATGAGAGAACTTCGAAGTTGTGAGCAGAGGATTGAAAATGGAATGAGAGAACAACTGGCTAACCCTCCCACCCCTATTTATACTAGTCCGAGCATTTAATGCTCGCGAGGTTCTAGGCAAGCATCGATTGGTGGAACTCGGCAACTGCTCGACACTTCTCTTAAATATCGAATGTTCAGAGATCGGTTAATTAGAGATCGGCATAATGAACTAAATATTTTGAATAAAGGATCGCTTAAGTGTCATTCAGGTAAAGAACCAGATCAGATAACCACATTAGAGATCGGAAAATAATCAATGCAAAAATAATAAGATGATAACCGACAAAATAAAGTCTTTATTTTCAAAAGTTCGGATTACATCATTTGGGCGATCTCTAGGGATCGGATTACACTAACATTGGATCACATCATTTCTGTGATCTCTAGAGACCGGTGGAACATCCTATCTAAAAGGCCTATGTCAAAGCCTAGTCTTGTGGCTGAATCAAAAGATGTGTTTGACCAGGAGACCGGCTGTTGGCATCGGATAGATGTGCAGCTCAGATGGGGTGACTATGACTCCCATGAAGATGAGAGACATCGTCACCGATGTTACCACTCGAAACCGACCCGCTGTCGGAACACCCAATGTGGAGGAAAGACGCTGTCGGAACACCCAATGCGATGAGAAGCCGAATGAACTCAGTTGAGCGACTCGAGATCGCTACAACTAAGGTCCGCAATACAGATTGGTCAAATCCAGTCCTCTCACCATCGTCAGTTAAGGTCATTCGATCACCGGGATCGTGAATTTTCAGTCGGTGAGTAAAGAAGTTCATCGGAAAAAGATCAAAGCCACGATTATAGCGAACTTCCACCGAGCAATAGAAACGAGGAAAGTAAGAAAAGAAGAGAGGAAAGTCGATGAAGAAAATGTCTCGTCGACGGGGTATATATAGGGGAAATGGGCATTTAATGCCGAGCGGAAACGGCTTAACGAGCGAGAATCGAGATGTAATTAATGCTTGGACCGAATCCAGACTGATTAAGGGATAATAGAGATCGGGAGATAGGAGATCAGCATGAGAGATCGGAATAGGAGCTAGGGGAGGGATCGGAAGACAAAAAGAATAAGACAAATCCCAATAACCGTCGTCAGAATCAGAGCCGAGGTAGTTAAAGCGTGGCAGAGATCTCCACCGCACGCCTAAGAATCGCCATAATCTTGACAGTGCGAGGGTATGTCATGACAGTCCTGTACATCCCAATCTCCACCGTTGATCCCACTTGTAAGGACAAACCCGGAACCCTTAGATCAAGAGAGAAGACGACAATACCAGCGTCTTTCACTCTTAGCCCTCGGATCGTTCCGGACAAGGAAATTTGAGACCGTCAGATGGAAAGAAGAAAAGGACAAATATTATGAAGAGTGATCTCAACCATTCATTTTGATTCTCTTTAATTCCTGAACCTCCGATCATGTCCTTCGAGATCTTGACCCTCCATCTCCCTCAAATAAATCCTGACCCTTCACGAAGAGCACCCGATTCCTATAAATACCGGCACAAAAACTGTTCAACGGAGAAGGAAGAAAAATAGACAAGAGGCTGTTATTATAGCAGAGGAACTCTGAAATTTCATTTGGTTTACTACTTTGCTACTTAGAAGTGTCAATCAAAAAGACTTTTGAAACAAGTTTTCTGAAGTGTTTTTCTTGAAAAGATTCTGAATACTGGAACTCTACATTTCCAGTTTGTTCATTATCTGGTCACACTCTCACTTTCTGCCATTTTATCATTTCTGTCCAAGCTCAACTTCATTCTATTCGATTCTTTTCATCTTGATCTGGTCGCATTTTAGCTAAGCACCCTCCAGTTTACGAAGAACACCACTCTCAGGCTAATCAGTCCACGGTCTTATCCCTATTTGCCACCCCGTAACTATTTTAGTAGACCCGGCTCCTCACAGGTAAGAGTTCATACTGCTGTTTACGTTTATTTTCCGCACTTCCTTTGTTCTTCATACATCTACAACTTTCTTCAAGATTATTTTGTACAAGAGAACCCAAGAAAAATGTTGTTGTAAGAGTTCATGCTACTGTTTTGTTAAGTGTCTACGTTTATTTCCCGCATTTTCCTTGTTCTTCTCATATCTGCGATTTTCTTCAAGATCATTTCTGCACAAGCAATCCCAAAGAAAGTCACTCTCAAATCATCTTTTAGTGCTCAGTTCATTTTATTGATCTCCGTCATTTCTGAAAACAAGCTTTTCTAACTCCTAGTAGTATGTAAATGGTTGGGTAAACGTAGGTAGCTGCAACTTAGGGGTCTCTTTTAAAAGAGAGAACATGAATAACACGTCAGGAAGATAGCCAAACTATTAGGCTGACGTAAACAGCAATTCGGCAAGATGTCATAAAGCGAAATAGAACCAAAGTAAACATAACAAAATAGATCGGATGTTAATAGATATTGGTAAAATGAATACATGGAAGGTCGGTAAATCAAGTCTAGTTTTCCCCATCTAGCCAAAAGGTATCGAGAAATCTTATCCCCAACCTCTTTAAATTTAAGGATCCTTATCCTTAGGTTCTTAGGACACCAAAATTCGGGAGATCGGAAAAATCCCTTTCAGGCTCCTTTCTAATTTAAAAGAGATCGGAGGAGAGTTCTTATCCGGTCTCAACTCAAAATTCTAATTTAAAAGAGATCGGAGGAGAGTTCTTATCCGGTCTCAATCCAAAATTTTAATAACTATTAAATAGAGATCGGAGGAGAGTTCTTATCCGATCTCAACTCAAAATTCTAATAAACATTAAATAGGGATCGGAGGAGAGTTCTTATCCGGTCTCAACTCGGAACATTAATAAATAACTCTAAAGGAGATCGGAGGAGAGTTCTTATCCGGTCTCCCCTCAAAATTTTAATAAATAACTTAAAAGAGATCGGAGGAGGGTTCTTATCCGGTCTCCCCTCAAAATTTTAATAAACAACTTAAAAGAGATTGGAGGAGAGTTCTTATCCGATTCTCACACCCATTCACTGAGGTTGTCTCATTTACTTATGTATCTGGGTGATCCAAATTTAGTGAAAAATCAAATATTCCTTCTACCAAAAGGATTAACATTGCCACCTAAGCCCTCCTAACTAATTTGTAAAGGACGCAGAATTAAATCTACTTACCCTTATTAAGGGACGAGGTGGGGTGCCTAACACCTTCCCCACCCGTTTACGGACCCCGAACTTAGAATCTCTGTTTTGAAGTGGTTTCATTTTTAATTTAACTTCTCAAATGGTTTTCTTTAGTTTCCCTCAAAACTAAGGTGGCGACTCCTCACTTTTTCCCACTTCGGTGAGTGATCGTCCAGGCGACCGCAAAATCTATTGCGACAATGGGTATAATAAGTTTGAATATGTAATATGTGAATAAAAAGATCCCGATAAATTGTTTACTCCCAAAGTTTCATAAATATGTAATTAATTCAAAAATTTAGTAAATTTTATATGGAATAATTATTTCAATTATTAGTTATTTTTATTTCAATTATTGCACCACTAAGCAGAAATGCTTAGCGTTATGGATTGTTTCCCTGCGTAGGTATAGGAGACCACCAGCAGTCGCACTAGAGCTTAGACAGGACTTTGATCAAACCTGCTACAGTGCCAGTGTCACCTCAACAGTCCATTTTGGTAGGGCTCATGTAAATTTAGATTTTGCATTTTGATCATTGTACATAAGTAAATGTTGTAAATTATTTTGAGACATGTAATTAAATTTTGGATTGTATATAATTATACATTATTGTATGTAATGTTATGTGAATGAAATGAAAGTTTATTTTCTTGAAAATTTTATGAGTAATGGTATGATATGGTACATGAATAATTGATATGAGAAATTATATGATGAAATGGATATAATTGATTTTAACAGGTAAATAAGAAAACCCTTCATGTACTAATAAAAAAGAGGAGACTCTGTCTAGGTCTCCATAAAAATGAAATGGGATAAAAAAAATTACATGTAAGATAATATAATTAAATTAATATTATACACGACAAGACAGTACAGGATGCTCCGGCACCGAATGTAGCACGCCTTGCTTGGCTACACTGTAGACGGGTGAGGAGTATTACAATTATGATGAGAAGACAAAATTGTGGGATCTTGGTGGTGATGAATTTGGGATTATGGAAGATATGAGAGTTCTTGAGTTTGCCAATCTAACATCAAATTTAGCAAGCTTATTAATGGTTGTGCTAATTTCATCTATTCTTATCGTCTTAAATCTGCAGTTATATTGTGCTTTGCAAAAAAGTTCAACATTTTCTTAGTCTCTTTCATCACGCTAATGTCACTTCCTCTAATAAGCTTTCTCCTTGAAAGAATTGAATGGTTAACATATAGATTTTTTAAGGAAAGGCTATCATGATTAAAAGGAATTACTCTAGAGAATTCCTACTATTAGTGAAGAAATACATTTAAGGATTAATTGTAACCTATCTAAAACTAGAAGAAAAATAGGCAACTATACATGATTACCTTTCCATTTATCCTTAGTAGACTAAGAGTCGATTTGGCATCGTAGTTGAAAGGTCAAGAAGTACTTTTTAGAAAAAAAAAGTTTCATTTTAGATGTTAAAAAAAATTTGGAAGAAAATGTTTTACTATTTTAGTTCTAATACCCTTTAACTATTATATTTAAGAAAGTACATTTATTAATAACAGCTAGAATAGCAATGCCAAACAAACCCTAAGAAGTAGTGCTAAGGGTAAATTGCATTTTAAAGAATGATTCAAATTTGATTTAGTCTTTTGGTTTGTTAATGGTCTATGTTTTTCTTATTCCTTTAATCAAATAAGGGGTCATTTATTGTTGCTAAAATCCCATTAGTGGTTGTAGTGGTTGAGTGAATTTCTGCTTATTTATTTTAGTTGTAAGCTTATATATAAGCACATTTGTTTTATTGTTTAAATAATAAAAATTTTGAACTGTCTAGATCTAGCATTATTCTTGAAAACCACTATTTTCATCTTTATGTTTTTTCTTGAATCCTATAAATTTGGTATCAAAGCCTTCTGAGTATTGAGTGAGCAAAGAGATAAACACATGAGTTGAGTAAAACACCTAAAAGCAACACTATGGTTGGCAATGAAAATGCAATTGGTGCTGCATAACCACTCATTACTATCACTAAGGGAGAATGATATAAATTTTGAAGAGTTAGAATGAAAATTCTACTCAAATCTTAAGATCTTTGGGACTTGACAGAAAATAGGTATGCAAATACTGATGACAAAAACATATTGAAAGATAGTAAAAAGAGAGATTGTAATTGTTGCTAAAATCCCATTAGTGGTTGTAGTGGTTGAGTGACTTTCTGCTTATTTATTTTGGTTGTAAGCTTATATATAAGCACGTTTGTTTCAGTGTTTAAATAATAAAAAATTGTGAATTGTTTAGACCTAGCATTATTCTCAAAAACCTCTATTTATCTCTATATTTTTTACTTCAATCCTACAAATTTGGTATCAAAACCTTCTAAACATTGAGTGAGCAGAGAGATAAACACATGGGTTGAGCGAAACACCTAAAAGCAACACTATGGTTGGCAATGAAAATGTAATTGTTGCTGTACAACCACTCATTCCCATCTTTAAGGGATAATGGTATGAGTTTTGAAGTGTTAGAATGAAAATTCTACTCAAGTCTCGAGATGTTGGGAACTTGATAGAAAATGGGTATGCAAATACTGATGAAAAAAGCATATTGAAGGATAATAGAAAAAGAGATTGCAAGGCATTAATGATCATTCAACAGGTTGTCCATGATAGTATTTTCTCAATAATTGCATCATCAACCACATGAAAAGCAAGCGTGGTCAATTATGTAGAAAGAGTTCCAAGGCAATTCAAAAGTGATCATATTGAGACTAAAATTTATTTAACTAGACTTTACAATCTTGTATATGAAAACTAGAGAATCAATGCAAGATTTTTTGTCTAGAGCAATGGCAATAGTTAGGCAAATGTGATCCTACCAAGAGTGGATTTCTGATTAGACAATTGTTGCAAAAGTATTAAGAAGTTTGATTCCAAATTTTGATCATGTAATTGCAACAATAAAAGAATCTACAGATTTGTCAATTTTTCATTTGATGAACTTATGGAGTCTTCACAAGCTCGTGAGTTAGGAATCAATACATCACTTGAAACGAAGGAAGAAAAGGAATTTCAAATGAAGGAGTTAGCCACCAAATTTGACGAAATTAAAAGCTCAACAAGTAGAGGCCATAGAAGAGGAGAATTTCTTGGTCAAGGCCTTGGTAGATGAAGAGGCAAAAATCAATTTAACAGGCAACAAAGGCAATCCAGTGAGTAAAAAATCTTTAGTGAATAAAGAAGATACAAGAATGGCATTCAATGTTATCATAGTAAGAAATTTTGTCATATAAAAATAGATTACTAGTACGGAGATATAAAAAAAAAAGTGAATTATGCAACTGAGAATGGTAAAAAGGTAAGCTTTTTATGGCTCATTCTGATACTAACAATGAGTCAAGTTATGTGTGGTTTGCAGATAACAACTTGTTTAATCATATGACAGGCATGCAATCTAAGTTTAAAGAGCTTGATGAGACACTGACGATGAAGGTAAAGCTCAAAAATGATAAAGAAATTCTAATTGAATGGAAAGGTACAGTGGCACTCAAAACTAGCCATGGTAAAGTAAAACTCCTAGACAATGTTTAGTTTGTACATGATTTGGGATACAAATTTGTCAAGTGTTAGGCAACTAATGGTTGGTGGATATTCAATCTTATTTAAAGATGGTGGGTGTTCATTAAAGATAACTAATCAGTGCAGACAATGATCAATTTTAACATTACTCAAAATAAAATGTACACATTGGAAGTCTCAAACATGGGGAATTTTGTTCTTATTGTTGGTGTAAAAAATGACTCTTAGTTGTGGCATTTGCAACATGCGCATCTAAAAGTTAAAAAGATATTGTTCTTGGATTGCTAAAAATTGATTCTATTAAATAATGTGAAAGGTGTGGGAAACAAACTAGAAAGTCTTAGAGGGCTTCAAAGTGTCTTGAATTAATACATGTTGATTTATGTGGTTATATGGACATCATATCCTTTAGTGGGAGTTGTTATTTCTTACTCTTTACTAATGATTGTAGTCATATGAGTTAGGTATATTTTTTAGAAAACAAGTCAGAAACATTTGATAATTTTAGAATTCAAATCTATAGTTGAGAAGCCAAGTGGATCTTACATTAAAGCTCTTCGTTAGATAGAGGAGAAATCATTGAGCGAATGTTTTCACATATTTATTGGACTCCTTATGTTGTGCATTCTCTTAAATTTGCTTTGAAGGATATATGTGCAGCAAAAAATATGGAAACTAAAAAAAAAAATTATGACGTATGTCATTGGATCACTGAAATTCATAGGGATGCTTCGCAAATCAAGAATTATATAATGAATAATTCCATGAGACTTACAATTTACAATCGATTTAACCCTTTAAAGTTACTTTCAGTTTGACACTCATTTTGCTTCTATTGTTGTAATGCTTAAAAAATTTAAACTCATTAGGCATGCTTTAGAAGTAATGGTTATGAGTGAGTAATGGGCACAATACTAAGAAGATGATCAAGGAAAATCTAGATTTGTTCGTGACAAAGTGGTGGATGAGGATTGGTGGGAAAAGGTTGATTACATCCTTACTTTTACTGGACCCACATATGACATGATTAGAGTTTGTGACACAAAGAAGCCATGCCTTTATTTGGTTTATAAGTTGTGGGATTCTATAATTGAAAAGGTGAAGAATATTTTTTATCATGGAGGAAAGCAAGAAGATGAGTTTTCTTTTTTTCTATTATGTGGTTCATCGAATTCTTGTTGATCGCTGGGCAAAGAGCAACACTCCTCTTCATTGATTGGCTCATTCATTAAATCTAAGGTAAAATTTTGAATTATACATTCATCTTCTTCCCATAAATTTTTTACTTTTTTTAGTTTCCTAAATTTATTTTCTTATTTTTGAAGATTTTACGGTGAAAAATGGCTTCAAGAGGGAGAAGGTAGAGTGCCTCCTCATATGGATGGATAAGTATCCACTGAAAGAATTAAGTGCTTTAGCAGGATTTTTTTTTTTAATGAAAATGAGCAAAATAGAAAAAATGATGAATTTGCAAATTTTTCCCTTAAAAGTGGGCCATTTGCAGATCTTGATTTTATTGGAAATAGGTATATTACAAATCCTAGAAAGTGATAGGCATATTTTAGTTTCAAAGCACCTTTGCTTTAAAGGTTGGCTTTTAAAATATTTGGACAACCTGCTTTCTCCTCTTGTTGTGAAAGGAATTGGAGTACTTATTCCTTCATTAATTTATGTAGAAGGAAAAATTAACCCCAAAACATGCAGAGGACTTGGTTTTCATCCATAATAATCTTTGTCTTCTGTCGAGAAGCTTCTCCTAATATTATGATGAGAAGACAAAATTATGGGATGTTGGTGGTGATGAATTTGGGAGTATGGAAGATATAGAAGTTCTTGAGTTTGCCAATCTTTCATTGGATGAACCAAAATTAGAGTCTTTTTTTTTTATGAAAATACAACTACAAAGGAACAAGATAATGAAATAGAAGAAATGCCATAAATTTCATCTTTTCCTTTTGTAGCATTTGAATGTTTTGTAGTTTATCTTTTTTTTTTTTAGTATGAAACTTCTAAAGCTTGTTTTTTTTTTTTAATATGACTAAATTTGAATGTTGATTTGGATTTTATTTATTGTTAAACATCTTTCATGATTTGGATATATATATATATACCCCCTATATTTTTAATATTTACACGTTTTCTCACGTTTTTGTTCCCTATATTTTTTAAAATGTTGCTTCACCGTGTCCCTTTCCACGTTTTGTCGCGTCTGCATTGCCATTTCCATGCTACATAGTTGGTCATTTTGAAACAAATAAGTTTAGGACTAAAGCAGGGAGACACCCATATCAATCACAAACTAGTACTTTACATCAAATTTAGCAAGCTTATCCATGGTTGTGTTCATTTCATCTATTTTGATCAACTTAAATCTATAGTTATATTGTGCTTTGCATAAAAGTCTGTGTTTTCATTTTTGTGCTACATAGGATTGCAATATCTTGGTAGGTGATTTGGAAGGAGAGGACCAAGGCCATCTTTAATCAGACTGAGCCTAATTCAGTAGCTACTAATCAATAGATAACCTAATATTCTATTGAGATTACACAAATTCTAACTAGCAATGGTCATCAAGGATCATCCATGCCTTAAGAAGACAAAGATGAATTTTGGATTTGTCCATCTAGAGGGTAGCTTACAATTAACTATGATACAACATGGATGGGTATAAATTCTCTTTTGACAATGGAGTGATAGTTCAAAACTATAAGGGTGATCATATTGATGGAAGAGTTTCTAAATTAGTTAGTTCCTCTCCATTAGTAGGAGAAGCAAAAGCTGTTTTCACTGGCCTCCAGTTTGCTTTAGCCATGGAAGCTCATAATCATGTAGTAGATCTGACTCTTATAACCTTATTGTAGCAATTCATGATAAGAGGAATTGTCCATGGGAAATTAAAGCAATGATTGCAACTATCAAGGAGTAAGCTCATTTCCTCACGCAAATTCAGATAAAAAAGATAGTAGAAGACTAACGTAGCAATAGATTGTTTAGCAAAACTTTAGTTTAAAAATTTCCATGTCATTGGCCGACAATCATCCAATATGGTATTGAGCTTTATTTTGTACAATAATGCACTTAGAGCCTTGCAATATATATATATAAAAAAAAACCAACTTTGTAAATAAAAAATAAATTTATTTTAAAATGCATATAATTATTAAACTCACGTTCTAAAGAGCATATAATATTAGTGAATTAATGTCAATAGATAGTTTTTTTTTTTATCGAAAGGAAGATTTCATTCAGAGGAGAAAGAAGCAACAAGCCAGATACAAAGTTGACTTGCGTCATGGGATTGCAAATAAAAGAGGTATCATGCAATATTTTTTGAGCAATCCTATTACAATTCCTCTTAACAAAAGAAAATCCAACATTCACAAAGCTACCAACAAACCATTGAATATTGATAATCAAACTAGAGATTTCCACTGCTAGGAACTGTCCATTAATGCTTGGATGACTGAGATAGAGTCTCTCTCAAAAATGACTTTTGAAAAGCCTTTGCTTATGGCCCAAAGAACCACTTCTCTGCAAGCCAAACATTCAGCTAATAAAGGATCTAAATGCGAAGGCACAAATTTGCAAAATTAACTAGCAGCATTACCCAAATGATCTAGACCTATACCAGTGATGGTAACTCTGTTATCATGGCTAGAAATAACAGCATTAAACTTTATTTTGATTGCACCTACTTGAGGAGGCAACCACACAAGGGAATGATGGACTATCTCTTCGTTTGTATGATTCAAAACAAAGTTGGCAGTATCAAAATCTTCCAAATGATTTAAAGCAGTATCAATAACTTATTGGTAGCTTATGGATTGATTTTGAAAAATAATGGAATTCCTACTTTTCCAAATGTGCCAAAGAAGAAAAACAACCATGGGGATGAATTCTTTATCCTTTTGTCGGCTTTTGAGAGGTTGGATGATTTCTTCCAAGTAGGCAATCATGGACAATCCTCCAAGCAAAGAAGAATGCATCCGCAAGGGAGAATGAAGCCAAATTTCCACAACTCTTGGACAATTAAAGAAAATATGCTTGATGGATTCTATTTCACCATGCAATTTGGAGGAATATTAGGAACTCTCCTATGCATAAGATCATTCACTAGAAGGTGTTCTTTGAGAAGTATCTAGATAAAAACAGTTATTTTAGGGGGAAGATGAAGCTTCCATAGGCTTTTCCAAAGCAAAGAAAAGTTCCTCTAGGCAAAAGGACCTGGACCGATTGAATTCCTATTAATGTCTACTTGTTGTAAAGCTCATGCTATGAAATAGCCTAATTTGGCTAAGTAAATGCCATTTTTATCATAATGTCAGACTTGCCTGTCTTCTCTTGAAACCATGCTAATTGGAATAGCTTGAATCCATTTTACATCTATGTCTTGAAACTTCTCCTTAAGCTTTTGGATATCCCAAGATCTAGAATGAGAGTCAATTAGTTAAGAAACCCAGACAATCGCTTGATCATGATTCGATTTCAAAGAAGGAGGATGAGGAAAGGCATAAGTAGCCCATATATCTTCTTTGCGTAAAGTTGAATCCCAATTCCCTATATGCCATCTAACACCTTTTTTAATAATAGAACTCCCCCAAAGTGTAATTTGCCAACCACACGATGAATGACTACCTTGGGAAGCTTGGAGAAAGGAAAAGAAAGGAAAATATTTTCCTTTGAGCACTCGAGATAATAAGGAGTTAGGCTTAGCAATTAACCTCCAACCTTGCTTTGCTAGAAGGGCTCTGTTAAAACATGGTAGGTCTCTAAAGCCTAATCCCCCTTCAACTTTGGGATCACATAACTTGTTCCAACCAATTCAGTGGATTTTCCTATCCTCATTCGAATGACCCCATAAAAAATTTGAAATGATAGAATTAATTTCCTTGCCAAAAGATGTGGGGAATTTGAAGCAAAACATAGCAAACACTGGAATTGCAGTAACAATACATTTGATGAGAGTTTCTTTTCCCTCTTTTGAAAGCTACATTTCCTTCCATCCTACCGTTTGGGATAGAATTCTACTCTTAAGAAACTCAAAAGCTTGTTTTTTAGATTTAGAAATACCAGAAGGTAGACCCAAAAATCTATCTTGCCCATTAAGTTTAGAAATATTCAGAGTATTGGTAATATTTAACTAAACATGTGAAGGGAGTGTTGCCACTAAAAATGATTACTGATTTAGCAAAATTTATCAACTGCGCACTTGCTTCTGCATAGTCTTTGAAACATTGTTTGATGATGCTAGTTTGATGAGCATTAGCTTTTTGCATAAATAACAAAATCGTCTACAAAAAAATATGTGTGTGATGCAATGACCACGTCTGGAAATATTCAAACCTTGAATAGTAAATGTTTTGATCATATGGGATAAACCTTTAGCACATAAAAGGAATAAATAAGGGGAAAGGGGATCCCCTTGTTGCAAACCTCTGGATGGAATAAATGGTCCCATGCGATGCCCATTGATATTAACAAAATAGGATAATGTGGATACACACTCCAAGATCCACTTAATCAACTGATGATGAAAACCAAAAGTTTCAAGAATATGCTGAAGATAACCCCACTACACACATTCGTAAGCTTTACTAACATCAAGTTTTACAGCTGTCCCATAATTACTTCCCCTCTTCCTCAACTTCAAAGTGTGCATGAGTTCATGGTTAATAAGTATGTTATTGTTAATTAAACACCCTTTTAAAGAAGCATTATGTTCCTCTCTAATAATTGCATCCATTATGGGTTAAAGTCTGGCAATGATTACTTTGGGGATGATTTTATAGAGAATGTTGCAAAGTCCTATTAGCCGTAAGTCCCTTATCGACTCAACATGCTTAACCTTAGGAACTAAAGTTTTTAGAGTATTATTCACACTTATATAAAATCTGCCTTCCACAAAAAAGTTCCTCACTGTGAGACAATCATCTTGGCCTATAATGTTCTAATAGTGCTAAAAAAATAGGCTAATAAGGCCATTCATACCCAATGCCTTTGTTGGATGAATGGAAAAAACTGTCCTCTTGATTTCACTATCCAAAACTAGCATAATTAAATTAGCATTCATATCAT
The DNA here is from genome assembly GCF_030052815.1 of Hevea brasiliensis. NCBI lineage: Eukaryota > Viridiplantae > Streptophyta > Magnoliopsida > Malpighiales > Euphorbiaceae > Hevea > Hevea brasiliensis. Next base: position 80,001,153 of record NC_079502.1, on the reverse strand, counting down.
CTGTCACACGCCTATGAAAACCAGTAGTTACAGTATTGAAGTCCGTAGGATGATGGAAGAATAAATGCTAGTAAAGTAGTTAAGAGCAATCTATTTAATGTCTTTGAGAGAATGTTTTCATAAGCCATTTTGATCCCTTAACCCTGCTAATATATTTCTCTTCCTTTTTTGTAATACTCTAGCATGGAAAAAGGATGTATTTTTGTCCCCCAAATGTAGCCAAGATTAATGAGATTTTTAAGCCTAGTATTGTTCCTCTTGGATCAATTCCACTTTCAATTTTCCTCCAAATTCCTTATAGACTCGCCATTCTAGCCGACTGCACTCTCTTTTGCTAATCTCAATTCCTTCTCTAAATGATGGATATGCAGACGAGAATTATGAGGGCTGTTTCTATCCCAATTCACTAATGATGACCAAAATGAGGTAATTTTATGGCAGAGAAGATTTAGAGAAGAGCAATGTGCATTTGAAGACCATGTGTTAGGGATGATATTTCTAACTTCTTGCATGTGAATCCATCTTGCATCAAAACGGAAGAACTTCTGAGCTTTATGAATTGATGGATCCATATTAATCAACAAACTTCGATGGTCAGACCCTTTATCATCTAAATGCTGAACCAAGATGTTGGGATTGCAGAATAGCAATTATGGAGTGGAAAAACCTCTATCCAATCTCTCTTTGATATGATGAGGACTACTTTAATGATTATTCCAAGTCATTGGAGGACCCTGGAAACCAAGATCAAGCAGGCCCATTCTATCTACAAATTATCGAAAGGGATTAATTTGAGAGAAATTAAGAGCTTCTCCACCTTGTTTCTCTGAAACATGAAGGAGTGCATTGAAATCTCCCCTAAAAAATAATGATGGATCAATAGAATTTCTATAATTGAGCAAAAAGGAGAATCGTTCAAATCTCATCTCATCATTAGGACTCATATAAACAAAAACTATATCCCATTGGCATTTCAGTTTAGCATTAGAATAGAGTACATGGATGTAGAAATTTTCAGAGGATACAATGGAAATATCATAATAGTCTTTTCATGCTAAACAGAGACCTCTAGCTAAACCTCAAGGGTCAATGAAAAAGAAGTCATAAAAACCACATCTTTGCATTATTTTCTTCATAAAAGATGCCTCGTTTTTACTCTCCATAAGAAACGCCAAAGGTGGGGAATGGGAGTTATAGATCCCTTTAAGACTGTGGAATGTCAGGGGGTTCCCCGCACCCTGACAATTCCAAGAGAGAACCATCATTGATCTAGTTGGGCCATTTGAGGCTGGCTTCCTCCACCTTATCAGAAGATGATGATTCCAAGCAAAGCTTCTTTGCTTCTGTCTGAGCAAAAATAGTCTCTGTGGTCCGCTTTTTGTATTCACTAGTCTCTGTCCCTTTTCTTTGGATAATTTAAGCTTGATCATATTCTTCAATTTCTCATATAGTGACCCCTGAATTTGCAGTGGCATTTCCCCTATCAAGTCACTTTGGATTTCACTTAGTTACATTCTTTCTCCCCATCGTTATTTCCTTGATTAGTAGGGTCTTGCACTTGATTGTAAGCATACTTCTGTGTTGGAGGGAAAAGTTCTATTGTAATTTTATCCTCAAAAGGAATTAATGACTCTAGGCTAAGAGTATTTGCTAGGATACTCAAAGGAGGTTCTTTGGGCATAACCTCCTCTTTTTGATTCCACCAACCCAAAGTAACATTGACTTCCATTGTTGGATGAGAATAATTTGGGCCTTGATTCTGAGTGGGGAGAGATGTTTAATCTTTTTTAGATGAGTATTATTTTTAGGCTCATCTATTTCAATCTCATTTCGGCCCACCAATGAGGAGATATTGTTTAATAGTTATACCTCAAAAGGTAATCTTTCTTCTTAACAAGGGTTAGACTATTGTATATCTTCAACCACCGTATCAAACTTGAGATCTTTATCACTAAAACTTGCCAGAAGACTTGCAGTAACCGTTTGGAAGTGGCTTACTAGGTAAGGAAAACGCTTGATGAAACTTTATGTATTAACATGACTTATCCCAATTTTAGCCATTTAGTCCTTCAAAAGTGCTAGCATCTGTTCCCTAGGGAAAAGTTTCGCAGCAGATACATTAGGAGAAACACCTAATGGCACAAGAAACGATGACTCATCTAAAGGGGAAGCTAGCTTTGTATGGTCATCCTTTGCTAGCGATTTGCCTTTACCGAAGTCATTCTTGTCAGATGGCATATCCCAATTTGTAGAATTAAAGGTGCTTTTAGAAGTTGTTTTAACAATTGGAGGAGTGAGAGTTTTTGTTTTGGCTATGGTGTCTTTTTTAGGTAGGGATGTGTTCAAAGGTAAATGCAATAAAAGGTGGTTTTTAATTTGTTTGGGAGGGTTATCCTTTAAGTTTTAGATGGACAGAAGAGGTGATGGCTATCTAGGGATGAAGCTTCTGGGTTTCTAGTTTGCAAGGGGGTTTGCTTTTAACCAAGGTTTGAAGATAAATTTTAAAGCCCCTTCTGAATTTGGTTATTGTTGCCATGTAGTGCTTGCATAATTCCTTCTCATATGTCCTAGAATGCCACATGCATAACAAATGTCTAGCATCTTTTCAAACTTGAAATGCATCTTTTGAATCTTACCATCTTGTTTCACCAACTGGAATCCTATAAGAAAAGGCTGGGTGATAGAAATGCTCACCTTAATCCTAAGAAAATAGAGGTATCCTAGATGCCCATTTTGAGTAAGATTCGCCTCAATGAAGATCCTAAGTTGGCTATGATAGTTTTAGCAATTTCCATATTCATTTGATTTGGCGTGAGACCAAACACTTGTATCCAGAAGGGTGATTGATCAAAAGAGAGTTCTACCAAGGTCTTGTCTGGTGGCCATTCAATTAGGGACAACAATTGATTATTGATTGACCACGGACAATTTTCCATCACCAAACGAGCACCACCTATGACACCCCTTACCCGTCTACAGTGTAGTCGAGTAAGTTATGCCACTCAGTGTGCCGGAGCACCAATTCATATTTTAATTACAATTTATCCCTTTTAATTCATTTATTTACAATTTTTGCTAAATCTGAATTTTTTCGAAATTTTTATAGAAAATTTGGCAAAGTGCCGCTGTAAATTAGAAAAACAGTTCTCCTGAACCTGTTTAAAAACACTTCCAATATAATTTCCAAATCCAAACTCCATTATACACATTTCAAATTAATCTCAAAATCTCAATCTCAAATAACAACATTATTTTCAGATTACTGGAAGCACATTCATAAATATTTCTCAACATAATATACAGAAAATTTCAATAATATGTAATTTCATATATTTACATCATCAAATAATTTCAAGAGTTTATAGTTACAATCCCAAAACTAATACAAAATACAAAATGCTACCCAAAATCCTAATGTCCTACCATATGCACTGCAGAGGTGAGGTGACTCTGGACTCCGGATGCAGCTCTAAAGGCTCAGCCTGTCTGATATCTGCTAGGCTCCCCAACTAGGTCTCCAGTACCTGCACGTGGCAAAAGCGACGCTCTAAGCAATTTTGCTTAGTGGTGACAATATAAAATAAAATAAAATAAAATAAAAATAAGTATGCAGAATGTATGTTTACATTTTTTTGGGTAGACTTAATTTCTGATATTATTTGTAGTATTGTTCAATTAAAATTTAGTAAGGTTTATTATCATTGCCCGAGTAACCCATACTAGTTAACTGGACTGAATAAATGGGTAAACTGGCACTGGGTACTAAGTACCTCGGACCATCACACCATCGGTCACATTGTGTCTCCCAGGCAATGTAATGTGCCTAATAAGCTGTAATAATTATCAGGGTTAAAACTCAAGTATATCAACTCAAATAACATAGCCAAAGGCTATTATGTCACAGAATGGCATGGGAAGCCATGAAACACAGAATGGCATGAAGCCATATGCAGTATTGCTAACAGAACCCTATTGGCATGCCAACCTATCCAAACCAATCTTGCTAGATATATTAGGGCATTTTACACTTTTAAGTTTCACAATTTTTGAAATTTAAGTTTTAGTGTTACTATTTCATTTATTAGTCAACAAAAATGTTGACTTTTGCATAGGAAATTGGTACATTGACTCTAATACTCCCAACATACCACATTTTGCATTTAAATTTGTTGGTATTGATTGCCAATACTATTTCTAAACTTAATGTTAATTGGACAGAATTTTCAGTTTTTAAGCTTTGGGTTTACTGTTCCATTAGTCATTTTTGCAGTGGGAATTTGGCAAAATGATCAACATGAAAGTTGTTCCTTATTTTGTCTAATTGCATTTTCTTTTTTGAATCACTCCATTTGGAGTTTTGTAGCTCTAGTTATAGCCCATAAACCACAACTAGCTGGACTGAAATTTTTCCAGAATTTCTGGACTGACCAAATCTATAGTGTTAGGAATAGTGATTGCAACTCACTCTTTGAATATGTTTTGGTCATAATTTGGGTTATGTTTCTTCATAAAAGTTGTTGGTCTATATCTCAGCTTGTTTCTGGTAAAATTTTAGGTCAATTAGACCTTTCTACACTGAGTTATGGCCAAATGACCAAACACTGTTCATTTGGTCATTTTGGCCAAGTGGAATGCAGATCGCCCGAATTAGGGCAATCTTTTGGTCCACTTGATTTGGTTTTCTGTGCATGGTTTCTACACCAAAGTTGTGCCACTATGTATCTAGTTTCATGTCCAATTGGCCTTGCACCAATTGAACCTCTACAATTCAAGTTATTGCTCCCTAAACCTGCTGGACTCATGTCCAGTCCTGCAGGTCACCAAGGGCAGCCACACCAAGCTCCAATCCCACTACACAATGCACTTCATTTTTTATTCAAATAATACAAAATGGTCACTAATTGACCATTAAAACCTACTTTCATTATCACATGTTCAAAGTCTCTTTTTTCACCCCAAACCCTAACTCAAATATCACAAACCATGCATTATCATGGCATTTCATCACTCCACTTACAAGATACATATTAATGGCAGCCATACTAGCATGTTAACTCCATAAAACTCATCACAAGCATACCCTAACCAACGCTGCCAAAAATAAGGGATGGCATACAAATGGTATTCAACAAATTTCCTCTCTAATTTACACTCATACATAGTCCTTAACATGAATTTAAGGTGAAAACTAAAGTTAGGTCACTAACCTCTATGGAGTGAAGTTTCCCCACTTGCTAGGGTTCTTATTTTCCTTTCCTTTTTGCTCCCAAAAGAATCTCCAAGGTGTAAGAATACTTTTTTGTGGGGTATAGGATTTAGTGGGGTAGAAACTAGGGAGATCAAGCTTTGAAAAGCTTGTTTATGGTTAGCTATGGAGGAGGGTCACGGCAAGGAGAAAATAAGGAAGAAGAAGTTCTGATTTTTTTCATTTTTCCAGCCCATTTGTCTCTTTTAAATAAGTTTATGCCATGTGTCAACATTGGGTTGGTTGAGAAAATCTTAATGACATCATTATGATGTCATAAGTCCATTTTCTTTCATTTTCTCATCTTTTCTTGTCTATTTAATTGCAATTAAATTTTTAACAACATTTATTCATATTTTATGTTATATAAATTATTTATTTAACTGGACAAGTTGGCCAAAAATCATCTCTGAAGACAAAATGACCAAAATGCCCTCCGTTTGGCTTAACGAGCCAAAATTGTCTGTACCGATTGAAAATTTTTTCTAAACATTTTCTTGGCATTCTAATGCCATAAGAACCTCAATAATTCTTCTCTGGAGTCCCAATAATTATCTTAAAATTTTTCCCCCAGGTCTAGAATTGTTAACGGCCTTCACCGTCACTTCCCCTTCGGGTTACCCATCCCTGGTGTTTCAGCTCATTTAACTTAGTTGTATTTTATTTCTAAAATTTTTCCTAAATTTTTCTTATTAATATTTGAGTTAATTATGGTTCCTCACTTTAGTTTAAATATTTTTTCGGACGTTTTATCTATCCGAACCGACATTGATCACCGAAACAGTAGAATGTACGGAGTTGCTACAAAGAGGGTGTTACAACTCTTCTCCTCTAATAAAAATTTCGTCCTCAAAATTTACCTGATGCAAAAAGTTGAGGAAACTGTTGCCTCATCGTCTCTTCACTTTCCCAAGTTGCCTCTTCAGTGTTGTGGTGCCTCCAAAGCACTCTCACCAGTGGAATTTGTTTATTTCTCAGTTCCTTCATTTCCCGAGCTAGGATCTATATGGGTTCTTTTGTATATGTCAAGTCCGGTTGGATTTTAATCTCTTCCATGGAAATGACATATGAAGGGTCTGAGCGATATCTCCTCAGCATAGAAACATGGAATACATTATGAATTTTATCTAGTTTTGGTGGTAAAGCTAGCCGATAGGCCACTGGTCCCACACGTTCAATGACTTCATATGGGCCAATGAACCTAGGGCTTAACTTACCCTTTCTCCCAAACCTCAGTACTTTCTTCCACGATGAGAGTTTGAGAAACACTTTATCGCCAACTGCATACTCTATCTCTTTTCTCTTCAAGTCAGCATAAGATTTTTGTCTATCTGAGACAACCTTCAGGTTAGCTTTGATTATCTTCACTTTCTCCTCAGTCTGTTTCACTAGGTCTGGTCCTACCAGCTTATCTTCACCCAATTCAGTCCAACACACTGGGGTTCTACATTTCCTCTCATACAGTGCTTCATACGGAGCCATTTGAATGCTAGTTTGGTAGCTATTGTTATATGCAAATTCTGCCAGTGAGAGGTATCTATCCCAATTCCCCTCAAACTCAATGACACAACTCCTTAGCATATCCTCCAGGATCTATCACATAATTCACATTGTTACTATCATTTTAATTTATTAATTGTGAAAATTCAATTAGTTCTTAGGTTTACCTGGATTACTTGTTCTGACTGTCCATCCGTCTGAGGATGAAAAGCCGTGCTAAAACGGAGTTGTGTGCCCAAGGCTTCTTGTAACTTTTTCCAAAATCTTGATGTAAACCTTGGGTCTCGATCAGATATGATGGAAAGTGAGATTCTATGCAGTCTAACTATCTCACTAATATACAATTCTGTTAGCTTCTCCAGTGAGTAGTCAGTCCTAACTGGCAGAAAATGTGCTAACTTCGTTAATCTATCTACTATTACCCATACTGCGACATGCTTCTTCTGGGTGAGAGGTAGACCATTAACAAAATCTATAGTGACCCGGTCCCATTTCCATTCAGGTATGCTTATAGGCTGTAGCAATCCTGATGGAACTTGATGTTCTGTTTTAACTTGCTGACATGTCAAACACTTAGTCACATATTCAGCTATATCTTTCTTTATACCAAGCCACCAATAATGAGGCTTCAAATCATTATACATTTTCGTGCTTCCCGGGTGCATAGCATAAACACTAGTGTATGCTTCTTTTAGAATACTTGTCTTCAGTTCCCCATCATCTGGTACACACACTCTTCCTCTGTAATACATACACCCATCTGCTTTCACCTCATACTCAGTTTCCTTTCCCTCTGAAATTTTACCTACAATGGCTATTAATTTTTCATCTACCCTCTGCCCATCTTGTATCTGCTGTAGCAGGTTTGGCCTCACTTGTAACTCAGCCAAAATAGCTCCATCTTGAGCTAAGGACAGACAGGCATTTAGTGATCTTAAAGCTGTGATTGACTTCCTGCTTAAAGCTGTGATTGACTTCCTGCTTAAAGTATCAGCAACTACATTTGCCTTCCCAGGATAGTAATCTATCACACAATCATAGTCCTTTAGGAACTCAATCCATCGCCCCTGTCTAAGATTGAGCTCCTTCTGGGTTGGCAAATATTTTAGACTCTTGTGGTCTGTATAGAGGTAGCATTTTTCACCGTATAAATAATGCCTCCATATCTTCGGTGCGAAGATAATTGCTGCTAACTCCAGGTCATGAGTAGGGTAGTTTTGTTCATGTGGCCTTAACTGCCTGGAAGCATAGGCAACCACTTTCCCCTTTTGCATTAATACACACCCTAGCCCATTATGCGAGGCATCACTGTAGACCACAAAGTCTTTCTCCAACACTGGCTGTGTTAACACTGGTGCTTCTGTCAACATAGCTTTCAGCCTCTCAAAACTGGCTTGGCACTTGTCGTTCCAGCCAAATTTCATATTCTTGTGCAACAACTTGGTCATTGAAGTAGCTATAAGAGAGAACCCCTTCACAAATCTTCTGTAATACCCAGCTAGCCCCAAGAAACTTCTAACCTCAGTTGTATTTCTAGGAGGCTTCCACTCCATCACTGCTTCTATCCTTTTGGGATCCACTCTAATCCCCTTAGCTGATACTATGTGTCCAAGGAAGGAGATTTCACTCATCCAGAAGTCACACTTGGACAGCTTAGCATACAGCTTCTTTTCTCGCAGGGTTTGCAAAATAATCCTCAAATGTTCATCATGTTCTTCCCTGGTCTTGGAATACACCAGAATATCATCAATAAAGACCACTACAAACCAATCTAAATATGGATGGAAGATACAGTTCATAAGGTCTATAAATGTTGCTGGTGCATTTGTTAACCCAAATGGCATCACTAGAAATTCATAGTGCCCATACCGGGTTCTGAATGCAGTTGTTGATACATCTGCATCCTTTACCCTCAACTGATGATACCCTGATCTGAGATCAATTTTTAAAAATACATCGGCTCCCTTCAACTGATCAAACAGATAGTCAATTCTAGGCAATGGATATTTATTCTTCACAGTTACTTTGTTCAACTGCCAGTAATCAATACACAATCTCAGAGTTTCATCCTTCTTCTTCACAAACAGCATCGGAGCTCCCCATGGTGATACACTGGAGCGTAAGAACCCCTTATCAAGTAACTCCTACAACTGAGTTTTCAACTCCTTCAATTCAGTGGGTGCCATCCTATAAGGAGTAATTGAAATGGGTGCTGTACCCGGCATTACCTCTATAGCAAACTCGACTTCCCTTTCTGGTGGTAAACCAGGCAACTCTTCAGGAAATACATCTGGGAAGTCTCTTACTGTGGGTATATCACACAAGTTTGGCTAAGCTTGCCTAGTATCAACCATGTAACACCCCTAATTGCATAGCCTAGTATATTTCACTGTTCCGGTGACCGGTGTCGGTCCGGATAATTAAGGGGCTTAGAACCATACTTAAGACAATTAGAGAAACAATAAACACAAATAATTAGTAATGTCCAATTAGTTAAGTATAAACAAGAAAAATAGAACATAAGAAGTTAAACGAGTCGAGAGTCACAGCGATGGGTGACCTTCTCGGGAATGACTGCGAAGTCATTTTAAACTCAAATTTCGAACCGTAAAATGTGACGCCGCTGTCCTTAGGACCCTTATGAACATAGTGGAAAAAAGAAAATCACGAAAAAGAACTGTTAAGCCAGTCAAATAATTAGGTCAGGGAGCCGGAAGAAATATAGAATTAATTGCAAATCGGGATGAACCGGCGAGGGGCAATTTGGTCAATTGACCCCGAGAGCTGACTTCTGACCTAACTGTCAAATAAAAACGGAGAAAAGAAAATTTCGGAATCGAGAATTAAATTAAAGAACTAATAGAAAAAAAAAGAGAGGAAAATGAAAAAGTAAAAAGGTGATGACATCATGCATGACCTCATGCATGATGCCATAAATAAATTAATTAATTTATTTATTAAATTAGATTTTGTGGTCTTCCATAAGCAAAATAGATAAAAAGAAAGAAAAGAAAAAAAAATAAAACACAAGTTTTCTTCTTTTTCAAAACGTCACTCTCTCTCTCTCACCCTCTCCCTCACTTAAACCACCATTAAAGCTCATTTTTTAGCTTGAAGAACCAAAATCCAACCATAGAAAATTGTCCTATCATAACTAGACTTTGTTTGGGCAACTAGGAAAGAGGATTCAAGGAAAAGAAAGAAGAAAAATTTGAAGAAAAGGAGGAAGAAAATTCTGCTCAAGGTTAGTAATATAAACTTCAATTTTTTTTGTTTAATTAGTGTTTCTATTGAGCTTGTAAATAAACTTAAAATGAAATAAAAATATGAGGGGAGGACCAAACTGAAATTTTGGCCTGTTGAAGGGGAGTATGATTTTGTATGGTTTGATGGATTTAAATGTGTTAGTAAACTTGCATGAGAATGGTAGTAAGATGGAAATGCATAAATGTGAATAAATGCAACATTTTAGTGTGATTAGGGTTTGGAGGCCTAGGGTTTTGAGGCAAAATTTGGAAAAATGAGTAAATGGTATGCTTGACCTATTGTGAAGTGAAAAAATGGTCAATAATGACCAAAGGAGATGTGTGGAAATTGTTAGAATGGAAGTCAAATTCGTAGGGTAAATGGTCATGCTGCTGGCAGCATGACCAAGCCAACTTTGAAGGACCAAAACAGGAATTTTACAAGTCCAATTGATATGCCACCAATTGGGGATGAAAATAGACATAAAATGACACAATTTTCATTAAGGAACCATGCCCAAAAACTGACCAAAACCTAGTGAACCAATTGACATAAATTGGTTAAGAGCAGTCTGCCACTGCACAAACTGACCAAATGAACAGTAATTATTCATTTGGTCATAACTCGAGCTAGGAAGGTCAAAATGACCTGAAATTTTACCAGTAATTAGATAAGATATAGATCTAAAACTTTCATGAAGAACACTAACCCAAATTATGCCATTAACCTAATCAAATTATTGAGTAAAGTTGAGTTACTGAACCTGCAAAACTGCAGAATTGCCATTTGAACAGTAAAGTTTCAATGGCTATAACTCTCTCTAGAAAACTCTGATTTAGATGAATCTTGAACCGATGGAAACCTAAGACATAGTAGAACATTTCGTATGAAGGAAATTAGACCAAATTACAGACTTAACTTGATCAAATTATTGAACGAAGTTGGATCAAAAATATGCCAGAGCCAAAATTGCAGCATGAACAGTGCACGTGAACAGTAACTGTATTTTGGCTATAACTTGAGCTACAAAACTCCAATAGGGGTGATTCAAAAAGGAGAATAAACTTAAGACAATGGAGAACATTTTCTATGAAGAAAGTTTTGCCAAATTCCAACAACAAAGTGACTAATGGAATAGTGCAACTTAGAACTCTAAAACTAAAATTTACCAAATTTGCCTAAAAGACTTAGGATTTGAGTAAACAATCAAAACCAACAAGTTTAGTGACCAAAATGTGGTATGTGGGTGAAGTTGGAGTTCCCATACCTATTAAGCCTTAGAAAGTCAACTATTTGACTTGAATAGTGTAGTGAATAGTAACCCAAAACACAAAAGTTTCGAGAACGTCGAATTTAACACGTTAGAACTAGGTAAATGTGAAGCTAAATTTATTTTGGATTTATGTTAAGTTCTAGTACTGAAACATTATAAAATTGTGTGTTTCAGTTGAAAAGAATACCGGAACAAAACCCGAGAAACCGAGTCAAGGCCAAGAGGCGACTCACTTGAGGTTTGTGCACAACGTATACTTTTTATAATTATCTTCTGCATACTGTTTTGAACAATGTGAAATATTGAATTATGGCATTCTTATGATGTTTGATTTAAATTGTTAAAGTTATTGTGTATATTTGAAATGACAATGTTTAGCAAATTGTTAAGATAAGTTTTGAAACCACAATGTCATGACCATATATTTGAACACCACACTAGCACGACTAGTGGGGGTAATTAGTTTCGAATTTTGATTCCTTCTCTGGAGAAGTGTTGAGGTGTGCCAGTAGAAGAGGATGTGAATGGATATCCATATATTTGAGCTAGCTAGCCTTGTGATGTGATTTCTCTTTAGCCTCTGGCTATTGAGATTCTATTTGTTTCGAATGGCATGATCTAACTGTGAGTTTTATGAAACGTGTTTTGATACTTTTAAATGAACTTGGTTTGCATTTAAAATCTCACAATGCGTGATTTGTACTTAATTCTCATGTTCAGCCAAATTTTTGAATAAATGTGATTTAAGTTTTGCATAAAGATTATTTTAGTATGTTGTGCACCACTGAGTCCTAGTACTCAGCGATGGCTTCTATTGCTGTCGCAGATACAGAGACTAGAGGAGCAGCAGACTGAGCTACTGAGGTGTGAAGAGCTATCAGCTTAAAGTTATCGGGTATAATTTATACCCTAATTGTAAATATTTCTTTTCATGTATGTATTGCATATAAATGTATGGACGTGCAAATGGGTCTTGAGCAGCTTGTACAAAAATTTGTATGAAGTTTGTAATAAAGTTTAGTTTGTATTTCTTTTGATGTAAATTTTTGTAAGAATGTACATAAATTGTGTTGTCTCTAATAAAATATGAGTACAACTATTTTATTTAATTTAAATAAAATGTATTGCTAGTATGCTGAGGATGATTGAATTTTGAACTTGAGAAATTTATTGAAATGATTGTGAAATTGATTGAGTTTGATTGTGAAATCGAAGTAGTGGTTGAGAAAAACTTTTAGAAGTATTTTTTACAGGTATTTGAAGAACTGGTTTCTCAAAATATAGACAGAACTCTGTCAAAATTTTTATAAAATTTGCGAAAAATTAAAATGGACCAAAAATATTAATTAGATTTACTTTTAATCATATGTTTTAAATACCTATTAGAAAATGCTCACCACTTGTCAAAAGTAAGAAAATTGTTTAAAATCCCTTATGGGGTACTTAATGAGTTATCGGTAGGTGAAATTCGGTAGTTCATTAGGTATTCTACGGGATCATGTTATGCCTTATAGAGGGGTAAGGTGTGACATATTTTAGTGGTATCAGAGCAAATTTTTGAAGTATGTTTTAACTTGTGAATTTGTGTTTTTCTTTGTTAAGTACAACTGCTCAATGTCCATTTTTGTTACATATAGTGCATTACATCATGAATATGAACTAACGGAGGGAAATCTCCATGTGTTACTTGTTTAGGAGATACCCTAACTTCAGACTGAAATGGAAGAAGGGGATCGCTCAGTTGAGCAGTCTGTTGAAGCTGAGGCACAAGAGGAAGCCCCAGCTTTACCGAATGTCAGTGGGTCAGAAGCACCAGCACCGCAAATGCAGCAGTTTCCTGCACAGTTTGCACAGCAGATGGCGGCAATGTTTCAACAAATGGCTGGGGGTATGCCTGTTCAAGCTCCCCTCCAACCACCTGTGGCACAACCACTACCTCCAGCCAGACAATATGATAAACTACTGAAGTATGGGGCTGCAGAATTTAAGGGTACAGTAGACCCTTTAGAGGCAGAGCAATGGCTTGAAAGAATGGACAGAGTATTTAAGAAGCTGCATGTGACACCCCTTACCCGTCTGCAGTATATCCGAGTAAGATATGTCACACGGTGTACCGGAACACTCTACTTTATCTCAATCATTTTTATTCTTCCTTAATTTACTTTTATCATAGTTTTGAATATAATTTATGAAATATAATTCATTTAAGTCATTTATTGAAATTATAATTTATTTGAGGTTCCGAAAATTTTATAGAAAATCCGGTAGAGTACCGGCTAAAAATGGAGAAAACAGTTCTTCGGAACCTGTGAAAAACACTTCCAATAATCATATTCAATCATTCTCAAACTCCAATATCAAAATCTCAATATATTTTTCAACAACATTTCCATTTCTCAATCATTCATCTCATGTAATAATCATGTAAAAGTCATAAATAAATATTCACTTTTCCATTCACAAACACAATTTCCATTATTTACATGAACATCAAAATACATTACATAAGTTTCAATTACACAAAAGAAAATAAAAGTTAGTTACAAAATACCAAAATGAAACATAGTGTCCTACCAATGCACTGAAGATGGTGAGGTGACACGGACACTATGCATAACTGCAGGAGGTCTCACCCAGCCTGTGGTCTACTAGGCTCTCGGTCAGTATCTCCAGAACCTACGCGTGGCAAAAGCAACGCCCTAAGCAATAATGCTTAGTGGTGTCAATAATAAAATAAAAAGAAATAACAGGAAGTAAATATGCAGTGAATGTATCGGTGTCTTATTGCAAATAAATTTTCGATGAGTATTTATAGTCTTACTTATTTTGTACTTGTTATATTCATTATTTCATTAAATTTATCCACTTTCATTTTTGGTTGCCCAAGTAACCTATACTGGATGACTGGACTGGATAAACGGGTAAACTGGCACTGGGTATCTAGTACCTCGGGCCGTCACACCATCGGTCACATATGCATCTCCCGACAGTAATGTAATGCCTAATAAGTCAGATAACAACAGGCACAAGGCCAAATATCAACACAATGTCAGAATGGTTAAAAGCCATGAAATCACAGAATGGCATAATACCACGTGCAGTACTGCTAACTGAACCCTATTGGCATGCCAAACTATCCAAACCAATCTTGTTAGGTATACTAGGGCATTTGATACTTTTGAATTTTGTAATTTTTGAATTTCAAGCTTTGGTGTTACTATTCACTTCATTAGTCAACAAAAACGTTGACTTTTACACAGAAAATAGGTACATTGGTTTTAACATTCTCAACATACCACATTTTGCATTCAAAACTTGTTGGCATTAATCACCAATACCATTTCTAAGCTTAAAACTAATGGAGCAGAATTTTCAGTTTTTATACCCAAACTTTACTATTCTATTAGTTACTGTTGCAGTGAGAATTTGAGAAAATGATAAACATGAAAGTTGTTCCTTATTTTGTCTAGTTGAATTTCTTTTTTCGAATCACTCCATTTGGAGTTTTCTAGCTTAAGTTATGGTCCAAAAACCGCAACTGGCCGGATTGAAAATTTTCAGAACTGACTATATCTATAGTGCAGTGAATAGTGACTGCAACTGCCTTTTTGGATAGGTTCTGCTCATAATTTGGGGTAGGTTTCTTCATGAAATTTGTTGTTCTATATCTTAACTTGTTGCTGTAAAAATTTCAGGTCAATTAGGCCATTCTACAATGAGTTATGGCCAAATGAACAATTACTGTACATTTGGTCATTCTGCAGAATCTGGTTGCAGGACATCCGGATTGGGGCAAGTTTTTGGTCCACTTGCTTTGGTCTTTTGGGCATGGTTTCTTCACCAAAATTGTGCCATTATGTGTCTAGTTTCATTTCCAATTGGCCAAACACCAATTGAACCTACACAGCCCAAGTTATGGCTGTCCAAACAGGCTGGACTCACAGCCACACCTGCTGCTCTCACTAGGCAGCGTACCAATTCAGTTTGTAATGCTATAATTCACTCCAAATTATGGTCAACTTACCTCAAATGGTCACTAATTGACCATTAAAATGTTCATTCACCATTACATAAGCAAAGTCCAAATTTCTCTCCAAAACCCTAGCTCAAATTCAAGGTTCACACAACACATGTCATTTAGGCATACTAATCCATTTCAACTTTATATCTACACATCAACACCATTTCTAAGCCATTTTAAATCCATCAAAACCATCAACATTATCCCTTTCTTAGGGCTGCCAAATTCCATGGTGTACATACACATAAGTTTTATTTCATTTAATTTACAATTTCATACTCATTTTAAATATGTATAAATAAGCACTAACCTTAGTAGGGCAGAATTTTCCCTTGTAAATTCCTCACTTTCTTTTGTTTTCTTGGCTGCCAAACACTCTAGCAAGGTTGGGTGACAAATTTTAGTAAAGGGACCTAAGGGTTTTGGGGTAAAAATGGAGAGAAATTCAAGCTAGAAGGAAAAAAGGAAATGGAGGCTTCCATGGCTATGGTGGACGGGAATTGAGGGAAAAGGGTTCAGTTTTTTTCACTTCAATTTTCTGCCCATTTGACTCATTTTAATTGGTTTATGGACATGTGTCACAAGGTGATTGGGTGAGAGTGCTTAGTGACATAAGCATGAGGTCAAAATTGTAATTTTAATTCATTTTCTTTTCTTTTCTTTGCTACTCATTTTCAATTCAATTTTTAGCAATATTTATTCACATTTTATTTCATAATAATTATTTACTTAACTGGACAAGTCCGCCAAAAATCGCCTCTGAAGACAAAATGACCAAAATGCCCTCCGTTTGGCTTAACGGGTCAAAATTGTCTGTACCGATTGAAAAATTTTTCTAGGTATTTTCTTGGCATTCTAATGCCATAATAACCTCAATGACCCTTCTCTGGAGTCCCAATAATTATTTTATAATTTTTCCCCGAGTCTAGGGCTCCTAGTTGCGAGAACCGCAACTTCTCACTAGGTTACTCATCGCTAGGGCATCGGCTCATTTAACTTGGTTGTATTTTATTTCTAAAATTTTTTCTAAATTTTTCTTATTAATATTTGAGTTAATTATGGTTCCTCACTTTAGTTTAAATATTTTTTTCGGACGTTTTAGTTGTCCGGACCGACACTGGTCACCAGAACAGTAGAATGTATGGAGTTGCTACAGGGAGGGTGTTACAACTCTTCCCCTCTAATTTAAATTTCGTCCTCAAAATTTACCTGATGCAAAAAGTTGAGGGAACTGTTGCCTCATCGTCTCTTCACTTTCCCAAGTTGCCTCTTCGGTGTTGTGGTGCCTCCAAAGCACTTTCACCAATGGAATCTGCTTATTCCTCAACTCTTTCACTTCCCGAGCTAGGATCCGTATGGGTTCTTCTTCATATGTCAAATCCGGTTGTACTTCAATTTCTTCCATGGAGATGACATGTGAAGGATCTGAGCAATATCTTCTTAGCATAGATACGTGGAACACATTGTGGATCTTGTCCAGCTCTGGTGGTAAAGCTAGCCTATTGGCCACTGGACCCACACGTTCAATGATTTCATATGGGCCAATGAACCTAGGGCTTAACTTATCTTTTCTTCCAAACCTCAGTACCTTCTTCCACGGTGACACCTTGAGGAACACTTTATCGCCAACCGCATATTCTATTTCTTTTCGCTTCAAGTCGGCATAGGATTTCTGTCTGTCTGAGGCAACCTTCAGATTGGCTTTGATTAGTTTTACTTTCTCCTCAGTCTGTTTCACCAGGTCTGGCCCCACTAGTTTTTCTTCGCCCAATTCAGTCCAGCACACTGGAGTTCTACATTTTCTCCCATACAGTGCTTCATACGGGGCCATTTGGATACTAGCTTGGTAGCTATTGTTGTATGCAAATTCTGCCAGTGGGAGGTATCTATCCCAACTTCCCTCAAACTCAATGACACAACTCCTCAGCATATCCTCAAGGACCTGACATATATTTCATGTTATTATTATCATTTTAGTTCAATATTTGTATTAATTCAATTGGTTCAATTGTTTACCTGGATTACTCTTTCTGATTGCCCATCCGTCTGAGGATGGAAAGGTATCTTTGAAGTGGAGTTGTGTACCCAAGGACTCATGCAACTTCTTCCAAAATCTCGATGTAAACCTTGGGTCTCGATCAGATATGATGGAAAGTGGAATTCCATGCAGTCTAACTATCTCACTGATATACAATTCTGCTAACTTCTCTAGTGAGTAGTCAGTCCTAATCGGCAAAAGTGTGTTGACTTGTCAATCTATCCACTATCACCCATACCGCATTATGTTTCTTCCGGGTGAGAGGTAGACCACTTACAAAATCCATGGTGACCGATCCCATTTCCATTCGGTATGCGTATAGGTCAGAGCAAACCCGATGGAACTTGATGTTCTGCCTTGACTTGTCGACATGTCAAGCATTTAGTCA
Source organism: Hevea brasiliensis (assembly GCF_030052815.1). Taxonomy (NCBI): domain Eukaryota; kingdom Viridiplantae; phylum Streptophyta; class Magnoliopsida; order Malpighiales; family Euphorbiaceae; genus Hevea; species Hevea brasiliensis. The sequence goes on along the minus strand of NC_079502.1, from coordinate 79,983,442 downwards.
CATAGTCGGCTATGTCCTTCTTCATACCAGCCACCAATACCAAGTTTCAGATCATGATACATTTTTGTACTTCCTGGTGCATAGCATACACACCGTGTGTGCTTCTTTAGAATATCGCCTTCAATTTTCCATCATCCGTACACACGTCTTCCTTTGTAGTACAGACACCCATCTGCTTTCACTTCATAGTCGCTTTCTTTCCTTCTAGGATTTTTCTCATAATAGCCTTTAGCTTCTCATCTACCTTCCGCCCATCTAAAATCTGCTATAATGTGCTTGGCCTCACTTGCAACTCACCAAAATAGCTCCATCTCGAACCAAAGATAGACGGGCATTCAATGATCTCAAAGTCGTGATGGATTTTCTGCTCAAAGCATCAAGAACTACATTTGCCTTCCCGGGATGGTAGTCAATTACACAATCATAGTCCTTCAGAACTCAATCCATCGCCTGCCTGCGAGGTTGAGCTCCTTCTGAGTTGGCAAATATTTTAGACTTTTGTGGTCTGTGTAAATGTAGCACTTTTCACCATACAAGTAGTGCCTCCATATCTTCAGTGTGAAGATAATTACTGCAAGCTCTAGATCATGGGTAGGGTAATTCTGTTCATGTGGCCTTAGCTGCCTGGAAGCATAAGCGATCACCTTCCCCTCTTACATCAATACACACCCTAACCCATTATGAGAGGCATCGCTGTAGACCACAAAGTCCTTTCTCGAGCATCGGCCGTGTTAACACTAGTGCCTCTCACAACGTAGCCTTCAACTTCTCAAACTGGTCCGACACTTGTCATTCCAACAATCGACATTCTTGTGTAACAACTTGGTCATTGGAGCAGCTATTAAGGAAAATCCCTTCACAAATCTCCTGTAATACCCAGCTAGCCCCAAGAAACTTCTGACCTCAGTTGTATTCCTGGGAGGCTTCCATTCCATCACTGCTTCTATTTTCTTGGGATCCACTCTAATCCCATCAGCTGACACTATGTGTCCAAGGAATGCAATTTCATTTAACCAGAAGTCACACTTGGACAACTTAGCATACAGCTTCTTTTCTCTCAGGGTTTGCAGAACAATCCTCAAATGCTCATCATGTTCTTCACTGGTCTTGGAATACACCAAAATATCATCAATAAAGACCACTACCAACCGATCTAAGTGTGGATGGAAGATACAGTTCATAAGGTCCATGAATGCCGCTGGTGCATTTGTTAGGCCAAAGGGCATCACTAGGAACTCATAATGTCCATATCGAGTTCTGAATGCAGTCTTTGGCACATCTGCATCCTTCACCCTCAACTGATGATACCCTGATCTGAGATTAATCTTAGAAAATACTCCTGCTCCCTTCAACTGATCAAACAAATCATCAATTCTAGGCAACGGATATTTGTTCTTCACAGTCACATTATTCAACTGCCGATAATCGATGCATAACCTCAAAGTCCCATCCTTCTTTTTCACAAACAGCACTGGAGCTGTAACACCCCTATTTGTATAGCCTGGTACATTTCACTGTTCCAGAGATCGGTGTTAGTCCGGACAATTAAGGGGATTAGAACCATACTTAAGACAACTAGAGAAACCATAAACACCAATAATTAGTGATTTCCAATTAGTTAAGTATAAATAAGAAAAACAGAACATAAGAAGTTAAACGAGCCGAGAGTCACAGCGATGAGTGACCTCCTCGGGAACGACTGCGAAGTCGTTTTAAACTCAAATTTCGAACTGTAAAAAGTGACGCTGCGGTCCTTAGGACCCTTATGAACACAGTGGAAAAGAGAAAATCACGAAAAGAACTGCTGCTACCAAATAATTAGGTCAGGGAGCCGGAAGAAATATGAAATTATTTGCAAACCGGGATGAACCGGCGAGGGGCAATTTGGTCAATTGACCCCGAGAGCTGACTCCTGACCTAACTGTCAAATAAAATCGGAGAAAAGAAAATTTCGGAATCGAGAATTAAATTAAAGAACTAATAGAAAAATAGAAAAAAAAAAAGAGAAAAATGAAAAAGGTAAAAAGGTGATGACATCATGCATGACCTCATGCATGATGCCATAAATAAATTAATTAATTTAATTAATTAATTAGGTTTTTGTAGTATTCCATAAACCAAAATAAATAAAAGAAAAAAAAAAATTTTTTTACTTCTCCATCCCCATCACTCCCTCTCTCCCATTTCTCTCTCTCATTTTCTCTTCATTTCCACCATTTTTGAACTTAGAAAGCTTGCTTTTCTCTAGTTTCTTCCCATAAATTTCTTAAACTCCAACATAAAATCACACTCTTAGACCTAGATACATCACTTGGGAGTAAAAAGGAGAAGAAAAAACTTGAAGAAAAGAAAAGGAAAAAGGGAGTGAAATTGAAGAATTGGAATTCAAGTGAAGGTAAGTAATTTACTTTGAAATTTTGATTTTGATTCACATGTATTAAGTTAATTTAACTTAGATTTTAATCAAAAAATCAAAGGAAACAATTGTTGGGGGACTTTTAGTGAATTTCAGCCACCCATGGATGTATGAGAATTTGATGTGTTAGGAATGAATTAAAGGTGTTAGTAAACTTACATGAGTGTAGTAGAAAGATGGAAATGCATAAATGTGATTAATTGTAACAATTAAGTGAGTTAGGGTTTGAAGGTTAGGGTTTGTGAACCAAAATTTGGAAAAATGCATAAATGGCATGTTTGACCTATTGTGAAGTGAAATAATGGTCAATTATGACCAAATAAGTTGTGTGGGAATGATAGGAAATGAAGTTAAATTCGGAGGTAAATGGTCATGCTGCTGGCAGCATGACCAAACCTACTTTGAAGGACCAAAATGGGAATTTTACAAGCCCAATTGATATGCCACCAATTGGAGATGAAAATAGACATAAAATAACACAATTTTCATTAAGGAACCATGGCCAAAAACTGACTAAAACTTGGTGAACCAATTGACCAAAGTGAAATGAGAGCAGGCTGCCACTGCACCAAACTGACCAAATGAACAGTAACTGTTCATTTGGTCATAACTCGAGCTAGGAAGGTCAAATTGACCTGAAATTTTATCACCAATTAGATAAGATACAGACCTAAAACTTTCATGAAGAACACCATCCCAAATTATGCTATTAACCTAGTCAAATTATTGAGCAAAGTGGAGTTACTGTACCTGCGATTCTGCAGAATTGCCATTGAGCAGTAAAGTTCCAATGGCTATAACTCTCTCTAGAAAACTCCGATTTAGGCGATTCTTGAACCGATGGAAACCTAAGAATAGTAGAACATTTCATATGAAGAAAGTTAGACCAAATTATGAACTTAACCTGATCAAATTACTGAACAAATTTGGATAAAAAATCTGCCAGAACCAAAATCTCAGCATGAACAGTGCACGTGAACAGTAATTGTATTTTGGCCATAACTTGAGCTACAAAACTCCGATTGGGGTGATCCAAAAATGAGAATACACTTAAGACAATAAGGAACATTTTCTATGAAGGAAGTTTTGCCATATTCCAACAGTAGATTGACCAATGGAACAGTGCAACTTTGAAGTACCAAAACCAAAAATTGGCAATTTTGCCAAAATGACCTAAGTTTTGAGAAAATGACCAAAACCAACAAGTTTAATGACCAAAATGTGGTATGTGGGTGAAGTTGGAGTTCCCATACCTATTAAGCCTTAGAAAGTCAACTATTTGACTTGAATAGTGTAGTGAATAGTAACCCGAAACACAAAATTTAAAGAACGTCGAATTTAGCACATTAGAGCTAGGTAATTGTGAAGCTAAATTTATTTTGAATTTATGTTAAGTTCTAGTACTGAAACATTGTAAAATTGTGTGTTTCAGTTGAAAAGAATATCAGGAAGGAACCCGAGTAACTGAGTTAAGGCTAAGGGACGACTCGCTTGAGGTTTGTGCACAATAAACCCTATTTAAGCATTTTATCCTTGAAAAATTGATTTAGTACGCATTATGAAGTTGTGAACTTTTGTGTTGCCACTTTGTGATCAAATTGTAACTTTGGAAATTGATTTGATTTTTGTATGCAATATTTGAATGAAATGTTTGAAATGGATTTTTGATTCACAATTAGCATGACAGTTATTTATTATTCCTCCTCCATTTATGGGGTTGAGATCGTTTATTTTCCTCCCTCTCTGGCTTGCCAGTTGAGGTTGTAGATCGGATGAGTACTCATTAGCTAGCTAGCCACCTCCCTCATTGATTTCGATTAATGGGGTTGTAGATTGCTTTGTCGTGGTGTACAACGCGGCATTGATCGAAAATTTTGTGTCATGACTTAAGTTGTGTATGACTCTGGCAACACTGTGTTTATGAAATTGTTTGACTAAACTGTGTTTAATGGATTATTTGACAAAATGGTATCATTATGGACTTTGATATTGAGGAAATGTGATTGACAAATATTTAAATTGTGTTTGGCAATGAATGATTTATTTATTGCATTTTAAATTTTTATTGTGCACCACTGAGTATTTTTATACTCAGCGATGGCTTATTTTGCTGTCGCAGATAAGAGCAAGGAGAAAGCAGCAGAGTGAGCTGCTGTTAAATCGAGGACTACTCTGATCATTTTGTACGGGTATTATTTTATACCCTTGTAGATAATCTTGATGTAAATATAAAAATGTTGTATGTATCAATGTAGTTGAAAAGTTGTAAATAAATTGTTTGTAATAATATTATTTTGGATTCTCTTCTGTAAATTTAATATTTGTACATATGAATTTCCTGCTTTATGTTTTGTGAATGGAATCATTAAATATTCTGAGTTGACAAATTTGATTTGGATTGTGGAACTATTTTGGAATGAATTGATTTGAGTTGAATTGTGAATTATTGGAGGTTGGGAGTTGTGAAACATTTTTGGGAGTGTTTTTCTTAGGTATTTGAAGAACTAGTTTCTCAAAATACAGAGGGAACTCCGTCAAAATTTTTATAAAAATTGCGGCAAAAGTAAAATGGACAAAAATTTTTACTAGTATTAAAGCTTTGAATAAATGGTTTTTTTAATTCTCATCAAAATGCTCACCACTTCCAAAATGTAAGAAAATCGTTTTAAAATCCCTTGTAGGGTACTTAATGAGTTATTAGTAGGTGAAGTTCGGTAGTTCATTGAGTATTCTACGGGATCATGTTATGCCTTACGGAGGGGTAAGGTGTGACATGTTTTAGTGGTATCAGAGCCAGGTTTTTCAATAAATTTTGACTATATGTATGAATATTTCTTTGATAAGTACAACTGCTCAAGTGTCTTTAATTGATACATATGACATATTTACATCATGAATATGCACTAACGGAGGTCAACCTCCTTGTGTTTGATCTCAGGAAGTACAAATTTTGAGAAAACGGAATGGAAGGAGGAGATCATTCCAAAGAACAATCTATTGAGGCTGAGGTTCAAGGGGAAGCCCCAGCACTCCAGAATGTGAGTGGGTCAGCCACTCCAGCTCCTGCTCCAGCACCGCAGTTTCCTGCTCAATTTATGCAGCAGATAGCTACCTTCTTTCAGCAAATGGCGGGTAATGTGCCACCCCAAGCTCATATGCCAGTACCTGCAGCACAACCACAGCCCTCAGCTCGGCAATATGAAAAGTTGATGAAATTTGGGGCTACCGAGTTTAAAGGCACTGTGGATCCACTGGAGGCAGAACAGTGGTTGGAAAGAATGGAACGGGTTTACAGAAAATTGCAGTGTACAGAAGAGATGAAGTTTGAGTATTCAGTATCTCTTCTCCAAGGGGATGCATATGAATGGTGGGAGACCATCCCCCACAGCCTGGTTGAGCCACCTGTGCTGACATGGACAGACTTTTTGAGGGAGTTCCGACAGAAATGGGTTCCCGATGCATATGTGGACATGAAGTTGCAAAAATTCTTGAGTTTGAAACAAGGGAACCGAACTGTAGCAGAATATGAGAGAGATTTCTCAAGGCTAAGCCACTATGCTGGAAGCTTAGTCTCCACCCCCAGAGATAGATGCAAGAGGTTTGAGTCCGGGCTAAGGCAGAGTCTGAGAATGCAAGTTGTGGGTTTTAGACATCAAAATTTTGCTGAATTGATCTCACAAGCCTTGGAATTAGAAAGGATAGAATTCGAAGGGGCAGTGAAGAAGGGTTCACAAGAGAAAGAGAAGGCTGAAAAGACTACTGGACAAGCATCTGAAAGTGGTTCTGGCAAGAGGAAACAGTTTAGGGGATCTAGCTTCCGTAGAGGCAGAGGCAGATTTTCTGGCCAAAGACCACCTTAGATCCGGTCACCACCCAACAAGCTTCTCGAGGATCTCTATCGGTCCAAGCAGGTGAAACGTGTGGTAGAACTCATGGTGGGGTTTGTTTCAAGGCCATGGTGCATGTTTTAATCAGGAGGAAGCGGACATTTCGCTAAGGATTGCACTAGTCCGCACCGATGCAGGTCTTTTGCCACATCCAAGGATCACCAAGTCTCGCACCCTGCAGGGTCACACACCGCTAGAGGTAGAGGCAGAGGTAGGGGTCCCGTAACACCCCCGAAGTCGAGTATCATTAACCACCAAAGATCCGATGGCGCACTGGGCTAGAGTGTATACCATGCGCCGAGGGAAGAGGTCAAACATCGATGTTGTAGCTGGTATTTTCTCTATCCTTGACTAAGATGTGTATGTGTTATTTGATCCTGCCTCCACACATTTGTATGTTAGTGCTAGTGTGATGTGTTCTACTGCTATTCCGTGTGTACCAATGGACTATGATGTGTTAGTAACTAGTGCATTAGGCCAGGAGGTCAGGGTAAATAGGCTATATAGAGATTGTCCTTTGGTGATCCAAGGACACACTTTTCTGTCTGATTTAATTGAAATGCCCTTCAGAGATTATGACATTATCTTGGGCATGGATTGGTTAGCCAGGCATCACGCCATGATTGATCAGAGATCAAGATCACTTTTGGTCTTCCTCAGTATGGTGATGTAGTAATACATGGGGAGAGACAGTTATTGCCTTCAAACATCATTTCAGCTGCACTGGCCAGAAAAATGATTAGAAAAGGGTGTGAGGCATACTTGGCACATGTGATAGACACCCAAGTGGGGAGTCCAAAGATCGAGGACATTCCTATCAGGTGTGACTTTCCAGATGTGTTTCCTGATGAATTGCCAGGATTACCTCCAGAAAGAGAAGTGCAGTTTGAAATTGATGTTATGCCTAGTGTAGACCCAGTCTCCATAACACCATACAGAATGGCACCAGCAGAACTAAAAAAATTGAAAGTACAGTTGTAAGAATTGCTTGACAAGGGCTTCATCCGCCCTAGTGTGTCACCTTGGGGAGCGCCAGTATTGTTTGTAAAAAAGAAGGATGGCACTCTCCGGTTATGCATTGACTATCGGCAGTTGAATAAGGTGACAATAAAGAACAGATACCCATTGCCCCGTATTGATGACTTGTTTGATCAGTTGAAGTGCGGTATGTTCTCGAAATTGACACGAGATTAGGTTATTATCACGAAAGTACAAGAGCGAGTATTCCTAAATCGCTTTGTAACCCGTTATGGCCATTATGAGTTCTTGGTCATGCCATTCGGGTTAACTAATGCTCCAGCTGCTTTTATGGATCTGATGAACACTATCTTCAGACCATACCTCGATCAGTTTGTTGTGGTATTTATCGATGATATATTGGTCTATTCGAGGAATGCAGAGGAGCATGATAGACATCTGCGGATTGTACTACAAACTTTGAGGGAGAAACAGCTATACGCCAAATTATCGAAATGTGAATTTTGGCAGAAGGAGATATCCTTTTTGGGGCACATAGTATCAGCAGAGGGTATTAAGGTAGATCTTAGCAAGATTGAAGCTGTCCTTAATTGGAAGCCACCCAGAAATGTCACAGAGATTCGCAGTTTTCTGGGGTTAGCTGGATACTACCATCAATTTGTGAAGGGATTCTCCATGTTGGCATCTCCATTGACTAAGCTGCTTAGAAAGGATGTGAAATTTCAGTGGATGGACAAATGCCAGCAAAGTTTTGATGAATTGAAAAGATGTTTGACTGAGGCTCCAGTCCTGACTTTACCTACACCGGGTAAAGAATATACGATTCTGTGATGCTTCTCATAATGGGTTAGGTTGTGTGTTGATGCAAGATCGAAATGTCATTGCCTATGCATCACGCCAGCTAAAACCGCATGAGAGGAATTATCCGACACATGATTTGGAGCTTGTAGCTATCGTGTTTGCTCTTAAGATCTGGAGACATTATCTGTATGGGGAGAAGTGTTACATCTACACAGATCATAAGAGTTTGAAGTATTTGGGCACCCAAAAAGAGTTGAATTTGAAACAGAGGAGATGGTTAGAGTTGATAAAAGACTATGATTGTCTGATAGACTATCAGCCAGGAAAAGCTAATGTTGTGGCTGATGCCCTAAGTCGCAAGACTATGGCAAGTCTACGGGTTACTCCTTTATTTTTAGTACATGAGTTGAGATCATTACATGCCAGTCTAGAGATTAATGATGAGGGGCAGACAGCAGTTGCATGGCATGTACAGCCAGTGTTAATTGATCAGATCAGAATGCCTGCTCAGAATGATGAAAAGTATCAGAAGCTGTTGGAAGAAGTTCAGCAGGGCAAGAAACCAGAGTTCTCAATCAAAGATGATGGTTTACTACTATACCAAGGCAGAATGTGTGTTCCTAATGATGTTAATTTGAGGCAGATCATTTTGAAGGAAGCACATGAGTCTCCTTTTGTTATGCACCCTGGTGGTACAAAAATGTATAGAGGGCTAAAGGAGCATTACTGGTGGATGGGTATGAAGAGAGATGTGGCAGAGTTTGTATCAAAATGCCTAACTTGTCAGCAAGTAAAGGCAGAGCATCAAATACCAACTAGGTTGTTACATCCACTACCAGTGCCAGAATGGAAATGGGAAAGAATAATAATGGATTTTATAATGGGACTTCCGCGGACACAAAAGAGTCATGATGCAGTATGGGTCATTGTCGACAGACTGACTAAGTCTGCTCATTTTCTGCCAGTCCGAATGGACTATAGTTTGGACAGATTGGCCAGGTTGTACATTGATGAGATTGTGAGACTTCATGGAGTGCCAGTATCCATTGTATCAGACAGAGATCCTAGGTTCACTTCTAGATTCTGGGGTAGTCTTCAGAGAGCCCTAGGAACTAGATTGAACTTCAAGATCGCATTCCACCCACGCAGACGCATGGCCACCGAGAGGGTAATTCAGATCTTGGAGGACATGCTACGGGCTTGTGTGATTGAGTTTGAGGGTAGTTGGGATACACACTTGCCTTTGATTGAGTTTGCTTACAATAACAGCTACCAATCAAGCATTGGGATGCCTCCATATGAAGCTTTGTAAGGCAGGAAATGTAGAACCCCGTTGTGTTGGGATGACGTGGGTGAAAGAAAAATGATTGGACCCGAAATTATTCAACAGACTGAAGAGAAAATCAGGGTCATCAGAGGTCGACTTAAAGCTATATCAGACCGTCAAAAGTCCTATGTTGATTTGAAAAGAAGGGATATTGAGTATGCAGTAGGTGAGAAAGTTTTCCTCAAGGTTTCTCCTTGGAAGAGGATTATGAGATTCTGCAGGAAGGTGAAACTAAGTCCTCGTTTTATCGGGCCATATGAAGTACTGGAAAGAGTGGGTCCTTTGGCTTATCGTTTGGCATTACCTCCAGAGTTAGAGAAGATACATAACGTCTTCCATGTGTCGATGTTGAGGAGGTATCGATCAGACCCATCTCATGTACTGCCAGTAGAAGAAATTGAAGTAAATCCAGACCTCACATATGAAGAAGAACCCATAAAGATTCTGGCTTATGAGGTGAAGCAGCTACGGAATAAGCAGATACCGTTGGTAAAAGTGTTGTGGAACCATCATTCGGGCTAGGAGGCTACTTGGGAACGAGAGGAGGACATGAGGAGACAACACCCACAGCTGTTCAGAGATTGATACCAGGTAAAATTTCGAGACAAAATTTATTTTAAGGGGGGGAGAATTGTAACACCCCTATTTGTATAGCCTGGTACATTTCACTATTTCAGAGACCGGTGTCGGTCCGGACAATTAAGGGGATTAGAACCATACTTAAGACAACTAGAGAAACCATAAACACCAATAATTAGTGATTTCCAATTAGTTAAGTATAAATAAGAAAAACAGAACATAAAAAGTTAAACGAAAGAGAGTCACAAATGATGAGTGACCTCCTCGAACGATCACAAGTCATTTTAAACTCAAATTTTGAACCGTAAAGTGACGTTGCGGTCCTTAGGACCCTTATGAACACAATGGAAAAGAGAAAATCACAAAAAGAATCGTTAAGCTACCAAATAATTAGGTCGTGAGCCAAGAAATATGAAATTATTTGCAAACCGAGATGAACCGCGAGGGGCAATTTGGTCAATTGACCCGAGAGTGACTCTCGACCTAATCACAAATAAAATCGAGAAAGAAAATTTCGGAATCGAGAATTAAATTAAAGAACTAATAGAAAAATAGAAAAACAAAAAAAGAGAAAAATGAAAAAGGTAAAAAGGTGATGACATCATGCATGACCTCATGCATGATGCCATAAATAAATTAATTATTTTAATTAATTAATTAGGTTTTTGTAGTCTTCCATAAACCAAAATAAATAAAAGAAAAAAAAATTTTTTTTACTTCTCCATCCCCGTCACTCCCTCTCTCCCATTTCTCTCTCTCATTTTCTCTTCATTTCCACCATTTTTGAACTTAGAAAGCTTGCTTTTCTCTAGTTTCTTTCCATAAATTTCTTAAACTCCAACACAAAATCACACTCTTAGACCTAGATACATCACTTGGGAGTAAAAAGGAGAAGAAAAAACTTGAAGAAAAGAAAAGGAAAAAGGGAGTGAAATTGAATAATTGGAATTCAAGTGAAGGTAAGTAATTTACTTTGAAATTTTGGTTTTGATTCACATGTATTAAGTTAATTTAACTTAGATTTTAATCAAAAAATCAAAGGAAACAATTGTTGGGGGACTTTTAGTGAATTTCAGCCACCCATGGATGTATGAGAATTCGATGTGTTAGGAATGAATTAAAGGTGTTAGTAAACTTACATGAGTGTAGTAGTAAGATGGAAATGCATAAATGTGATTAATTGTAACAATTAAGTGAGTTAGGGTTTGAAGGTTAGGGTTTGTGAACCAAAATTTAGAGAAATGCATAAATGGCATGTTTGACCTATTGTGAAGTGAAATAATAGTCAATTATGACCAAATAAGTTGTGTGGGAATGATAGGAAATGAAGTTAAATTCGGAGGTAAATGGTCATGCTGCTGGCAGCATGACCAAACCTACTTTGAAAGACCAAAACGGGAATTTTACAAGCCCAATTGATATGCCACCAATTGGAGATGAAAATAGACATAAAATAACACAATTTTCATTAAGGAACCATAGCCAAAAACTGACTAAAACTTGGTGAACCAATTGACCAAAGTGAAATGAGAGCAGACTGCCACTGCACCAAACTGACCAAATGAACAGTGTTCATTTGGCCATAACTCGAGCTAAGAAGGTCAAATTGACCTGAAATTTTACCATCAATTAGATAAGATATAGACCTAAAACTTTTATGAAGAACATCATCCCAAATTATGCTACTAACCTAGTCAAATTATTGAGCAAAGTGGAGTTACTGTACTTGCGATTCTGCAGAATTGCTATTGAGCAGTAAAGTTCCAATGGCTATAACTCTCTCTAGAAAACTACGATTTAGGAGATTCTTGAACCGATGGAAACCTAAGACATAGTAGAACATTTCATATGAAGAAAGTTAGACCAAATTATGAACTTAACTTGATCAAATTACTGAACAAAGTTGGACCAAAAATCTGCCAGAACTAAAATCTCAAAGATGAGCGATTGCGTGAGCGAGAATTATATTTTGGCCATAACTTGAGCTACAAAACTCCGATTGGGGTGATCCAAAAATGAGAATACACTTACGACAATAAGGAACATTTTCTATGAAGGAAGTTTTGCCAAATTCCAATAGTAGATTGACCAATGGAATAGTGCAACGAAGTACCAAAACCGAAAATTGGCAATTTTGCCAAAATGACCTAAGCTTTGAGAAAATGACCAAAACCAACAAGTTTAATGACCAAAATGTGGTATGTGGGTGAAGTTGGAGTTCCCATACCTATTAAGCCTTAGAAAGTCAACTAGTTGACTTGAATAGTGCAGTGAATAGTAACCCGAAATACAAAATTTAAAGAACATCGAATTTAGCACGTTAGAGCTAGGTAATTGTGAAGCTAAATTTATTTTGGATTTATGTTAAGTTCTAATACTGAAACATTGTAAAATTGTGTGTTTCAGTTGAAAAGAATATCGGGAAGGAACCCGAGGAACCTAGTCAAGGCTAAGGGATGACTCGCTTGAGGTTTGTGCACAATAAACCCTATTTAAGCATTTTATCCTTGAAAAATTGATTTAGTACGCATTATGAATTTATGAACTTTTGTGTTGCCACTTTGTGATCAAATTGTAACTTTGGAAATTGATTTGATTTTTGTATGCAATATTTGAATGAAATGTTTGAAATGGATTTTTGATTCACACTTAGCATGACAGTTACTTATTATTCCTCCTCCATTTATGGGGTTGAGATCGTTTATTTTCCTCCCTCTCTAGCTTGCCAGTTGAGGTTGTAGATCAGATGAGTACTCATTAGCTATCTAGCCACCTCCCTCATTGATTTCGATTAATGGGGTTGTAGATTGCTTTGTCGTGGTGTACAATGCAGCATTGATCGGAAATTTTGTGTCATGACTTAAGTTGTGTATGACTCTGGCAACACTGTGTTTATGAAATTGTTTGACTAAACTGTGTTTAATGGATTATTTGACAAAATGGTATCATTATGGACTTTGATATTGAGGAAATGTGATTGACAAATATTTAAATTGTGTTTGGCAATGAATGATTTATTTATTGCATTTTAAATTTTTATTGTGCACCACTGAGTATTTTTATACTCAGCGATGGCTTATTTTGCTGTCGCAGATAAGAGCAAGGAGAAAGCAGCAGAGTGAGCTGCTGTTAAATTGAGGACTACTCTGATCATTTTGTACAGGTATTATTTTATACCCTTGTAGATAATCTTGATGTAAATATAAAAATGTCGTATGTATCAATGTAGTTGAGCAGTTGTAAATAAATTGTAATAATATTATTTTGGATTCTCTTCTGTAAATTTAATATTTGTACATATGAATTTCCTACTTTATGTTTTGTGAATGGAATCATTAAATATTCTGAGTTGACAAATTTGATTTCGACTGTGGAACTGTTTTGGAATGAATTGATTTGAGTTGAATTGTGAATTATTGGAGGTTGGGAGTTGTGAAACATTTTTGGGAGTGTTTTTCTCAGGTATTTGAAGAACTGGTTCCTCAAAATACAGAGGGAACTTTGTCAAAATTTTTATAAAAATTGCGGCAAAAGTAAAATGGAAAAAAATTTTTACTAGTATTAAAGCTTTGAATAAATGGTTTTTTTAATTCTCATCAAAATGCTAACCACTTCCAAAATGTAAGAAAATCGTTTTAAAATCCCTTGTAGGGTACTTAATGAGTTATTGGTAGGTGAAGTTCGGTAGTTCATTAAGTATTCTACGGGATCATGTTATGCCTTACGGAGGGGTAAGGTGTGACAGGAGCTCCCCATGGTGACACACTGGGGCGTATGAACCCCTTATCAAGCAACTCTTGCAACTGAGTTTTCAACTCCCTCAATTCAGTGGGTGCCATCCTATAAGGAGCAATGGAAATGGGTGCTGTACCCGGCATTACCTCAATAGCAAACTCGACTTCCCTTTCTGGTGGCAAACCAGGCAATTCTTCAGGGAACACATCTGGGAAGTCTTTTACTATGGGTATGTCACACAAATCTGGCTTAGCCTGCCTAGTATCCACCACATGTGCTAGGTAGGCTTCACAGCCTTTTCTCATCAGTTTTCTCGCAACTGTGGCTGAGATAACATTGGACAAGAAATCTGTCCTTTCCCCCACAACTGTAATCTCATTACCCTCAGGAGTTTTCAAAGAAATTCTCTTCAATTTACAATCAACCATTGCTTGATGACGTGACAACCAGTCCATTCCCAAAATCATGTCAAACTCATGGAAAGGCAACTCAATCAAGTCTGCCAAGAATTCATACCCCTGAATCCTTAACGGGCAACCCTTGTATACTTTGTTCACTACCACACTGTGGCCCAATGGATTAGTGACCAGAATGTCTTTGTCACTCTCCCCTACTAGTATTCCCCTTTTTACGGGTAGGTTGATGCAGATGTATGAATGAGTGGATCTTGGATCCACCAATACATGCACAGATATAGTGTAGAGGGAGAACGTACCCCTGATGACGTCCGGGGCATCTTGCTCCTCCTGAGCTCTAATGGCATAAGCTCTTGCAGGTGGTCTACTCTCAGAACTCTCTGCTGGCTCAGATGCAGGCCTCTGTGATGGTCCCACTGCCTCCGATTTGCCAGATTTCCTACCCCTTTGTGGTGCAGGAGTAGGTCTATCTGCTTGTGTTGGAGCAGCTGTAGTAGTTCTACGTGGACAGTTCCTTAACTGATGCTCTGTTGACCCACACCTTAAGCAGGCACTAGTCACTCTCCAACACTCCCCCTTATGCCACTTCAGGCAATATGGATATGCAGAAGTTGCTGGGGCTGGTCCCCTGAACCCCATCCCTGGAGAGCTGCCCATTGATGGTGTGGACTGACCTCTCCTAGGGGTAAACTGTGGCCTGGGCCCCTGAGACTGACCCTGACCTTGTGGTTGACCTGAACTCTGTGTAGGTGGACCCTTGAACTTCTTCCCAGATGCAGGAGATGAACTAGACTGACCTGGGCCCCTCTTCTGCTGTCTCTCTCTTCTAGTCTGCTCACTTATTCTAACCTTTTCAACCTTTATTGTAGCTTCCACTAACTTAGTGAAGTTGGTGATTCCCAAGGCAGTGATCATGATCTTTATATTGTTATTTAATCCCTCTTCAAATCTCTTACACCTTTTGGCCTCATTAGGGACTATCTCCCTTCCATAGCGGCTTAATCTGACAAATTCCTTTTCATACTCGGCCACTGTCAGCTGTCTCTACCTCAGGTTAATGAACTCTTTTCTTCTCTCTTCCAGGTATACACTACCCACATATTTCTTCTTAAATTCGGAGAGGAAGAAGTCCCAAGTTATTACTTCTGGCTGTACTTCACTGGACACAGTATCCCACCATTCATATGCATCATCTTGCAACAGAGATATGGCAGCTTCTAGATTTTGTTCTGGAGTGCAGTGGAGTTATTTTAAAACTCACTGCTCATTCAACCAATTTTCTACCGCAATGTAATCATCTTCTCTCTTGCCAAAGAAGTCCACTGCTCCAAATTTTCTCAATTTTTCCAGGTGTGATTTTGGTTGTGGAGGTGGTGGTATTACCCCAGCCAATTGTTTGAAGAATTCAGCCATTTGCTGGAACAAGGCCTGTGGAGGTTGAGCAGGCTCTGATGGAGCTGGTGGAGCAGGTTCTCTCCTACCCCCAGTCTCAGTTGCTGCAGGTGGAGCATGACTCTCCACTTCTTCCTCAACTGCTCTTTGAGATGTAGGGTCCATATCCTATTCAAAATAACAAAGATAAACAAATCTGCATTAGTGTCACCTCGACTCTTACAAATGCAATGCATGGTATGGACTCAATCTAGGCTCAGAAACGCCTAAACCGTGCTCTTATACCACTAAATGTGACACCCCTTACCCGTCTGCAGTATATCCGAGTAAGATATGTCACACGGTGTACCGGAACACTCTACTTTATCTCAATCATTTTTATTCTTCCTTAATTTACTTTTATCATAGTTTTGAATATAATTTATAAAATATAATTCATTTAAGTCATTTATTGAAATTATAATTTATTTGAGGTTTCGAAAATTTTATAGAAAATCCGGAAGAGTACTGGCTAAAAATGGAGAAAACAGTTCTTCGGAACCTATGAAAAACACTTCCAATAATCATATTCAATCATTCTCAAACTCCAATATCAAAATCTCAATATGTTTTTCAACAACATTTCCATTTCTCAATCATTCATCTCATGTAATAATCATGTAAAAGTCATAAATAAATATTCACTTTTCCATTCACAAACACAATTTCCATTATTTACATGAACATCAAAATACATTACATAAGTTTCAATTACACAAAAGAAAATAAAAGTTAGCTACAAAATACCAAAATGAAACCTAGTGTCCTACCAATGCACTGAAGATGGTGAGGTGATACGGATACTATGCAGAACTGCAGGAGGTCTCACCCAGCCTGTGGTCTACTGGGCTCTCGGTCAGTATCTCCAGAACCTACGCGTGGCAAAAGCAACGCGCTAAGCAATAATGCTTAGTGGTGCCAATAATAAAATAAAAAGAAATAACAGGAAGTAAATATGCAGTGAATGTATCGGTGTCATATTGTAAATAAATTTTCGATGAGTATTTGTAGTCTTACTTATTTTGTACTTGTTATATTCATTATTTTATTAAATTTATCCACTTTCATTTTTGGTTGCCCAAGTAACCTATACTAGACGATTGGACTGGATAAACGGGTAAACTGGCACTGGGTATCTAGTACCTCGGGCCGTCACACCATCGGTCACATATGCATCTCCCGGTGTGCAACAGAACAGCTAATAAGCTGTAATAACAATAGGCACAAGGCCAAATATCAACACAATGTCAGAATGGCTAAAAGCCATGAAATCACAGAATGGCATAATGCCATGTGCAGTACTGCTAACTGAACCCTATTGGCATGCCAAACTATCCAAACCAATCTTGTTAGGTATACTAGGGCATTTGATACTTTTGAATTTTGTAATTTTTGAATTTCAAGCTTTGGTGTTACTATTCACTTTATTAGTCAACAAAAATGTTGACTTTTACATAGAAAATAGGTACATTGGTTTTAACATTCTCAACATACCACATTTTGCATTCAAAACTTGTTGGCATTAATCACCAATACCATTTCTAAGCTTAAAACTAATGGAGTAGAATTTTCAGTTTTTATACCCTAATTTTATTGTTCCATTAGTTACTGTTTCAGTGAGAATTTGAGAAAATGATAAACATGAAAGTTGTTCCTTATTTTGTCTAGTTAAATTTCTTTTTTTGAATCACTCCATTTGGAGTTTTGTAGCTCAAGTTATGGTCCAAAAACCGCAACTCGCCGGATTGAAAAATTTCAGAATTGACCATATCTACAGTGCAGTGAACAGTGACTGTAACTGCCTTGTTGGATAGGTTCTGGTCATAATTTGGAGTAGGTTTCTTCAGAAAGTTGTTGGTCTATATCTTAACTTGTTGGTGTAAAAATTTCAGGTCAATTGGGCCATTCTATAATGAGTTATGGCCAAATGAACAATTACTGTTCATTTGGTCATTCTGCAGAATCTGGTTGCAGGACATCCGGATTGGGGCAAGTTTTTGGTCCACTTGCTTTGGTCTTTTGGGCATAGTTTCTTCACCAAAATTGTGCCATTATGTGTCTAGTTTCATGTCCAATTAGCCAAACACTAATTGAACCTACACAGCCCAAGTTATGGCTGTCCAAATAGGCTGGACTCACAGCCACACCTGCTGCTCTCACTAGGCAGCATACCAATTCAGTTTGTAATGCTATAATTCACTCCAAATTATGGTCAACTTACCTCAAATGGTCACTAATTGACCATTAAAATGTTCATTCACCATTACATAAGCAAAGTCTAAATTTCTCTCCAAAACCCTGGCTCAAATTCAAGGTTCACACAACACATGTCATTTAGGCATACTAATCCATTTCAACTTTATATCTACACATCAACACCATTTCTAAGCCATTTTAAATCCATCAAAACCATCAACATTATCCCTTTCTTAGGGCTGCCAAATTCCATGGTGTACATACACATAAGTTTTATTTCATTTAATTTACAATTTCATACTCATTTTAAGTCCCTAACATGGAATAAAGAGAGAAATATGTATAAATAAGCACTAACCTTAGTAGGACAGAATTTTCCCTTGTAAATTCCTCACTTTCTTTTGTTTTCTTGGCTGCCAAACACTCTAGCAAGGTTGGGTGACAAATTTTAGTGAAGGGACCTAAGGATTTTGGGGTAAAAATGGAGAGAAATTCAAGCTAGAAGGAAAAAAGGAAATGGAGGCTTCCATGGCTATGGTGGACGGGAATTGAGGGAAAAGGGTTCAGTTTTTTTCACTTCAATTTTCTGCCCATTTGACTCATTTTAATTGGTTTATGGACATGTGTCACAAGGTGATTGGGTGAGAGAGCTTAGTGACATAAGCATGAGGTCAAAATTGTAATTTTAATTCATTTTCTTTTCTTTTCTTTGCTACTCATTTTCAATTCAATTTTTAGCAATATTTATTCACATTTTATGTCATAATAATTATTTACTTAACTGGACAAGTCAGCCAAAAATCGCCTCTGAAGGCGAAATGACCAAAATGCCCTCCGTTTGGCTTAACGGGTCAAAATTGTCTGTACCGATTGAAAAATTTTTCTAGGTATTTTCTTGGCATTCTAATGCCATAATAACCTCAATGACCCTTCTCTGGAGTCCCAATAATTATTTTATAATTTTTCCCCAGGTCTAGGGCTCTTAGTTGCGAGAACCGCAACTTCTCACTAGGTTACCCATTGCTAGGGCATCTGCTCATTTAACTTGGTTGTATTTTATTTCTAAAATTTTTTCTAAATTTTTCTTATTAATATTTGAGTTAATTATGGTTCCTCACTTTAGTTTAAATATTTTTTTCGGACGTTCTAGCTGTCCGGACTGACACTGGTCACCGGAACAGTAGAATGTACGGAGTTGCTACAGGGAGGGTGTTACACTGCACTGCCAAGATGAGTTGAAGTTTGAGTATTCTGTGTCGCTACTGCAAGGGGATGCGTATGATTGGTAGAAGACCATCCCCCACAGCTTAGCTGAACCGCCAGTGCTGACTTGGGATGACTTCATCAGAGAGTTCAGACAGAAATACATCCCAGATGCATATGTTGATCAGAAACTACAAGAATTTTTTAGTTTACAACAAGGGAACCGATTAGTGGCAGAGTATGAGAGGGAGTTCTCCCGCTTGAGTCACTATGCGGGAAGTCTCCTTACTACCAGCAAGGCAAGATGCAAGAGATTTGAGACGGGTTTGAAACCCAGCATAAGGATGCAAGTTGTGGGATTTTGACACAGCAACTTCTCAGAGCTTATGTCTCAAGCACTTGAACTAGAGAGAATTGAATCAGAAGCAACTCCAGTGAAAGAAAAATAAGACAAAGCTGAGAAATTAGAAAAAGACAAGGGGGAAAAATCAGTTGAATAGAGTTCTGGTACTACCTCTGGAAAGAGAAAGAAGTTTAGTGGACCCAGCAGGGGTCGAGGTGAAAGATTTGGTAGAGGCAGATTTTCTGGACAGAGACCCCCTAGGTCTGGTCAGCAGTCGAGCAGGGGTTCACATTCTGCCCGCCCCTGTGAGACTTGTGGCAAGATTCATGGGGGGGAGTGCTATTGGACCACTGGAGCCTGCTTTAACTGCGGAGGCAAAGGTCATTTAGCAAGAGACTGCACTAGTGCTCCGTCTTCGAGATATGGTCCAGCTCCTACTACTGCCGAGGGATCTATTTAGAGTCCTGCTCCCAGAGGTTCACAGTCATTTGGCAGAGGAAGAGGCAGAGGTAGAGGCACTGCTTGAGCAATCAGGCACGATTGGTCGATCGAGCCAAGGAAGTGCTTCAACCAGAATCTACACAATGAGACAGCGAGAAGAGGCTGAGACTTCTGATGTGGTAGCTAGTATATTCTCTATCTCTGATCAAGAAGTATTTGTATTGTTTGATCTGGGTTCAACCCATTCATATGTTAGTGCTAGCATAGTCAGTTCACTTGCTGTTCTATGTGTGCAAATGGGTTTTGAAGTGCTAGTAACTAGTCCATTAGGACAAGAGGTCCGGGTCAACAGAATTTATAGAGACTATCCTTTGGTGATCCAAGGACATGTTTTCCTGTCAGACTTGATTGAAATGCCCTTCAGAGAGTATGATATCATCTTGGGCATGGATTGGTTAGCCAGGCATCATGCCATGATTGACTGTAGACTAAAGACAGTCACTTTTGGTCTCCCTCTATACGGTGATGTGGTAATACATGGGGAGAGGCATTTACTGCCATCAAATATCATTTCGGCTGCACTAGCTAGAAGAATGATCAGAAAGGGGTGTGAAGCATACTTAGCACATGTGATGGACACCCAAGTGGGGAGCCCAGCACTAAGGGACATCCCTACTGTATGTGATTTTCCGGATGTGTTTCCTGATGAATTGCCAGGATTACCTCCAGAAAGAGAGGTGCAGTTTGAGATTGATGTTATGCCTGGTGTGGATCCAATCTCCATAACGTCATATAGAATGGCACCTGCAGAATTGAAAGAGTTGAAAGTGCAGTTGCAAAAACTGCTTGACAAGGGCTTTATCCGCCCTAGTGTGTCACCTTGGGGAGCACCAGTATTGTTTGTAAAGAAGAAGGATGGCACTCTCCGCTTGTGTATTGATTATCGACAGTTGAATAAGGTGACTATAAAGAACAGATATCCATTGCCCCGCATTGATGACTTGTTTGATCAGTTGAGGGGTGCAGCTGTGTTCTCCAAAATTGACCTGAGATCAGGTTATTATCAGCTGAAAGTAAAAGAGCAGAGTATTTCTAAAACTGCCTTCAGAACCCGCTATGGCCATTATGAGTTTTTGGTTATGCCATTCGGGTTAACTAATGCTCCAGCTGCTTTTATGGATCTGATGAACACTATCTTCAGACCATACCTCAACCAATTTGTTGTGGTATTCATAGATGATATATTGGTCTATTCGAGGAATGCAGAAGAGCATGATAGACATCTGCGGATTGTACTGCAGACTTTGAGAGAGAAACAGCTATATGCCAAATTGTCGAAGTGTGAATTTTGGCTGAAAGAAATATCTTTCTCGGGGCATGTAGTATCAGAAGAGGGCATCAAGGTAGATCCAAGTAAGATAGAAGCTGTCCTTAATTGGAGGCCACCCTGAAATGTCACAGAAATTCGTAGTTTTCTGGGTTTAGCTGGATATTACCATCGATTTGTGAAGGGATTCTCCATGTTGGCATCTCCATTGACCAAGCTGCTTAGAAAAGATGTGAAATTTCAGTGGACGGACAAATGCCAGCAGAGTTTTGATGAATTGAAGAGATGTTTGACTGAAGCTCCAGTCCTGACTTTACCTACTCTGGGTAAAGAATATACAGTATATAGTGATGCTTCTCACAATGGGTTAGGTTGTGTGTTGATGCAAGATCGAAATGTCATTGCCTATGCATCACGCCAGCTAAAACCGCATGAGAGGAATTATCTGACACATGATTTGGAGCTTGCAGCTATTGTGTTTGCTCTTAAGATCTGGAGACATTATTTGTATGGGGAGAAGTGCTACATCTACACAGACCATACGAGTTTAAAGTATTTGGGCACCCAGAAAGAGTTAAATTTGAGACAGAGGAGATGGTTAGAGTTGATAAAAGACTATGATTGTCTAATAGACTATCAGCCAGGAAAAGCTAATGTTGTGGCTGATGCCTTAAGTCGCAAGACTATGGCAAGTCTACGGGTTACTCCTTTATCTTTGGTACATGAGTTGAGATCATTGCATGCCAGCTTAGAGATTAATGATGATGGGCAGACAGCAGTTACATGGCATGTACAGCCAGTGTTGATGGATCAGATTAAAATGGCTGCTCAGAATGATCAGAAGTATCAGAAGCTATTGGAAGAAGTCAGGCAGGGAAAGAAACCCGAATTCTCAATCAGAGATGATGGTCTACTGCTACACCAGGGCAGAATATGTGTTCCTAATGATGTTGAATTGAGGAAGATCATTTTGAAGGAAGCACATGAGTCTCCTTTTGCCATGCACCCTGGTGGCATAAAAATGTATAGAGGGCTAAAGGAGCATTACTGGTGGATGGGTATGAAAAGAGATGTGGCAGAGTTTGTATCCAAATGCCTAACTTGTCAGCAAGTGAAGGCAGAGCATTAAGTACGCGCTGGGTTGTTACATCCACTACCAGTACCAAAGTGGAAATGGGAGAGAATAACGATGGATTTTGTGATGGGACTTCTGAGGACACAGAAGAGTCATGATGCAGTTTGGGTCATTGTTGACAGACTGACTAAATCTGCTCATTTTCTGCCAGTTCAGATGGACTACAGTTTAGAAAGATTGACCAAGTTATACATCGATGAGATTGTGAGACTGCATGGAGTGCCAGTATCCATCGTGTCAGATAGAGATCCTAGGTTCACTTCTAGATTCTGGGGTAGTCTTCAGAGAGCCCTAGGAACTAGATTGAACTTCAAGATCGCATTCCACCCACGCATGCATGGCCACCCGAGAGGGTAATTCAGATCTTGGAGGACATGCTACGGGCTTGTGTGATTGAGTTTGAGGGCAGTTGGGATACACACTTGCCTTTGATTGAGTTTGCTTACAACAACAGCTACCAATCAAGCATTGGGATGCCTCCATATGAAGCTTTGTATGGCAGAAAATGTAAAACCCCGTTGTGTTGGGATGACGTGGGTGAAAGAAAAATGATTGGACCCGAAATTGTTCAACAGACTTAAGAGAAAATCAGGGTGATCCGAGATTGACTTAAGACTACATCAGACCGTCAGAAGTCCTATATTGATTTGAAAAGAAGGGATATTGAGTATACAGTGGGTGAGAAAGTTTTCCTCAAGATTTCTCCTTGGAAGAGGATTATGAGATTCGGCAGAAAGGGGAAACTAAGTCCTCGTTTTATCGGGCCATATGAGGTTCTAGAAAGAGTGGGTCCTTTGGCATATCTGTTGGCACTACCTCCAGAGTTGGAGAAGATACATAATGTCTTCCATGTGTCTATGTTGAGGAGGTATCGATCAGACCCATCTCATGTATTACCAGTAGAGGAAATTAAAGTGAATCCAGACCTCACATATGAAGGAGAACCCATTGAGATTCTGGCTTATGAGGTAAAGTAGCTACGAAACAAGCAGATACCATTGGTAAAAGTGCTGTGGAACCATCATTCGGGCCAGGAGGCTACTTGGGAACGAGAGGAGGACATGAGGAGACAGCACCCACAGCTGTTCAGAAATTGATACCAGGTAAAATTTCGAGATGAAATTTATTTTAAGGGGGGGAGAATTGTAACACCCCTAATTGCATAGCCTAGTATATTTCACTGTTCCGGTGACCGGTGTCGGTCCGGATAATTAAGGGGTTTAGAACCATACTTAAGACAATTAGAGAAACAATAAACACAAATAATTAGTAATGTCCAATTAGTTAAGTATAAACAAGAAAAATAGAACATAAGAAGTTAAACGAGCCGAGAGTCACAGCGATGGGTGACCTTCTCGGGAATGACTGCGAAGTCATTTTAAACTCAAATTTTGAATCAGAAATGTGACGCCATGTCCTTAGGACCCTTATGAACACAGTGGAAAAGAGAAATCACGAAAAAGAACTGTTAAGCCAGTCAAATAATTAGGTCAGGGAGCCGGAAGAAATATGGAATTAATTGCAAACTGGGATGAACCGGCGAGGGGCAATTTGGTCAATTGACCCCGAGAGCTGACTTCTGACCTAACTGTCAAATAAAAACAGAGAAAAGAAAATTTCGGAATCGAGAATTAAATTAAAGAACTAATAGAAAAAATAAAAAAAAAAGAGAGAAAAATAAAAAAGTAAAAAGGTGATGACATCATGCATGACCTCATGCATGATGCCATAAATAAATTAATTTATTTATTTATTCAATTAGATTTTGTGGTCTTCCATAAGCAAAATAGATAAAAAGAAAGAAAAGAAAAAAAATAAATAAAACACAAGTTTTCTTCTTTTTCAAAACGTCACTCTCTCTCCCTCACCCTCTCTCTCACTTAAACCACCATTAAAGCTCATTTTTGAGCTTGAAGAACCAAAATCCAACCATAGAAAACTGTCCTACCATAACTAGACTTTGTTTGGGCAACTAGGAAAGAGGATTCAAGGAAAAGAAAGAAGAAAAATTTGAAGAAAAGGAGGAAGAAAATTCTGCTCAACGTTAGTAATATAAACTTCAATTTTTTTTTTTTTTGTTTAATTAGTGTTTCTATGGCATCAAGAGCTTGTAAATAAACTTAAAATGAAATAAAAATATGGGGGGAGGACCAAACTGAAATTTTGGCCTGTTGAAGGGGAGTATGATTTTGTATAGTTTGATGGATTTAAATGTGTTAGTAAACTTGCATGAGAATGGTAGTAAGATGGAAATGTATAAATGTTAATAAATGCAACATTTTAGTGTGATTAGGGTTTGGAGGCCTAGGGTTTTGAGGCAAAATTTGGAAAAATGAGTAAATGGCATGTTTGACCTATTGTGAAGTGAAAAAATGGTCAATAATGACCAAAGGAGATGTGTGGGAATTGTTAGAATGGAAGTCAAATTCGTAGGGTAAATGGTCATCTTTCTTTGGCATGACCAAGCCAACTTTGAAGGACCAAAACGGAAATTTTACAAGTCCAATTGATATGCCACCAATTGGGGATGAAAATAGACATAAAATGACACAATTTTCATTAAGGAACCATGCCCAAAAACGGACCAAAACCTAGTGAACCAATTGACCAAAGTTGGTTAAGAGCAGTCTGCCACTGCACAAACTGACCAAATGAACAGTAATTGTTCATTTGGTCATAACTCGAGCTAGGAAGGTCAAAATGACCTGAAATTTTACCAGTAATTAGATAAGATATAGATCTAAAACTTTCATGAAGAACACCAACCAAAATTATGCCATTAACCTAATCAAATTATTGAGTAAAGTTGAGTTACTGAACCTGCAAAACTGCAGAATTGCCATTTGAACAGTAAAGTTTCAATGGCTATAACTCTCTCTAGAAAACTCTGATTTAGGTGAATATTGAACTGATGGAAACCTAAGACATAATAGAACATTTCGTATGAAGGAAATTAGACCAATTATGGACTTAACTTGATCAAATTATTGAACGAAGTTGGATCAAAAATCTGCCAGAGCCAAAATTGCAGCATGAACAGTGCACGTGAACAGTAGCTGTATTTGGCTATAACTTGAGCTACAAAACTCCAATTGGGGTGATTCAAAAAGAAGAATAAACTTAAGACAATGGGGAACATTTTCTATGAAGAAAGTTTTGCCAAATTCCAACAATAAAGTGACCAATGGAACAGTGCAACTTAGAACTCCAAAACTGAAATTTACCAAATTTGCCTAAAAGACTTAGGATTTGAGTAAATAACCAAAACCAACAAGTTTAGTGACCAAAATATGGTATGTGGGTGAAGTTGGAGTTCCCATACCTATTAAACCTTAGAAAGTCAACTATTTGACTTGAATAGTATAGTGAATAATAACTCGAAACACAAAAATTTCGAGAACGTCGAATTTAACACGTTAGAACTAGGTAAATGTGAAGCTAAATTTATTTTGGATTTATGTTAAGTTCTAGTACTGAAACATTATAAAATTGTGTGTTTCAGTTGAAAAGAATACCGGAAAAAAACCCGAGGAACCGAGTCAAGGCCAAGGGCGACTCACTTGAGGTTTGTGCACAACGTATACTTTTTATAATTATCTTCTACATACTATTTTGAACAATGTGAAATATTGAATTATGGCATTCTTATGATGTTTGATTTAAATTGTGAAAGTTATTGTGTATATTTGAAATGACAATGTTTAGCAAATTGTTAAGATAAGTTTTGAAACCACAGTGTCATGACCATATATTTGAACACCTCACTAGCACGACTAGAGGGGGTAATTAGTTTCGAATTTTGATTCCTTCTCTAGAGAAGTGTTGAGGTGTGCCAGTAGAAGAGGATGTGAATGGATATCCATATATTTGAGCTAGCTAGCCTTGTGATGTGATTTCTCTTTAGCCTCTGGCTATTGAGATTCTATTTGTTTCGAATGGCATGATCTAACTGTGGGTTTTATGAAACGTGTTTTGATACTTTGAAATGAACTTGGTTTCCATTTAAAATCTTACAATGCGTGATTTGTACTTAATTCTCATGTTCAGCCAAATTTTTGAATAAATGTGATTTAAGTTTTGCGTAAAGATTATTTTAGTATGTTGTGCACCACTGAGTCCTAGTACTCAGCGATGGCTTCTATTGCTGTCGCAGATACAAAGACTAGAGGAGCAGTAGACTGAACTGCTGAGGTGTGAAGAGCTATCAGCTTAAAGTCATCGGGTATAATTTATACCCTAATTGTAAATATTTCTTTTCATATATGTATTGTATATAAATGTATGGACGTGCAAATGGGTCTTGAGCAGCTTGTACAAAAATTTGTATGAAGTTTGTAATAAAGTTTAGTTTGTATTTCTTTTGATGTAAATTTTTGTAAGAATGTACATAAATTGTGTTGTCTCTAATGAAATATGAGTACAACTATTTTATTTAATTTAAATGAAATGTATTGCTAGTATGCTGAGAATGATTGAATTTTGAACTTGAGAAATTTATTGAAATGATTGTGAAATTGATTGAGTTTGATTGTGAAATCGAAGTAGTGGTTGAGAAAAACTTTTAGAAGTGCTTTTTACAGGTATTTGAAGAACTGGTTTCTCAAAATATAGACAGAACTCTGTCAAAATTTTTATAAAATTTGCGGAAAACTAAAATGGACCAAAAATATTAATTAGATTTACTTTTAATCATATGTTTTAAATACCTATTAGAAAATGCTCACCACTTGTCAAAAGTAAGAAAATTGTTTAAAATCCCTTGTGGGGTACTTAATGAGTTATTGGTAGGTGAAGTTCGGTAGTTCATTAGGTATTCTACGGGATCATGTTATGCCTTACAGAGGGGTAAGGTGTGACAAACCACATGTGCTAGGTAAGCTTCACAGCCTTTTCTCATCAATCTTCTTGCAACTGTGGCTGAGATAACATTGGACAGGTAATCTGTCCTTTCACCCACAACAGTGATCTCATTACCCTCAAAAGTTTTCAGAGAAATCCTCTTCAGTTTACAATCAACTATTGCCTGATGACGTGACAACCAGTCCATACCCAAAATCACATCAAACTAGTGGAAGGGCAATTCAATTAGGTTTGCCGAGAATTCATACCCCTGAATCCTCAACGGGCAACCTTTATACACCTTATTCACTACCACACTGTGGCCTAGTGGATTTGTGACCAGAATGTCTTGATCACTCTCCTCTATTGGAACTCCCCTCTCTACGGGTAGTTCGATGCAAATGTAGGAATGAGTGGATCCTGGATCTACTAATGCATGCACAGAAGTGTTGTAGAGTGAAAACGTACCCCTGATGACATCCGGGGCATCTTGCTCCTCCTGAGCTCTGATGGCATAGGCCCCAGTAGGTACTCTAGTATCTGGCCTCTCTGTTGACTCGGATACAGGCCTCAGTGATGGACCAACTGCCTCAGATTTACTGTGCTTTCTACCCCTTTGTGGTGCGGGAGCAGGTCTGTCAACTAGTGTTGGAGCAACTGTAGTAGTCCTCTTTGGACAATTCTTGATCTGGTGTTCTGTAGATCCACACCGTAAGCAGGCACCGGTCACTCACTAATAATCCCCTTTTTGCCACTTCGGCAAGATCGACAGTGCGTAAGATGCCGGGCTGGTCCCTAAACACCGCCCTCGAGAGCTGCCCACCGATGGTGTGGACGGCCTCCTAGGTGTAATCGTGGTCCAGGCCTCGAGACCGACTCACGACCACGTGGTGGTCCTGAACTCTGAGCAGGAGGACCCTTAATCTTCTTACTGAGAGCAGAAAATGTACTGGACTGACTCAGACCCCTCTTCTGCTGTCTTTCCTTTCTATTTTGTTCATTGATTCGGACCCTTTTCACTTTTGATGCAGCATCTACTAATTTAGCAAAATCTGTGATTTCCAATGCCGTGATCATGACCTTGATATTATCATTAAGTCCTTCTTCAAACCTTCTACACCTCTCTGCCTCTGTAGGGACTATCTCCCTCTCATATCGGCTCAGTCTGACAAACTCACGCTCATACTCAACCACTGACAATTGCCTCTGTCTCAGATTGATAAATTCCCTTCTTCGCTCTTCTAGATACACTTTGCTAACATATTTCTTCCTGAACTCTATAAGGAAGAATTCCCAGGTAATCCATTCTGGTTGCACCTCACTGGTTACTGTGTCCCACCACTGATATGCATCATCTTGAAGTAAGGACACAGCACCCACCAGGTTCTGCTCGGGGGTGCAGTTTAGCTGTTTTAGCACTCTGATGGTTTTGTCCAACCAGTTTTCTGTGGTCATGGGATCATCCTCCCTCTTCCCAAAGAAGTCCACAGCCCCATGCTTTCGCAGTTTCTCCAGATGAGATTTCTGTGGTACTGATGGAGGTTGTGGCTGTGGTTGTGGTGGTGGAATTGCCCCCATCATTTGCCAGTAGAATTCAGTCATTTGCTGAAATAGAGCAAACTGAGGTTGGGCAGGTGCCTCAGCTGCTGCTGAAGTAGATTCTCCCCTTCCCCTATATTCAGCCCTTGGTGGAGCACGACTCTCCACCTCTTCATCAACTACTCTTTGTGAAGCAGGATCCATATCCTATTCAAAATAAGAAAACAAACAGATCTGCATCAATGTCACCTCAACACTTAAAAATGCAATGCAATGGTATGCACTCTATCTAGGGCCAGAAATGCCTAAACCGATGCTCTGATACCACTAAATGTGACACCTTTTACCCGTCTATAGTGTAGCCGAGTAAGTTATGCCACTCAGTGTGCCGGAGCACCAATTCATATTTTAATTATAATTTATCCCTTTTAATTCATTTATTTACAATTTTTGCTAAATCTGAATTTTTTCAAAATTTTTATAGAAAATCCGGCAGAGTGCCGGCTGTAAATTGAAAAAACAGTTCTTCTGAACCTGTTTAAAAACACTTCCAATATAATTTCCAAATCCAAACTCCATTATACACATTTCAAATTAATCTCAAAATCTCAATCTCAAATCACAACATTATTTTCAGAATTTTTTTCTTTTCACTTCATTACTGGAGCATTCATAAATATTTCTTAACATAATATACAGAAAATTTCAATAATATGAAATTTCATATATTTACATCATCAAATAATTTCAAGAGTTTATAGTTATAATCCCAAAACTAATACAAAATATAAAATACAAAATGCTACCCAAAATCCTAATGTCCTACCATATGCACTGCAGAGGTGAGGTGACTCTGGACTCCGGATGCAGCTCTGAAGGCTCAGCCTATCTGATGTCTGCTGGGTCCCCAGCTAGGTCTCCAATATTGCCACGCACTAAGCAATTCTGCTTAGTGGTGACAATATAAAATAAAATAAAATAAAATAAAAATAAGTATGCAGAATGTATGTTTACATTTTTTTGGGTAGATTTAATTTCTGATATTATTTGCAGTATTGTTCAATTAAAATTTGGTAAGGTTTATTATCAATGCCCTAGTAACCCATACTAGTTGACTGGATTGGATAAATAGGTAAACTGGCACTGGGTACTAAGTACCTTGGACCATCACACCATCGGTCACATTGTGTCTCCCGGTGTGCAACAGAATAGCTAATAAGTTGTAATAATTATCAGGGTTAAAACCCAAGTATATCAACTCAAATAACATAGCCAAAGGCTATTATGTCACAGAATGGCATGGGAAGCCATGAAACACAGAATGGCATCAAGCCATATGCAGTACTGCTAACAGAACCCTATTGGCATGCCAACCTATCCAAACCAATCTTGCTAGGTATACTAGGGCATTTTACACTTTTAAGTTTCACAATTTTTGAAATTTAAGTTTTAGTGTTACTATTCCATTCATTAATCAACAAAAATGTTGACTTTTGCATAGGCAATTGGTACATTGGCTCTAATACTCCCAACATACCACATTTTGCATTTTAAATTTGTTGGTATTGATTGCCAATACCATTTCTAAACTTATTGTTAATTGGATAGAATTTTTAGTTTTCAAGCCTTGGGTTTACTGTTCCATTAGTCATTTTTGCAGTGAGAATTTGGCAAAATGATCAACATGAAAGTTGTTCCTTATTTTGTCTAGTTGCATTTCCTTTTTTGAATCACTCCATTTGGAGTTTTGTAGCTCAAGTTATGGCCCATAAACCATAACTGGCTGGACTGAAATTTTTCCAGAATTTGGCAAAATGATCAACATGAAAGTTGTTTCTTATTTTGTCTAGTTGCATTTTATTTTTTGAATCACTCCATTTGGAGTTTTGTAGCTCAAGTTATGGCCCATAAACCATAACTGGCCGGACTGAAATTTTTCCAGAATTTCTAGACTGATCAAATCTATAGTGTTAGGAACAGTGACTGCAACTCACTCTTTGAATATGTTCTGGTCATAATTTGGGTTAGGTTTCTTCATAAAAGTTGTTAGTCTATATCTCAGCTTATTGCTAGTAAAATTTTAGGTCAATTGGACCTTTCTACACTGAGTTATGGCCAAATGACCAAACACTATTCATTTGGTCATTTTGCCCAGGCAGAATGCAGGTCATCCGAATTAGGGAAATCTTTTGGTCCACTTGCTTTGGTTTTCTGGGCATGGTTTCTTCACCATAGTTGTGCCATTATGTGTCTAGTTTCATGTCCAATTGGCTTTGCACCAATTGAACCTCTACAATTCAAGTTATTGCTGCCCAAACCTGCTGGACTCATGTCCAGTCCTGCAGGTCACCAAGGGCAGCCAAACCAAGCTCCAATCCCACTACACAATGCACTTCATTTTTTATTCAAACAATACCAAATGGTCACTAATTGACCATTAAAACCTACTTTCATTATCACATGTTCAAAGTCTCTTTTCTCACCCCAAACCCTAACTCAAATATCATAAACCATGCATTATCATGGCATTTCATCACTCCACTTACAAGATACATATTAAGGGCAGCCATACTAGCATTTTAACTCCATAAAACTCATCACAAGCATACCCTAACCAAGGCTGCCAAAAATAAGAGATGGCATACAAATGGTATTCAACAAATTTCCTTTGTAATTTACACTCATACATAGTCCTTAACATGAATTTAAGGTGAAAACTAAAGTTAGGTCACTAACCTCTATGGAGTGAAGTTTTCCCACTTACTAGGGTTCTTGTTTTCCTTTTCTTTTTGCTCCCAAAAGAATCTTCAAGGTGTAAGAACACTTTTTTGTGTTGGGAGTATAGGATTTAGTGGGGTAGAAACTAGGGAGATCAAGCTTTGAAAAGCTTGTTTATGGTTAGCTATGGAGGAGGGTCACGGCAAGGAGAAAATAAGGAAGAAGAAGTTCTGATTTTTTTTCATTTTTCCAGCCCATTTGTCTCTTTTAAATAAGTTTATGCCATGTGTTAACATTGGGTTGGTTGGGAAAATCTTAATGACATCATTATGATGTCATAAGTCCATTTTCTTTCATTTTCTCATCTTTTCTTGTCTATTTAATTGCAATTAAATTTTTAACAATATTTATTCATATTTTATGTTATATAAATTATTTATTTAACTGGACAAGTTGGCCAAAAATCATCTCTGAAGACGAAATGACCAAAATGCCCTCCGTTTGGCTTAATGAGCCAAAGTTGTCTATACCGATTGAAAAATTTTTCTAAATATTTTCTTGGCATTCTAATGCCATAAGAACCTCAATAATCCTTCTCTGGAGTCCCAATAATTATTTTAAAATTTTTTCCCTAGGTCTAGGGTTGCTAATGGCCTTCACCGTCACTTCCCCTTCTGGTTACCCATCCTTAGTGTTTCGGCT
The DNA here is from genome assembly GCF_030052815.1 of Hevea brasiliensis. Taxonomy (NCBI): domain Eukaryota; kingdom Viridiplantae; phylum Streptophyta; class Magnoliopsida; order Malpighiales; family Euphorbiaceae; genus Hevea; species Hevea brasiliensis. Next base: position 79,951,429 of record NC_079502.1, on the reverse strand, counting down.
CATTTAACTTGGTTGTATTTTATTTCTAAAATTTGTTCTAAATTTTTCTTATTAATATTTGAGTTAATTATGGTTCCTCACTTTAGTTTAAATATTTTTCCGGATGTTTTAGCTGTCCGAACCGACACTGATCACCGAAACAGTAGAATGTACGGAGTTGCTACAAGGAGGGTGTTACATCACCTTCATGATCAAAGGAGAAAACAAAAATGTTGCGTCCCTTTGATGTTACTTGAAAATTCTACCTCTTATTCCATGATTTCTCTGATGCTACTTTCACCATAGCCGCACTTAGAGATCTCTCAAAAATAAGTTTACAAGCTATGATTTTGCCTTTCATCTGTTGTTCTTGCTCTTTAGAATCTTTTAACTGAATTGGTTGTGAAAAACCACACCCACACAAAATAAAGAACACAAAATCTAACATGGTTCGGTATAAACCTACTCCACCAAACAAATTCACTATCAAAGAAAAATAATTACAACCACTAATTATTTTTCTCACATTCAAAATCACTCAAATAAAACTTACGAAATTCAACACACTTCTCTACTTTATGGGCTCTTTGTAATACATTTCATATAATGGCTAACCAACTATTCATATATATAGGCCACTAAAACCTAGTTCTTTTAGGACTCTAATTATTAAACTTAATAATTTAAATTCTACTAAACTTCCTAAATTAATTATACTTCCTAATTCTAATTGGACTTGGACTCTAACAATCTCCACCTCCATGTGACACCCCTTACCCGACTACAGTATAGCCGAGCAAGTTATGCCACTCAGTGTGCAGGAGCACTCTATTTTATCTGATTTCATTACAGTTCTTGATTTATTTATTCAAAAACTTTATTGAAGATTTAGGCTATTTTTACTTTTATCAAAATCTAACTAAATTGGAAATTTCAAAAATTTTAACGATAATCCGACAAAGTGTCGGCTGTAATTTTGACTAACAGCTTCTTCCGAACTCGCCAAAGACAATTTCAATATATACTCAATTTCTCAAACTTAATAGTCTCAAAAATTTTCAAACATAATGTATCTCAATACAGTATCCAGATTTCTCAGAAATGTCATTAGATTTTCAATATCTCAATATTCACAAGTATAATCTCATTATAACTCAAATTCAATTCACATACTAAAATACTTACTTTGAATAGCTTCCATAATTCATAGGTTAATTACATGAGTTTATTTTGTACAAGATATACAAATAATTTACAATGTGCTAGGAATGAACAATATACATAACATGTATAAAATGAGCCCTATCTACATGCATTGCTGAGGAGGTGACAATCTTGAACTCTTCTGACACTTCGCAGATCCGACTCCAAAAATCTCAATGATACCACTGGTTTTACCTTCAGAACCTTCGCGAGGAAGCAATTCAATCGCTCTAAGCATTTCTGATTATTTTTGAAATAATATAACCATAAATAATATATACAAGTAAAGAAAGAAATAAATGATAATTCAGATACTCAAGAATCAATTTAATTTGGTATGGTATTTCTAGTATCAACGATCTTATATACTAGTTTGTTCCTCTTTGGAAGTGCTTAGTTTATAACTTTTCAGTAATATTAGCAGGTATATAATTTATTCTATCTGTATTATATTTCAAGTCTGTACGGTCCTGCAATTTATATTTTTGTTATGTTTCTTTTGCTAATCTCTTTTGCTTATTCATTCAATACTTAATTTAATTGTACTGGATTTTCATTATACTTAACTTAACTTAGCTGCCTGAATTGAATAATACTTTAATTGACTGCCCAAATAACCTATACTAGACGACTGGACTGGATAACGGGTCGTTGGCACTGGACACCGCGGTGCCTCGGGCCGTCATACCATGGGACGCAGAACGTCTACCATGTATGCAGTCAATATGGCTAAAAAGCCATGATATCACATAATCGGGCATAAAAGCCATGAAATCGGGCATAAAAGCCATGAATATGGGCATAAAGCCATGAATACAGGCATAAAGCCTTTCGCAGTACTGCTAAAACAATACCCTATTGGCATGCCAAACTATCCAAACCAATCTTGTTAGGTATACTAGGGCATTTCATGCTTTAAAATTTAATATATTGTGCTTTATGGCTTCATTATTTCATGATAAATTTCCATCATAATTCATACATTCATTTGATCATTTATATGATCACAATTCACATCAATTATCCTTTTATATCATTGTACTCAAAATACTTCTCCTCTTTACAATAATGAGAACTAATGTCTCATTCATACATTAATATGGTTTATTTATCCATTCATTATGTTATTCATATTGATCCCAATTCTAAACAATGGTTCACATGTACCATTGTATTCAAAACATTTTTCCTTTCTCATTTATATATTCAAGAGTCTACTTATGTAATTACAAATTTTATATTTCAAGTTGAGTTACTAATATTTTATGAATTCCATTTGTGATGGGCATATAAGTCTTAACTATCTATTTACATCAATTTGGTGACTTATTCTTCATGTTTCAAGTAATCCATGAAAATTTCATGGATTTCAAATTTATGCTCTTAATTCCCTTTTTAACAATTTTTGACTAAGATGCATAGTCCACATTTGTTATACCATTCTAAGCATTTAAGCTTAGAATTGGTTCTAGGTCTTCATCTTAATTTGCTAATTATTTTGATTACTATTCACCTTACTAGTCAACCAAAATGTTGACTTTTTCATACTTAAGGGATATGTTAATTCTAATTACACCAAGATCCCACATTTTGAGTTTTACATTTGCTAGTATTAATTGCCAATTGTAATTTAAAGTCCCCTAGATGCATTTCTAATTTCAAATTTTGAATTTCAAGTTTTGGTGTCACTATTCACCTCTTTGATCAACAAAAATGTTGACTTTTAGGTAGAAATTATGTACATTGGTTTTGGCATTCCCAACATACCACATTTTGCATTTAAAACTTGTTAGTTTTGGTCACTTCCTCAAAGCTTAGGTCATTTGGCAAAATTGCCAATTTTCGATTTTTGAAACTTAACTTTACTATTCCATTAAGCATTGTTGCAGTGGGAATTTGAGGAAATGGTAAACATGAAAGTTGTTCCTTATTTTGTCTAGTTGAATTTCCTTTTTTGAATCACTCCATTTGGAGTTTTGTAGCTCAAGTTATGGCCAAAATAAGTTTACTGTTCACGTGTACTGTTCATGCTGAGATTTTGGGTCTGGCAGATTTTTGGTCCAACTTTGGTCAGTAATTTGATCAAGTTAAGTTCATAATTTGGTCTAACTTTCTTCATATGAAATGTTCTACTATGCCTTAGGTTTCCATCGGTTCAAGAATCGCCTAAATCCGAGTTTTCTAGAGAGAGTTATAGCCATCCAAATATTACTGCTCAAGTGAAAATCTGCAGAGTTGCAGGTTTGATAACTTAACTTTGCCCAATAATTTGAATGGGTTAATGGCATAATTTGGAGTGATGTTCTTCATGAAAGTTGTTTGTCTATATCCTATCTTGTTGCTGTAAAACTTTTAGCTCAATTGACCAAATCTACAGTGAGTTATGGCCAAATGAAAAATTACTGTTCATTTGGTCATTCTGCAGGGGCTGTTTGCAGGGTATCCGGATTGGGGCCAAGTTTTGGTCCTCTTGCTTTGGTCTTTTGGACATGGTTTCTTCAGCAAAAATGTGCCATTATAAGCCTAGTTTCATGTCCAATTGGCCAAACACCAATTGGACCAACACAGCCCAAGTTATGGCAGTGCAAGTGGACTGAATTTTCAGTCCCTCTGCTGCTGTCCTAGGGCAGCCTACCTCTTCACTTTGCAATTCTATTTTTCAGTCCAAATTGTGCTTAACTTACCTAAAATGGTCACTAATTGACCATTATAATGTTCTTTAATCAATTCAAATGCTAAGTCCAATTTTTCACTTCTCAAAACCCTAATTCCTATCTCCATTTCACCACATGCTTGAATTTACTAACTAATCCATTTTACTTATATTTATATACTTTAAACATAATCCCTAGTGCACTCCAAGTCCATTAAAGCACTAAATCTTGTTCCTTACTTAGGGGCAACCGAAATCCATGGGCTACATACACTTAACTTTTATTCATTTGGTTCACAAATTCATACTTATTTTAAGTCATTAACATGGAATAAGAAAGATTTTTGTATAAATAGGCACTAACCTTTTTGAAACCAACCTTGAGCTTGTTATTCTTCAAGATTTCTCCTAGAATCATAATAATCATAATCAATTATAACTTCACTTTCCTAAATTAAATATCCAATAAAAATTCAACAGCATTTCCCCTTAAATTGGACTAAACTCCTATCATAAATCTTAAATCCACAACCCATTAATACCCAATCTGGCAGCTTGTGCATTCAAATTTATATATAATGATCTAACCATTAGATAAATCCCAAATTTATACCATATATTCCAGACATCCCTATACAATATCAGTAAAAATTTCAGCATCAAATCGTCCCTATATCATGAGATATCAAACATTCATTCAACCCTTCAAAATCTGAATTGTTGCAGAAATCAGTCTTACTCAGACAGCTCATGCAAAACAATTTATATCTCATAAACCACAAGTCTAAAATTCACCAAATTTTAACCCAGCAGCCTCAACATCCCAAATATCATTTGTACCAAATTTCATAATTTTATAAGCATCCTAACTATTTATTTTTCTCAAATTTCAGTAGCCAAAATTCAGAATTCAACCTACAGACAGCCTGTGTTCAACAATATATTTCTCTAAATCCAACCGTTGAAAAATCACCAAATGTTAACCATAACTTCCACACATACATAGCTCAAACATATCCAAAAATCAGCCATAGATGTTGAGCCAAACTCACCTGGAAGGAAAAGAAATATGCTGCCCTGCTGAACCCCTATTTCTGCTACTTCTCCTTCTCCTTCTTCCTTTCTTTCTTTCTTTCTTTTCCTTTTCTCTCTCTTTCTCTCTTATTCCAGCCCGTATGAAGAAGGAAACTGCTGGTTTCCTTTGTTTTTTATCTCATTTTAAGTCATTTTTATCTCTTTTTATTGGTTTGTCAAATGGTGATTGGTTGGAGAGTGTTGGATGACATCATATGATGTCATAATTTGCTTTTTATTTCATTTTTCTTTTCTTTTCATCACTACTCATTTTCAATTCAATTTTTAGCAATATTTATTCATATTTTAGATCATAATAATTATTTACTCAACTGGACAAGTCGGCCAAAAATCACCTCTGAAGGCGAAATGACCAAAATGCCCTCCGTTTGGCTTAACGAGTCAAAATTGGCTGTACCGATTGAAAAATTTTTCTAAATATTTTCTTGGCATTCTAATGCCATAGGAACCTCAATGACCCTTCTCTGGAGTCCCAAAAATTATTTTATGAATTTTTCCTCGGGTCTAGGGCTCCTCGTTGCGAGAACCGCAACTTCCCTCTGGTTACCCTTCGCTTAGGCACCGGCTCATTTGACTTGGTTGTATTTTATTTCTAAAATTTTTACTAAATTTTTCTTATTAATATTTGAGTAAATTTTGGTTCCTCACTTTAGTTTAAATATTTTTCCAGAAGTTCTAGCTGTCCGGACCGACACCGGTCACCTAATGATGAGATCTTGAATTGCTATCGGGAGGATGTTACAACTCTTCCCCTCTTATTTAAATTTCGTCCTTGAAATTTATCCAGTGTAAATAGCTAAGGAGCTACTACCTCTTTATTTCTTCACCTTTCCGTGTTATCCTACTTCACTTTCTCCTTAGTCTCAATCCTATCCTCAAACAGTTATGTACTCATCCTTTTTCATCTTAAATACAGTCTCTTTCTCATCTCCATTCGCTATCTCATTGTCTCTTCACTCTCTTATTCCATACCTTAACCTAAAATAAACAGGAAATACAGATCTGCAATAGTGTCACCTCGACTCTTATGAATGCAATGCATGATATGCAGTCTATCTAGGTCCAGAAATGCCTAAACCGCGCTCGATATTAATAAATGTGACACTCTTACCCGACTACAAGTAAGCCGAGCAAGTTATGCCACTCAGTGTGCCGGAGCACTCTATTTTATCTGATTTCATTACAGTTCTTGATTTATTTATTCAAAAACTTTATTGAAGATTTAGGCTATTTTTACTTTTATCAAAATCTAACTAAATTGGAAATTTCAAAAATTTTAACGATAATCCGACAAAGTGTCGGCTGTAATTTGGACTAACAGTTCTTCTGAACCTGCCAAAGACAATTTCAATATATACTCAATTTCTCACACTTAATAGTCTCAAAAATTTTCAAACATAATGTATCTCATACAGTATCCAGATTTCTCAGAAATGTCATTAGATTTTCAATATCTCAATATTCACAAGTATAATCTCATTATAACTCAAATTCAATTCACATACTAAAATACTTACTTTGAATAGCTTCCATAATTCATAGGTTAATTACATGAGTTTATTTTGTACAAGATATACAAATAATTTACAATGTGCTAGGAATGAACAATATACATAACATGTATAAAATGAGCCCTATCTACATGCATTGCTGAGGAGGTGATAATCTTGAACTCTTCGACATACAGAGATCTTGACTCCAAAAATCTCGATCGACGATCTCTGGTTTTACCTTGATACTGCGCGAGGAAGCAATTCCATCGCGCTAAGCATTTCTGCTTAGTGGTGCAATAATATAACCAGAAATAATATATACAAGTAAAGAAAGAAATAAATGATAATTCAGATACTCAAGAATCAATTTAATTTGGTATGGTATTTCTAGTATCAACGATCTTATATACTAATTTGTTCCTCTTTGGAAGTGCTTAGTTTATAACTTTTCAGTAATACTAGCAGGTATATAATTTATTCTATCTGTATTGTATTTCAAGTCTGTACGGTCCTGCAATTTATATTTTTGTTATGTTTCTTTTGCTAATCTCTTTTGCTTATTCATTCAATACTTAATTTAATTGTCTTTGGATTTTCATTATACTTAACTTAACTTAGCTCTGAATTGAATAATACTTTAATTGACGCCCAAGTAACCTATACTAGACGATCGGATCGATAACGGGTCGTTGGCACTGGACACCGCGGTGCCTCGGGCCGTCATACCATGGCACGCAGAACGTCTACCATGTATGCAGTCAGTATGGCTAAAAAGCCATGATATCACATAATCGGGCATAAAAGCCATGAAATCGGGCATAAAAGCCATGAATACGGGCATAAAGCCATGAATACAGGCATAAAGCCTTTCGCAGTACTGCTAAAACAATACCCTATTGGCATGCCAAACTATCCAAACCAATCTTGTTAGGTATACTAGGGCATTTCATGCTTTAAAATTTAATATATTGTGCTTTATGGCTTCATTATTTCATGATAAATTTCAATCATAATTCATACATTCATTTGATCATTTATATGATCACAATTCACATCAATTATCCTTTTATATCATTGTACTCAAAATACTTCTCCTCTTTACAATAATGAGAACTAATGTCTCATTCATACATTAATATGGTTTATTTATCCATTCATTATGTTATTCATATTGATCCCAATTCTAAACAATGGTTCACATGTACCATTGTATTCAAAACATTTTTCCTTTCTCATTTATATATTCAAGAGTCTACTTATGTAATTACAAATTTTATATTTCAAGTTGAGTTACTAATATTTTATGAATTCCATTTGTGATGGGCATATAAGTCTTAACTATCTATTTACATCAATTTGGTGACTTATTCTTCATGTTTCAAGTAATCCATTAAAATTTCATGGATTTCAAATTTATGCTCTTAATTCCCTTTTTAACAATTTTTGACTAAGATGCATAGTCCACATTTGTTATACCATTCTAAGCATTTAAGCTTAGAATTGGTTCTAGGTCTTCATCTTAATTTGCTAATTATTTTGATTACTATTCACCTTACTAGTCAACCAAAATGTTGACTTTTTCATACTTAAGGGATATGTTAATTCTAATTACACCAAGATCTCACATTTTGAGTTTTACATTTGCTAGTATTAATTGCCAATTGTAATTTAAAGTCCCCTAGATGCATTTCTAATTTCAAATTTTGAATTTCAAGTTTTGGTATCACTATTCACCTCTTTGGTCAACAAAAATGTTGACTTTTAGGTAGAAATTATGTACATTGGTTTTGGCATTCCCAACATACCACATTTTGCATTTAAAACTTGTTAGTTTTGGTCACTTCCTCAAAGCTTAGGTCATTTGGCAAAATTGCCAATTTTCGATTTTTGAAACTTAAATTTACTATTCTATTAAGCATTGTTGCAGTAGGAATTTGAGGAAATGGTAAACATGAAAGTTGTTCCTTATTTTGTCTAGTTGTATTTCCTTTTTTGAATCACTCCATTTGGAGTTTTGTAGCTCAAGTTATGGCCAAAATAAGTTTACTGTTCACCTGCACTGTTCATGCTGAGATTTTGGGTCTGGTAGATTTTTAGTCCAACTTTGGTCAGTAATTTGATCAAGTTAAGTTCATTATTTGGTCTAACTTTCTTCATATGAAATGTTCTACTATGCCTTAGGTTTCCATCGGTTCAAGAATCGCCTAAATCCGAGTTTTCTAGAGAGAGTTATAGCCATCCAAATATTACTGCTCAAGTGAAAATCTGCAGAGTTGCAGGTTTGATAACTTAACTTTGCCCAATAATTTGAATGGGTTAATGGCATAATTTGGAGTGATGTTCTTCATGAAAGTTGTTTGTCTATATCCTATCTTGTTGCTGTAAAACTTTCAGCTCAATTGACCAAATCTACAGTGAGTTATGGCCAAATGAACAGTTACTGTTCATTTGGTCATTCTGCAGGGGCTGTTTGCAGGGTATCCGGATTGGGGCCAAGTTTTGGTCCTCTTGCTTTGGTCTTTTGGACATGGTTTCTTCAGCAAAAATGTGCCATTATAAGCCTAGTTTCATGTCCAATTGGCCAAACACCAATTGGACCAACACAGCCCAAGTTATGGCAGTGCAAGTGGACTGAATTTTCAGTCCCTCTGCTGCTGTCCTAGGGCAGCCTACCTCTTCACTTTGCAATTCTATTTTTCAGTCCAAATTGTGCTTAACTTACCTAAAATGGTCACTAATTGACCATTATAATGTTCTTTAATCAATTCAAATGCCAAGTCCAATTTTTCACTTCTCAAAACCCTAATTCCTATCTCCATTTCACCACATGCTTGAATTTACTAACTAATCCATTTTACTGATATTTATATACTTTAAACATAATCCCTAGTGCACTCCAAGTCCATTAAAGCACTAAATCTTGTTCCTTACTTAGGGGCAGCCGAAATCCATGGGCTACATACACTTAACTTTTATTCATTTGGTTCACAAATTCATACTTATTTTAAGTCATTAACATGGAATAAGAAAGATTTTTGTATAAATAGGCACTAACATTTTTGAAACCAACCTTGAGCTTGTTATTCTTCAAGATTTCTCCTAGAATCATAATAATCATAATCAATTATAACTTCACTTTCCTAAATTAAATATCCAATAAAAATTCAACAGCATTTCCCCTTAAATTGGACTAAACTCCTATCATAAATCTTAAATCCACAACCCATTAATACCCAATCTGGCAGCTTGTGCATTCAAATTTATATATAATGATCTAACCGTTAGATAAATCCCAAATTTATACCATATATTCCAGACATCCCTATACAATATCAGTAAAAATTTCAGCATCAAATCGTCCCTATATCATGAGATATCAAACATTCATTCAACCCTTCAAAATCTGAATTGTTGCAGAAATCAGTCTTACTCAGATAACTCATGCAAAACAATTTATATCTCATAAACCACAAGTCTAAAATTCACCAAATTTTAACCCAGCAGCCTCAACATCCCAAATATCATTTGTACCAAATTTCATAATTTTATAAGCATCCTAACTATTTATTTTTCTCAAATTTCAGTAGCCAAAATTCAGAATTCAACCTACAGACAGCCTGTGTTCAACAATATATTTCTCTAAATCCAACCGTTGAAAAATCACCAAATTTTAACCATAACTTCCAAACATACATAGCTCAAACATATCCAAAAATCAGCCATAGATGTTGAGCCAAACTCACCTGGACGGAAAAGAAATATGCTGCCCTGCTGAACCCCTATTTCTGCTACTTCTCCTTCTCCTTCTTCCTTTCTTTCTTTCTTTCTTTTCCTTTTCTCTCTCTTTCTCTCTTATTCCAGCCCGTATGAAGAAGGAAACTGCTGGTTTCCTTTGTTTTTTATCTCATTTTAAGTCATTTTTATCTCTTTTTATTGATTTGTCAAATGGTGATTGGTTGGAGAGTGTTGGATGACATCATATGATGTCATAATTTGCTTTTTATTTCATTTTTCTTTTCTTTTCATCACTACTCATTTTCAATTCAATTTTTAGCAATATTTATTCATATTTTAGATCATAATAATTATTTACTCAACTGGACAAGTCGGCCAAAAATCACCTCTGAAGGCGAAATGACCAAAATGCCCTCCGTTTGGCTTAACGAGTCAAAATTGGCTGTACCGATTGAAAAAATTTTCTAAATATTTTATTGGCATTCTAATGCCATAGGAACCTCAATGACCCTTCTCTGGAGTCCCAAAAATTATTTTATGAATTTTTCCTCGGGTCTAGGGCTCCTCGTTGCGAGAACCGCAACTTCCCTCTGGTTACCCTTCGCTTGGGCACCGGCTCATTTGACTTGGTTGTATTTTATTTCTAAAATTTTTACTAAATTTTTCTTATTAATATTTGAGTAAATTTTGGTTCCTCACTTTAGTTTAAATATTTTTCCAGAAGTTCTAGCTGTCCGGACCGACACCGGTCACCGGAACAGTAGACTGTGCGGAATTGCTATCGAGAGGATGTTACACTCCAAGTCAAATGGAATTAGTTTTCACAATTTTTGCAAAAGTCTATTTTCTCTTGAGTACTTCCTTGCACTTTTGATTATTGATGTTGCCTCTTGCTTCCATTTGCATTCTTCCAATCAATGTGCTTCCTTCCAATTTGTAGAGATTCTTTGTATCAATCTTCTCACCCTTCATTATCATAAGAACACTTCGACTAACTCTCATGACTCCACTATGAATCGAACACTCATAACCTAAAGAATCCAATTTACCTAAGGAAATTAAGTTCCTTTCAAATTTAGGAATATATCTCACTTCATCGAACACTTTTACTTGATCACCATGCAGCTTGATCTTCACTCTTCCAATACCTTTAACTTCCATCTTGTTCCCATTGACTAGCTTCACTTTTTCTCCTTTCTTTTCTTCAATCACATCAAACCACTCCTTCTTTGAGCAAATATGAAATGGGCAAGCAAAATCCATTAACCACTCATCTTGTAATGGATATTTTGCCTTTTTCTTATCATCATCCACATTCAAACATTCACTATCAATACCATCATCCATTGCAATTGCAACAGTTCCTTCTTTTTCTTTTCTGTGACTCCTTTTGAATTGTTTAAGCTCTACAAGATCTTCCTTCATTTTCATACAATGGTATTTAATGTGGTCTACTCGTGGTCTCGAATCCGATCTACTATTTCTTTATCAATTATTTCCACATGAATTGTTTCTATCACGATTAAAACTAGCAACAAAAATTCCACATTCATTGCTACTACTTATCTTTTTGAACTTCTCATCATCCAAGATAACTGTGGTAACCTCCTCCACCTTTAAAGTCTCATTCCCAAATGTTAGAGCTGTCACTAAGCTTTTATAAGAGTGTGGGAGAGAGGTTAAAAGCAAGAAGGCTTTATCTTCTTCATCAACCTTCACACTAACACTAGCCAATTGGGTAATTAATTTATTAAAAATATTAAGATGATCCCTCACATCAGTACCTTTTTGTTGAAGCTCCTCCCAATCATCATCTTTCATGGCCGCTGATTTCTTCTTATTCAATACTTTAATTAATCCTTGTTGTACAGAGACATCTTTCACAGTACTTTGCCATAAACTGAAATTATTTTTCCCATCAAACGGCTCCACCTCAAATTTTGTGCTCGCCATCTTTGACATCTCGAACCAGGCTCTGATACTACTTGTTGTGAAAAACCACACCAACACAAAATAAAGAATACAAAATTTAACATGGTTCGGCGTAAGCATACTCCAACAAACAAATTCACTATAAAGGAAAAATAATTACAATTACTAATTATTTTTCTCACTTTCAAAATCACTCAAATAAAACTCACGGAATTCAACACACCTCTCTACTTTATGGACTGTCTACAATACATTTTATATAATTGCCAACCAACTATTTATATATATAGGCCACTAGAATCTAATCTTTTTAGGACTCTAATTATTAAACTTAATAATTTAAATTTTATTAAACTTCTTAAATTAATTATACTTTCTAAATTAATTATACTTCGTAATCCTAATTGGACTTAGACTCTAATAAAATTGCTATCTCTTGACAGTTGACGTTCTATGCTTTGTCCATAAATTTTGCCATATCTGTTATTAGATCCGATGTGACTAGCAATTGAGACAACAATAAATGAAACCAAAAAAGCCTAAGTGAAATAAAGATGGGGAATAGAAAGAAGGTTATAAATTGAAGGATGAAGGAGAAGGATGGTGCGGTTGGAAAAACAGGTGAACTGGAGCAATATCTAAACGGAGGACTAAAATCCTAGAGAGGGCTAATCCCCAGTAATATCAATAAATAGTTCAATAATTAAAAAAGAATTGTGAATCTATTTTGAGAAAGTAAATTATTTAGATATTTTTTATGAGAGTGGATCCGAACCCCACACTTAGAATTCAAACATCAAGCCTCCCTCGCTATTTTAGTCTTAAAATCAAATTAATAGCCAATCTCAACAATTTACAAGGCCATAGAGGTGCAATAAAGCATCAAGAAAAAGAAACATTAGAGAAAATCTAACAAAATAGATAAACATCTCTTTCAGACCAACAAAATTTAACACATTCAATGCTCCATCAATCACATCAAATATATAAAATGATGTGATAAAAATTTATTCTAAGATTCAGGCTCCCAGGAAGTGAGAGTAGGGAATGATGCATTATAACTTCTTCCAAATCAAAAGATTTAGAAACAGAACAAGTTCACTGCTGATATAAGGAGTTTCCCACATCAATCACAAACCGGTACTTGACATCAGATTTGGCAAGCCTATCCATGGCTGTGTTGATTTCATCCATTCTGATCACTTCAACGTCTGCAGTTATATTGTGCTTTGCACAGAACTCCAGCATCTCCTGTGTCTCTATTGTCCCTCCTACGTTGCTTCCTCCAACAAGCTTCCTACCTGAAAGAATTAAATGGTTTACATATAGATTTTAAGGCCAAGTCAAATTTAAAAGGAATTGCTTCCAAGGAGTTCCTACTAGTAAAAAAATCCTACCATTTTCTTGGATTTCATATTTTATCCCCATCATAAATCAGGATCTCAACAGGGTGACTTTGGTATATCGGTAAAGTTATATCATTTGTGACTCGAAGGTCACGCGTTCAAGTCATGAAGCCCAAAAGTTAGTGCACTAGATCACCCGCTTTTTTTATAAATCAGGATCTCATAAACATTAACAAAACGAAGATGTCCAAAAATCCTTTCTTATGTAAACTACTTACTGGTTCCACACATTTAATTTTAAGGATTAATAATAATCAACTTACCTAAAACTAGTGGAAAAATAGGCAGATCCAGGGGCTTGTTAGGTAAGCCCAAAGTGATAAGCTTTCCATTTGCCTTCAGCAGACTAAGAAGTGGTACCAGGGAATGAGCTGCAGACACTGTATCAATGATGTAATCCATAGTACCAATAGCTCCCTGCACAACATCAACGCAAATCAACAGGATCTCTGATAGATGATAATAATATGTGCTTATGAATTTGATTTCTCAATCTATAATTTGGTAAAATATTGCAGATTCAAAAACTTAAATTGTAAGGCAAAGTGTAATACGTTCAAACCATGCCTATAATGATATCCTTTTCCAGATTCATTTTTAATTTCAAATTGTGTATAATTCACAAGCTAGGATGTCACATACCTTCATTTTTCCTGGGTCACTGCTAACAAGGAACGCATGAGCACCAAGTCTATTAATTGCTTCACTCTCCTTACCTGGTGAGGAACTAATGACAGTAACTTTCAAACCAAAGGCCTTAGCAATCTTCACAGCAACATGGCCAAGACCACCAAGCCCTACTACTCCCAAATGTTTGCCTGGTTCAGTCATTCCATAATATTTCATTGGGCTGTACACTGTGATCCCAGCACATAATAGTGGTGCACCCGCATCAGCAGGTAAGCTATCAGGAAAGTGAACCACAAAGCGCTGATTGACAACAATCATGTCAGCATAACCACCATAAGTTATTGTCCCATCCTTGTCAATGGAGTTGTAAGTAAATACAATTTTAGGGCAGTAATTTTCCAGGTCCTGGTTGCAATATTCGCATAACATGCAGGAACCCACCATAACCCCAACACCGACCCTATCACCCACTTTAAATTTCTTCACATTGTTCCCAATTTTTGTCACGGTACCAACAATTTCATGCCTGTAAAAAAGAAGTTACAACTACTATCTTTGCACATATGCATCTAAGGAACCATTCAAGCAATCAGAAACACTTTGGCAGTTCAACATAAGTTATGAAAAAAGTGTAGCACTTTAGCTTCTATGTATGTATAGCTGCTACATATAATCTGAAGCTTGTTTTAGTTGGGAAGCAATTCAAGAATTAGTTGCTTATATACAGTGTTGAAGGCCATAACGCATAAGTTATCTCATAAAAGGCCTCATACAGTGCAAATGTTTAACTATTTAACAGCTTATATACAGAGAAGAAGTAAGCTGGTTAGCATGAATTCATAAAATCACATTCTTACACATGTCCAGCAAAGAATTTAGGGCTCAAAATTTATAATATGGGCCTTCTCTTCAGCAAATAATGAACAAGCCCCACAACGTTCTATTTTCTGATCAAGGAATGGCCTAGTCAGCCGTTCACGTCTCTATAAAGGAAAAGAAATAGAAGTTCTATGACCCTCTATTTAATTTACCACTAGAAACCACCAAATGGACAAAAAACACAGTAGACAAATAAGAATTCAACAGACTGTAAACAGATTTTCCACACTATTGGAATTTAGAAAATGCAAACCATGAATCCAGCAATTTGTGAGTTTTATTTATTTATTTATTTATTTTAAAATCTTATCCATCCAAAGAGAGACATTATGATCCCAAGTCCCAAAAGGAAAGAACTCGGCAAATATTCAGGCTTGGAGATTCAGAAGATATTAAAAATTAATTTAGAGTTAAATTTTGCATATTTCAATATAATTGAATAATTTTTGTTTTCAACTACTTTTTTCATCCTTATTTAAATTGATGGTTTTTCAAAAAATGCTTTCTAGCTAGCCTATCAACCTCAATCCCAAATATACTGCAGTGTTTGATGGGATTCCAAATCCCTTGAACAATTTTACACGACAGACTAAGAAATTGATAAATATATATATATATATATATATATATATATATATATATATATATATATATAAACATATGGAAAGAAAATAAACATTTCTCCCCTCCAATTGTCAATGGGTAAAATCAGACGTTAAAGATCTGAGGAATTTCAGAGCATTATATAATACTGACATAAAAAAATTAAAAAAAAATTAAAAAAAAATTCATACCCTGGAACCAAAGGGTAATGGGCATTACCCCATTCATTCCTGCAAGAATGCAAGTCAGTATGGCACACACCACAGTACAGGATTTTTACACTCACATCTTCATCACCATTTTCCCTGCCAAAATTATAAGTAAAACTTAAGATTATTTTAATTTTCTTAAACAAAAAATAAAAGTCCACCCAACAAGCTTCAAATCTCAACAATATCAATTAATAATAATAATAATAATAATAATAAAACCGTGCCATGTTCATCCACTCCGTAAGAAGAAAGAGAAATGCCAAGAAAACGAAACACAATGAAACAGAGCACTAACATAAGAAGAAGAAGAAGAAGAAGAAGAAGAAGAATTACCTTCGGGAGAAATGGAAGGGAGATAGGATCCCAGACGCATCTTTGGCAGCCCAACCAAAAGCCTTTTGTACTTCTAATGATTTCGCCATTTTCTCTGTTTCTCTATATTCACTCTCTCTGCATTAGAAATGGAGTACTGCTTTAATAATTAATATGCAGCACAAAGATGAGCAGCAGAAGTGCCAGTGATCAGATGGATTGGTGTATTTATAGCAAGGGAGACTCTAGAGTCTATGAGAGAGATTTTTTTGTTTTTTTTTTTTTAATTAGGTGTTTTCCATTTACGTGCATTTTCCACTTGTAATTAATAATATAGAATTTATTTTTTATATTATAAGAATATTATATTTTTGTCAGAGGGGCAGTGCTGAATTATTCTTTAATCTTCGAGAGTACATAACCGCGCCCCTGTTCTGTCCATGCCTTTATTATGGCCAGCGCTTCGTCCGTCGTCACCACCCTTTTCAGAGGCGGATCTTCTTGTGCTATTATTGTTCAAAATTCATGATATTTTGCGGATAAATGTTATCTGAAGACTTTGTTATTTATTTTATTTTGATTATTATATTACAATTTATTTAAGTAAAATTATTTATTTTTTTTATTTTATTAGCAATCACTCAAAATAAAACTTAATTAAATCTT
Source organism: Hevea brasiliensis (assembly GCF_030052815.1). Lineage (NCBI taxonomy): Eukaryota > Viridiplantae > Streptophyta > Magnoliopsida > Malpighiales > Euphorbiaceae > Hevea > Hevea brasiliensis. The sequence continues at coordinate 79,934,631 of NC_079502.1, read as the reverse complement.
TGGTAAAATCTATATAGTGGTAAATTTTGTTATGATTTGAGTGCTTGTCAATTAAAAAAAATATATGAGTGATTTTATTAAAATAAATTAAAATATAATAATTAAAATAAAATAAATAATAAATTAGTTATATTAAAAAATTATTAAACTAGAATATTACAAAAATTAATGCTTAATTAATATTTAAATTTTATCTAGTTTAATAATGGAACCGGATCACTGGCCGGTCTAGTAGATTGATTCTCTCTTCTTTCCCACCTGAGCAGCTTGCACTTATTACCCTGTCTCCAAAAAACAATTCTTACCTGCTGCACAAAAAGGTTGTGATAATTCATTTACTTTGTTTAGTTTAAACTTGAATTGTTTATTTTTTATTTTTTATATGAAGTTTTGCCTATTTATTGTAATATAGAATTTAAATATATCAAAATATATTTTTCATGAATATAAACTTATTATAATGAAAATTTTATTCTAAATATTTTTATTATAAAATATTATTATTCAAAAACTAAAATTCCAAATATAAATTTAAAATTATTTTTAATAAAAAATTATACATTAATATTTAACTATCTTTATTTTAAGAATTATTAATAAAATATATCAAATTATTAATGTAACACCCCAAAAATTTTAAATTTATTATTTTATGAGTATTATTGATATTTTAATTTTATTTAAATTTTAAGAAATTATTTGAGATTTTTTTGATTTTAAAAATCGGATTCGATTTTCCAAAAATATAAACTTTGATGATTTTTAAAAATTTATTTAAAGACCACGTGGCAAAACTAAAAATATATTTGGAGTTTATAAATTTTTCTGAGTTTTTCAGAATTTTTTTGAAATTTTTGGACCTCGTTTTCAGTCTCAAGGCAGAGTAAAAATTTAAAATTTTATATTTTGAATCGAACCGGCTGAATCGAACCGGACCGAATCGGACCGATCGAATCGGACTGGCCTTTTTTTTTCTTCCTTCTTCTCCACGCACGCGTCCCGACCCTCCTCTCTTCCTCTCCCGTTTTCTCTCTCCTCCCTCCTCCCCTTGCCGCGCTGCCGCCTCCCCTGCCACCCCAGCTCGCCGGCGCCCATCCCCAGCCGTCCCAGCCCACCGGCCGCCGCCTGGAACGCCGGAAAACGGCGCTCGAAGCGACGCGACGCGCAAGCGCACGGCTTCATCTTCCCGGCCGAAATCCGGCAAATCCTTCCACCAATCGGACCGGGTCTTGTGTCTAAATCCATCTACTCGTCGAGAGCTTTCCATAGACAAGAAGAACACCGAAATCCATCGAGCGGTTTGTCCAATTTTTATCTAGGAAGTTTTAGCCCATTTTGACTTTTGGGCTAAATTTATCGCAAACCGTGAACCCCACGAGAAAATCGAGAGTACCAGAGCGCTCCACTCGTCGAGAGCTTCGCGGCAACATAAATTTCGAATTTTTCTGACACCGTTTTTCGGTGGGTCTCACGGAACTTCGCAGTGTTTTTCTGAGCATTTAATGAGCTTAGAAAATTCTAAAAATTTTATGTATTAACCCCCGTGTTATGGGCTTCGTGTAGGTATCTTCAATTCGCGGAAATTCGACAGTTGACCCGGTCTGTGAATTTCCGGCCAGACAAACCGACTACCGGAAAAAAGTCTCCGAATTGAATCGAGGTTTTGGCTACCCCACCATTGTCAGACGTTCTGAGCGCGTCCCCAGAGTCGGAATCGGCAAAGGTAAACCTGAACCTTACTTTTTCGTAATTTTCTAGTGCTTAAATAGGATTAAAAATCCATAAAATATTCGTGGTAGCTTAGAAAATTATGATTCTTTTTGCAATAGCCTAGTAATATTGCTAAGGACCGCGGGGCAAAGTTTTAGAATTTTTAGAGCTTATTTGGGCAGTTTTTGTAAAAATGATCAATAATAAGGACTAAATTGAAATTTTATATATTGTGATGAATGACTGTTTGGATGGGCCCAGGAGGGGCTGTGCAATGTGATTGAATTGTGGATATATGAGTTGCGAATATAGAAGTGTGTTTTGAGCCCTTTTGCAGGTTGGGTACGTCCTAGGTATAGGGGAGACTTTGCTGGATTTTCGGCACGACTTAGGATGTATTTGGTATTTTCTTGATTCTTATTGAGTCAATTGTATTAAATAATTGTAATGTAATTATCAGGTGAGCCGGAATAGCCTTCTTCCTCCGCCCAGCCGCCACAATGACCATTGTCAAGTCTGTGAGTAAAATATTAATTTTAATTGTAATTTCGATATTATTATATGTTCAAGCATGTCCATGCATCACTTATATGCATATATCTATGTAAATAAACTTTAGGCACGATTTATGTTGCATTCATAACTGTGAAAGTGTCATGTATGTTGTTGTGGTAATTTGGAGCAGTGTGCGTGCGTTAGCGTGCGTGTGATGTGGTGTGGACTATGGATAGGACGGGTAGACACGGCTTGAGATCTTCGCTGGGACCCGGTCCTTCGGGGTAGACACAGCTTAAGTTCTTCGCTGGGACCCCGATTTGGTTATCAAGTGGAGGTCCAAGCTGAGTTCTTCGCTGGCACAGGTTGGATTTAAGAGAGCTGTATAGGGGATCAGCTCCCATATATTATGATTGATATTACTGGGTGTGTGAGTGCTCCAAATTACCTTTTTGCTGCTATGATGTGAAAATATTGTTGATGCTGCATTTCACTCTACAGGGTGCATTAGTTTAGATAGTTATAGAGATTATGGTTAAAATTGATATTTTACTCTCTGAGTCGAACGCTCACTCCTGTTCAATATTTTTTTTCAGGTTACAGGGGGATTTTATTATGGTTAATCTGCTTTTCTTCCTCGCAGGTCGTCTATTCATGTTTGTGTAATTCTGTAAACTTCTAGAATTTCTGCATGTGTTAGAAATATTTAATTGATTTGGGTCTGTAATATAAATTGTTATTTTGGACCTGTAAAATTATTATCACATGCATGTTTGATGGACTGGATGAGGGAGCTGAGCTCTCATTTATTTTTATGTTGATATGAGTATGTGGAGGGTGAGCTGAGCTCCCCAATTGAGTATTTATTTTGTTTACAGGTCGGGTGAGTTAAAAACTCCCCGTTGAAAGGTCCATTTTGTGGCTGGACTCTGTCCGGTTGAATTCTTGAAATTGGGTCCAAATGGGCCTTAGAGTTGAGTTAATGAATAGTTAGGCTTACTACGGGCCTCATGGGTTTTAGGCTGGCCCAGGTCCTAGTGTCGGTCCGGCCCATAGGTTGGGTCGTGACAATTAAATACAATAATAATATATTATTAAATTTTATAATATTTAATTATTATTTAATATATACCATTAAATTCTAATTCAACCCAGTTAAACCTTGAACCATTAATGATTTTATGATCGGTAACAATTTGAAACCATGATGCGTACAACAAAATATATTTAGATAGAATTTCTTTTTAAGTTTTTTTAATTTATTCTCTATTATATGTCTCGTATATTCTCTCACTTTTAAATTATAATTTTTATTTATATTAATATAGTTCAAAGATTATTGCTATTATTAGAGTATTTTTACATGACTTATATATTTATATTATTCATTTACTATATAAATTTGTGTACAATAAATAGTATAAAAATTGGAATTAAGGTGTTTAATGTATTAAAATAAAATTTTAAAATTGGCAGCAAATTTTTGGAATAAAGCATATGGGATAATTTATGTATTTAATTTATAAAAATTATAAAAAATTATAAAATTTTCATCTTAAATTGATGATATAACTAAAATTTGAAATATATAAAATTTTTGTTGTGCATTGCGAATGTGGGGGATTGAAAATTGGAATATATTAAATTAAGAAATTCTTTACTAATTTTGTCTTTAATAAAGTAAATATTATTTTATTAATAATTATAAATGAATAAAATAAAACCATATTTTATGTCTAAAAATATAAAATGAAAATAAAGTAAAATAAGAATTACCTATAAAAAAGGGTTTGCTCGAAGAAATAGTTAATATATGAATTCAGTTATATAATACTAATTGTAAGAAATTGTATACTTCATTGTTGTGATAATTTCATATGGATTAGATTTAGATATAGTAGTTATAGATATGAGTGAGAAAAGGAAATTGATTTATAGTAGGATGTATTTAATATAAACTCGATTTTATATAAAAAAAAATTTTATAAATTTATATAGAGTTGATTAAAGTATATATAATTAATGGTAGTTTGTTCTTTGTTGAGCTCGTTAATTAATTGCACTCAATTTAAATTATTAATATGATACTATTAAAATAATTTATTTTATTTCATAAATTTAAAAAATATTTTATTTATTAAATTTAGACTTGTTAGAACACTTCATTAGACACTTATTTTTTTTTAAATCTTTTAAAATAAATAATAAAATAAAAAAAAATCTATCTAATAAAACTTTAAATGACACATCATTTTTTTCACTAACTCTTCCTTTTATAACTTTCATCTATTCTCCTTCTCATATTCACATAATTGCAATTTTTATTTTTTTTTCCTTTCTTATTTCTATTTTTTCAATTATTTTTTTCTCATTCTCTATTGATCGGCTTTTTATTTTCTCCATTTTCGTTTTTGTGTCAATAAAAACTAGTGGGCAAACTTAATTTTATAAGGTCAATTTTATTTTTTATTTTATAATTTACATTTAATTATTTTATTGAAAAATCTAGAATTAATTATTCAAGTGTATTTTAATTATAGAGAAACTTTATTTATTTAATTGAACAATCAATTGGTAAATTGGTATTTGTTGATTTTTTTACAAATACTCACAAGTAAACAAAACCGTTTTTTTTATTTTTTATTTTTTTTAGTAATTTATTTTATATTTAGTAAACTAAAAATTATTCTACTCATTGCTATTATGTATTGAAAATTTTTATTTATTATTATATTACTTTCTTTCAGAGTAGTTAATTTATTATTTTATATAATTTTTTTTAAATAGAGCAAAATAAAATTTTGTTGACCTCATTGACTTCATTTTCTTGCTCTATCCCTGCATATAAGGTAAATGAATTTGATGTAAATATTTAATATAACGCTGAATAGACTGTATTTCTATCATATTATTTGTTTAAATGAACAAAAAAATAATGATGGGAAAATTGACAAATAGCATTTTATTTTTACGGAATGGGCTTCCTGACAAAAAAGCAATTGTGTGATCTGTCTTTGACAGACGCAAACTTTGCCTCAGAGCCATACGGATGACCCTTAGCAGAAGAAGAAAAGCTAACGCCATTTATGGGAAGAATTATTACATATGTCCGAAGTGTTAAAAAATAATATTTTTTTAAAATATATATATATTTTTAATTTTAAAAAAATAAATTCATGCATTTAGAGATAAGGTGTATATACAAGATTTCCTAAATAATCTCTCCATTTATTGTTGCAGGGCGGTTTGGCTCTTGAAGAGACGTCACCTGTCCCTTTGTTCCCATAAATATCCAAATCTAACCGATTAACCATTACTATATTTCAAAAAAAAAAAAAAAAAAATTTTCAAATTCTTTAAAATTAATGTAAATAATTCATTTAAATTCAAGGACTTGCCATGGCACAATTACCTTAAAAGTCTAAGATGGCTAAAAATATAAAATAAAAATAAAGTAAAATAAAAAATTAACTATGAAAAGGGCTTTAATTGTTCAAAGAAATCGATTCAATTATATATATTAATTAATAATGGTAGGAAATTGTATACTTGGCTGTTGTAATACTTTCATATTGATTAGATTTAAATGCAGTTGTTATAGATTTGACTGAAAGAGGGAAGTTGATTTATATTATTATTTATGTAAATAAAATAAAATTAATGAAAAAATTAATATATTTATTTAAAAAATTATTAAATATATTCATTATATATATATCACTTCATATAATTATATAAAATTTATTTTTTTATATTATAAAAAAATTTATATTTTTTTTTATAAAAAAATTTATATTTTTTTTTTAAAAAAATATTACTTTTTAATACTATGGGAACATCTAATAATTAACCTATTTATTTTTCCAAAAGCTGCACTTAATTTTTCGGCGCGGTTTGACTATTGAAGAGACTTTTCACGTGTTCCCATCTACTCATAAGTATCCATCTCCTACCAATTAACCACATTCCTGATTTTTCGGTTTCACATTCACTACCCCCATTACCTTTTAAATACATTTAAACATAAGCTTTTTTTTTTTTTTTTCTCCTTTAGAGTTTTAAATTAATAATTATATTTATTAAAAATTAAAATTTATAATGATAATTTTTAATTTTTAATTTTTAATTTTTTTAATTTTTCATGAAACATAAATATTTTATAGTTATTTTATTTTACTATAAAGTAAAATTATTATATTACAAAAAATGAGATAATCAAATAAAATTTTACGATTCATGTGATTTTTATAAATTATTTTTTTAAAATTATTAATTATGAAAATTTTATTAACTTAATAAAAAAATATTCTTTTAAAGTAAAAAATCTAGTAGATAAAATAAAATTATAGAAATATGTTACTCATTCATTATAACAAATTGTGTTAAATTAAAAAAATTAATTGCATTCATAACAATTATATTTTTTTTCCGTTAAGTTTATAATTTTTTCGTAATCAATCACTTTACAAGAAAATGTGCCGATTTATAAAAATCACACAAGAAAAATTACAAAATAATTTTACTCTATAATAAAATAAAATAATTATAAAATTCACCTTATTTAATAAGTTTAATAGGTTTAGACTATATGTTTCTTTAATCTACTCTATAAATTTAAGTTAGTGATTGAAATTTCAAGTACAAGATGCACTCTTTTTTTAATATATTTGGAGTATTCTGCAAATTTCGATTATTATTGTTATGAATATTGGCTTGGTCGGGACGAAATTGGCAATTTTAATTAAAGGAAATTGAAATCAGATCGTTGGTCTTTTCCGTTTCAATTTCAATTTTTATTTTAATTTGGTTTTGATTTTGATTCATTCTAGTTTAAACCTAATGGTTAAATTTTTTTTAAGATTTTTTTTAAGAAAAAAGGAAATTTTGATTTTGGATAGAAACTGTACCTGTTGGTTTCAAATCAATTTTTTATCAATTTAATTTTGAGGAATTTTGATTCAATTTCAAATTACATTGATTTAATTCCAATTTGATTTAAAACCAAACCATGCTAAGATCTAGCCACATCCTAGTCATTCAAGTACATTTACTTGGTGCAAAATGCTATCAGGTGCACTTTCTTTCTTTTTGATTTATCAACGGCATAATACGTTAAATTTTTTTAGTACTTTATTTTGCGGTAAAGAGGGAGCTAAAAGCTCTAACACATTGATTATATCATAACATGCCTACTATAAGCTATCCCACATGTATCATGGGAGAGCCATGGATAAGAATTTTTATTCGATAAAAATAATATACATATAATAATTTTGTTACAACTATTGATCATGATGAGATCTACATGAGACACATTATAATTATAATGAAGCCGTTATAATAAATACCCAATAGAGAACTCCTCAGGCATTGAGACACTACTAGAAAAATGTGATGCAACCGAAATTAATCTGTTTCTATTTACAATGGATTTTGCAACGGTTATATCATGTGGTTGCAAATCCAGAATAAAATTATATTGTGCAACAGTTTAGTAACTAATTCACATATCTGTTGTTATTAGTTAAAAATAGTAAGTTCATTGCTAAAGTTGATTGCTAATATATAATTGAAAAATATATGATCAGATAAATAGCAATAGATTTTGAATCCGTTGCTATTTGAAATGGCATTAAAAATCTGTTGCCAAATTAAAATTATTCAATAAGGCATTTACTCATTTAATTTGACATTTTAATTTATTTTATTTTAATAATTTATTGTAAATAAAAATTATACCTTTTTATTTATAAGAAAATAGCCATTAGTGTTTCTTTTGTCAAAATTTTATTATATTGAAAATGCATTTACGTAATGAAACAACAAATTTATTTTTTAAAAATAATAAAAATTATGATTAAATATTATATTTGATCCTAGTCTTTGAATGTTCAATATTATAATATATTAAAAATAATTTTAATACAAATTTTTATATATATATGGTCTGACTTTTAAAAAAAATTAAAAGATTAAAAAAAAAAAAAATTAAATTTAAATTTATTTTCAATTTTGGCATATTGTGACTTGTAATAAAAATAGCTTGTATATATTTCTTTTTTTTTTTTTTTAAATTTTAACAAGCTTGTATATATTGTGTGATTAGAATTATTACTTTAAAATTTAAATATTATTGAAAAAATAATTTGATTTTTATATAATATTATTTGGTAAATAAACTTTACTCCCAATTGAAACTATTAGAATAAAATTTTAATTGTTAAAGTTTCTTATTTAGTTAAAGTGATAAGTGAAAACAATTGGAACTCTATTATTGATAAAATATAAACTTCCTTACAAAAGCCCTAAGAAAGCAATTGGAACTCTCGCTGTTGTGAACCTCTTTATTTGGCTACTGTGACAAACCCTACATTTCTATTTCTCAAAATTTGCAGCTCGTTCTAGCCGAAACCTCCAACTAAGTCAATTCCCTCTTGATGATTTAGAGTTCATTTGTCTCCCACCATGGTGTTGCTTATTATCAAGAATCACAACTTACGACCTTTAGTCCATATAAGTCTTCAGTTCATAATCGTGATTGTTGGCACAATCTCCTGTTACAGTTTTTAAGTATGCTTTTTGTTTTTGCTCCATCCATTATTATCATGCTTTTGAAACTTTGATTTAATTGATCTACCCTAATGGTTGTCAACATTAATTGAAAAGAAAAGCTTAGGAAACTTGGGTTGCTTCAGCTTCTACATTTTGAATCAATTTCTTCTTAGGATGTCTTTGTTTAAGAAACCTATCAAAGACCTAAACCTTCATCAACTTGAGAAGATGATCTTTGCATTCTAACACTGCTTATGATATTTCTTGCTGCCATTATTTCGTTGAGCAAAAACTTCTTTTCCATTGGCTTCAGTCACTGCTTTGGAGCACTGTGAGACCTCAAATTGGCCTTGAAGGATTGTATGTTTACCACATAAGCTTTCAGTTCATAATCGTGTTTGTCATCCATTGTTTTTGAAACTTTGATTTAATTTGTTATAAATTTTTATCTAATCCATATTTGTAGAACCTTAATTTGTGGCTGTGTTGCATTGATATATAATTTGACATTTTTTGAGATATTGATGTTTGGGTTTGTATTTTTATCCTACATTCTGTAAAGCTTTAGCTTCTGTATCCTGCAATAAAGGTCTAAACTATAACTATATAATAGTTAAATACAAGTTTTAAATATCTAATTAAGCAACCTCTGTGTCAATTACTACATATATGATTATCTACTTAAGCAATCTTTGTTTCATTACATGTATCTTGACCGTTTATTTTAGGAATTTGCAATAATTATGAGTAGGTTTGAGAACTATGGTTTGATTGGTTTTTGGGAAAGAAAATTGCCTCGCTCCAACTGTTTTTATTTTGTGCCTTTTATTACTTTTTTATTTTGCAATATAAATTACCTCTGATGTTTTGTTCCTTTTGAAATTCATAACTTCTTTAATGTTTATGCTTTGGGTTTCATTTGGGACTTAGTAACTTTGGACTAAACTATGGCTAACTCTAAATTTAATGAAGATGCATCCAACCCATTCAACCTGATAATTTTATTTTCTAAATCAGGTGGAATATTTTTTGTCTTAGCTGTGGAACCATTAACTTGTTACCCATCTCACTTAGAAAGAAATGGCTGGACTGTCTATTATTTTACTATACCACACTCCAACTGCATTCAAAGCTTTTATAAATAATATTTTAATGTTGACAAAGCTTTTGTAATATGGATGGACCATCCTTTTATCTGTGGCCTAAGTCATTTCTTTCTAAGTTTGATGAGAAACAATTGTAAATGTGACAAATCACATCAATAATACCTACTTTTGTGTGTATTGAATGCATGGATATCATCTCACTCTTTTCTTCAACCATTTTATTACTTTACTTCAATTCCTAACTATTCTTTTTATTTTGAATAGTTTATGATTTAGATTGATCCCTTTTCAGGATATAGCATCTTCTATAAATAAACCTGATTTAGATCTTCACAATATTTAGATTTTCTACTATAGTTTTAGTTTCATACATTATGGAGCTTCACTTCTATACAGAATATATAGGTATCTGAATTTCCTATTCTTCAATTCATTTGTTTGCTTATTCATTTAGTCTTTTATGTAATGATTTTCATATGAAGTACTCAAAGCTAAATTATGAACTTAACTCAATTAAATTACTGAGCGAAGTTAAGTCGATGAATCTGCTAGAACCTAAATCTGCAGAATTTGGATCACGTGAATAGTAAACTTTACATAGTCATAACTCTCTCTAAAAAAATCCAATTTAGATGATTCTTAAACCGATGGAAACCTAAAACATAGTAAAATATTTCATATGAAGAACTTAAGGCCAAATTATGGACATAACTCAATCAAATTACTGGGCAAAATTAAGTCACCAAATCTGTAAGAATCTGCTTACATGAACAGTAACTACTATTTTGGTCATAACTTGAAGTACACAACTCTAAATTAGGTGATTCAAAAAGGAAAATAAATTTAAGACCTAGAGGAACAATTTTCATGAAGAATATTTTACCAAATTATGATTGAAATTAGGTAAAAATTGGGTTCAAAATTCAATATACCAAGCTGCCAAAAAACCAAAACTTTTTAAAATTTACAAAGCTAACTTGGGATGTATTAGACATTCATGTAATGAGTTCTTAGCAGCAATTGAGATGAGTATCGAGGTATTCTATTTGTATGTTTTCCGTAGAAAAAGAAGTTGGGACGAACAAGGAGAAGTGAGTAAGGAGAAAAGAGTTCATTGAAGGTTTGTGCACAACTAACCTTTTCCTTTGTTCCTTTGTTTTTAAACTTGTAAATTGATTGGAACGAGTTTATTTGAATGAATTTCATTTGAATGAGTTTAATTTGATTGACATACGATTTTTCTCTTACATTTGAGAAATATGGGTGTTGCCACCTCTATATGAGTCTTATGATAATTTAAATGTGTTTATTGGTTTGCAAATGTAAATGTTGATTGGGAAACTTTTGAAAATTTTTTGAAATCACAGTTAGAATGACGGTCCCTTTCGGAACTCCCCAGTAGACACAGCTACTTGGGGTTTGATATTTAATTAGGATTATGTCCCCCATTAATAACGGTTAGTGGGGTGAGACTATATGAGTACTCATTAGCTAGCTAGCCCTTTCCTCATTAATAATGGTTATTGAGGTTGAGATTGCTTTGTCGTGGTGTACAACATGACATTGATCGTAAAATTTTGTATCATGGTCTAAACTGTGTGTTGATATTGGTAACACTTATGCTTTGTGAATTGTGATTTTTAAAGTATGATTTCTCATTTGAAAGGTATTTTCCAATAAATGGCTCTTATGGACTTAGAATTTTTGTGTGATGTTTTCATGCTTATGGAAAAAATGATTTATTATGTTTTGACAAGCTGTGCATTATTTTAAGTTTTAAAGTTATTAATTATGCACTACTGAGTGATATACTCAGCAATAGCTTACTTATGCTATCGCAAGTAAGGGAAAGGAGAAGGTTGCTGAGTGAGAGACTTGGAAGCAACATTTTGTATTGACTGTGAGTATATATAGTAGGTATACCCTTGTAATTTTCTTTTAATGTATTTTGTAACTATATGTATGGATGTTCAAACATTGAGCAGTTTGTATTAAAAAGCATTACATTGCTAAAGCATTTTGGGATTGTAAATATTTGAAATTTTATTTTGAGACTTATGGAAATGTAACTTTTATAATATTTAGTTAATTATTATTTCTAATGAATGTTTACTGGGCATGTAAATGAGTTTTGGGTTTGCTAAAGTTTCAACCATCACAACACAGTTTTTCGTAATATAAAAGTAAAATAAAATGCTATGTTTTATTTAAAATCTCTTGTAGTATATTTAATGAATTATCAGTCAGTGTAGTTCAGTAATTTATTAGGTATGCTACGGGAACATCTCATGCCTTACAAGGGATAAAGTGTGACAAATTTCATTTGACCTTTATTAATTTAATTTATGACTTTTCTATGTGATTTAAGTATGGTTCCAAACATCCTAACTATTTGAACAAACATTAGTCACCGGAACAGTAGAATGTACAGAACTACTTGATATGAGGGTGTTACAGCCCATATTACAACTTAAATCGATTATTAGAAAGAGGCATTGGGAAGAGATCCTGAATCATATGAGCTATTTAATAAAACACATATGTCGATCGCAACTAGACAATATGTGGGTGCTAGAGCACTAGGAATCAGTGTAAGTTAATTTTCCAAATTACAAGTTTGTGTACATTAAAATTTTAAGAAATATAAATCAATTATTATTGTAATTTGTTAATGTGTAGGAGTGTTATCTGAGGCTCAAAGAACAGACATCTCAGTCACAAAAGTTGGGTAATGAGCCTCCTATTATGCATTCAGATGCTTTATACTATGAGGCTATTGGTGGGGCAAGGAAGAGGAGAGTCTATGATTTAGGGTCAATGACATCTACATTTTATCTAGGCTCATCAATTTCTACTGCATGGACACCAACAAGTGACAACTATAATGAATTGTTATAGTCTCTTCAACATAGGCTGGATGAGAAGGAGCAGCGTGAAAAGGAGATAGAGGAAGAAATGCAAGCGATGAAAGTGGCAACTGACAAATTAACAGCTCAAGTATCTGGAATTCATGAGTTTATGAGGACAATGATGAGCCAGCAGACGTATTCATCTCCTTCACAATTTCCTTCAGAGTTTCCATTCACTTCTACACCAGATCCCCAATCATCTGACCCACGTGCTGAGGAGAATGAGAATGACGATGGTGATTTAGAGGTAGCTGCTTGAGATTTTTTATTTACAACATGTAATAGTTACAACATATTTTAAATATATGAGACTTTGTGTTCTTTTAATATATATATTTTATGATATTATAAATGGATAGATGTGTTGTGTAATTGTTGGTTTGAGAACTATAAATATATCCACTATTTTTACAGGTCTTAATAGGTTAAAAAATAAATACAACAACCTATTTTTTTTTTATAAATTTTATTTAGCCATTTGAAACAGATATAGCAACGAAAATCCATTGCAAATAGAAATGGAACAAAATTGGTTGCTAAAGGTTGCACATTAAACAACCAGGGCCTTAGCAACGATCAAGTAATCTGTTGTAATTAGAAATGGAAAATCTATTGCTAAATCCATTGCAAATTGATTGCTAGATTGCTTAATTAAAAACCCTCAAAATTAGCAACAAAAAATGTCATTCGTTTGCTATTTGAAATGAATTTTCGTTGTTAACTTGGTTGCAGTAGCAACAGTTACATTTTTTTAGAAGTTTTTTAATTTAGTTTAAATTCATTAATTTAGTAATGGAATTTTTTATTTGTTTGTATTATCAATGGATTATTTGGTTGCAAAACCATTGCTAATAGAAATAAAAATATTAGTCTGTTGCAATGTAAATTAGCAACGAGGCTCATTCCAACAGATTCAATCGATTACTAAATCCGTTGCAAAACCAATTAGCTGTTAGTAGTATGCCATAGAGCATATCATTTAGTATGTATCTTGTACATATTTTATTAATAAAAGATAATTTCACTTTTTCATTTACATAATATATTTATGTGTAATAGAAAAGGTCCATTGATGTTTTGTTAGAAATTCTATTCTTAAGTTGTTAAGAATATGAGTGACAGTATTTCTAACACAAAGTATCATAAATTGGTTCACAATCGAGGATACTTCACACAGGATATGACTTATCCAGAAATATTGTCACACCTTACCCCTCCGTAAGGCATAACATGATCCCGTAGTATACTTAATGAATTATCAAACTTCGTCTACTGATAACCCATTAAATACACTACAAGGGATTTTAAACCTTTTCTTATTTCTTTTAAAGTAATGAGCACTTTTGACAGGTTTTAAAAACCTTTTTCTCAAAGTTAAATTACATAAAAAATCTGTAGTATTAATAGATTCTATAAAAATTTCGGCAGAGTGCCGTCTGTATTTTGAATAAAACAGTTCTTCAAAAACCTATAAAAAGCACTTCCAATATATTTGTTCCATTCTCAAACTCTAATATGGCTCAACACAAACCAATTTTCTCAACATTTGTCAAACTCAATTCAACATTAATTTTCAGTATTTCCAAAAATAGACTACAAAATGACTAAGTAGTTCAAAAGCTGAGATAAGAGAAATATATTATAACTTTAGTTTACAACTACTCAAGACCAAGTACAATATATACATACAGTGCACATACCTTACAACAAAAATTACAAAAAGGTGGTATACTCAATATACCCGGCAGAATCCCAAAATGTAGCACAAGCAGCCTACTCTGTTGCTCTGTCTATCTGTCTACCTGTGACAGCAATGAAAAAGCTATCACTGAGCCAATGTCTCAGTGGTGCACAACATTAAGAAAATGCAATTTAAAATCATAAACCATAAATCATATAAACTGTGGATACTTAAAATCATAGTTAAATTCAAAAGACAGAGAATGTCGTAAAGAATTAAACTCTATTTCACAATGTCTCAATGAATATCAATAAATCACACACACAGCTTAATCATGTTTTCAAAGTCCAATTCGTCCCAAAAGCCAATGGCTAATGAGGAATAACATAGCTAGCTAGCAATTATATGAGTTGTAACATCCTCACTTTAGGTAGTCCGTACAATCTACTGTTCCAGTGACCAATGTCGGTCCAGACAGCTAGAATGTTTGAAATTATTAATAGGCTAGAGTGAGGAGTTATAAAGAAACTAAATAATGCTCATAAAAATCAAGGAAAAATTTTAGAAACCAAATACACTAACGTTAAACGAGCCGAAACACCAGGGATGAGTAACCCAAAGGGGAAGTGACGGTGAAGGCCGTTAGCAACCCTAGATCCGGGAGAAAAATTATAAAATAATTATTGGGACTCCAAAGAAGGGTCATTGAGGTTCTTATGGCATTAGAATGCCAAGAAAATGCTTAGAAAAATTTTTCTATCGGTACACACAATTTTGGCTCGTTAAGCCAAACGGAGGGCATTTTGGTCATTTCATCTTTAGAGATGATTTTTGGCCAACTTGTCCAGTTAAATAAATAATTTCTATGACATAAAATATGAATAAATATTGTTAAAAATTTAATTGAAATTAAATAGACAAGAAAAGGAGAGAAAATGAAAGAAAATAGAATAATGACATCATAATGATGTCATTAAAATTCTCCCAACCAATCTAATGTTGACACATGGCATAAACTTATTTAAAAGAGACCAAATGGGCTGAAAAATGAAAAAAAATCAGAACACCTTCTCCTTTCTTCTTGCCGTTACCCATACCCACCATAGCCAACCTTAGCAGGCTTTTCAAAGCTTGATTTCACTAACTTCTACCCAACAAAACCCTAACCTAACAACGCAAAAAAGTGTTCTTACATCTTGGCAAGTCTTTTGGGAGCAAAAAGAAAAGGAAAAGAGGAACCCTAGCAAGTGGGAAATCTCACTCCACAGAGGTTTGTGACCTAACCATAGTTTTCACTTTAAATTCATGTTAAGGACTAAGAATTAGTGCAATTTACAAAGAAAATTTGTTAAATACCATTTGTATGCTAACCCATAATTTTGGTAGCCTTGATTGGGGTGAGATTGTGATGATTTCTATGGAGTTAAAATGGTAGTATGGCTGCCCACAATATGTATTTCTTAAGTAGATTGATGAAATGCAATGATAATGCATGGTTTGTAATGTTTGAGTTCGGGTTTGGGGTGGAAAATGAGACTTTGATCATGTGATGATGGAAGTAGGTTTTAATGGTAAATTAGTGACCATTTGGTTTTGTTTGAATAAAAAATGAAGTGAATTGTGTAGTGGGATTTGAGTTTGGTGTGGCTGCCCTTGGTGACCTATGCGACTAGACATGAGTCCAGCAGGTTTGGGTAGCAATAACTGGAATTGTAGAGGTTCAATTGGTGCAAGGCCAATTGGACATGAAACTAGACACATAATGGCCCAACTTTGGTGAAGAAACCATGCCCAGAAAACCAAACCAAGTTGACCAAAAGATTACCCTAATCTGGGTGACCTGCATTCTGCCTGGGCAAAATGACCAAATGAACAGTATTTAGTCATTTGGCCATAACTCAGTGTAGAAAGGTCCAATTGACCTGAAATTTTACCAGAAACAAGCTAAGATATAGACCAACAACTTTCATGAAGAAACCTAACCCAAATTATGACCATAACATATTCAAAAAGTGACCTGAAGTCACTGCTCCTAACACTATAGATTTGGTCAGTCCAGAAATTCTAGAAAAATCATAATCCAGCCAATTGTGTTTTTTGGGCCATAACTTGAGTTACACAACTCCAAATGGAGTGATTCAAAAAAAGAAATACAACTAGACAAAATAAGGAACAATTTTCATGCTGATCATTTTGCCAAATTCCCACTGCAAAAATGACTAATGGAATAGTAAACACAAAGCTTGAAAACTGAAAATTCTGTCCAATTAACATTAAGCTTAAAAATGGTATTGGCAACCAATTCCAACAAGTTTAGAATGCAAAATGTGGTATGTTGGGAGTATTAAAACCAATGTACCTATTGTCCATGTAAAAGTCAACATTTTGTTGACTAATGAATTGAATAGTAACACCAAAACTTGAAATTCAAGAATTGTAAAACTTAAAAGTGTAAAATGCCCTAGTATACCTAGCAAGATTGGTTTGGATAGGTTGGTATGCCAATAGGGTTCTGTTAGCAGTACTGCATATGGCTTCATGCCATTCTGTGTTTCATGGCCTTCTATGTCATTCTGTAATAAAATAGCCTTTTGCTATGTTGATTGAGATAATATACTTGGGTTTTATCCCTGATGATTATTACAGCTTATTAGTTGTTCTGTTGCACACCGGGAGACACAATGTGACCGATGGTATGATGGTCCGAGGTACTTAGTACTCAGTGCCAGTTTACCCGTTTATCCAGTCCAGTCAACTAGTATAGGTTACTCGGGCAATGATAATAAATTTTACCAAATTTTAATAGAATAATACTGCAATAAATACTAGAAATTAAGTCTACCCAAAAATGAAATCATACATTCTGCATAATTATTTTATTTTATTTTATTTTATATTGTCACCACTAAGCAGAATTGCTTAGCGCGCCGCTTTTGCCACATGTAGGTACTGGAGACCTAGCTAGGGAGCCCAGCAGACATCATACCGGGTGAGCCTGCAAATTTGCATCCGGAGTCCAGACTTACCTCACATCTACAGTGCATATGGTAGGACATTAGGACTTTGGGGTAGCATTTTGTATTTTGTATTAGTTTTGGATTGTAACTATAAACTCTTGAAATTATTTGATGGTGTAAACATATGAAATTTCATGTTATTGAAATTTTCTGTATAATGTATGTTGATTGTCGACACCATATTTTGGCCGACACCCGAAGTCAATCAACTTTGAAATCTGTCGATACCATATTTTTTCCAACCCCCGAAGTCAATCGACTTTGAAATCGATCCCCACTCGACATTTTTTTTTTTATTATAGATGCCTCGACCGATCTCCCATCTAGTCGATGGGTTTCCAATCTCTCGTCAAAGGAGGTCAAACAAATGTCAAGTCTCCATGCCATATAATCTCATTTCTGATCTCTCGTCAAAGGGAATCAAACCAACACCCAGTCCCCATGCCATTCGGTCTCATCTCCGATCTCTCTTTACAAATGTAGCAGAAAATCATCTAGCTAATGCTAGAATTGGGTCCCACACTTGTGTGTTCCAGATGTTTCTTAAAATAAAGTTAAAAGGTTTATGTCCGGTCTATTTCTTAAAATAAAGTTAAAAGGTTTATGTCCGGTCTATTTCTCAAAATAAAGCTAAAGGTTTATGTCCAGTCTATTGATGATCCCGATCCTAAAATTCAAATAAATTCTTTCAATGTTCTAAAGATTTACCAGGTGTTTGGTTAGGGCTCAGCCCGATCTCAAGCTTATCTGTAATAATTTTCCAATCTCTCATACTTTGGTTAATGGTTATTTTTAAAGTTTACCGTCCAGTGCGTGCAAAACAATTAAGTACTCATACAATTTGGGCATTTTCCGATCTCAACAAGAAATTAAGCAAAAGACTTCATTTCATTTCAAGGTAAACATTTACAAGTCATTTGGTCGGAGGATCTCCTCCAGCCTGTTCTCTCGGTACATTTCGCTCATTCTCCCTCTCTCTCTTTGATTCCTCCTCGCTCTCCTCTTCGTCTTGAGGAACCAGGTCCACCATCCAAGAGAAGTCTTCCTCAGGATAACGCCTCCTGAGCTCAGCCAATAGGTCGCTGTGGGCGTTTACATAAGCACCAGCTTCCCTCGTCACAAGCTCTTCTTCTTTCACTCTGAGTTCTTCAGTGAGGCGAGCGACGTCAGCAGTTCGGAGCGGCCGAGCCTCTCCGAGTTCATGAGCCTATTCGGCCAATTTATCCTCGTAGGACTTCATCCGACCTTCGAGTTCGGTAATATAATCTTGGGCGGATGAAAGTTGAGCTTGGGTAGAGGATGCGTCCTTGACCGCTTTTAGAATTTCTTGTTCAGAAGATGAGCTTTTTCCCTGATTATATGTTGGTTCACCAAGCTCTCTACGCTCAAACTCATCGTCTGAGCCAGGAGATAGTCAATGCTACTCGGGTTTAGCCTATTCCGATCCTCCTAAAGGTATATGGTAGTGCCCAGAACTTTGGCCAAGCCGGGATTCTCCCGAACAGATTGGTTCTTCTCCAGAGAGTGAATGAGGACCTAAGCGCCGCGGGAAAGGGTCCTCACAGCAGGTTGGGAAGGTCCCCCTTCCACATTCGAAGGAACAGGTGGAGGTGGTGGCTCTTCTTGTCGAGGGGGAGAAGGAGCTACCTCTACTTCAGGGGCCGGTTGTACCGAAGGTCGGGACGAGTCTCCCGGCACTTCTCTCGAATCCCGCCTTGGCATTTGTGATGCCGCGGTGATCTTCATTTCCCGTACCTTTCTAGAGATCTCCCTCTTCCGCTTACGGCTCTCCTTTGAAGCCTCGCCGCACACCATACCTGCATAAAGAAAAGTCAGTGAGTTCGCTAAGGCTCAGAGATCAGAGATGGGGAAGGTACCAGGGCCGAGGTTAGAGAGCTAGAGCTCGCATCCTTCATCGGTGATCAGCTGCATCATCCAATGTCTCAGCTCGACCATCATCGCATATAAGCAAGAGAACTTTTGGGTAGCCGCTAGATCCTTAAGTTCCATTACCATGGCACCCTCGTCCCTACTAAGGGCGATCCTCTTCGAAATCGAAGGGACCAGATATTGCCAGCTGCGGGGGAAACCCTCAAAAACCGTTCGAAATCTTGCTCCTCAACATGAAGAAGCGATTTTTCCAATTCTTCAGTGAGGAGGGGAGATCGCTAAAAAGCCCACAGTGCGGTTTTGCTTGAAAGAACCAGTACTCGTTGTCCTTTTGACGAGTAAGCCTATGCAGCTCAGCAAACACCTTCGCTGTAGGATCGAGCTTCTTGGCCCGACATAAGCCTCTGAAAGCCACCAAGATCCGCCATGAGTTCGGATGCACTTGGGCTACCGAGACTTGGTGAAATTTCAGGACGTCCTTAAAGAAGTCATCAAGGGGAAATCGAAGCTCGGCTTTTAATTGCTCTTCGTACACCATGATCGCATCATTTTCATCGAAAAGTGATCGGCTCTGAGATCGCCATAGCATTTGATAAGCTCGAAGGAGTCGGTCCGAAGGTTGTACTCTTGACTAATCGACTGCAGATCGATTTCTTGGAGGATTGACGGCAGCTTATCCATGGGAAGATTTTCTCTCCTAGAGGAATGTGTTCATCTTGATTATACCGCTTGACCATGGGCTGAAGCAGAGGTTGTAGGAGGCTCAGGTCGCCGACTCGACCTAATCACCTCGACTTCATCTAATGACCACGAGACATGGACGGAAGGGGGGCTGCCCACTCTCTGACCCTCAGCGCCGCTCATTTTCAAAGAAATAAAAAAGCTTAAGTAAGGGAAGGATTAAAGTCCTTACCGGAGTGTGATCGATGCCGGAAAAACTTGAAGAAAAGAGAGAGTCGAAATTACGAGTAGAATGCTGAAAATGGCATAGGGGAGCAACTGAGGGAACCTCCCCCTATTTATACCCGTGTGAGCATTCAATGCTCACAGAGCCCCAAGCGGTGCATCGGTATGTGTAATTTGCCCATTTTTCTGACGCGTCGCGGGAAGGTTCCAGAAACAAAATAAATAAAATAAGTGGAGATCGGCTGGCCAAGATCGTCAGATTAAGGCGGATGTTCAGAGTTACAGATCGACTAAGGGTGATTCAGTTAGGAACCAGATCGGATATGCACATTAGGGATCGAAAAATAACCAATGCAATAATTAAATGATAACTATCAAATAAAATTTCATTTCATTTCCAAAAGGTCAGTTTACATCATTTGGGCAATCTCAAGAGATCAGATTACATCATTAAGAACCTTTAAAGGTTAGATTACATCATTTGGGCGATCTCTAAAGATCGGCATTACATCCTACCTAGCAGGGACCTATGTCAAAGCCTAGTCTTGTGGCTGAATCAAAAGATGTGTTTGATCAGAAAGCCAGCCATAGGCATCGGATAGATGTACAGCTCAGATGGAGTGACTATGACTCTCATGATAATGAGAAGGAGTCATCGTCGATGTCATCGACCAAAACTGAGCTGCAGTCAGGACGCCCGATGTGGTGAGGAGCCAAATAAACTTCAAAAGGCAGTCATCGATGTTAAGAGGGAAATTAGTAGTCTTCTCGCCCAAAAACGATTCACCAATTATATCGGTAGATCGACTCGAGATCGGTACAATCGATATTTTCGATCTTGAGTGATAAATTAGTCCAGTTCTCTCACTGTCATCAGATGTAGTTATCTTGATTTTTCGACCACCGGGGTCATAAATTTTCAGTCGGGGAGCAAAGAGAATACTCAAAAAAAGATCAAAAGCGGTCACCATGGCCAGAATGTTACCGGAGAAACTAGAACTGAAGAAGAGAGAAATGGAAAGAGGAGAAATGGAATGTGGGAGAAATTCCTCGCTGAGGCATATATATAGGGGGTCTGAGCATTTATTACTAGCAGAAATCAAAGCGGATGCATTGGTAACCGAAGGATTAAATGCTTTGACTGATTCTGGAATGGAAGAGATCGGGAGAGGGGCCCGGTATGAGAGATTGAAAAAGGGTCATAATAAAGAGATCGGAAGGAATGGGAGATCGGAAAGCATGAAGAGGATAAATGATAATCAGAACCGAGGTAGTTAAAGCGTTGCAGGCAAGATCAAATCTTCACCGCACGCTTCATTTGCAGAATAGCCCACAATGCTGACAGACGCCAGTACAGCTATGACAGTCCTGTGCTTCTGAATCTCCACCGTTGATCTTACTCGTAAGGACGAACCCAGAGCCCTTGGATAAAAAAGTAGACGACAGGACCGGCGCCTTTTGTTCCCGACCTTCGGATCCATCTTGACAAGAAGAGCCATTGGATTAGAATAGAGAAAGGACAAATATTCTGAATGGGATCTCAGTCATCCATTTTGATTCTCTTCAATTCTCAGGCATCGGATCATGTCCTTTTAAATCTAAACCTTCCATCTCCCCAAAAGAGATCCTGACCCTTCATTAGGAGCACTCGTTCCCTATAAATACCTGCATGCAATACTGTTGAAAAAAAAAAGAAAAAAAGTGGTAATTATAGTGGGAAGGCTCTGAAACTTGATTCAGTCTTGCTACTTTGCTATTTTAAGCTTTCAAAAATAGAGAAACTTCAGAAACCAGTTTTCTTAAGTATCTCCATTGAAGGAGTGTTGGACCCTGAAACTCTTCATTTTCAGTTTGTTCACTACTCTGCGTTACCATTTCTCAGTTCAGTTTCGTCTTCATAATCTTAATATCAACATTTTATTCTCCAAGCTTAATCTCATTCCAACCCGATTACAGTCACTTCGGCTCAACTGCATTCTCACTTGGTACTTTTTATTTCAAAGTAAGCATTAGTCCCCAAACTATTGGCTCGCAGCTCTACAATATTTGTGGCTCCACAGTTAGTTCAGTAGACTCAATCCCCCACAGGTAAGTGTCTAGATTGTTGCTTTATCAAATGCTCGCTTTTTATTTTCTTTGTTTTCATGCTCGTAATTTTCATTAAGTTCAGTTATGCTAAAGAGCCCCACGTAGATAGTTATTCTCTTGAGTTTACCTTTTATTCATTAGTTCATGTTATTTATTTGTTCTTAGCCTTTATTACCTTCAACTATAGGTGTTCTGGTTACAAGTAACGTGTAGGTAGTTTAATAAAATGTTGGTAGCTGTATCTTAACACTTGAGTTTCTTTAAACAAATAAAAATAATAAAAGTTTGAATAATAAATCAGAGGAAAAAGTTACGAAGTGGAACTACTAAACGAGCTTAGGAGATAACCTGGTATAGTGGGGATCGAGATAAGATCGGATCCTAGACTAGTAAACAAAAGAGATCAGACATTGCCTGCCAAAGAGTTTTGGTAAGGCGATCACAAAGGAGATCGGCAAAAACTCAGTCTGGTATCCCCTCCCCAGTTATAGGGCATCAATGAGTTAAGAAAAGCCTCGCTCGGGTTCCTGGCGTCTTCAGGCACCAGAACCCTTAGTCTAAGTTTCTTACGGTATACGATCGTAATAAATATGTGAAGATCGAAGGAGAGTTCTTATCTGATTCTTAATCAAAAATTTTAATAAATATGTGGAGATTAGAGGAGAGTTCTTATCCGAGATTCCTCATGCTAAACTCTAAATGAAACACTTAAAGAGATCAGAAGAGAGTTCTTATCCGATTCTCAACCAAAATTTTAATAAACACGAAGATCGGAGGAGAGTTCTTATCTGAAATCATTCATTAAAAACTTTAAACCAAATATTTTAAGAGGTCGGGGGAGAGTTCTTGCCTGATCCTCATTCAAACAAAAAACACGGAGATCGGAGGAGAGTTCTTATCCGAGATCCTTTATTAAAAACCTTAAAACAAATATTTTAAGAGGTCGGGGAGAATTCTTACTCGATCCTCATTCAAACAAAACACGGAAATTGGAGGAGAGTTCTTATCCGAAATTTTCCTCTCAAAACTCCTAATAAAATACATCTACAGATTGGGAGAAGTTCCCTGCCCGAGCTCTCTTAACAAAATCCAAAAATTAAAACAAAGCAACCCTAATACACAAGATAAATTCACTCAAACACTTATTCACCAAAGGGCCATCTCACGAACTTGTGTTCCTGGGCAACCCAAAAATAAGTGAAATATTAAACAGTCCTTCATTTTGCACAAAGGATTAACATCATCACTATTCCAACCCCCTAATTACCCTTTTAATTTACGAAAGAGCATAAGATTAAATCTGTTTACCCTCATTGAGGGACGAGGCAGGGTGCCTAACACCTTCCCCGCCCGTATATGGACCCCGAACCTAGAATCTCTGTTTTCGAAGTGGTTTCTTTTATTTTCACAAATGGTTTTCTTTAATTTTTCTCAAAATTAAAGTGGCGACTCCTCACTCTTTCCCACTTTGGTGAGTGTTCGTCCAGGCGACCGCAAATACCATGCGACAGCTTGGTGACTCCACTGGGGAGTTTTCACCTTAACCCCCGGTTTAGAGGTCCAAAAGCTGATTTAATTTTATGCTCATATAAACTAAAATCGTAGTTAGGTGGGCTTGATTTACAAAATTCAAAAATCTCAATATATTGATTATTGTTATTCTTGCTAATCATTTTGCTTATCTTGATTGTCTTACTTCTACAGCACTCTTTGTCTAAAAAAAAAAAAGGAAAAAAAAAATTGTCCCCCTCGCGAAGGGAAGAGGTAAATATGTCTCTTCACACACTAAATACTCTCACAATGTCCTCACACACTTTAGCCCTATACTCGGGCTTTCTCACCCTTTAGGAAAGTAGGAGGGAGTCATGTAGCGGTACCCGTGGGTTTTACCCTGTTAGTATCCGTGAAGGCTTCTGCTCAGATTGAAACTCGTTTTACTTACTGTGATACCCGTGGATCTCTCCCGTTAGTATCATGGTGATGGAATGGGGCTCTACTATTTACAGTAGGGGCAATTTGGGAACCTATGGCTTTTAGAAAATTAGACCTTGAGCTAAACTATCACAATAGCTGGAAGTCGTAGCAAGCTACCTCATAAGATAGAACTATTCGATTAGATAGCACTGACCCCGTACTAGGATTTTTCCTATTTTAGGACAAAAGGGACATACTTGCTCTCACCCTACTCTGTTTGTGTTTTCTCATGTTTTTTATATTTAAAGGCAATTTTGAATCATACCGTTAGGAGGATCTGCACATTTTCCTACTTTGATGAATGTGTAGGTATCACCCCGCCAACAGTATAATTCAAAATTGCCTGAATTTATCCTGCTAACAAGTTTTCTCCACAGGCATCACAGAATTACAGGAAATCAACATTGCTTCAAGCAAAGCAAGCCTGACCAAACAAGCAGTTTAACCAAGACGAGTGCACTTAACAAGATCACGAACGAATAAGCTAATGGAAGACCAGGAACAAGTCTAGAACGTATAAGGACAAGTTTCCAAATTAAGGGACCAAGCCTCAGAGCTCATGAAACTGATGAGGGAAATGTCCCAAAATAAGCCTGCATCAGAGCCAAACTTGCCACTACCTCCCCCACCTCTTACAACTGTTGATTCTCACTAAGCTTTAACCTCTTTTACTTTCCAGCCACCTATTCTGGATCCGACGATCATTGTCAATCCGGCTCCCTTAAATAATGACTTGCCTTTCCTCTACTACCTGGCTGTCCCAAATACCGAGCCGCACACTTCAATCCCGGTCCCTCCGGTTCACCCTGCCCCTTATTTCCCAACTGGGGGAATAGCTCATGCAGTAGGAGGAGAAAGTAAAATAAGAGAGAATGAGAAGTCATCTACTCTAGAAGAAAGATTAAGAGCAATAGAAGGACTAAATATGTACGGTTCAGTAGATGTATCATCACTGAGACTGGTACCAGATGTGGTAGTGCCACTGAAATTCAAGGTCCTGGACTTCGATAAATACACCGAGAACTCAGACCCTCGCATTCACTTGGCTACTTACATTGCCAAGATGTCTGCCCTGACGGAAGATGATAGACTCCTGGTCCATTTCTTCCATGAAAGTCTCTCTGGGGCAGCCCTGAGATGGTGTATTCAGTTAGACAGGAGCAAACTGCACTCCTGGAAAGATTTGGCTGACGCTTTTCTGAAATAGTACAAATTCAACTGTGATGTCGCCCCCACAAGGAGAGACCTCTAAAATTTGGTGCAGAGAGAAAGGGAGAGCTTCAAGGAGTATGCCCAGAGGTGGAGAGAGAAAGCGACGGAGGTGTATCCTCCAATTACTGATAATGAACTCTGCTTTCTATTCATTGAGACGTTAAAAGCTCCCTATTTCAATCTGATGATTGGAAACACCTCCAACAACTTCACAGACATCATCCAAGCTGGCGAGAGAATAGAAGCTAATCTCAGGTTAGGACGGTTGTAGGAGTTGACTGAGAATCCTGCGAAGAAGACTGGCAGCTTCGGTAAGAAGAAAGAAGGTGATGTGCACTCCATCACTCGAAAAAACCAATCTCTATTCCCTCAGAATAATGTCCGGCCATATCCTCCTTCTCATGGCCCGACAATTGCAAACATTTCACCTCCTTTTCCAAGTTATCCTCCTCCACGCCCATAGTATCCACCACAAACAGCTTACCAATCCCGACCACCTCCTCAACCTATTCAATCAATACCACACCAAAATAATCCTAGACCACAGAGAAACCATGATCTACCTCTTCCCCTCCCACTCAGCGAAATATACCAATACCTCATCGGTATAAATCAAATAGTGCCAATCCCCCTTGATCCAATTCAGCCACCATACCCTAGGTGGTATGATGCCAGTGCCCAATGTGAGTATCATGGAGGGGCACTCGGGCACTCAACTGACAACTGTGGGGCCTTTCGGGGAAGAGTACAGGTGCTGATCAAAAATGGGTGGTTGAAGATTGAAGGGAATGGCTCTCCCCCCAATGTCACTTCAAACCCTCTGCCCAATCATGGTACAGGCAATGGCGTGAATATGATAGAACCTGGGGATGAAAGCAAAGAGTCTCCTTTAGAACCCTCCATTGATGTCATACAACTGGACTCCCTATATGAAGCCCTGATCTCACCAATTGATGAGGGGCAAGAACTGGACAACTGGGAAGCAAAGGACCTTCCTGTGCTTAATCTCGAGTAAAGTAAATTTTTTTATCCACACTTGATCATTTCGTCCATGATGACAAGTGCAATACTGTAAATGGACCCTTTTCTTATGATACAAATATTAATGAATTAATAGTGCATTTTACATCTAATTCTCTTTTCCTTTTTCTCTTGAAATCCGTTCTTATAATATATTCCATTTTCATTTCTTTAGGACCATTCATCAATTAACGCCTAATAATTCAATAGACTCAGAAATTCCTCTTGTTAATTTTGAAATTCCCATAACTGCTATTACTTCAAGTGATTCTGAAGAAGAACTTGTAGAAGAAAGGGATGAAAGAGATGAACCTTCCCTAGTGGCTTGTGGGGATGAAACGCACACTATAAATCTAGGCACAGAAGAAATGAGAAGGGAACTTAAGGTTATGGGGAGTGGGGAATTAGAAGATATGGTCAGTTTGCTCAAAGAATTCCTGGACATATTCTCATGGAGCTATGATAATATGACCGGCTTAGACCCTCACATAGTGACGCATAAAATTCCCCTAATCCCTGGGACGAATCCAGTAAAGCAGAAGTTAAGAAGAATGAATCTCAACACCTTGCTCAAGGTTAGGGATGAAGTCAAAAAGCAGTATGATGCAGGATTTTTGGAAGTGGTCAAGTACCCTCAGTGGATAGCTAATGTGGTCCCGGTAATGAAGAAGGATGGAAGAGTCAGGGTTTGTGTTGATTACAGGGATCTCAATAAAGCAAGCTTGAAGGATGATTTCCCTCTCCCACACATAGACGTGCTAGTGGATAATGCTGCAGGATTGGGTAGATGTTCGTGTATTGATGGGGCATCAGGTTACAACCAAATCATCATGGATGAAGAAGATAAGGAGAAAAACGCTTTCATCACTCAGTGGGGAGTATTCTTTTATCAGGTGATGCCATTTGGGTTAAAGAATGCTGGAGCTACCTACCAATGCACAATGGTCACGTTATTCCATGATATGATGCATAAAGAAGTGGAGGTGTACGTGGATGACATGATAATCAAATCCAGGGAGGGAGAAAGCCATTTACAAGTGCTGAGGAAAGTATTCGAGAGGCTCAGAAAGTATCAGTTGAAGTTGAACCCAGCCAAATGTGTGTTTGGAGCTAGATCTGGAAAGCTGTTGGGATTCATAGTGAGTGAGAAGGGAATAGAAGTAGATCCAGACAAAGTTCGAGCCATTCAAGAGATGCCGTCCCCAAAAACAGAAAGGGAGGTGCACAGTTTCCTGGGAAAGCTAAACTACATTTCGAGATTTATTTCCAATCTCACTGCTAAAGCTGAACCCATCTTTAGACTACTCAGAAAGAGCAACACCTCTCAATGGGATTCAGTTTGTCAAGAGGCTTTCGAGAAAATTAAGCAGTACCTGTCAAACCTGCCGATATTGGTTCCTTTAGTGGTAGAAAGGCCATTGATTCTATACATGGCAGTCGAACAGAATTCAATGGGGTGTGTTTTGGGGCAGCATGATGATACAGGGCGAAAAGAGATGGCCATTTATTACCTGAGCAAGAAATTCAATGATTGCGAGTCAAGGTACTCTTTCTTAGAGAAAACTTGTTGCGCATTGGCTTGGAAGGCGAATCAGCTTAAACACTACATATTGAATCATAAAGACATGGCTCATCTCCAGGATGGATCCTATCAAGTATGTATTCGAAAGCCCATTTGTGCCAGGGAGGATAGCCAAATGGCAAGTCATACTCTCTCAATATGACATTATCTATATGATCAAAAAGGCAGTAAAAGGTAGCATAATCGCTGATCTCTTAGCAGAAAATCCTATCCAAGACTATAAAGCCTTGGATTTCGAGTTCCCTAATGAGCATGTTAACGAAGTCGACGGCAAGGAAAAAGAACCAGCTGATGTATGGGAAATGTATTTTGATGGAGCGGTCAATTTGTCTGGTAATGGGATTGGAGCGGTGCTGGTATCCCCTGACGGAAAACACTTCCCGATAGCTATTAAGTTAAGGTTTGACTGCACCAACAATGTCGCAGAATACGAAGCCTGTGTGATGGGTTTGCAGGCTGCCATCGAAATGAAAGTCAGGAAGTTAGAGGTGTATGGAGATTCAGCCTTGATCATTTATCAAGTCAAGGGAGAATGGCAAACTAAGGACCCGAAGCTGATCCCATATCAAAAATACCTACTGGAATTGATCAAGAAATTTGAAGAAATTTCTTTCACTCACCTTAGTCGGGACAAGAATCAATTCGCGGATGCCTTAGCAACCCTGGCTGTCATGGCTCAAATGGAAGAGGGGCAGATAACTCAGGTATTGCAAATCAAAGCAAGGGGTGAGCCGACTTACTGTGTCATGACTGAGGAAGAAATTGATGGCAAACCCTGGTACCATGATATCCAGGTTTATGTCAAAACCAGGGAATACCCTCCAGGGGCAAGCAGAAATGAAAGGAGAATGATAAGGAGACTGGCTTTGGGATACTTCCCCAATGGTGAAATTCTGTACAAAAGGAGCTCCAATGGCGAACTATTGAGATGTGTGGATGCGAAAGAAGCAAAGAGGATCCTTTTTTAGACTCATGAGGGGAATTGTGTGACCCATGCTAATGGACATATGATGGCCAAACAAATCATGAGACAAGGATACTTCTGGACTACTATGGAGAAAGATTGCATCAAGTACTTTTGGAAATGCCATAAATGCCAAATCTATGTGGATCCCATAAATGTTTCGCCTCACCAATTATTCAACCTCGTCTCGCCATGGCCTTTTGCTATGTGGGGAATTGACGTGATTGGTCCCATTAACCCCAAGGCATCCAATGGGCATAGGTTTATCCTGGTAGCTATTGACTATTTTTCAAAATGGGTCGAAGCGACATCATATGCCCACATCACGCAGAACACATTCCTTAAATTTCTCCGAAATAATATCATATGCCGACACGGCCTCCCCAACGAAATCGTCACTGACAATGCCAAGAATTTGAACGGTCCGAAGGTCCAAAGTTTATGTGACCAATACAAGATCCGACATCTCAATTCTTCACCATACCGTCCCTAGATGAATGGAGTAGTGGAAGCCGCAAACAAAAATCTCAAGAGAATCATCCAGAAAATGACAATTACCTATAGAGACTGGCATGATATGCTTCCCTACGCCCTCCATGCATACCGGACCTCCGTAAGGACATCAACTGGGGAAACTCCATACTCACTGGTTTACGGGATGGAAGCTGTTTTGCCTATTGAAGTAGAAATTCCTTCCCTAAGGATTCTAAAAGAATCAGGAATTGATGAGTCAGAATGGATCCAGTCGAGGTTGGACCAATTGAATTTACTGGATGAGAAAAGGCTAGCGGCTGCGTGTCATGGGCAATTATACCAGACAAGAATAGCTAGGGCATTTAACAAAGGAGTTCGCCCGTGCGAATTCCAACCAGGATATCTGGTCTTGAAAAAGGTGCTTCCGAATCAAAATGACATCCAGGGCAAATGGTCGCCAACCTATGGGGGACCCTACGTGGTTAAAAGGGCGTTTTCTGGTGGGGCCCTAATCTTGACCCATATGGATGGCGAAGAATTTTCAAGACCTGTGAATGCCGACACTGTCAAAAAGTATTATGCCTAAAAAAAAAAAAAAGATAGGGGTGAAAACCCGAAAGGGTGCTCCTAGCAAAATGTGTGAAAGAAGGCGAAAACTCGGAAGGGCACTTTCTGTAAAATGAGTGGAGGGTGAAAACCTGAAAGGGCACCCTGAAAAGGCGAAAAAAAAAAAACTAGAGGTGAAAACCCAAAAGGGCACCTGTAGAAACAGAAAATGGAGAAATAAGGAGGGATACTGGACCAGAGAAGGAGATAAATCGCCACGGTATGAATGTTCGTCAATAGAGTACTTGAAATAATGGCAGTTAAGGGACTTCAAAGTCAGCTACAAGGAATCTGTAAGATCCATTCTTGTACCCCTTTTTCTTTGAAACTGTACCTTTTTCTCTCAAGCCATAATAAAGTCATCCTTTCACTTCAATCTATCTTCTTCACACATTTACATTTTAATTTATTGTTTTACTTACACTCAGATACTCACACTTTAATATTGTCTTTTGCGCGCTATTAATCTGTTAAATTTTATCATAAGATTAGATTTAGATATTGATAACCTCATGTACTTTGCTAAGAGATTTGCAGGGAATGATCGATAATAATAATAATAAAAAAAAAGAACTAGGGGTGAAAACCCAGAAGGGCACTTCTAGTCAGATGGGCAGAGGAGAAAGTGAAAACCCGCAAGAGCGCTTTCTGCAAAATAAGAGGAAAGTCGAGAACAGAAAGTTGATCCGGGGAAGTGAGTAAGAAATGGAAAGTGGTAGGTTAAATCTTGCGACTCGTCCTCCATTAATCGTTTATCTTCGGGATCCTGTTAAGTACACTTCGTCGCGGAAGAACTTCTTATGTCAGGTTAGGCTTGCTTTGTAAGTTGATTTTAATTTCCAGCATTTAAATTTCTTGTCATCAACCTCTGGTTCCTTGATCCAAGTTGATTTTAATTTTCAACATTTAAATTTCTTGTCATCAACCTCTGGTTCCTTGATCCAAGTTGATTTTAATTTCCAGCATTTAAATTTCTTGTCATCAACCTCTGGTTCCTTGATCCAAGTTGATTTTAATTTCGCTTTTAAATTTCTTGCCATCAACCTTTGGTTCCTTGATCCAAGTTTATTTTAATTTTCACATTTAAATTTCTTGTCATCAACCTCTGGTTCCTTGATCCAAGTTGATTTTAATTTCTAGCATTTAAATTTCTTGTCATCAACCTTTGATTCCTTGATCCAAGTTGATTTTAATTTCGTATTTAAATTTCTTGCTATCAACCTCTGGTTTCTTGATCCAAGTTGATTTTAATTTTCGCATTTAAATTTCTTTCATCAACCTCTGGTTCCTTGATCCAAGTTGATTTTAATTTCTTGCATTTAAATTTCTTGCTATCAACCTCTGGTTCCTTGATCAAAGTTGATTTTAATTTTTAAGCATTTAAATTTTCTGCCATCAACCTTTAGATCCTTGATCTAAGTTAATTTTAATTTTTCAGCATTTAAATTTTCTGCCATCAATCTTTGGATCCTTGACCTAAGTTGGTTTTAGTTTCCGACTTTGACTTTCAAGCCAAATTCTTTATTCTCAAACCAATCGCCCAAAATAAGGGTCTGAATCTTTACATAATTCCTATATGGAAAGTGTCATTCCCTTCAATAGAAATTATGTAAAGAGGGACAGCTGTCGACACCATATTTTGGCCGACCCCCGAAGTCAATCGACTTTGAAATCGAACCCCACTCAACATTTTTTTTTTTTTCGGTTACAGATGACTCGACTGATCTCCCATCTAGTTAATGGGTTTTCGATCTCTCGTTAAAGGAGGTCAAACAAATGTCAAGTCTCTATGCCATCTAATCTCATTTTCGATCTCTCATCAAAGGGAATCAAACTAACACCCGGTCCCCATGCCATTCGGTCTCATCTCTGATCTCCCTTTACAAATGTAGTGGAAAATCATCTAGCTAATGCTAGAATTAGGTCCCACACTTGTGTGTTCCAGATGTTTCTTAAAATAAAGTTAAAAGGTTTATGTCCAGTCTATTTCTTAAAATAAAGTTAAAAGGTTTATGTCCGGTCTATTTCTCAAAATAAAGCTAAAGGTTTATGTCCGGTCTATTGATGATCCCGATCCTAAAATTCAAATCAAGTCTTTCAATGTTCTAAAGATTTACCAGGTGTTTGGTCGGGGCTCAGCCCAATCTCAAGCTTTTCTGTAATATTTTTCCGATCTCTCATACTTTAGTTAATGGTTGTTTTTAAAGTTTACCGTCCAGTGCATGCAAAACAATTAAGTACTCATACAATTTGGACATTTTCAGATCTCAACAAGAAATTAAGCAAAAGAATTCATTTCATTCCAAGGTAAACATTTACAAGTCATTCGGCCGAAGGATCTCCCCCAGCCTGATCTCTCGGTACATTTCGCTCATTCTCCCTCTTTCTCTCTAATTCCTCCTCGCTCTCCTCTTCGTCTCAAGGAACCAGGTCCACCATCCAAGAGAAGTCTTCCTCAGGATAACGCCTCCTGAGCTCAGCCAATAGGTCACTGTGGGAGTTCACATAAGCACCAGCTTCCCTCGTCACAAGCTCTTTTTCTTTCACTCTGAGTTCTTTAGTGAGGCGAGCGACGTCAGCAATTCGGAGCGCCCGAGCCTTTCCGAGTTCATGAGCCTATTCGGCCAATTTATCCTCGTAGGACTTCATCCGACCTTCGAGTTCGACAATATAATCTTGGGCGGATGAAAGTTGAACTTGGGCAGAGGATGCGTCCTTGACTGCTTTTAGAATTTTCTGCCTCAGAAGATGAGCTTTTTGCCTGATTATATGTTGGTTTACCAAGCTCTCTATGCTCAAACTCATCGTCTGAGCCAGGAGATCGTCAATGCTACCCGGGGTCAGCCTATTCCGATCCTCCTAAAGGCATATGGTAGCGCCCAGAAATTTGGCCAAGCCTGGATTCTCCTGAACAGATCGATTCTTCTCCAGAGAGTGAATGAGGACCTGGGCGCCGTGGGAAAGGGTCCTCACAGCAGGTTAGGAAGGTCCCCATTCCACACTCGAAGGAACAGGTGGAGGTGGTGGCTCTTCTTATCGAGGGGGAGAAGGAGCTACCTCTACTTCAGGGACCGGTTGTATCGAAGGTCGGGACGAGTCTCCCGGCACTTCTCCCGAATCTCGCCTTGGCGTTTGCGATGACGCGGCGATCTTCATTTCCCATACCTTTTTGGAGATCTCCCTCTTCCGCTTACAGCTCTCCTTCGAAGCCTCGCTGCCCGCCATACCTACATAAAGAAAAGTCAGTGAGTTCGCTAAGGCTCAGAGATCAGAGATGGGGAAGGTACCAGGGTCGAGGTCAGAGAGCTGGAGCTCGCATCCTTCATCGGTGATCAGCCGCATCATCCAATGTCTTAGCTTGGCCATCACCGCATATAAGCAAGAGAACTTTTGGGTAGCTACCAGATCCTTAAGTTCCATTACCATGGCACCCTCGTCCCTACTCAGGGCGATCCTCTTCAAAATCGGAGGGAAAAAATATTGCCAGCTACGGGGGAAACCCTCAAAACCATTTGAAATCTTGCTCCTCCACATGAAGAAGTGATTCTTCCAATTCTTCATTGAGAAGGGGAGATCAGTAAAAAGCCCACAGTGTGGTTTTGCTTGAAAGAACCAGTACTCGTCATCCTTTTGACGAGTAAGCCTATACAGCTCGGCAAACACCTTCACTGTAGGATTGAGCTTCTTAGCCCGATATAAGCCTTTGAAAGCCACCAAGATCCCCCACGAGTTCGGATGCACTTGGGCTACCAAGACTTGCTAAAATTTCAGGACGTCCTTGAAGAATTCATCAAAGGGAAACCAAAGCCCGGCTTTTAATTGCTCTTAGTACACCATGATCGCATCATTTTCATCAAAAAAATGATCGGCTCTGAGATCACCATGGTTTTTTTATAAGCTTGAAGGAGTCGATCCAAAGGTTGTACTCTTGACTAATTGACTACAGATCGGTTTCTTGGAGAATTGACGGTAGCTCATCCACGAGAAGATTTTCTCTCCCAGAGGAATGTGTTAGTCTTGATTGTACCGCTTGACCATGGGCTGAAGCAGAGGTCGTAGGAGGCTCAGGTCGCCCACTTGACCTAATCACCTCGACTTCATTTGATGACCACGAGACATGGACGGAAGGGGGGCTCGCTGCTCTCTGACCCTCGGCGCTGCTCATTTTTAAAGAAATAAAAAAGCTTAAGTAAGAGAAGGATTAAAGTCCTTACCAGAGTGTGATCGGTGCCGGAAAAACTTGAAGAAATGAGAGAAAGTCGAAATTATGCGCAGAATGCTGAAAATGGCATAGGGGAGCAACTGAGGGAACCTCCCCCTATTTATACCTGTGTGAGCATTCAATGCTCACAGAGACCCAAGCGGTGCATCGATAGGTGTAATTTGCCCGTTTTTCTGATGCGTCGTGGGAAGGTTCCAGAAACAAAATAAATAAAATAAGTGGAGATTGGCTGGCCAAGATCATCGGATTAAGGTGGATGTTTAGAGTTACAGATCGGCTAAGGGTGATTCAGTTAGGAACCAGATCGGATTGCACATTAGAGATCGAAAAATAACCAATGCAATAATTAAATGATAACTGTCAAATAAAATTTCATTTCATTTCCAAAAGGTCAGTTTACATTATTTGGGCGATCTCAAGAGATCAGATTACATCATTAAGAACCTTTAAAGGTCAGATTATATCATTTGGGCGATCTCTAAAGATCGGTATTACATCCTACCTAGTAGGGACCTATGTCAAAGCCTAGTCTTGTGGCTGAATCAAAAGATGTGTTCGATCAGAAAGCTAGCCATAGGCATCGGATAGATGTACAGCTCAGATGGAGTGACTATAACTCTCATGATAATGAGAAGGAGTCATCGTTGATGTCATCGACCAGAACCGAGCCACAGTCGGGATGCCCGATGTGGTGAGGAGCCAAATGAACTTCAAAAGGCAGTCACCGATGTTAAGAGGGAAATTAGCAGTCTTCCCGCCCGAAA
Source organism: Hevea brasiliensis (assembly GCF_030052815.1). Taxonomy (NCBI): domain Eukaryota; kingdom Viridiplantae; phylum Streptophyta; class Magnoliopsida; order Malpighiales; family Euphorbiaceae; genus Hevea; species Hevea brasiliensis. Next base: position 79,899,459 of record NC_079502.1, on the reverse strand, counting down.
TCAGTTCACCGATTATATCGGTAGATCGACCCGAGATCAGTACAATTGATATTTTCGATCTTGAGTGATAAATTAGTCCAGTTCTCTCACTGTCATTAGATGTGGTTATCTTGATTTTCCGATCATTGGGGTCATAAATTTTTAGTCAGGGAGCAAATAGAATACTCGAAAAAGATCAAAAGCGGTCACCATGGCCAGAATGTTATCGGAGAAACTAGAACTGAAGAAGAGAGAAATGGAAAGAGGAGAAATGGAATGTGGGAGAAATTCCCCACTGAGGCATATAAATAGGGGGTCTGAGCATTTATTACTAGCGAAAATTGAAGCGGATGCATTGGTAACCGAAGGATTAAATGGTTTGACTGATTCTGGAATGGAAAAGATTGGGAGAGGGGCCCAGTATGAGAGATCAGAAAAGGGTAATAATAGAGAGATCGAAAGGAATGGGAGATCAAAAAGCACGAAGAGGATAAATGATAATCAGAGATGAGGTAGTTAAGGCATTGCAGGTAAGATCAAATCTTCATCGCACGCTTCATTTGCAGAATCGCCCACAATGCTGACAGACGCCATGACAGTTGTGACAGTTCTGTGCTTCTGAATATCTACCGTTGATCTTACTTATAAGGACGAACCCGGAGCCCTTGGATCAAAAAGTAGACAACAGGACCGGTGCCTTTTGTTCCCGGCCTTTCGATCCATCTTGACAGGAAGATCCTGAGCCGTTGGATTGGAGAAGAGAAAGGACAAATATTCTGAATGGGATCTTAGCCGTCCATTTTGATTCTCTTCAATTCTCAGGCATCGGATCATGTCCTTTTAAATCCAAACCTTCCATCTCCCTAAAAGAGATCTTGACCCTTCATTAGGAGCACCCGTTCCCTATAAATACCTACATGCAACACTATTGAAAAAAAGAAGAAGAAAAAAGGTAGTAATTATAGTGGGAAGGCTCTAAAACTTGATTCAGTCTTGCTACTTTGCTATTTTAAGCTTTTAAAAATAGAGAAACTTCATAAACTAGTTTTCTTAAGTATCTCCATTGAAGGAGTGTTGGACCCTAAAACTCTTCATTTTCAGTTTGTTCACTACTTTGCGTTACCATTTCTCAGTTCAGTTTCGTCTTCATCATCTTAATATTAACTGTCGACACCATATTTTGGCCGATCCTCGAAATCAATAGACTTTGAAATCGATCCCAAGCACCCAGTCTCCATGTCGTTCAGTTCATTTCCGATCTTTCTTCATAGGGATCAAACCGACACCAAGTCTCCTTGCCAGTCAATCACATTTCTGATCTCTCTCCAAAGAAATCGAACCAATATCAAGTTTTCGTATCGTTCAAATCCTTACCAAACTCTTAAACCAATTAATCAAGTCTCCTTGCCAGTCAATCACATTTTCGATCTCTTGTCAAACGAAATCGAACCAACATTAGGTCTTCATGCCATTCGATCTCCCTTTCATAAATATTGTAGATAGTTATTTAATAAAGTTAAGGTTTTAATCCGGCTTAATGGTGCTTTCGATCTTAAGTGTTCAAATCAGATTTTCAATTTTAATAATCTTAAGTTCTGCTTGGTGTTTGTTCTCGGTTTAGGCCGATCTCATGCTTACAATGTTTTACCGATCTCTCACACAGATTAATAATCGCTTTCAAGTTGTTCTTATATGTTCAGACAATCAGGCGCTTATACAACTTAGATACTTTCCGATCTCATCAAGTCATTAGATAAAAGAAAGAACTTCATTTCAAAATAAGAATATATACAAGTCATTCAGCTGGAGGATCACCCCCAGCCTGCTCTACATTTTGTTCACCCTCAGCCTCCTCCTCACTATCCTCTTCGTCTTGGGGAGCCAGGTCCACCATCCAGGAAAAGTCCCCCTCGGGATAATGCTTCTTAAGCTCGGCCAAAAGGTCCCCATGGGCGTTCACATAAGCACCCGCCTCCCTCATCACTGCCTCTTCTTCTTTTGCTCTGAGTTCTTCAGTGAGGCGCGTGACATCAGTGGTTCAGAGCGCTCGAGCTTCTTCAAGAACATGAGCCTGCTCGGCCAATTTATCCTCATAGAATTTCATCCGTCCCTCAATTTCAGCTATATATTCCCAGGTGGATGAAAGTTAAGCTCGGGCGGAAGCCGCTTCCTAACCCACCTTCTGGATCTCCTGCTTTAAATGATGAGCCTTTTCCCAGATGATATGTTGGTTCGCCAAACTCTCCACGCTCAGGCTCATAGTCTGGGTCAGGATATCGTCAAGACTATTCGGGGTCAGCCTATTCCGATCCTCCTGAAGGCAGATGGAGGCCCCCAAAACCTTAGCCAAACCCGGATTCTCTCGAACAGTTCAGTTCTTTTCCAGGGAGTGAATCAGGACTTGAGCGCCGCTGGAAAGGGTCCTTGTATGAGGTTGGGAAGGACCCCCTTTTGCACTCAAAGCAACCATTGGAGGTGGCGGTTCTTCTTGTCGAGGAGGAGATCGGACCACTTCTATTTCAGGGATCGGCGGTCCTGAGGGTCGGGACGAGCCTCCCTGCATCTCCCCTGGATCGTGCCTTGGCGTCTGGGAGGCTTCAGCATGCTTCATTTCTTGCACTTTCCTTGAGACCTCTCTCTTCCTCTTTTGGCTCTCTTTGGAAGCCTCGTCGCTCGCTATACCTGCACAAAGAAAAAGTCAGTGAGTTCGCTAAGGCTCAGAGATCAGAGATATAGAAAGTACCGAAGTCGAGGTCAGAGAGCTGAAGCCCGCGTTCTTCCCCAGTAACCAACCGCATCATCCAATGATGCAGTTCGGCCGTCACCGCATCTAGATAGGAGAACTTCTGATTGGCCGCCTGATCCTTTAACTCCATCACCATTGCATCCTCTTCCCTATTCAGGGCGATGTGCTTCGGAAGTAATGGGCCCTGATGCAGCCAGCTACGTGGAAAACCCTCAAAACCATTTGGAACCTTGCTTCTCATAATAAAAAAGCGATTCTTCCAATTCTTTAGTGAGGAGGGCAGATCGGTAAAGAGCCCATAATGCGGTTTCGCTTGAAAGAGCCAGTACTCATCATCCTTTGGACGAGTTAGCTAATGCAGCTCGGTGAACACCTTCGCTGTAGGACTGAGTCCCTTAGCTCGGCAGAGGCCTCTGAAGGCTTCTAGGATCCGCCATGAGTTCGGATGTACTTGGGCTATACATACTTGGTGGAATTTCAGAACTTCCTTGAAGAAGTCGTCAAGAGGAAACCGCAGCCCGGCTTTTAATTGCTCCTCATATATCATGATCATATCATTTTCTTCGAAGAAATAATCGGCTCGGACGTCGCCATGGCATCTGATAAGCTCATATGAGTCAGTCCGAAGGTTATATTCTTGGCTAATCGTCTGCAGATCAGTTTCTTGAAGGATTAACGGTAGCTCATCTATGGGAAGGCTTTCTCTCCCTGAGAAATGCGTTCGTCTTGAGGATGCCGCTTGACCATGGGCTGAAATGGAGGTCGTAGGAGGTTCAGATCGCCCGCTTGGTCTGACCACTTCAACTTCCTCTGATGACCACGAGACCTGAATGGAAGGGGGGCTCGCCGCTTTCTGACCCTCGGTGCCGCTCATTTTCAAAGAAAAGAGAAATTTTAAGTAAAAGAAAGATCAAAACCCTTGCCGGAGTGTGATCGGTGTCGGAAGAACTTGAAAAAATGAGAGAATTTTGGAATCGCTCGCGAGATGCTGAAAATGACATAAGGGAGCAAATGGCTGACCCATCCCTTATTTATACCTGTCTGAGCATTTAATGCTCACAGTGCCTCAAGTGGCGCAACGGTTAGCAGGATTCGCCAGCTTTTTTGACACATCACAAGAATATTCCAGAAACTCCATAAATAAATAGGGGAGATCGGTTGGTTAAAGATCGGCAGATTAAGGTAGATGTTTAGAATTACAGATCGACTGAGGGCTATTTAGTTAGGAATCGGATCGGATTAACACATTAGAGATTCGAAAATAACCAATGCAATAATAATAAAATGATAATTGTCAAAATAAGATTTCATTTCCAAAAGGTCAGATTACATCATTTGGGTGATCTCAAGAGATCGGATTACATTAATGGTCAGATTACATCATTTGGGCGATCTCAAGAGATCGGATTACATTAAAGGTCAGATTACATCATTTGGGTGATCTCTAGAGATTAGCAGTACATCCTACCTAGCAAAGACCTATGTCAAAGCCTAGTCTCGTGGCTGAATCAATAGATGTGTTTGATCAAGAAACCATCCATCGACATCGGATAGATGTACAGCTCAGATGGGGTGACTATGACTCTCATGGTGATAGGAGAGGTCATCGTCAATGTTATCGCTCGGAACCGAGCCGCGGTCAGGACACCCGATGTGGTGAGGAGCCAAGTGAACTTTGAAGGGCAGTCACCAATGATAAGAAGGAAATTAGCGGTCTTCTCACCCAAAATCGGTTTGCTGATTAGATCGGTCAACCGACTCGAGATTAACATGATCGACATTCTCGATCTAGATCAGTAAATTAGTCCGATTCTCTCACTGTCATCAAAGGTGGCCATCGTGATTTTCTGATCACCGGGGTCATAAATTTTCAGTCGATAAACAAAGGGAACAGTCGGAAAAAGATCAAAAGCAGTTGCCATGGCCGGGATTGTTGCCGGAGCGGCTAGAACAGGAAGAGTGAGAAACAGAAAGAGGAGAAAATGAAATGCGGAAAGATGTCCCATTGAAGGTATATATATAGAGAAGTTCTGAGCATTTATTGCTAGCGAAAAACGAAGCGGATGCCTCGGTAACCGAAGGAATAAATGCTTTGACTGAATCAGCCTAGAGAGAATTCTAGAATGGGAGAGATCGGGAGAGGGGCCCGGCATGAGAGATCGAAAAAAGATCATATTAGAAAGAGCGGAAAGGATGGGAGATCGGAAAGCAAAGAGAATAAGACAAACTTCCAATGACTGTCGTCACAATCAGAGCCGAGGTAGTTAAAGCATTGCAGACGAGATCAAATCTCCACCGCACGCCACATTTGCAGAACCGCCCACATTGCTGACGGGTGCCAGGATATGTCATGACAGTCCTGTACATCTCGCTCTCCACCGTTGATCTTACTTGTAAGGACAAGCCCAGGGCCCTTAGATCAAACAGAAGATGACAAGACCGGCACCTTTTATTCCTGGCCCTCAGATTTCCCTTAATAAGAGGATTTTGAGCCATTGGATTAGAAAAGAAAAAGGACAAATATTCGGAATAGGATCTCAGCCATTCATTTTGATTCTCTTCAATTCTCAGGCATCAGATCATGTCTTTTAAAATCCAAAGCTTCCATCTCCCTCAAAGAAAATCCTGACCCTTCATTGGGAGCACCCGTTCCCTATAAATACCAGCATAAAAAAAACTATTGGGGGAGGACGAAGAACAAAATGGGTAGTGATTATAGTGGAAAGGCTCTGAAAATTAATTCAGTTTTGCTACTCTGCTATTTTTAAGCTTTCAAAATAGAAAAAACTTCAGAAACCAATTTTCTAAAGTATTTTCTTTGAAGGAGTGTTGGACTCTGAAACTCTTTATTTTCAGTTTGTTCATTGCTCTGCGATACCCTCTCTTAGTTTCAGTTTTGTTTTCATCATCTTTATGTCCACTCTTATCTTACAAGCTTAATCTCATTCAAGCCCGGTTATTGTCATTTCGCTTCGACTGCATTTTAACTTGGTACTTTTCATTACAAGGCAAGCATTAGTCCCCAGACTATTAGCACGCAGCTCTCGTATATTTGTGACTCCATAGTTAGTTCAATAGATTCAACTCCCTACATGTGAGTGTTTAGACCGTTGCTTTACCAAGTACTCGTTTTCTTTATATTTATTTTCTTTGTTTTCATGCTCGTAATTTTCGTCAAGTTTATGTCATGTTAGAAACCCCACGAAGGTGGTTATCCTCTTGAGTTTACTTTTTGTCCATCCGCTCATGTCATTTACTTTTTTTTTTTTTAGCCTTTATTACCTTCAAATGTAGGTGTTTTGGTCCCGAATAACGTATAGGTAGTTTGGTAAAATGTTGGTAGCTGTATCTTAACACGAAAGTTTCTTCAAAATAATAAAAGTTTGGATAATAAATTAGAAGAAAATTATGAAGTTGAACCACTAGACTAGCTCAGGAGATAACTTGGTATAGTGGGGGATCGAGGTAAGATCGGATCCCCGACTAGCAAACGGAAGAGATCGGATATTGCCTATCAAAAGGTATTTGTAAAGTAATCACATAGGAGATCGGAAAGAAATTTAGTCTGTATCCCCTACATAGTTATAAGGTACTAAAGGATTAAGAGAAGCCTTGTTCGGGCTCTCAGTGTCTTCAGATGTTAGAACCCTTAGTCTAAGGTCTTCACGACATACGATCGCAATTAAATCTCAAGAGGTCGGGGGAGGGTTCTTACCTGATCCTCATTTAAACGAAAAAAGAGATCGGAGGAGAGTTCTTATCCGATTCTCAAAAATTTTAATAAATATTAAAAGAGATCGGAGGAGAGTTCTTATCTGATTCTCAATCAAAATTTTTAATAAAGAGGTCAGAGGAGAGTTCTTATCCGATTCTCAATCAAAATATTCATAAATATTAAAAGAGATCGGAGGAGAGTTCTTATCCGATTCTAAATCAAAATTTTCATAAATATTAAAGAGATCGGATGAGAGTTCTTATCCGATTCTCAATCAAAATTTTTATTAAAAGAGGTCGGAGGAGAGTTCTTATCCGATTCTCAATCAAAATATTCATAAATATTAAAAGGTTCGGAGGAGAGTTCCTATCCGATCTTCAATCAAAATTTTTAATAATTATTTAAAGAGATCGGAGGAGAGTTCTTATTCGATTCTCAACCAAAATTTTAATATATATGTGGAGATCGGAGGAGAGTCCTTATCCGAGATCCCGTACTCAAACTTTAAACAGATCACCCTTAGAGATCGGGAGAGGTTTTTACCTAGGCATTCTTAAATTAAAATAACCCGATACGCAAAGTAATCCCTTAAACCAAAAAAAACGCTGCGCAACACCAACTCACTAAGGGTCGTCTTATGTACTTATGTATTTGGGTAACCCGAAACAGTGAAAAATTAAATGTTCCTTTTTATCAGAGGGATAAACATCTTTATCCTAACACACCCCCCCCCCCCCCCAAAAAAAAAAACTTTCGATTTTAATTTATGAAGAGCTTAATGTTAAATCTGCTTACCCTCATAGAGGGATGAGGCGGGTTGTCTAACACCTTCCCCACCAGTATATGGATCCCGAATCTAGAATCTCTGTTTTTCGAAGTGGTTTCATATTAATTTATTTTCACAAATGGTTTTCTTTAATTTCTCTCAAAATTAAAGTGGCGACTCCTCACTTTTCCCACTTCGGTGAGTGTTCGTTCAGGAGACCGCAAAATACCTTGCGACAGCTTGGCAACTCCACTAGGGAAGCCGATCTTTTCCTTAACCCCGGTCCAGAGGTCTAAATGCGGATTTAATTTTATGAGCAAACCATAGTTAGGTGGGCTTAGTTTACAAAATTCCATATGTTAATTATTGTTATTTTTGCTAACTGTTTTGCTTATCTTGATTGTCTTATACCCCACAGCACTCTTCGTCTAAAAAAAGAGAAAAAGGAAAAACTCCCCCATACTGGGAAGAGGTAAAGGTGTCTCTTCACACACTGAACACTCACATAAGGTCCTCACACACTTCAGCCCTATACCCGGGCTTTCTTACCCTTTTAAGAAAATAGGAGGGATTCATGTAGCGGTACCCGTGGGTTTTACCCCGTTAGTATCTGTGAAGGCTTCTGCTCAGATTGAAACTCATTTTATTTACTGTGATACTCATGGAACTCTCCCATTAGTATCATGGTGATGGAATGGGGCTCTACTGTTTGTAGTAGGGGTAGTCTGGGAACCTGTGGCCTTTTAGAAAATTAGACCTTGAGCTAAACTATCACAATAGCCGGAAGCCATAGCAAACTACCTCATAAGATAGAACTATCCAATTAGGTAGCACCTATCCGGTATCAGGACTCTCCTTATTTTAGGACAAAAGGGACATACTTGCTCTCACTCTATTCTGTTTGTTTTTTTTTATGTTCTTATTTTGAGGGTAATCTTGGATCATACTGTTAGGAGGACCTACACACTTTCCTACTTTGATAAATGTGTAGGTGTCACCCTACCAATAGTATAATTCAAAATTACCTGAATTCGTCTTGCTAACAAGTTTTCCCTACAGGCATCACCGAATTAAGGTATGTAAAAGAATAAGCATCATTTTTAACATGGCATCCTCTAGGCAGTCGGCAGAAGAAGTTCTTAGCCCGGAACAGAATGCTAAACTGTGGTCCGAACCGCCTCATGGTTCAGTGCCCCCACGAAGTGATGTCACCAGGGCACATACCAGCTTGTTACCTCCGTTGAACCTAAGCAAAGTTGAAGTCAAAATGATCGGTCTCGAGGATCTATCTAATGGTTGGAGGTCGCTTCCTGATCAGGTCAAGGCACAGTTTGAGGAAAAATATGGAAGGATTGCGACCCTGATACGAGTCAAAGTCCAAGTTTCAGCATTAAAAGCCATGCTGTCAGTTTGGAACCCCAAGTATGGAGTATTCTCCTTCAATGACATCGATACAACCCCCACTATGGAAGAATATCAGGCATTGCTAGAAATTCCTTATGTGGCACAGAATCGGATCTACCTACACCTCGAGCATAGGCATACCTGGAAATGGTTCGCACATATGTTGAGGATTCCCTCGGAAGAAGAAAAGGTAAGAGAAACTGTCAAAGGAAACACGCATGGATGGTATTGGACTTACCTTAAGAAGTGGTTGGATCAATACATCCAGGATAAACAATGGGAGCAAGCTTCATTAGCACTAGCTTTGGGGATATATGGCCTGATCTTGTTCCCTGGGCCTTCAGGAATTATAACCTGCAGTGTAACGGAAATGTTTTGGGCTGTAGAAAAACAGAAGATCAACCCAATACCGGCACTTCATGTAGAGACTTTATTGACTCTTACTTACTGTCGACAACAAGGCAAGGGGTCCATCAAGTGTTGTTCTCAATTGTTGCACCTCTGGATCATCAGTCACATGTGTCCTGTAGAGACAAAGGGGTTAACTTGGTATCTTGATCAGCCTCTCATTTAGAAGATGACTAGACTAGTAATCAGCCCAAAGGACGAGCTGTAGTGGCAAGAGCGGATTCTGAGCTTCAACAGCCATGACTACTGTTGGAAGAAATTGTGGACATCGGGTCAACCCATTTTTTTTCTCATAGGGGGTAATTGTTCAGTGTCTCTAATTGGAGTGACCGGATACACAAGTTACATTCCAGCATTGGTAATGAGACAGTTCGGCTCAACCCAGTCCGCAATCAGTATTGAAGAATACTACCAAGGTCATTTCTATCATGAGCTCGATAATGAAGAAGAATTAAAAATAGCTCGTAAATCCTAGGAAAACATCACTATGATGGAAAGGTCGTTTAAAGGTCCGAGTGCCATGGGCGATTACCTTAAATGGAGAGCCAGTAGGGATCAAAGACACCTAACTGCAAATCCAACCAAATTCGAAGGTAGCGACCCCCGTCGAAACATCCTTTCAGAAGAAGATAGTGCTCCTTTGGCCGACTCTCTACAAAAGGCAGATACCAAAAATCGGTAATTACTAGAATGAATAAAACAGTTAGAGGACCAACAACACATCCTCAGGAGAGAAGTAAAAAGGTTAAGGGAAGAAGCAAGGGTCGAAAAGACAGAGTTTGAGGAACAAGAAATGCAGTGGGAAGAGGAAAAGATCTCTCTCCAAGCTACAATGAAAGAAGCAGAAGTACAGAATGGCAAGCTTCAAGAGAAAATGAAATACCAGGAGATACTCATGGAGGAGTATAAACAAGAAAGCAAAAAGAAGAAGCTTGAACTGAAGGAGCAAACACAGCTTATCAATGATATCCTGAGAGAATGTGCTAAAGAAAGGAAGGAAAAAGAAAGACAAGCCACTCTCTATCGAGAGCTAAAAGAAAATGTTGACCAGCTGGAGAGAATGATAGCACAGGGGAAACAAGAACTCTTACTTGAATCTGAGTATGTCCTGAGGATATTCAACCCCGCCAGACAAGAAGAAAGGCTATATGAATATCTCAGGAAATGTCATTACATTATAAAGAATCTCCCTGAGCCTAGGCCAATGTAAAGAATGCCATGTATGAATTATTCGATTAATGGAACAACTTTGGGCCATTGTTTAGCAAAATTGTGAATGAATAGTATGACTCCCGTAGGAACCCCCTCGCTAGGGTTATGCGAAAAATTGGATGCGCCATATGGACAGGTATCATAGATACGCATTCAATCCAGTCATTCACCGTCGGACTATCAAATGATACCATGATAAAAATTGATGCAATTATTCTTCTGCAGATTTCATTTTTGGCTCTCAGATGCCACCATATCCTTTGTCCAAACCAGGACCTTTAAATTTTTTTTAAAAAAATTTGAAATTCATTAAAAGACTTTTTTTTACTCCCTACAGAAAATCAACATTGCTTCAAGCAAAGCAAGCCTGACCAGACACGCAGTTCAACCCAGACGAGTGTACTTAACAAGGTCACGAACAAGAAGGCTAATGGAAGACTAGGAACAAGTCCATAACCTACAAGGACAAGTGTCCGAATTGAAAGACCAGGTCTCAGAGCTCATGAGACTAATGAGGGAGATGTCCCAAAATAAGCCTGCATCAGAGCCTAACTTACCACTACCTCCCCCACCTCCTACAACGGTTGATTCTCATCATGCTTCAACCTCTTTCACCTTCCAGCCACCTATCCCGGATCCAACAATCACCGTCAATCCGGCTCCCCTGAATAATGACCCACCCCTCTCCTATTACCCGACTGTCCCGAATGCCGAACCATACCCTTCAATCATGATCCCTCCGGTTCATTCTGCCCCTCATTTCCCAACCGGGGGAGTATCTCATGCAGTAGGTGGAGAAAATAAGACAAGAGAAAATGAGAAGTTGTCCGCTCTAGAAGAAAGATTAAGAGCAATAGAGGGCCTAAACATGTATGGTTCAGTTGATGTAGCATCATTAAGATTGGTACCAGATGTGGTGGTGCTGCCCAAGTTCAAAGTCCTGGACTTCGACAAATACATCAGGAATTCAGATCCCCACATCCATCTAGTTACTTACATTGCCAAAATGTCTGCCCTGACAGAGGACGATCGACTCCTAGTCCACTTCTTCCACGAGAGTCTCTCCGGGGCAGCCCTGAGATGGCGTATTCAGTTGGACAGGAGCAAATTGCGCTCCTGGAAAGATTTGGCCGATGCTTTCTTAAAACAATATAAGTTCAACTGCGACGTTGCCCCCACAAGGAGAGACCTCCAAAACCTGGTGCAGAGAGACAGGGAAAGTTTCCAAGAATATGCCCAGAGGTGGAGAGAGAAAGTGGCAGAAGTTTATCCTCCAGTGACTGACAATGAACTATGCTCTTTGTTCATTGAGACGTTGAAGGCTCCTTATTTCAATCTGATGATTGGAAACACCTCCAATAGCTTCTCGAACATCATTCAAGCTGGAGAGAGGATTGAAGCTAATCTCCGGTTAGGACGATTGCAGGAAATGACTGAGAATCCTGCGAAGAAAAATGCCAGCTTTGGCAAAAAGAAAGAGGGTGATGTGCATTCCATCACCCGGCAGAACAATCACTCCCCACTCCCTCAGAACAACTATTGGCCATATCCACCTTCTCATGGCCCAATAATTGCCAACGTTCCACCCCTTTTCCCAAATTACCCTCATCCACGCCCACAGTATCCACCACCGATAAACTACCAGCCTAGACCACCTCCTCAACCTACTCAAACAAAACCTCCTTAATATAACCCAAGACCACAGAGAAATCTTGATCCACCCCTTCCCCTCCCACTTAGTGAAATATACCGATACCTCGTCGGTATAAATCAAATAGTGCTGATTCCCCTTGACCCAATTCAGCCACCAAACCCTAAGTGGTATGATGCCAGTGCCTGGTGTGAGTATCATGGAGGGGCACAGGGGCACTCGACCGATAATTGTGGGGCACTCAGGGGGAGGGTGCATGCTCTAATCAGAAATGGGTGGTTGAAAATCGAAGGAAATGGCTCCCTCCCCAATGTCACCTCAAACCCATTGCCCAATCATGATACGGGCAATGGCGTGAATATGATAGATTCAGAAGGAGAAGGGTCAACCTTGGAGGTAGATCAACTGATTCCTCATTTTGAGGAGATTTTTACAATAACAGTAAGGGAAGGTTACCTCTACCCTCAAACACCGGAGTCTGAAGATAATGCAGGATGCCCCTATCATGGAGGAGCAGCTAACCATGAGCTACAAAATTGTGAGGAATTCAAACAAGAGGTCCAGAACTTGCTGTCCCTCAAAGTCTTAAGATGCCAAGCAAGGTCAAAAATGGAGGGCGGAGTAAATACAGCACGATTCGGCCAGAATGCCCCCACCTCTAACCACAAAATGAACTTCTCTGCCCCAGCACCATCGCCACCAGTAACAATTATCTGAACCCCGCCCTAGCTCCCAGTCACAAACACTCGTGCTGTGCCCTGGAACTATAATTTCCAAGTCTTCACCCAAGGAGCATCGAGCAGTACACCAGCTCCTAGCCTTGCCTCACCCTCAACACCTCATAAACCGTGCTTCGCTCCTCATGAGCACTTCAAGATGACTTACGCCGGACCTTCTGGTAATGTTACTCCCCAATCTAACCCCCAGCCCGACACTACCACAAAATCCTCCCCACTTGAGCAAGAGGTTGAATTTATAACCCGAAGTGGGAGATGTTACGGGAATGAAGACAAAGAAAAGAAGAGAGGGAAAGTAAAAATGGGAGAGCCACGAGAGAATATGGAAGAGGAGGTTGAGAAAGCGGAGAAAGAAGAACCTATGGAACCAAAAGAACAAGAAGAACTGTTGCTTCAAATAATGAAGCAAAGTGAGTACGACATGGTTGAACAGTTAAGGAAGACACCTGCTAGAATTTCACTATTATCATTGATTTTGAGCTCGGAAGTGCATCGCCAAGCCTTGTAGAGGATCCTGGGTAAGGCCTTCGTTAACCCCGACATCACACCAGGGCAATTCGAGAAGATAGTGGGACAAATTCAGGCGTCCAGTTTTGTCACTTTCTCAGAAGAAGAGATAGACCCTGCTGGCTTAAAGCACACTAAAGCTCTGCATGTAACAATAAAATGTAAAGGTTGCATAGTTGCCAAGGTCCTCATTGACAATGGATCTGCGCTCAACGTCTTGCCTAATGCCACCTTGGCTAGGCTGCCGGTCGACCGGTCAAACATGCGTCAAAGTGCTATGGTAGTAAGAGCTTTTGATGGCACAAGAAGGGAGGTACTAGGAGACATTGACTTGCCACTCCAAATTGGCGCATGCACTTTCAATGTCACATTCCAAGTGATGAACATTGAACCTGCATACACTATATTGCTAGGAAGGCCTTGGATCCATTCAGCAAATGTCGTACCTTCAACCCTGCATCAGAAAATTAAGTACATCATGGATGGTAGGATCATCACTGTGAAGGGGGAGGAAGCCATGCTGGTCACCAAGCCGCAATCACTTCCTTATGTGGAAGCGGCTGAAGAATCTTTGGAAAGCTCTTTCCAGGCCCTTGAATTGCAAAAAACCACTTCGAGAAATGAAGGGGCCACGGCTATGGTAGCGAAGGTGATGCTGAAGAGTGGTTATGAAAAAGGCAAGGGGTTAGGCGCCACATTATAGGGGATTGTCGAACTTATACCAGCTATCCAAAAGGTTGGCCATTGCGGTTTGGGTTATGAGGAAGATGCCCTCATGGATGGACGATTCTGGATGAGAAGTATGCTTCGGGATCAGAGATTTGATCAAAAAATCGAGAAAATGAAGGTAGTCCCGAAAATCACAGAGGTCTTCACCAAGCCGGTCATTGAAAATCCAGCGAAAGCTGAAAAATCACTCTATGAACCATCCATTAATGTCATCCATCTCGATTCCTTGTATGAAGCTCTAATCTCGCTAATAGTTAAAGGGCAAAAACTAGACAATTGGACGGCAGAGGACATTCCTGTACTCAATTTCGAGTAAAGTACCTTTGGTTATCAACACTTGATCATTTCGTCCATGGTGACAAGTGTAATACTGTAAATGGACCCTTTTCTTATGATGCAAATATTAATGGATTAATAGCGCGTTTTTATATCCAATTCTCTTTTCCTTGTTTTTGCCATTTTTATAACATATTCCACTTTCGTTTCTTCAGGACCATTCATCAATTAACACCTAATAATCCAAAAAACTCAGAAATTCCTCTGGTTAATTTTGAAATCCCCATAACTGCCATTACTTCAAGCGATTCTGAGGGAGAACTCGTAGAAGAAAGGGATGAAAGAGATAAACCTTCCCTAGTGCCTTGCGGAGACGAAACGCACACCGTAAATTTAGGCACAGAAGAAATAAAAAGGGAACTTAAGGTTGTGGAGAGTGAAGAATTAGAAGATATGGTCAGTTTGCTCAAAGAATTCCTAGACGTATTTTCATGGAGCTATGACGATATAATCGGTTTAGATCCTCAGATTGTGACACACAAGATTCCCTTAATTCCTGGGACGATTCCAGTAAAATAGAAGTTAAGAAGAATGAGCCCTGACACGCTACTTAAGGTTAGGGATGAAGTCAAAAAGCAGTATGATGCTGGGTTTCTAGAAGTAGTCAAATATCCTCAATGGATAGCTAACATTCTCTCGGTAATGAAGAAAGATGGAAGAGTCAGGGTGTGTGTTGATTACAGGGATCTTAATAAAGCAAGCCTGAAAGATGATTTCCCTCTCCCGCACATAGACGTGCTAGTAGACAACGCCGCAGGATTGGGCAGATGTTTATGTATCGATGGAGCGTCTAGGTACAATCAAATCCCCATGGATGAACAGGATAAGGAGAAAATTGCTTTTATCACTTAGTGGGGGGTATTCTGTTATCGGGCCATGCCATTTGGCTTAAAGAATGCAGGCGCTACCTACCAACGTGCTATGGTCACATTATTCCATGATATGATTGACAAAGAAGTGGAGGTGTACATGGATGATATGATCATCAAATCCAGGGAAGGAGAAAGCCATGTGCAGGTGCTGAGAAAAGTATTCGAGAGAGTCAGGAAGTATCAGCTAAAATTGAACCCTGCCAAATGTGTGTTCGGAGCTAGATCTGGGAAGTTGTTGGGATTCATAGTGAGTGAGAAGGGAATAAAAGTAGATCCAGACAAAGTTCGAGCTATTCAAAAGATGCCATCCCCAAAAACAGAAAGGCAGGTATGCAGTTTCCTGGGGAAGCTGAACTATATCTCGAGATTTATTTCCAACCTCACTGCTAAAGTTGAGCCTATCTTTAGACTACTCTGAAAGAACAACACCACTCAATGGGATTCCATTTGTCAAGAGGCTTTCGAGAAAATTAAGCAGTACCTGTCGAACCCACCGATACTGGTTCCTCCGGTGGCAGGAAAACCGTTGATTCTATACATGGCTGTCTAACAGAATTCAATGGGATGTGTTTTGGGACAACATGATGATACCGGTCGAAGAGAGAGGGCTATTTATTACCTGAGCAAGAAGTTCAATGATTGCGAGTCAAGGTACTCCTTCCTAGAGAAAACTTGTTGCGCATTGGCCTGGGTGGCAAATCGGCTTAAACACTACATGTTGAATCATAAGACATGGCTCATCTCTAGGATGGATCCTATTAAATATGTGTTCGAAAGCCCATTTGTGCCGGGAAGGATAGCCAAGTGGCAAGTCAACATTGTCTATATGACTCGGAAAGCAGTGAAAGGTAGCGTAATCGCTGATCTCCTAGCAGAAAACCCAATCCAGGATTATGAAGCCTTGGATTTTGAGTTCCCTGATGAGCATGTTAACGAAGTCGATAGCGAAGAAAAAGAGCCAGCTAATGTATGGGAAATGTATTTCGACGGAGCTATTAATTTGTCTGGTAATGGAATTGGAGCAGTGTTGGTATCCCCCGATGGGAAACACTTCCCAATAGCCATCAAGTTAAGGTTTAAATGCACCAACAATATCGTAGAATACGAAGCCTGTGTGATGGGTTTACAGGCTGCCATCGAAATGAAAGTCAGGAAGTTGGAGGTATATGGAGATTCAGCCTTGATCATTTATCAAGTCAAGGGAGAATGGCAAACCAAGGATCCGAAGTTAATCCCATATCAGAAGTACCTACTGGAATTGATCAAGAAATTTGAAGAAATTTCTTTCACTCACCTTAGTCGGGACAAAAATCAATTCGCGGATGCCTTAGCCACCCTGGCTGTCATGGCTCAAATAGAAGAAGGGCAGACGACTCAGGAATTGCAGATCAAAGTAAGGAGTGAGCCGGCGTACTGCTTCATGATCGAGGAAGAAACAGATGGTAAACCTTAGTATCATGACATCTAGGTCTACATCAAAACCAGAGAATTCCCTCAAGGGGCAAGTAGAAACAAAAGAAGAATGATCCGGAGATTAGCTTTGGGATACTTCCCCAGTGGAGAAATTCTATACAAAAGGAGCTCCAATGGCGAATTGTTGAGATGCGTGGATGCAAAAGAAGCAAAGAGGATCCTTTTCAAAACTCATGAGGGGAACTGTGCTACCCATGCTAATGGGCATATGATGGCTAAGCAAATCTTGCAACGAGGATACTTCTGGACTACTATGGAGAAGGATTGCATTGAATACTTTCAGAAGTGTCACAAATGTCAAATCTACATGAATCTGATGAATGTTCCGCCTCACCAATTGTTCAACCTCGTCTCACCATGGCCTTTCGCAATGTGGGGAATCGACGTGATTGGCCCCATCAACCCCAAGGCATCCAATGGGCATAGATTTATCTTGGTAGCTATTGACTATTTTTCTAAATGGGTCGAAGTGACATCATATGCCCACATCACACAGAACACATTTCTCAAGTTCCTCAGAAATAATATTATCTGCCGACACTGCCTCCCTAGTGAGATCGTCACTGACAATGTAAAGATTTTGAATGGTCCGAAGATCCAGAGAATATGTGATTAATACAAGATCCGACATCTCAATTCCTCACCATACCGTCCCCAGATGAATGGAGCAGTAGAAGCCGCAAATAAAATCTCAAGAGAATAATTCGGAAAATGACAGTCACCTATAGAGATTGGCATGATATGCTTCCCTACGCCCTTCATGCATACCAGACTTCCGTAAGGACATCAACTGGGCCAACCCCATACTCACTGGTTTACGGGATGGAAGCTGTATTACCTATTGAAGTGGAAATTCCTTCCCTAAGAATTCTGAAGGAATCAGGGATTGATGAGTCGGAATAGATCCAGTCAATGTTGGACCAATTAAATTTGCTAGACGAGAAAAGGCTAGTGGCAGGGTGTCATGGGCAGTTATACCAGAGAAGAATGGCCAGGGCATTTAACAAAGGCGTTCACCCACGCGAATTTCAACCCGGGGACCTAGTCCTGAAAAAGGTGCTTCCGAATCAAAATGATACCCGGGGTAAATGGTCACCAACTTTTGAGGGACCCTACGTGGTCAAAAGGGCATTTTCTGGTGGGGCCTTGATCTTGACCCACATGGATGGTGAAGAATTTCCAAGACCTGTGAATGCCGACACCGTCAAAAGGTACTATGCCTAAAGAAAAAAAAAAGGGGTAGGGGTGAAAACCCGAAAGGGCTCTCCTAGCGAAATGTGCAAAAGAAGGCGAAAACCCGGAAGGGCGCTTTCTATAAAATGAGTGAAGAGTGAAAACCCGAAAGGGAGCCCTGAAAGAGCGAGCACTAAAAAAAAAAAAAAATCTAAGGGTGAAAACCCAAAAGGGCGCCCTTAGAACCAGAAAATGGAGAAATAAGGAAGAAGATATGAGACCAAGGAAGGAAAAATAAACCATCACGGCATGAATCTTCGTTAATAGAGTACTTGAAATAATGGCAGTTAAGAAACTTCAAAGCTAACTACAAGAAATCTGTGAGATCTATCCTTGTACCCTTTTTATTTGAAACTATACCTTTATTTCTCAAGCTGTAATAAAGCCATAATAAAGTCATCCTTTCACTTTGATCTATTTTTTTTCGTACATTTGCATTTTAATTTATCTTTTTACTTTATCTGTCTCATATACTCACACTCTAATGCTATTTTCTGTGCCCTATTAATTTGTTAAAATTTTGTTATAAGATTAGGATTTGGATGTTGATAACCTCATGTACTTTGCTAAGAAACTTGTAGGGAATGGTCGATAGTTAAAAAAAAAAAAAAAAACTAGGGGTAAAAACCCGGAAGGGCGCTTCTAGTTGAATGGGCGGAAGGGAAAGTGAAAACCCGCAAGGGTGCTTTCTGCAAAACAAGAAGAAAGTCAAGAACAGAAAAGGGGCATCCGGGAAAGTAAGTAAGAAAAGGGAAGTTGTAGGTCAAGTCTTGTAACTCGTCCTCCATTAATCGTTGACCCTTGGGATCCTGTTAAGTACACTTCATCGCGGAAGAACTTCTCGCGTCAGGTTAGGCTTACTTTATAAGTTGATTTTTAATTTCAGCATTTAAATTTCTGTTATCAACCTTTGGTTCCTTGATCTAAGTTGATTTTTAATTTCTCGCATTTAAATTTCTGTTATCAATCTCTGGTTCCTTGATCTACGTTGATTTTTAATTTCTCGCATTTAAATTTCTGTTATCAACCTCCAGTTCCTTGATCCAAGTTGATTTTTAATTTTAGCATTTAAATTTCTGTTATCAACCTCTGGTTCCTTGATCTAAGTTAATTTTTAATTTCTCACATTTAAATTTCTGTTATCAACCTCTGGTTCCTTGATCTAAGTTGATTTTTAATTTCTCGCATTTAAATTTCAGTTATCAACCTCTGGTTCCTTGATCTAAGTTGATTTTTAATTTCTCGCATTTAAATTTCTGTTATCAACCTCTGGTTCCTTGATCTAAGTTAATTTTTAAATTCTCGCATTTAAATTTCTGTTATCAACCTCTGGTTCCTTGATCTAAGTTGATTTTAATTTTTCAGCATTTAAATTCCTGTTATCAACCTCTGGTTCCTTGATCCAAGTTGATTTTAATTTTCCAGCATTTAAATTTCTGTTATCAATATCTGGTTCCTTGATCCAAGTTGATTTTAATTTTCCAGCATTTAAATTTCTGTTATCAACCTCTGGTTCCTTGATTTAAGTTGATTTTAATTTTTTAGCATTTAAATTTCTATTATCAACCTCTGGTTCTTTGATCCAAGTTGATTTTAATTTTTCAGCATTTAAATTTCTGTTACCAACCTCTGGGTCACTGACTTAAGTGGGTTTTAGTTTCCTAACTTTAATTTTGAGTTTCAAAATTTTAATCGACCAAAATATGGGTCTGAATCTTTACATAATTCCTACACGGAAAATTTTTCCCTTCAATAGAAATTATGTAAAGAGGGGCAGCTGTCGACACCATATTTTGGTCGATCCCCGAAATCAATAGACTTTGAAATCTATCCCAAGCACCCAGTCTCCATGTCATTCAGTTCATTTCCGATCTTTCTTCATAGGGATCAAACCGACACCAAGTCTCCTTTCCAGTCAATCACATTTCTGATCTCTCTCTAAAGAAATCGAACCAATACCAAGTTTCCGTATCGTTCAAATCCTTACCGATCTTTTAAACTAACTAATCAAGTCTCCTTGCCAGTCAATCACATTTCCGATCTCTTGTCAAA
The DNA here is from genome assembly GCF_030052815.1 of Hevea brasiliensis. Taxonomy (NCBI): domain Eukaryota; kingdom Viridiplantae; phylum Streptophyta; class Magnoliopsida; order Malpighiales; family Euphorbiaceae; genus Hevea; species Hevea brasiliensis. The sequence goes on along the minus strand of NC_079502.1, from coordinate 79,879,639 downwards.
TGAAATCGAAGCAACATTAGGTCTTCATGCCATTCGATCTCCCTTTCATAAATATTGTAGATAGTTGTTTAATAAAGTTAAGGTTTTAATCCGGCTTAATGGTGCTTCCGATCTTAAGTGTTCAAATCAGGTTTCCAATTTTAATAATCTTAAGTTCTGCTCGGTGTTTGTTCTCGGTTTAGGCCGATCTCATGCTTACAATGTTTTACTGATCTCTCACATAAATTAATAATCGCTTTCAAGTTATTCTAATATGTTCAGACAATCAGGCGCTTATACAACTTAGATACTTTCCGATCTCATCAAGTCATTGGACAAAAGAAAGAACTTCATTTCAAAATAAGAATATATACAAGTCATTCGGCTGGAGGATCACCCCCAGCTTGTTCAACATTTTGTTCACCCTCAGCCTCCTCCTCGCTATCCTCTTCGTCTTGGGGAGCCAGGTCCACCATCTAGGAAAAGTCCTCCTCGGGATAACGCTTCTTAAGCTCGGCCAAAAGGTCCCCATGGGTGTTCACATAAGCACCTGCCTCCCTCGTCACTGCCTCTTCTTCTTTTGCTCTGAGTTCTTTAGTGAGGCGCGCGACATCAACGGTTCGGAGCGCCCGAGCTTCTTCAAGAACATGAGCCTGCTGGGCCAATTTATCCTCATAGAATTTCATCCGCCCCTCAATTTCAATTATATATTACCGGGCGGATGAAAGTTGAGCTCGGGCAGAAGCCGCTTCCTGACCCACCTTCTGAATCTCCTGCTTTAAATGATGAGCCTTTTCCCGGATGATATGTTGGTTCACCAAACTCTCCACGCTCAGGCTCATAGTCTGGGTCAGGATATCATCGAGACTGTTCGGGGTTAGCCTATTCCGATCCTCCTGAAGGCAAATAGAGGCCCCTAAAACCTTAGCCAAACCCGGATTCTCTTCAACAGTTTGGTTCTTCTCCAGGGAGTGAATCAGGACTTGAGCACCGTGGGAAAGGGTCCTTGTATGAGGTTGGGAAGGACCCCCTTTAGCACTCGAAGTAACTGTTGGAGATGGCGGTTCTTCTTGTCGAGGAAGAGACCGGACCACTTCTATTTCAGGGATCGGCAGTCCCGACGGTCGGGATGAGCCTCCCTGCATCTCCCCTGGATCGTGCCTTGGCGTCTGGGAGGCTTTAGCATGCTTTATTTCCCGCACTTTCTTGGAGACCTCTCTCTTCCGCTTTCGGCTCTCTTTGGAAGCCTCGCCGCTCGCCATACCTGCACAAAGAAAAAGTCAATAAGTTTGCTAAGGCTCAAAGATCAGAGATATAGAAAGTACCGAAGCCGAGGTCAGAGAGCTGAAGCCCGCGTTCTTCCCCAGTAACCAGCCGCATCATCCAATGATGCAGTTCGACCGTCACCACATCTAGACAGGAGAACTTCTGATTGGCTGCCTAATCCTTTAACTCCATCACCATTGCACCCTCTTCCCTATTCAGGGCGATGTGCTTCGAAAGTAACGAGCCCTGATGCAGCCAGCTACGTGGGAAACCCTCAAAACTGTTCGGAACCTTGCTCCTCAGAATAAAAAAGCGATTCTTTCAATTTTTCAATGACGAGGGCAGATCGGTAAAGAGCCCACAATGCGGTTTCGCCTGAAAGAACCAGTACTCATCATCCTTTCGACGAGTTAGCCTATGCAGCTCGGCGAACACCTTTGCTGTAGGACTGAGTCCCTTAGCTCGGCAGAGGCCTCTGAAGGCTACTAGGATCCGCCATGAGTTCGGATGTACTTGGGCTATACATACTTGGTGGAATTTCAGAACTTCCTTGAAGAAGTCATCAAGAGGAAACCGCAGCCCGGCTTTTAATTGCTCCCCGTATATCATCATCATATCATTTTCTTCGAAGAAATGATTGGCTCGGAGGTCGCCATGGCATCTGATAAGCTCATATGAGTCGGTCCGAAGGTTATATTCTTGGCTAATTGTTTGCAGATTGGTTTCTTGAAGGATTGACGGCAGCTCATCTACGGGAAGGCTTTCTCTCCCTGAGAAATGCATTCGTCTTGAGGATGCCGCTTGACCATGGGCTAAAATGGAGGTCGTAGGAGGTTCAAATCACCCGCTTGGTCTGACCACTTCAACTTCATCTGATGACCACGAGACCTGAACGGAAGGGGGGCTTGCCGCTTATCGCAAGGTGTTTTGCGATCGCCTAGACGAACACTCACCGAAGTGGAAAAGTGAGGAGTCGCCACTTTAATTTTGAGGGAAATTAAAGAAAACCATTTGTGAAAGCAAGTTAAAATGAAACCACTTCAAAAACAGAGATTCTAGGTTCGGGGTCCATGAACGGGTGGGGAAGGTGTTAGGCACCCCACCTCGTCCCTCAACGAGGGTAAGCAGATTTAACTTCACGTTCTTCATAGTTAGGAGGGCTTGAATGGAAATGTTAATCCTTTTGATCGAAAGGAATGTTTGATTTTTCACTAATCCGGATTACCCAAATACATAAGTAAATGAGCCAACCTTAGTGAGTTGCTGTTGCGTATTAATTTTATTTCAGGGGGATCATCTTACGTATTTGTTAAAATTTGATTTGGAAGTCGGATAAGAACTCTCCTCCGATCTCCTATAAATATTTATTAAAAATTTTTGGGTTGAGAATCGGATAAGAACTCTCCTCCGATCTCTTTTAAATATTTGTTAAAGTTTTTAAGTGAGAATCGGATAAGAACTCTCCTCCGATCTCTTTTAAATATTGGTTCAAGTTTTTTAGCTTGAGGATCGGATAAGAAGTCTGCTCCGACCTTCTTATAAATATTTGTTAAAATTTTTAAGTTTGAGGATCGGATAAGAACTCTCCTCCAACCTCTATTAAATATTTATGGAAACTCTGGGCGAGGATCGGGTAAGAACTCTTCTCCGACCTCTATTAAACATTTAAATGGGGACCGGGTAAGGACTTTTCCGATCTCTCAAGGTTTAATTACAGCTACGCATCATAAGAACCTGAGACTAAGAGTTTCAGCATTCAAAGATGCCAAGGGTCAGAATAAGGCCTCTTTTAATTGGTTGGTACCTTGTAACCAGACAAAGGATGCCAGACTAAATTTTACCGATCTCCTATGTAATTACCTTACCAATACCTTTTTATACATAATCCGTCCTGTTTATTTACCTGAAATTTTGTCATACTGGATCACCTTCTATATTAGCCTAGTGATGCAACTCTATTATTTTCTTGACGTATTATTCAGGCTTTCTATTTTAAAGAAGCACTTAAGGCACGACTACCTATATTTTACTGAACTACTTATACGCTACTTGAGATGAGGACTTTCGCATTTAGAAGTAGCAAAGCTTAATAAAAAGAATGGACCAGTTGACAAAGAAAGTAAACTTCGGGAATAACCTTCATTACACCATATAAACTTGGCGAAGATTACAAACATAAAAGTAAAGGGAATGCGTAAAATAAAAAGAGCTTTTAGTGAAACAGAGATATAAACACTCACCTGTGAGGAGCCGAATCTACTAAACTAATCGCAGAACGTAATAGGGGCACAAACTGTTTAGCTTGAAGGCTGAAGCTCTCCTAGAAACGAAGGATGCTTCACTAAACAGCAGTCAGGTTTAAGCAAGTTGAGCTTGGGAAATAAGAATGGAAACAAAGATGACAAAGAACTGAAAGTAAGGGCGTCACAGGATAATGAAAGAACTGAAAATGGAGAGTTCCAGTATTTCAAGAATCCCTTTTCCAAGAAAACACTTTGGAAAACTAGTTTCAAAAGTTTTTCCTTATCAAAACTTAAAAACAGCAGAGTAACGAACTGAATTAAATTTCAGAGTTCTTCCACTATAGTAACTATTTCTCCTTTTTCTGCCCGTCCCTTAAACAGTTTTCATGCAGGTATTTATAGGAACCGGGTGCTCCCCATGAAGGGTCAGGATCTATTTTGAGGGAGATGGAGGGTCAGGATTTCGAAGGACATGATCTGAGGCTCAGGAATTAAAGAAGATCAGAACGGACGGCTGAGATCCCCTTCAGAATATTTATCATTTTCTTCTTCTAATCTGACGGTCCCAAATTCTCTTATCCGGGGCGATCCGAGGGCTGGGAGTGAAAGGCGCTGATCTTGTCGTTTTCTTCTTCGATCCGAGGGCTCCGAGCTCGTCTTTACAAGTAAGATCAACGGTGGAGATTAGGATGTACAGCGCTGTCTTGACGTACTCTGGTGCATGTCCGAAATGCGGGCGATTCTGGGGCGTGCGGTTGAGATTTCTCCTACAACGCTTTAACTACCTCGGCTCTGATTATGACGATAATTGCCAAGAGCTGTCTTATTCTCTTTGTCTCCCGACCTCCCCTCTTTTCTGGTCTTTTCAACGTGATCTTTTTTCGATCTCTCATACTGGGTTCCTCTCTTTCGATCTTTCCTGACACTCTCTTCTACCGATCTTTACCACACCAGTCTTCCTTTTTATCGGGTTCGGTCCAGTCAAAGCATTTATTTCCCTCAATTCTCGAGGCGTCCGCTTTGTTTTCTGCTTGCAATAAATGCTCAAATTTTCCTATATATCTACCTTCAATCGGAAAGCCCTACTTCACTTGGCTTTCTCCCCTATTCTCCTTATTTCCTTGTTCTAGCTGCTCCGGTAATAATTCCGGCCATGGTGACCACTTTTCATCTTTTTCCGACCATTTTCTTTGTGTCTCGACTGAAAATTTACGACCTCGGTGATCGGGATGTAATGATATCCTTATTTGATGACAGTGGGAGAACTGGACTAATTTCCCGATTAAGATAAAAAATATCGATCATACCGATCTCGGATTACTGTGCCAATATAATTGAAGATCCAATTTCGGGCGAGAAGACTACTAATATTCCCTTCAACCTCGGTGATTGCCCGCTGATGTTCATTTGGCTCCTCACCATATTGGGCGTCCCAACTACAGCTCGGTTCTGGTCGATGACAATAGAAATGACTCTACATCCTCATGAGAGTCATAGTCACCCCATCTAAGCTGTACATCTATCCAACGGCCGGTCTCCTGATCAGACACATCTTTTGACTCAGCCACGAGACTAGGCTTTGACATGGGCCTTCGCTAGATAGGAAGTGATGCTGGTCTCCAGAGATCGGCCAAATAATGTAACTTGCCTTTTAATGTAATCCGATCTCTAGAGATCGCCCAAATGATGTAATTCAACTTTTGTGTAATCCCGATCTCTGAAAATCTCCCAAATGATGTAATTCAACTTTTGTGTAATCCGGATCTCTGAAGATCGCCCAAATGATGTAATCTGACCTTTTCGAAAATAAAATTTCATTTTGACCACTATCATTTTATTATTATTACATTGACTATTTTCCGATCTCTGATGTGATTATCCGATCTGATTCTTCATTTGAATGACACTTATCCGATCCGTAATTCAAAACACCTTAATCTGCCGCTCTATAATTAACTGATCTCTTCATGGAATCTTGGGAATATTCGTGAGACGTGTCAGAACAGCTGGTGAATCCCGCTATCCGATGCATTACCTAGAACATCGTGAGCATTAAATGCTCGGATAAGTATAAATAGGGGTGAGGTTAGCCAGTTGCCCCTTTATGTCATTTTCAGTCTCTCGCAAATAACTTCCGAATTCTCTCGTTTTCTCAAGTTTCCTCCGACACCGATCAAGCTCTGGTAAGGGTTTTGATCTTTCTTTTAGTTTAAACTTTCTGTTTCCTTTGAAAATGAGCGATGCCGAGGGTCAGAGAGCAGTAAGCCCCCCCTTCCATTCAGTTCTCGTGGTCGTCCGATGAGGTAGAGGTGGTCGGACCAAGCACGCAGCCTGAACTTCCTAGGGTTTCTACTCCAGTACGGGGACAACTAGCGCCATCAAGGCATGGGCCTTCTTCGGGGAGGGAAAATCTTCCCATGGACAAGCTACCGTCAATCTTGCAAGAGACTGACCTTCAGTCGTTCAGCCAGGAGTACAACATTCGGCCTGATTCCTACGAATTGATTAAGTGTCATGGCGATCTTCGTGCCGATCACTTCTTCGAGGAGAACGATATGATCATGGTCTACGAAGAACAGTTAAAGGCCGGTCTGCGGTTCCCTTTGGACGACTTCTTCAAAGAAGTTTTGAAATATCACCAAGTATGCATCGCTCAAGTTCACTTGAACTCGTGGCGGATCTTGGTAGCTTTCCGAGGTCTCTGCCGAGCTAAGGGACTCCATCCTACTGTTAAGGTATTCGCCGAACTACACAGATTGACTCATCGAAAGGACGATGAGTATTGGTTTTTTCAGGCGAAGCCACATTGCGTGCTGTTTACCGACCTTCCCTCCTCCCTGAAGAATTGGAAGAATCGCTTCTTCATTCTGAGGAGCAAAATTCCGAACAGCTTTGAGGGCTTCCCTCGCAGCTGGCTGCACCAGGGTCCCTCACTTCCGAAGCGCATCACTCTAAATAGGGAAGAAGGCCTGAGGGTGATGGAGCTGAAAGATCAGGCATCCAGAGAGAAATTCTCTTGTTTGGATGCAGTGACGGCCGAGCTACACCATTGGACTATACAGCTGGTCACCGGTCAAGATCGCGGGCTTCAGCTCTCTGATCTCGGCATCGGTATTTTCTATATCTCAGATCTTTGGACCTTAGCGATCTCACTGACCTCTTCTTTGTGCAGGTATGTGCAGGTATGGCAAGCGGCGAAGCTTTTAAGGAGAGCCGGAAATGAAAGAGGGAGATCTCCCATAAAGTTCGGGAAATGAAGCGGGCTGAAGAAATGCAGACACCCAGGCATGAGCCCGAGGAAATTCAGGGAGGCTCGTCTCAACCTTCTGGGCCTCCGGTTATAGAAGTGGTCCGATCACCTCCTCGCTGGGAAGAGCCGCCTCCACCTCCTCCAGTTGCTCCGAGTGCGGAAGGGGGTCTTTCCCAACCTCCTGTAAGGTCCCTTTCCCGCGGTGCCCAAGTACTAATCCACTCGTTGGAGAAGAACCGTACGGTTCGAGAGAACCCTGTTTTCGCCAAGGTCTTGGCGTCCTCTATTTGTCTTCGAGAAGATCGGGATAGGCTGTCTCCGGATAACCTTGATGATATCTTGACCAGATCTATGAGCCTGAACGTGGAGTGTTTAGTGAACCAGCACATGGTCCGGGAGAAGGCTCATCGCCTGGGTAAGGAAGTCGAGAGGATGAATCATGAGGTGTCTTCTCTCCGATCCCAACTTTCGTCCGCTCAGGATTACATATCTCAAATTGAGGGATGAATGAAGTTCTATGAGGACAAGCTGGCCGAGCAAGCTCATGTTCTGGCCGAGCGAGATCGTGTTCTCGGGGAGGTTTAGGCGATCCGAGCTGATGAAGCTGCTCAACTCGCTCATCTTGCTGAGGAGCTCAAGGCGAAAGAAGAAGAAATGGTGACTGGAGTGGCCGGCGCTTATTTGAATGCTCACAGAGATCTCCTGGCTGAGCTCAAGAAGCGTTATCCTGAGGAGGACTTCTCCTGGATGGCCAACCTGGCTCCAGAGGATGAAGGTGAGGATAGCGAAGAGGAGGCTGAAGGTGAGAGGGAAAATGAACATGTAGTTCTCCCCCAGCCGAATGACTTGTATAAATTTGAAATGAAATGAAATGAAAGTTCCCCTTTTGTTCGATGATTGATTGTGATCGGAAAGTTTCTAAATTCTGTAAGCACTTGATTGCTTGAACATATTAGCATGACAACTGAAAATGATTTTTAATCTAAGTATAGGAGATCGGAAAACATAAAATGCATGAGATCAGTTACGAAACGGGACTTAATTAAAATTAGAAATTTGGCTTTGAATACTTAAGATCGAGATCATCTGTAAACCGAGTTGAGACCTTTATCATTCTCAAATTTTTAAAAGAGAGATCGGCAATAAGACTGGTGGTAAGAGGATTCAATCTCGTTTGGCAAGTGAGATCGGAAATATAATTAGCTGATCAGGGGACTTGGCAATTAGCTTGAGAGATCGGTGGGAACTCTATATGATATGAGGACTTGGTATTTATTTGATTCTTTTGAGGAGAGATCGGAAATGTGAATGGCTGATTAGAAAACTGGGTTGGGGATTGGCTTCAGAGTTTATTGATTCTGGGGATCGGCCAAAATATGGTGTCTACACCGCTCTCTGACCCTCGGCGCCACTCATTTTCAAAGAAAAGAGAAAATTTAACTAAAAGAAAGATCAAAGCCCTTACAGGAGTGTGATCGGTGTTGGAAGAACTTGAAAAAACGAGAGAATTTTGAAATCGCTCGCGAGATGCTGAAAATGACATAAGGGAGCAAATGGCTGACCCATCCCCTATTTATACCCGTCTGAGCATTTAATGCTCACAGTGCCCCAAGCGGCGCATCGGTTAGCTGGATTCGCTAGCTTTTCTGACACGTCGCAAGAATATTCCAGAAACTCCATAAATAAATAGGGGAGATCGGTTGGTTAAAGATCGGTAGATTAAGGTAGATGTTTAGAATTATAGATCAGCTGAGGGCTATTCAGTTAGGAATCGGATCGGATTAACACATTAGAGATCGAAAAATAACCAATGCAATAATAATAAAAGGATAATTGTCAAAATAAGATTTCATTTCCAAAAGGTCGGATTACATCATTTGGGCGATCTCAAGAGATCGGATTACATTAATGGTCAGATTACATCATTTGGCCGATCTCTAGAGATCGGCAGTACATCCTACCTAGCAAAGACCTATGTTAAGGCCTAGTCTCGTGGCTGAATCAAAAGATGTGTTTGATCAGGAAACTAGCCATCGACATCAGATAGATGTACAGCTCAGATGGGGTGACTATGACTCTCATGGTGATAGGAGAGGTCATCGTCAATGTTATCGCTCGGAACCGAGCCGCGGTCGGGACACCCGATGTGGTGAGGAGCCAAGTGAACTTTGAAGGGCAGTCACCAATGATAAGAGGGAAATTAGAGGTCTTCTCGCCTGAAATCGGTTCGCCGATTAGATCGGTCGATCGACTCGAGATCAACACGATCGACATTCTCGATCTAGATGGGTAAATTAGTCCGGTTCTCTCACTATCATCAGAGGTGGCCATCGTGATTTTCTGATCACCGGGGTCATAAATTTTCAGTCGATAAACAAAGGGAACAGTCGAAAAAAGATCAAAAGCAGCTACCATGGCCGGGATTGTTGTCTGAGCGGCTAGAATTGGAAGAGTGAGAAACAGAAAGAGGAGAAAATGAAATGAGGAAAGATGTCCCGTTGAAGGTATATATATAGAGAAGTTCTGAGCATTTATTGCTAGTGGAAAACGAAGCGGATGCCTCGGTAACCGAAGGAATAAATGCTTTGACTAAATCAGCCCGGAGAGAATTCTGGAATGGGATAGATCGGGAGAGGGGCCCAGCATGAGAGATCGGACAAGGATCGTATTAGAAAGAGTAGAAAGGATGGGAGATCGGAAAGCAAAGAGAATAAGACAAACTTCCAATGACTGTTGTCATAATCAGAGCCGAGGTAGTTAAAGCATTGCAGACGAGATCAAATCTCCACCGCACGCCTCATTTGTAGAACCGCCCACATTGCTGATAGGTGCCAGGATATGTCATGACAGTCCTGTACATCTCGATCTCCACCATTGATCTTACTTGTAAGGACAAACCCAGGGCCCTTGGATCAAAGAGAAGACGACAAGACCGGTGCCTTTTATTCCTGGCCCTCAGATCTCCCTTAATAAGAGGATTTTGAGCCGTTGGATTAGAAAAGAAAAAGGACAAATATTCGAAATAGGATCTCAGCCATTCATTTTGATTCTCTTCAATTCTCAGGCATCAGATCATGTCCTTTAAAATCCAAACCTTCCATCTCCCTCAAAGAAAATCCTGACCCTTCATTGGGAGCACCCGTTCCCTATAAATACCTGTATGAAAAAAACTGTTGGGGAAGGATGAAGAACAAAAAGGGTAGTGATTATAGTGGAAAGGCTCTGAAAATTAATTCAGTTTTGCTACTCTGCTATTTTTAAGCTTTCAAAATAAAAAAAACTTCAGAAACCAGTTTTCTAAAGTATTTTCTTTGAAGGAGTGTTGGACTCTGAAACTCTTTATTTTCAGTTTGTTCATTGCTCTGCGATACCCTCTCTTAGTTTCAATTCTGTTTTCATCATCTTTATGTCCACTCTTATCTTGCAAGCTTAATCTCATTCAAGCCCGGTTATTGTCATTTCGCTTCGACTGCATTTTAACTTGGTACTCTTCATTACAAGGCAAGCATTAGTGCCCAGACTATTAGCACGTAGCTCTCCTATATTTGTGACTCCATAGTTAGTTCAATACATTCAACTCCCGACAGGTGAGTGTTTAGACCGTTGCTTTACCAAGTACTCATTTTCTTTATATTTATTTTCTTTGTTTTCATGCTCGTAATTTTCGTCAAGTTTATGTTATGTTAGAAACCCCACGAAGGTGGTTATCCTCTTGAGTTTACTTTTTGTCCATCCGCTCATGTCATTTACTTATTATTATTTTTTTTTAGCCTTTATTACCTTCAAATGTAGGTGTTTTGGTCCCGAGTAACGTATAGGTAATTTGGTAAAATGTTTGTAGCTGTATCTTAACACGAAAGTTTCTTCAAAATAATAAAAGTTTGGATAATAAATTAGAAGAAAATTATGAAGTCGAACCACTAGACTAGCTCAGGAGATAACTTGGTATAGTGGGAGATCGAGGTAAGATCGGATCCCTGACTAGCAAACGGAAGAGATCGGATATTGCCTGTCAAAAGGTATTGGTAAAGTAATCACATAGGAGATCGGAAAGAAATTTAGTCTGTATCCCCTACATAGTTATAAGGTACTAACGGATTAAGAGAAGCCTTGTTCAGGCTCTCAGCGTCTTCGGATGTCAGAACCCTTAGTCTAAGGTCTTCACGACATACGATCGCAATTAAATCTCAAGAGGTCGGGGGAGAGTTCTTACCCGATCCTCATTTAAACGAAAAAAGAGAACGGAGGAGAGTTCTTATCTGATTCTCAAAAATTTTAATAAATATTAAAAGAGATCGGAAGAGAGTTCTTATCCGATTCTCAATCAAAATTTTTAATAAAGAGGTCGGAGGAGAGTTCTTATCCGATTCTCAATCAAAATATTCATAAATATTAAAAGAGATCGGAGGAGAGTTCTTATCCGATTCTTAATCAAAATTTTCATAAATATTAAAGAGATCGAAGGAGAGTTCTTATCCGATTCTCAATCAAAATTTTTATTAATAGAGGTCGGAGGAGAGTTCTTATCCGATTCTCAATCAAAATATTCATAAATATTAAAGGGATCGGAGGAGAGTTCCTATACGATCTTCAATCAAAATTTTTAATAATTATTTAAAGAGATCGGAGGAGAGTTCTTATCCGATTCTCAACCAAAATTTTAATAAATATGTGGAGATCGGAGGAGAGTCTTTATCCGAGATCCCTTACTCAAACTTTAAACAGATCACCCCTAGAGATCGGGAGAGGTTTTTACCCGGGCTCTCATAAATTAAAACAACACGATACACAAAGTAATCCCTTAAACCAAAAAAAATGCTGCGCAACACTAACTCACTAAGGGTTGTCTCATGTACTTACGTATTTGGGTAACCTAAAACAGTGAAAAATTAAATGTTCCTTTTTATCAGAGGGATTAACATCTTTATCCTAACCCCCCCCCCCCCCCAACTTTCGATTTTAATTTATGAAGAGCTTAATGTTAAATCTGCTTACCCTCATAGAGGGACGAGGTGGGGTGCCTAACACCTTCCCCGCCCGTATAAGGACCCCAAACCTAGAATCTCTGTTTTTCAAAATGGTTTTATTTTAATTTATTTTCACAAATGGTTTTCTTTAATTTCCCTCAAAATTAAAGTGGTGACTCCTCACTTTTCCCACTTCGGTGAGTGTTCGTCCAGGCGACCGCAAAATACCTTGCGACATCAACATTTTATTCTCGAAGCTTAATCTCATTCCAACCCGGTTACTGTCACTTCGGCTCAACTGCATTCTCACTTGGTACTTTTTATTTCAAAGTAAGCATTAGTCCCTAGACTATTAGCTCGTAGCTCTATAATATTTGTGGCTCCACAATTAGTTCAATAGACTCAATCCCCCACAGGTAAGTGTCTAGACCGTTGCTTTATCAAATGCTTGCTTTTTATTTTCTTTGTTTTCATGCTCGTAATTTTCATTAAGTTCAGTTATGCTAAAGAGCCCCACGTAGATAGTTATTCTCTTGAGTTTACCTTTTATTCATCAGTTCATGTTATTTATTTGTTCTTAGCCTTTATTACCTTCAAATATAGGTGTTCTGGTTATGGGTAACGTGTAGGTGGTTTAATAAAATGTTAGTAGCTGTATCTTAACACGTGAGTTTCTTTAAACAAATAAAAATAATAAAAGTTTGAATAATAAATCAGAGGAAAAAGTTATGAAGTCGAATTACTAAACGAGCTCAGGAGATAACCTGGTATAGTGGGGATCGAGATGAGATCGGATCCTAGACTAGTAAACGAAAGAGATCGGATATTGCTTGCCAAAGAGTTCTGGTAAGGCGATCACAAAGGAGATCGGCAAAAACTCAGTCTGGTATCCCCTCCCTAGTTATAGGGCATCAATGAGTTAAGAAAAGCCTCGCTTGGGTTCCTGGCGTCTTCAGGTGCCAGAACCCTTAGTCTAAGTTTCTTACGGTATACGATCGTAATAAATATGTGGAGATCGAAGGAGAGTTCTTATCCGAGATTCCTCATGCTAAACTCTAAATTAAACACTTAAAGAGATCGGAGGAGAGTTCTTATCCGATTCTCAACCAATATTTTGATAAATAAGGAGATCGGAGGAGAGTTCTTATCCGAGATCATTCATTAAAAACTTTAAACCAAATATTTTAAGAGGTCGGGGGAGAGTTCTTACCCGATCCTCATTCAAAAAACATGGAGATCGAAGGAGAGTTCTTATCCGAGATCCTTTATTAAAAACCTTAAAACAAATATTTTAAGAGGTCAGGGGAGAATTCTTACCCGATCCTCATTCAAACAAAACACAGAAATCAAAGGAGAGTTCTTATCCGAAATTTCCCACTCAAAACTCCTAATAAAATACATCTAGAGATCGGGAGGAGTTCCCTGCCCGAGCTCTCTTAACAAAATCCAAAAATTAAAACAAAGCAACCCCAATACACAAGACAAATTCACTCAAACACTTATTCACCAAAGGGCCATCTCAAGAACTTGTGTTCCTAGGCAACCCAAAATAAGTGAAATATCAAACAATCCTTCATTTTGCACAAAGGATTAACATCATCACTATCCCAACCCCCTAATTACCCTTTTAATTTATGAAAGAGCATAAGATTAAATCTGTTTACCCTCATTGAGGGACGAGGTGGGGTGCCTAACACCTTCCCCGCCTGTATATGGACCTCGAACCTAGAATCTCTGTTTTCGAAGTGGTTTCTTTTATTTTCACAAATGGTTTTCTTTAATTTCCCTCAAAATTAAAGTGGCGACTCCTCACTCTTTCCTACTTCGGTGAGTGTTCGTCCAGGCTACCGCAAATACCATGCGACATTGATAAATGAAACGTTGATAAATATTTATGAATGAGCTTCAAGTGATAAAGTGAACAGAAAAATTTCTGAAAATAGTGTTGTGATTTGAGATTGAGTTGAGATATATGTGTATAATGGAGTTTGGATTTAAAAATTATTTTGGAAGTGTTTTTAAATAGGTTCAGAAGAACTGTTTTTCCAAATTATAGCCGGCACTCTGCCGGATTTTCTATAAAAATTTTCTAAAAATTTAGATTTATCAAAAATTGTAAAAAAATAAATTAAAAGGGATAAATTATAATTGAAACATAAATTGGTACTCCGGCACACTGAGTGGCATATCTTGCTCGGCTACACTGTAAACGGGTAAGGGGTGTCACATGAGTACTCATCATATTTGTCCTCAACTGAAACACACCTCAACACTTCAGCCAGAGAGGGAATTCAAAGCCAATTCGTCCCACTAGATAAGCTAGCGAGGAATTCAATCTAATATAAATGATAGCTGTGATTTCAAACCATTTGCAATATTTTTCAAGCAATAAGTATCCATCAAATTTCATTCAAGCAAAATTTCCACAATTTAAGCAATAACATATAAATTGTAATAATTTATTTTAATTGAAAATTCAAAAGAAATAACTGTTGTGCACAAACCTCTGATGAGTAGCCTCTTGGCCTTGACTCAGTGTTTCTTTCCCCTTCCCTAAGTCTTTGCTAACTGAAACACATAATTTAAAGTGTTTCAGTACTCATTTAAATTGTTTCTAACAATAAGGTTCAATAATTAAATTTATTTAATACTATTGCTTTCATTAGTCAACCTATAATGCTGACCTTTGATGCACTCTAAGTGAGTCAATTCTAATGTACCTAATTTGTCACATTTTATAGTTCTTTAGTGTTGGTATATGTTACCAATTTCATTTTCAAGTGTATTGCATTTTATTGCAATTTATCGGATTTTGGTATGCTGTTTTGACCTAGCCGGATGACCTAGTTCCCTCGGTTTTTGGGTTCTGGTCAGAATTAAAAACTTGTAGGTCTAGGTCTTATTGAACTTTTGCCACAAATTTTAGGTCATTTGGAGTTTACTAGACCAAGTTATAGTCATTTTACCAATGCTGGACAGGTTGCACTAAAATAGCAAACTTAGGTCAATTTTAGGTCATTTCCGATTCTGGCAGTTTTTATACCCAAATATGTACAAGCATTTTGACTTACTTATGATCATTTCTGGATTTAGTGGTCTCTACAAAAGATGTAGCCCTATATCTAAGCTTTTCAACCATATAAATTTCAGGTCATTTGGACCTGTTTTGAGTGAGTTATGGAAAAAATACTGACTGCTGTTCAAATGGTCAATTTTCAGGTTTGCAATGTCACCAATCCAGATTTGGTCAATTTTCATGTCACTTTCTGGACAGAATTTAGGTAGTCTTCCAACATGAAAGTTGACACATTTTATGCCTAGTTTCACCTCCAATTGGCCTCATACCAATTAGAGTCACACACTTAGGGTTATAGGCTCATTTGCATACTACCCTTTACATGTCTTTCAAACACCAATCCAAATACACATTAACCTTGTTATAAGTCCACTTCTCTACCAAATTTTGAATTGGTGCTAAACCACAACCACTCAACATCTCACATTTAGGTCAACTTGGGCAGAATATAACAATTCATAATACATCAATTACAACTCAGAATTTCAAAGTCCAATTTCAATAATACATACACATGAATACCTCTCATTAACACATCTAATTTTCCATCAATAATTTCATACACATTCTGCCATCCTTGATGCCATAATTCACTAAACTATTTCATAAATTTAAATACTCTACCATGCATCACAAGGCTGCCCAATTGCTCATATACATCAAGCTTCCCAATTTCAATACATAATCTCACTTTACATTCATAATTCACACATATACATAGAAATCAAGCTCTTACACATTTAATCACTCTAATTAACCTCATTACCCATCAAATACAAGTGAAAATACATCAAGTTTATTCAACAATCATGGCTGCCAAAATGGAATATCCCCATAACTCATCAAATCCTTCAATTTCTTCAACAAATCAATTCATCTCAACACTAACACAAACTTTAGTTAAACAAGGGAAGAAAATGGACACTTACCTCAACTTGTGCTTCACAAATCCATGGAATTTCCTCTTCTTTTTGCTATCTTTATGTTGCCCATGGTGTGTAGACAAGATTTTGTGAAGACACATAGGAGAAAGTGACTTGATCATGGAGAGAGAGAGCTCTATGAAGGTGCGGCAATGGAGGACAATGGAACTTCAATTTCGGCAAGAAGAAGAATAAAGGTTGAAGATGAATTTAAGTGGAGAAATCTGTCCTTAGTGGCCTTTATATACTCCACTAAATCCCACTTAGTGCTCCACCAATCCTAATTAAACATTATAATAACTAAAGTTTCCATTAATTGCAATTATAGCCTTAAATTCCCTTAAATTACATTTTATCTTTAATTTCATTTTTCATTAAATTTTCAAAATGTAATACCACTTATTTTTCATTGAAATTTAGGTCAAAAGCCAATCCTAGGTGTTAAATGACCAAAATGCCCCTCTTCGAGTTGTTTTTCTAATTTTTCGACAATACCGATTTTTGTCGGTTTCTTGAATTTTTCGTTTTTCTTTGTACTAATTCTTTAATTTTTTTTGATATTTCTAATGTCAATTATACTTCAATAAGTCTTTAATTATGTCTCAAAACTAAATTCCGAGGGTTCCCCGCAGTCCTGGGGTCAGCTATTGCCTGCGCCATAACTTCCCGGTGCGGTCACCCATCGCTGCGGTGCTGGCTCGTTTAACTTAGTTTCATTTTCTCTCTTTTATTTTTCCTTAATTTTTCTTGTATTTTCTTTTATTGTATTTCATTATTTTATGTCTCCTCATTAACATTTAAGTGTAGTTCCAAGCATTCTAGCTATCCGGACAGACACTAGTCGTCGGAACAGTAGAACACACTACTGAATATAGGGGTGTTACAAAGATTGTATTCATCTTTGTTCCTAAGGTATTTATATGAGATATAAATAAGATGGAATAGTGAGTCACATGCCATTTAAGAAACATGATAGGCACTTATACATGATAAGTAGGCCGAACCAGTGACGCATATGACAAGCACATGGAGTTTACTCTTGTCAATGCATTGTTATATATTATATCAGTGCATATAATCTTTAGACCTAAGATAACACAGTTATCTTGTATATAGGTGGTTTGAGTTTGATACTGCTTTCATACTTGTACTGTGTATGGGTATATGAACATGTGTTGGCTTCTACTAGTTATATATGGAGATAGGTGTTGATCAAGATGGAATCTGTTACCCTAAGTAAATAGGGATAAAATCCTATGTTCATTTAATTGTTATTGATGTTTCAAGTTCTTGGCCAAGACAGTTAGATTTAGTCAGAAAAGAGTTTTTTACAGGAAAATCTAATTAATCAAGAACTAGAATTAAAAGAGAACATAATGTTTATAGCAAATGGGGTTTGACATAAACCATGACTCCAACTCGAATTGGGATTTTGTAATAGAGAGATTCTAGTGCATGGTAACATATGATTAAATGTTCATTTAAGGTATTCCCTGTTACTGATTGGGTGGCCATGGCACGCTATACTAGGTGTCAACCATAGTCTATGAGATGCCAAAAATGATTTAGAGAAATCATTTATGGTAAGAAAGAGTTCTGATGATATTAAGAGTTAATATCATATCTCATTGTCAATTAGTGATGAGCCTAGTGAGTCACACACATGCACAAGATAATCACCAAGAAAAATGTGATTTAATTGATTAATTAAAGAGTTTAATCAATTAATTAAATAGTTTTGGTTTGCAATAAGATTGCAAAGTCCCTAGCATGATTTGAAACAAAATCTAGGTTATTGGATGTATAATATAAGTTAAATTTATATTTAAAGTGTTTAAATATTAATTTAATTGTGAGAAATTAATTAATAGAGATTAATTAATTAATTTATATTTGATATAAAATTGATTTAAAGAGGAGAAATAATGATTTTGGGTTGAGAACTTAAAATTACAACATAAGGATAATTTGGTCATTTCACATGTCAATGTGGCACCATGAGATGGTGACACATGGCACCATATTAGCTTGCCATTTGTCTTTCTATCATGTAAGATGATCAAGGTCAAGATTAAGTCTAGCTTTGACATTTGGCTTAATGTGATTGAGTCAATTAAAATTAAGATGCAATGTGGTGATGACATGTGGCAAGAGGTTTAAGTGATGACTTAATTATAAAAGGGAAAAGAAAAAAAGAAACATACACACTCTTATTATCTCCTAAAGGTGGCGACACACATAGCTCTCCCTCTCCTCTTCTTCTTTTCTCATTAATTCAAAAAGAATTGCCCAAATTTCTTTGAATTAAAATTGCTAGAAATTATTTCTAGTGTCCTATACGCACACACAACCTCTCTAAAGGTAAGAACCCAATTTATAATTGGTTGGCAAAGGCTTGAGAAGCAAATTGGGGGCTGCCCATTGATGATCTTGGTGTGGACAAGCTAGAGGGATAACACTTGGGGTCCTAGGTGCTTCCTAAAGGTGCCAATCACATCCATAGTGCATCAAAGAGGTTAGTGTTATAACTCCTCTTTTAAACTAGGGTTTAAATGAATTAATTTGTTAATTCACAATCTTGAATGGCAAACATAGATCCTAATACATATTAAAAGTGTTTTAATATGCAATTAAGCATTGAAATTAATTAGGCACATAAGAGATGTGGTATGATGCATGTAACCCTAGAAGAAAATTTTTTGAAATTCAATGCTCTAATGAACAATTTTCATGTTTCTGCTTCTTCATTAGCAACGGATTTTTAAAGATTAGAAACGAATTCAGTCCGTTGCAAATCTGCATTTTTTTTTTTGTAAAGAGAATCCAACTAAAAATACAAAGTGTAATTCACAAGTTAATCGGTATACATTTCACCTCCCTATAAATGTGATGCAGCTAGATTTCCCAATCTAAAGACACCAATTGTTACACCTATAGCTACTTAACTAGCAAATAAATAAAGATTGGAATTTGGTATTTCCCTTGAAACATGGCGACAACATCCACCTCATTACCACTCTCCACAACATGCTTCCTCCATCCCTGTACCCAGGCAAGGTTGACCTCCCAAGGTCAACTTCAATCACCAAGCATCTGCATAAATTTGAAACAAAGTCCATGCACCAAAAACTATTATTGTCACGTAAAATCCCACTTGTTGAGGCACTCCCACATCCTCCTTTACAATGGAAGAGCCCAAAAAAATGATCCGTTGGAGGCCAATTATAATACGTTAATAACACAGACGCACTCCCCACATGCTCCTTTACAATGGAAGAGCTAAAAAAAAATCATTTGTCGGAGGCCAATTATAATACATTGATAACACAGACACGTGAATATATATAAAAATCTTTGTTTTTTTATAAAAATTGTATCAAATTATTATATCAAATCTTTGTTTTTTTAAATATAAAAATCATAAACCCAAAAACAAACAAAAAAAGTAAATATAAACCATAAATAGCTTGACTATATGCCATTATCGTATATGATTGAAAAATAATAAACACAAAAACTAAACAAACAAAAAATTAGATATTAGTAAAACAATAAAGTAAACATATTATACAAAAATAAATTTACATTTAAGTTTATCAATTCAAAATTTGCTTGAGAGTGGAGACCATTAGTTATGCCTATTTGTAGATATATAAATAAGATTTTTTTTTTCATTTGAATTATATGAAGAAAAAAAAAACTAAATAAGAGGAAAAAAAAATTATATTATCTCCATGAAAACAAAGAGAGAAAAATATAAATTAAAAAATTTCATGTGATTTGATATTATTATATTGACTTATTGTATTTAATTTTCAAATTTTAACCACCAAATTCAATTTTGATTTGTAAATATAAAAGTTATTCAAATAATTAATTTTTAATTTAGCTTTGGTACTCATTTAAGAACAACCAAGTAATAATTTAGTGCTTCAACTTAAATCATAATAAATAAATTATTAGTATAATTAGGAGCCCATAGAAAATTTGAGGATGCCAATTATTGAAAAATTAAAATTTACTACACTTATTTAAGATTTTTTATAAAAATTAAAATTTTTTTATAAATGTTTATTGAGGCCAATAAAAATTTTAGAGACTAATTAAAAAAGATAAATTTTATTATACCTAAAAAAATCTTTTTAATATATAAATATAAGAAGGGGGAGGGGAACATTAGGTTTGCCTAAAATAACTTTTGTTATTTATATTATTTACAAATTATAATTATATAATTTTTATTATTTAAATTATTTTTAGTGTTATTATAAATTTAAAATTCTTAACCTACTCATATTTAGCTTCTACTTAATTTAAAATAAAATTTTATAAGAAAGAGTTAATTAAAATTAAAAATTCATTTTTTAAAAAAACAATTCACATGGAAGTTTTACAAAAAATATAACAATTTATGAAAAATAATTAATTAAAAAATCATAAATTAAGGTTTTTTAAATAAAAAATGAAAATTATATATATATAATTTGAATTGAAATTAAAAGTGTTATAAAGGCCTTTTTAATTATAAATTTTAATGTACGTAGCTAAATATAGTGATGTCATCTACTAGTTAGATAATATATTTATTCACATTAGTATAAAATTTTAATAAAATTTTATGAATGTTTAATTATATTATTTATAATTATATTCTTTTTTATTATATAAATTAAGTTTATAATTTATATAAATTTAAATTTCTTAATTGTACTTGTATTTATCTTTTAAGTTTTTTTTTTTTTAACAATCCAATTTCATCTATAATAGATATACTAAGAGTCATATAATAATTGGAGTAAAATATTTGAGAATGATAGTTATAAAAGACAAGTTATATTGGATATTTATCAAGTGAGGCAAGTTGTAGTTAAAATCTATGTGACTTGTATTTTAATTTTGAACTTTCAAGTATTCATCATGAAAATAACAATTAGCTTTAACAATTTGATTTGATTTGTTTGATTAGTTTTCTATTTAAATCTAAGTTCTATTTTATTAACAATTTTTAGTTGAGTTAATAAGTGAATTTTCTTAAAATTTAATTTAAGGTTAAAAGCTGTAAATGTAATTTTAAAATAGGTATCACATCAATTTTTAAGATAGATAATTAATGATGAGAAATTATATTTATATAAATAAAAATATATAATAAATTTATTTTATATATTATTTTTTTATTAATTACATCATTATGTTATCATTAATTTAATTTAAAATTAATTAAACTAAAATTTTTAATAATTTTATACTTAATAATATATGTGATTCAATTTTTTTTAGAAAATTACCTTCCACAGAATTTCATTGGTAATTACCAACGAGCCATATTTAGTCGGTAATGCTAAGAAGAAAATAGAAAAGAAAAATTTTAAACAACTTAAAAAATTTTACATTCGAAAAGCTTTCGTCAGTAATTACTAACGAAATTCCTTTTCATATGTAATAATAAGAAGAAAATAAAAAATAAAATTTTAAAATAAATATCTATAAAAATTTTTAGTCTGTAATTACCAACG
The DNA here is from genome assembly GCF_030052815.1 of Hevea brasiliensis. Taxonomy (NCBI): domain Eukaryota; kingdom Viridiplantae; phylum Streptophyta; class Magnoliopsida; order Malpighiales; family Euphorbiaceae; genus Hevea; species Hevea brasiliensis. The sequence continues at coordinate 79,858,419 of NC_079502.1, read as the reverse complement.
AATCATATTTAGTTGGTAATACTAAGAAGAAAATAAAAAAAAAATTTAAAAAGTTTAAAAAATTTTACCTACGAAAAGTTTTCATCGGTAATTACCAATGAAATCACTTTTCATAGGTAATAATAAGAAGAAAATAAAAAATAAAATTTCAATATAAATACCTATGAAAATTTTTCATTGATAATTACCAATGAACCATATTTAGTCAGTAATACTGAGAAAAAAATAGAAAAGAAAAATTTTTAAAAACTAAAAAAATTTTACCTACAAAAAGTTTTCATTGGAAATTACCAACGAAATCGCTTTTTATAGGTAATATTAAAAAGAAAATAAAAAATAAAAGTTTAAAATAAATAAATATAAAATTTTTCATCGGTAATTACTAATGAACCATATTTAGTAGGTAATTCATCTGTAAATCATAAAAAGTATGAAATTTTCACATCATTTGTGAATAGATAGGAGGGGAGCAAGTTTCTTTATTAAAAAAAAAAACCGCTCCTCAACATAAGGCAATTGTGGCATAGCCACTATGTGGCCTACTTTGGACCCACTAGTAATTTATTGACGTTTTATTGACAAAAAAAGAAATAAAATTTAATCAATTTGTACCAATGAAATTACCGATTGATTATCGATGATGTAATTTCGTAGGTAAAAGTAGCATTTAATATTAGCGACAAAATTAGCGACCAAATAAAAAAAATATAGATGAAAATTTTTATTGGTAATTACCAACTAACTTATATTTAGTCGGTAATATTAAAAAAATTTAAAAAAAATTAAAAACTTAAAAAATTTTACCTAAGAAAAATTTTTGTTGGTAATTATCAATAAAATCACTTTTTGTAGATAATAATAAGAAAAAAATAAAAAATAAAATTTTAAAATAAATATTTACAAAGATTTTTCATTGGTAATTACCAACGAACTATATTTAATCGATAATACTAAGAAGAAAATGAAAAGAAAAATTTTACCTATGAAAAGTTTTCGTTACTAATTACCAATGAAATCACTTTTTGTAGGTAATATTAAGAAGAAAATAAAAAAATTTTAAAATAAATAATTACAAAAAATTTTCATCAATAATTATGAACGAGCATATTTAGTCTGTAATTCGTCGGTAAATCACAAAAGGTATGAAATTTCCACATCGTTTGTGAATAGATAAGATGGGAGTAAGTTTTTCTATAAAAGGAAAGTCACTCCCTAACATAGGGTAATTATGGCATAGCCACTTTGTGGGGCCTACTTTGAGCCCCGCTAGTAATTTTTTTTTTAACTCAATTGAATCTTAAAAATTAAAAATTAATTTTACATTTACATTAAAATAATTAATATTTAATATTTAATTTAAAATAATAAAAAATTTAAAAATTTAAAAATAAATTAAAAATTAAATTAAATTGAAAATTTTATATTAAATTAAATTTAAAAATTGAATTAAATTTAAAAGTTAATTTAAATTAAAAATAAATTAAATTAAAAAGTAAAAATTTAAATTAAAAAATATGGAATAAAAATTTGCTACATAGAGTTGTCGTTGGCAAGTACCTATGAAAATTTGTTATCATCGGTAATTACTAACAAAAAATATTATTGGTAAATAGTCAATAATTTATCAGAGTAAAATCTCTCACGAAATTATCTACAAAAAAATTATAATTTACCTACAAAATAATTCATCGGTAAATTTAACAATAACATTTTTTTCGTCCGTAAAAATTTTCTACACTAGTATTTATGGACGAAAAAATTTTATAGGTAATTTGTCGGTAATTACTGATTACCAAAGAAATATAGGCATATTTGGTCGGTAATTTTCATAGCTATTTTGTAACACCCCCTTACTCAGTCTACATGCAGCCGAGCAAAAGAATGCCACATCCTGTGCCAAAACATCTAATTTTATCTCATTCGACATATTTTTTTTTTATTTCATTCGATTATAATTTAATTAAAGGAATTTTAACGGAAAAACTGCAAAAGTTTTCTCGTTTTATGGACATTTAACCTATTAAATCATTAACCTGTTTGAATATCTTAATAAGATATAATCATTCAATATCACAAATCATAATTCATAATAATTCCCATAATCATTTCCATTCATGAATTTCTTCCTTTATATTATTTACAATGATGTACATGATATACATAATTTTATACAACTCAAAATTTAATTTACAAACTTGTATTTAATTACAACATATAGTCATGCATAATTGTGGGCTAGTAAGCCTACCAAAAGATGAGTAGAAGTGACAGTGAACACTTCTGCAGATCAGCTCACACTCCCTATCTCAAGGTCTAACGAGCCTTATCACTAGAACCTGTGCGAGGGAAAACTATCGCACTAAGCAATTCTGCATAGTGATGCACTAATAGAATGAAAGTATAATATACAGGTAAAAGTAATAATTTTATACTTGAAGTAATATAAGAAATGCATATTTAATTAATCATGAATCATTTTAAAGAAAATAAAGACTGTGTTATCAAATTTTTATAGTCACTTTGTAGTTTAATTACATAATGAATTTATCGACTTTCCACCATATTTTTCTTGATCCCTCATGTTTACACATTTTTGTGATCTTTGGAAGCATTTATTTCTTTGGGATCTTTCCTTTCCTTTATCTTGACATTCAACTTCTTTGATTTACTTTAGTGCCCAAGTAACCTTTAATCAGACTATTTGGACTGGATACGCGAGTTATACTGGCACTGGACACTCGATGCCTTAGGCCGTCATACCGTCGAACACATCTGTGCCTACCGGATATGCTATGTAATTAGGCATAAAAGCCATCAAAGTAAACATGAACAAAGGATAACCATATCGGACACTCGGTGCTTGCCAATGGTATTCAGGCATAAAAGGCAAATGCAGTATTGCTAATCTCATCTCTTCTTGGTATGCCAATCTATCCAATCCTTACACTACTTTCTAGGCATACTCGGGCTAATTATCATTGTTAACAATTTAACATTCTCAATATTTCATCATTATGTCGTCATTTCATTCATTGTGGGAGCATAGGTCCCAAACACAATTCCACAAGTCATTCATACCAATCATGCCATTGGCATTAAGTACCATTCACAATTTAAGCCATTATATTGACATTTCATAGTTTCCAGATTTATTGCCTTAACTTTATTAATAATGTTGACCAAGGTATAGCAGGAATTATGTAACGCCCTCATCGTAGGTAGTCCGTATGTTCTACTATTTCAATGACTAACGTCTATTCGGACAGTCAGAATGTCTGAAACTACACTTAAACTAGGGTGAGAAGACATAAATTGATGAAATAAAGATCAAGAAAAATTAAAGAAAAATAAAAGAAATGAAATGTAACTAGGTTAAAGGAGCTAGAACCACAGCGATGGGTGATCGTACCAGGAAGTCGTTGCATAGAAAGTTGACGACTCTAGACCCACGAAGAACCCTAGAAAATAATTTTCGAAATGTAATTAAAGGTTTACTGAGGTATAAATGACATTGGAAATGTCAAAGATAATTTAGTTAATTGGTACAAGTAAAAATAAAAATGAAATAGACAGTATAAAATTAAAGGAACCGTCAGTTCAAGAATTTACTCAGTATTACCAAAAAAAAAAGTTTGACTATAACCTGAAGAGGAGCATTTTGGTCATTTGGCACCTAGAGTCAACTTTTAACCTAAATGTCCATTAAAATGAGTGATATTTAAATTTTAAAAATTTCATGAAAACATAAAATTATATGTAATGTAATTAAAGGAAACATAAGGGGAATTATTAGAATTATTAAAACTTTAGGGATTGAAATTAATAAACAAAACTTAAGTGGAGTATAAATAGCATAAGATGACAAAATCTAATCGACTAACTTCATCTTCTTCCTAAGCTCTCTCTCTCATGGTCGAATCCTTCTTCCATTCTTCCTCCATGAATGTTCTTCTTCCAAGCTTTAAATCCCTCCCATTCTCACCATAAACCTCACAAGTTTCTTCACAAAAATTAGTCACCACACTTTGGAAAGACTATAGGCAGCCAAGAAAGAAAGAATTGGTGAAGTTTTAGCAACTTGAAGAATTATCCATTTAAGGTTAGTGCAAGTTTTCTTTTCCTTTCCTTGTTAAAGCTTGAATTGAGGTTGAAATGAGTGAGTATGACATGAAATTGGAAGAAAATGATTAATAATTTAGAAACCTAGATTTTGGCAGCTTTGAAAATATGGGAGTTTAATGTTTTCATGCATGTAAATGGTATTTGGTGATGTTAATGGATGTGTAGATGAAGTTATATGTGTGAGAAATTGATTGCATGTGTATATTATGATTGACAAATTGGAGTTAGGGTTTTAACCTAACTATTGTAGACTTTGTGTAATTGCTGGAATTTGATTGTGTTGTGATGAATTAATGATATTGGAAGTGCCATGAATGTCAATTTATAGTTTGGGAGTTGGAGGAAATGAAATTTGGAAGTATACTTTTCCATGCAGGTTGAGACTTGAAAAATCCAGTGAATATTTTGAGCCATAACTGAATTTGTGTTGCTCCAATTGGTATGAGGCCAATTGGAGATGAAAATAGACCTAAAATGCTCCATTTTTCATGAAGAAACTATGCCCAAATTCTATCTAGAACTTGACCAAATTGTTGTCCCAATCCGGATGACCAAATGATAAACCCAGAAAATTGACCAAATGAACAGTGCATATTCATTTGGCCATAACACCCACTAGACATGTCCAAATGACCTGAATTTTATACCATTGGAAAACTTAGATATAAGAATACAACTTTCATGAAGACCATAGAGCCTAGAAATGCCTTAAACCAAACCAAATTGTTGGCCCAATTTAGGTCACAAAACTGCCCAGAATCATATTGCCCAGAAATTGCTAGACATAGGCTTACTTGACCAGTTTTGGCAAAGAGGCCATAACTTGGTCTACAGAAATCCAAATGTGATGAAACCAATGGAAAATTTTCCACAAGACATCAATCTACAATATTGATATTTTGACCAAAACCCAGAAATTAAGGAAACTAGGTCAATTGGCTAGGTTAAGTTAGTATGCAAATTCTAGAAATCACCTAAGTGACAATTTGACTCCAGAACAGTCTTTTAGTCATATCTCCCACTAGGAAACTCCAATTGAGATGAGCAATATTGTTCTGGAAACCTGAGGAATAGGGATTCAACTTTGTTTTAGACACTTTCCTCAAATTATAAAAGTAAGAATCCCAAAAGTTGAGTGAAAGCTACTGACCTGAACTGGGATCCTGTTGGCACAATGTACTTGAGATCAGGCTAGTAATTTGGCTATAAGTAATTCTAAAAAACTTGAAAAATTGCAATTCAAAATTCTAAGTGACCATATGACATAGGGCAACATATTATATGAAGAACATTAAGCCTAAAAGTGGCTGCAACATGTCCAATTAAATTGGTAAAGTGTAACTCTAAAATCTGCCTAATTAAAAAGCTAGAAGTAGGAAATAAACCAGTTATGGTTAATTGACCATAACTGAAGTTCTAGTAATCCAAATGACATGATTTAAAAGGGAAAACAAAGAAAAGACATATAGGAACAACTTCCATGAAGGAAGTATGGCCAAACAGTGGCCACAAAGTGATTGAATTGATAGGTAAAATTAAGACATTAAAACTGAACCTCCAGAAAGGTTCACAAGATAAACTATTTTATGGTAGAATTTTAACCCTAATATATTGCTAAACACTGAATTACATGAAACAGGTATGTGGGACTCACTTTCCCACTACAAAGTGACATGAAATTTCTAATAAGTAATGGATAATGCTTAATTACCCAAAGTAAACCTAGGCTTATGTATATAGTTTGGATCGATTGGTATACCAAGTAGGGACTACAGATAATAGGACTGCCTACATGAATAATCATTAATTGACAAAATATGTCTGATATTATTGTTCTACAGGCTATATGCCTGCCCGTTAGCCATTGTGCCTAATTTCATTTCTGGCTTTAATAACCTGCCTACTGGCCTTGTGCCTGACATGACAGTTGTATATAGGGTAGACATATAGAGGTCTAACCAATATACTCCCGTGTATCCAGCCTTATAGTCTGTTATAGCTTACTTGGGTACTGTTATAAATTAATTAAGACTAAAAATATGAGAAATGAATAGAAAAGATACTGATAAATTTAATTATTTTCAAAGTGCAGAAAATTCATAACTGACTTAGAATTTATGAAATTAGCCTAAAATTATTATTTTTAATTACTCAGTTATTTTTCTTTAAAGTTATGCACCACTAAGCAATTCGCTTAGCGCGTTGGTTTTCCATCAAGTAGGTACTGGAGACCAGGCATAGCCACAGCAGCAGCCACAACAGTAGTGCCCTAACAGAGATTTGATCAGATCTGACAGTGTCTGCTAGTCACCTTAGCAGAGTAGTTTTGGCAGGGCCCATGTATATTTAGTTTTGCATTTTGTTTATTGTATATAAGTAAATGATATAATTTTTTTTTTTGAGATATGTAATTCAATTTCGCTAGTGTAAATAAATTGTAAATTATTGCAGATGAATTTCATATGAATGGAATGAAGTATATTTACTTGAAATGGATATGAGCAAATTATATGAGTACATGGTGTATATGTAAATGTGAGATAGATATGAAATTATTTTTAACAGGTGAATAGTGAAACCCGCCAGATGCTAATAAAACAGAGAAGGCTCTGCTCGGGTTTTCACAGAAATAAATTATGATAATAAAAAAAAATTACCACATATTTTTTATGAAATTTAAAATTAACAATGAACATGATAGGATAAGATAAGGTGCTCCAGCACCGAATGTGGCATGCTTTATTCAGCTACACTGTAGACGGGTAAGGGGTACCACAAATTAGGCCATACCTTCTTCATGAGATTTGGAGATCTATGTTTTAGGCTTATTTTGGCTTTGGGACCACTCAATTTGCATATGTGTAGCTCAAGTTATAGCCATTTTACTAAAAATGGTCAAGTGATCAATTCTGGTTTTCAGGGCATTCCAGAATCTAGGCAGATTTCTAGACTCATCTTGTAAAGCGATTTTGGATAGATTGCAGTCATAATTTAACTTTGTATTCTTCATATGAATTGTTTCCCTGTGTCTTAGGAGTACAGAGGTTTAAGAATCACTCAATTTGGAGTTTTGTAGAGTGAGTTATGGCTAAATTTCCAATCCTAGTTCACAGATGTAGTATCCTGTGATTTCCAAGTTTTTACCTCAATTTTGCATTCAATATTCAAGGGTCTTATACCCAGAATTTAGATAAAGTCTCTCAAATAAAGTTGTAGGCCTATGTCTTAGCTTTCTAAATCATTTTGAATAATCTCAATTGGAGTTATACATTGAGATTTATGACCTGTTTACTACACAGAGGTCATAATGCAATTTGCTGGAATTGCAGGAAAATTCTAGATTCAACAATTCTAAATTTCTCTAGCAATTTAACCAAGTTACCCTAGAAATTTGGTCTGGGTCAAAACACAAAAGTTGTAGGTATGGGTTTCAAATTTAATTTGGCTTTGGTTTCACAACAATTGGAATTGTGTAACTCAAGTTGTGGGCAATTGAAGTCACTGGACTCAGGCTATCCAGAATCAGTTCCAAGGTTCAACACTACATTCACTCAATTGGTTTGCCATATCATTACTATTTCGCAACATTATATATCAAATAGTCTTAATTTAGACATAAACACATCAAATAGGTCACAAGAATTGAAAACCCTAATTTCATGAAACCCTAACTCAATTTGCCAAAACTTCAAAATCATAAAGTTCCATAGCACTAACCTTTGCACTTAGGCTTTAAACAACTCCAATCCACCTTCAATTTGCTTCCAAATTAACCAAAACTTGGTCTTCCTTCTTGTCTCACCCAAAGCGAAATTTCTCTCCTTCATTACAATCCATAACTTCAATTAATCAAAAGAAAATCTCACAATCAAGCTTAGAATTCATGAATTCACCATTAACTAAGCTTAGAACATGGCTTACCTTGATTTGGTCACATTTCTCTTCATCAAAACTTACAATTTCCTTGAATTTCTTCTATGCTTTCTTCAAATTGGGGTTCAATAACAATTTTTCACTCAATTTCTTATAGGATTAGTGGAAGGATTTTAGGGTTTCAAGCTTGGTTGTAAGCTTTAATGGAATAACAAAGTGAGAGAGAAAATGGAGAGAGAGTGGCCGGCTCATATCAAGAGGAAGAAGATGACTTTTAAGTGATATTTATCCATTTAATTAATATTTTATATTAATTTAATTGATAATAGCAAAATTGTAATTAGGTGAAATGGCAATCTTGTAAATATTTGGACATCCATTATCATTGGATTTTGACTAAGTAAATAATTATGTTTAATTTTTATAAACCTAATTAATTAAATTAATCCTACTTTATTAACTTAATTACTCCCACTTTAGGTCAATGTTAGACCTCTAAACTTAATTGACCTGATTTTTCTCTTATCGGGTTTATGTTCATCTTTTCTATAATACTCGATAAGTCCTAAATTTTATTTTTCACCTTAACTTTTAATTTACTTATTTATGTTTATTTCTTTTTATTTTCTTAACTTATTAATTCATAATAATTCCTCAATTAAGTCTTAAACAAAAGTCTCACATGGTTCCACATGAATCTGAAGTAGCAACTAAATCCACAGTCATTTCCCAGTGGGGTTACCCATCACTGTGTCTCATTTAATCTATTGGTACTCCACTTCTTTTATTTTTCTTTAACCCTAATTGATCTTTATCTAATTTAATTATGACTCCTCACTCTAGTTTAAGTGTAGTTCTAGATATTCTAGCCGTTCGAACAAATTTTAGTCACCGGAAGAGTAGAATGTACGGAACTGCTTACAGTGAGGATGTTACATATTTTTTTAATTTCTTATAGTCCTTAATTAGCAAATTCATTTAATTTTTTTTTATTTCTTTATAATTAAATCATATATGTATAAGAATTTTTATAGTTAATAATATAAAATTTTCAAATTTTCTATAATTTATAAATACATGTAATTTTTTTTCTATATTAACAAAAAATAAACCATAAATTTAGTATAAAAATAATATATTTTAGTAATAAGAATTTCATTAAATTAAATAAAGAAAATTAAAAAAAATCTATAGCATTATGAACTTAATAGAATTTTCATATATTATATCATTTATAAAAAAAAAATTAAATCACGAGTTTATAAAGATAAAACAACGTGCAACGCACGTCAAGAAGAAAATTAGTTCTTATAAATATTTGAGTGCCTAGTCCCTGCTTCTCTATGCTTTTGCTCCTTTATTAGACTTGTTTGTCTTGAGTTTGATCTACTTAGAGGGAAGTAGATGATTAGGTTATCCTACTATCACCCACAAATGATCATTGACTCATCCACCTAGAGCATGCTATGAGCTTTATATAACTCCATAGCTTTATATTTAATCATCCTTTCCTTGATATCTCCATCTTCAAATTGGTTAGGATTAAAAATACTAGTATTTCGTTAGTTCCACAAGCACCAATAGGCCATTCCAAAAGCAAGTCCTAACCAACACCATGAGTGATCCTAGAACTTAAATTGAGATTGAAAACCAACCATTCCTCAATGGACAACTACAGATTAAAGAAATCTAACGTTCGAGCAAGATGGCTACCTCTCAAGATGTGAAACACATCTTCTACATGGCCCATGTAGGCATTACAAGATCTAGAACTAGACAAATGGCAATGTTTTCTTTCCTAGTTGGTGAGAAGGCGGCTCTAAGCCACTAACTAAAGATATGTGTGAATTCTATGAATATTAATGGGGCAAGTCAAGAGAGGTCCGAATTGCTTTACCCATCCTCGCCTCATGGAAGATTGGGGTTAGGGCAGGAACTTCCCCCACCAGGGAATGGGTAGGCGAATTTCCTTACGAAAATTTTTCTTTTCATTTTTCAATATATCATTATAAAATAAATATTTATTCATTAAAAAAAATTATAAGTTAAAAATATAATTTTTGGATGCAATTTTAATAATATACATATATTTTTTTTACTAAAATATAATATTTAAATAATTAAAAATGTAAAAATAAATATATTATTACTGGCGTTGATGCGAAGTTGGGAACTTTTGCCATCCCTAGCAAATTCACTAAGGGCCTTTCTAATTTTCTATCCATTTCCATGTTGTGTTGGAGGACTTAGGGGTATAAATAAGCCAAGCCGCTCTCGAGATGTTCCAGATTCGGTTTGACAATGTGGAACTAATTAACATGAGAAAGGTTTCTAGTGTTTATTATCTAATGTACATAACATATTTATATAGCTTTGGTATATGATAAGATGACTACGGCTAAAGGGAGAGGTTAAGATAAACTACAATTTGTTAAGGATAAATACTATATAAATCCAAGAACAAAGTATATCCGCAACAGCCTTGTTCAAGCTATTGGGTCTACTTGTAGAAGTCACAGCTTGTCCCTTTGTCGAACAAACAATCCGGTGCCAAGGGGTTTGGTAAATATATTAGCTATTTGATCCTCACTTGAAATGAAGTTAACTCAAATCTTGCCTTGAGCAATCAGTTTATGGACAAAATGGTTGTCAAGCTCAATATGCCTAGTCCGAGCATGAAAAACAGGATTGATAGTGAGGTATATAGCACTTATGTTATCACAGCATAATGTAGGAGTAGAAGAGTGAAATCCCAGCACACCAAGTGATGCGGTGATCCGCATCATTTCTACAGCAGCATTAACAATTGCACGATATTCACTTTCAGTCGATGATCGTGCTATAGTGTGCTGCTTCTTCACTGCCCAAGAGATTAAGTTACATCCTAAGTACACAGCATAACCATTGGTTGGACGTCGGTCATCCGAGCATCCACCCTAATCACTATTGGCAAAACATTAGAGCTGAGTATTTGAATGTTTTGCTAGGAAGAGGCCCATATTTGTAGTTTGTCACAGGTAGCGGAGAAGGCATTTCACAACCTTTTAATGATCCTCATTGGGGTTGTAAATGTATTGTCATAGGTAATTCACAACAAATGCAATATCTGGATAGGTTAGAGTAATATATTGCAAAGCACCCATAACCCGTCGATAAGTTTCTGCATCTGACAATGGTGTTGCCAAATGTTTAGTGAGTGGCGGGTTGGTGACCATGAGAGTGTGACATGACTTGCATTTGGACATGTTAGTCTAATGAAACAAATCAGATATATACTTCTGTTGAGTTAACTAATAACATCTTTAAGATATTGGATCTCCACACCCAAAAAATGATGAAGAACTCCCAAGTCACGTATAGGAAAGGCACGTTGAAGCTATTGAACAAATCACTCAATTTGATGAGGATTGGACCCTGTGACAAGGATATCATCCACACAAACTAATACAAATAATTTAGTAGTTATAGTGTTGAAAATAAACAAAGATGTATAAGCTCTTGAAGCTTTAAAACCAATCTCATCAAGAATGTTTACCAGCCTATTAAAACATGTTTGCGGTGCCTGTTTTAAGCTGTATAAAAAACAGCACACATATTCTGGACGAGTATGATCAACAAAACCAATGGGCTGCTCCATAAAGATTTCCTCATCTAAATGGCCATGCAAAAATGCATTCAAAATATCCAGCTGATTAGTTTGCCAACCATGAGTTATAGCAAGAGCCAAAATTATCTGAATAGTGGTGGTTTTGACCACTAGACTGAAAGTTTCTAAATAGTCTATTCCATTATGTTGGGTGAACTCTTTGGCTACCAGTTTGGTCTTATAGCGATCAATAGTGCCATCCAGTTTCCTTTTGATGCGAAACACCCATTTTTTGTGAACAATGTTTTTATTGAGAGGGTGAGGAACCAAACTAGGAGTGCATTGATCTCAGCTTGCATAGCTTCACGCCATTCTACAAATGGTCAAGCATGAGTGTAACATGGGGTTCATGTTGAAGATAGTCTAGGCTGGGTGATTTGGTTTGAGCAAGGTGGGCTTAGCATCGGTTCATGGTGGAAGGACGCAATTGCATAGGATGAGTATTGGGTAGGGAAGGTGGTGATAAAGACGTGGAAGAAGGTTTATATGTGGTGAGATCAATAACTAAATTTAGGCCAGGCAAGGAGTGTCAATTGGGTGAAGATAATGGTGTACGAGATAAAACATAAGGAGATGGAGTAGAGGAGTTGTTAGGATAAGATTTTACAGATAAGGGATTGAGAGTAAAGTGAGGATGTGGTGTAGTAGTGATGGGACTCTATGGAGATTTAGGTGTAGATAAGATAGAAGTACAGCTGGGAATAGATGGATCAGTACTTGAATTGTCAGTGGCACCAAATGAGGAGAACACATGTTGCTCTTAGACTTCCAACCATGCTGGATGTTGAGGAGAATGTACAGAATATGTAGGTGAAGATATTTTAGTAAAAAGGAACTCATTGTCAACAAATTTCGCATGATGAGCAAGATAGACATGGGAGGACTCTAAATCAAGAACCTATAGGCTTTATGAAACGTGGATGGACAGAGAAAAACACATAATTTCATGCGAAATGAAAATTTATGACTAGTATAGGGACATAAAAAGGGATATACGGCATACCCAAAAGGTTTGAGAGCTAAATAATGTGGGTGAGTATGAAATAAAAGAAAATAAGGAGACTGATTTTGAGTTACTGGTGATGGTAAAGTATTAATAGACATGACAACAACATTAAATGCGTTGTTCCAGTATTTAAGAGGGACATGTCCATAAGCTAATAGTGACAGACTAGTATCAACAATGTGACGGATTTTCTTTCAGCTAGCCCATTTTGTTCATGGTGTAAGGACATGCAATTTGGTGAATGATGCCTATAGAAGTGAAATAATTATTTAGTTTTTGATATTCTCCACCCCAATCTGAATGGAATGCTTTTATTTTGGAATTAAATTGCCAATTAACAATTGCCTCAAAATTAATAAAAGTAAAGAAGATGTGACTTTTATTTTTAAGAAAATAAATCCAAGTATAACGAGTAAAATCATCAACAAAGAAGACAAAATATCGATTAACCTAAACTAGAGAGCATTGGTGTTGGACCCCAGACATCGGAGTGAATGATGTGAAAAGGACTAGTACTTTTACGCTCAACAGATGATAATGGAAAACGTGTTAATTTGCCAAAATAACATGAAGAACAAATAGGAGTTTTTCTGTAATCTAATGGTGAATTAAATTACTTGATGAATTGAGTGACTGTCTTGAAAAGAGGATGGGCAAGCCGAACATGCCAATCAGAGAGTAAATATTTTTTAGTGGTGAACATTTTTTTTGGAGTAGCTAGAAGTCAAAGAGCATAGATGCCATTATCATTGGTGCTACGAAGGAGAGTTTTCTCAGTTGCCTAATCCTTAATAGAAGAATGATGAGGCCAAATTCAAAGAAACAATGGTTATCATATGAAATTTAAACAGAAAGTAAATTTTTAACAACATCAGGCACATGTAACACATTACGTAAGTGGAGATTACCATTTGTAAAAGGGAGTGAAGCTATGCTAGTATGAGATATAAGCAAACCAACACCATTACCAACTTGAAGCTGATCCTTTCCTGTTTATTCAGTGGCCATACTTAAATTGGCAATATTAGGAGTCACATGATAGTTGGCAGCTGTGTTAAAAAACGAAGAAAAATAATCATTTTGCTTATTCAAGTCTGAAGATAGAGTAGTGTAAACATGGTTAGCCTGAGGACGGAATTGACATATGGGAGTATAACTCGTCGACATTGATTAGCAGTGTGATTTTGTAAACCACAGATCTGACATGGGCCATGGGGACATCTATAAGAAGATGAATTAGTGAAGTTGGGGCGAGGAGAATATGGCAGAGTAGGTGAGAGGGATGCCGATCCAGAAGATTATCCCATCACTATATTATCAACTGGAGCGTCATGACTGCTATTGAGAAAGACTTCATGAGCAGCAAGTTACCCATGTATTTCATGAAATGGAACTAGAGTAGGATGGAGATTGAGTGTCGTAATGATGGCACGATAATCAATGCAATGTTACGATAAATAATCGCATTAAATTCTGTTGGGGTAATTTCTCGACCAGTTGCTGCAAGTTCATCAGGAAGGGACTTTGCTCGCTAGAGATAAGCACTGACAAACAAGTGTTTTTTTTTTTTTTTTTTTTTTTTAGTTCTTGGAGTTCTATATTTAGCTGCAATTGACGATTTTGTGAAACTAATCCAAAGGCATGATGGAGGGCTTGCCACACTTTAGAAGAAGTGGTTAAACCAATGACATTTGGGAAGATTTCCTTTGTAAGAGAAGATAATAACCAAGAAAGGAGCATTTGGTCATGTTGAAACCAGGTTTGGCACTCTGGATTTGGAACTTGTTGATCTGGTGTGGTAGTGGAAGCAATAGTTTTAGGAGATGCAGTAGAGGTACCATCAACGAAATTATGATAATTATGATAATTAAGGAGAGGAATAAACTGGGTTTTCCAAGCAAGAAAATTCTTAGTAGTGAGCTTAACAAAAAATGTGTGATTAGTAGTGGTGGAAGAAATAGTTGAACTTGCCATTGTTAATTGAGAATTAGAAGATTGGGGTGTAATGCTCATGGCTCTTATACCATGTGAAAGTAATTAACATGAGAAAGGTTTCTTGTGTTCACTATCTAATGTACATAACATATTTATATAGCTTTGGTATATGATAAAATGACTACAGCCAAAGGGAGAGGTTAAGATAAACTACAATTTGTTAAGGATGAATACTAAATAAATCCAAGTACAAAGTATATCAGTAATAGATAAAAGCTCGGCTTATTTTGATTCATTTAGAAAATGAGTTGACATTGAACTAAATTTTTAGGCTAATTTAATAAAAGAGTCAAGCTTAAACTTTATAATGTTCAGCTCATTAAGGTTCTTGAGCCAACTTATTTGTAGGCTCGTGAGTTGGCTCAAGAGTAGGCTTGTTAAATAGGCCTGTGAACGAACTTGTTTGTAAAAATCTTTATGTTATTTATTATATTTCATTATATTATAAATATTTATTATTTTATTTATGAATGTTCTAAAAATAATATATTGTTTAAAATTATGATATAATCAATATATAATATAAAATGTATTTATTAAATATAATTATTTATAATTTAAATTTAATTTTTTAAGCTTTTTTCTTATAGGAGAGCTAATCAAAATTATGTAATTTAAACTTCATACCCTAAACCTGAAACTCACTCTATGAATGAGTCGAGCTATTCGCAAACTGCTTTAGAGTCAGTTTGATAAAAAGCTCAATTTGGCTCCACTTATTTAGATCTCATTTTCTATACAAGCAAAGCTTGAGTTTATGGATATTCAACTTGGCTCAACGTGAGTTAAGCTTGAGTTCAAAAAATTTTTGACAAACCAAGTCTAACTCTTCAATGCTCGGCTCAACTCAGTTCGATTCATTTACACACTGAAACTTACCTTCAAAAATATTATTATAGGCAATTTTCACAGTGAAAATGCCATTCTTAGAGTAACCCCATAAAATTCTATTAGGATTGAGTACTTAGTAAGGGAAGAATGGTGTCACACCCTACCCCTCTATAAGGCATAATATGATTTCGTAGTATACCTAATGAATTACCAACTCCGTCTACTGATAACCCATTAAATACACTACAAGGGATTTTAAAAACTTTTCTTACTTCTTTTACAGTGGTGAGCACTACTTACAGGTGTTAAAAACTTTTGTGAACTGAAGTGAAACAGCTAACTCATGGCATGATATCATAATCTCTGAAGGGCATTTCAATGAACTGAAGTGAACTGAAGTGATTGTCTTCAGCCTACAGTCAATCATGGCATGATGCCTAGCTAACCAATCCATGCCCAAGATGATATCATAATCTCTGAAGGGCATTTCAATGAAATCAGACAGAAAAGTGTGTCCTTGGATCACCAAAGGACAATCTCTATATATTCTATTAACCCTGACCTCCTGTCCTAGCGGACTTGTTACTAGCACATCAAAGTCCATTTTTGTACATGGAACAGCAATGCAATCAATGATGCTAACACTCACATAAGAATGGGTAGAACCCGGATCAAATAACACAAACACATCTTGATTAAAAGTTGAGAAGGTACCAGCCACAACATCAGATGTCTCCGCCTCTTCCCTTTGTCTCATTGCATAGACTCTGACCGGAGCACTATCTTGCTCTGAATGTTTCATTATGCCTTGGCTGCCTGCTGGGCTACCTCTACCCCTACCTCTACCTCTGCTGGGTGGTTGTGAACTCGTGACAGTGGCTCAATCGACCCTCTGCAGTAGTAGGAGGTGGTCCAACTCTGCGACTACTGGTGCAGTCCTAAGCAAAGTGTCCTGTGCCTCCACAATTATAACAGGCTCCAATAGCCTTGTACCATATCCCACCATGATTTCTTCCATAAGTTTCACATTGGCGGGGAGGGTAGGAACCTCTGGTACTCTGCTGACCAGATAGGGGAGGCTTCTGTCCTGAATATCTTCCCCTACCAGATTTCTTGCCACCTCTGCTGTGTCCCCCATGATTCTTCCTCTTTCCAGTAGGACTACTGGAACTCTGTTCTACTGATTTTCCCTCTTTCTCTGTCTTCTCTGATTTCTTTTTCTCAGAAGCAGCTTCATACTCAATTCTTTCTAACTCTAGAGCTTGAGAAATAAGTTCAGAGAAGTTAGTGTGTTTGAAGCCGACTACTTGTAATCTGATACTGAGCTTCAAGCTAGTTTCAAACCTCTTGCATCTCTCCCTGCTGGTAGAAAGTAGACTCACTGCATAATGGCTCAGGCGGGAAAATTCTCTTTCATACTCAGCCACTGATCTGCCCCCCTGTTTTAGACTTAGGAACTCTTGTAGCTTCTGGTCTACATAAGCATCAGGGATATATTTTTGTCTGAATTCCCTGAGGAAGTCATTCCATGTTAGCACTGCAGGTTCTACCAGACTGTGGGGAATGGTTTTCTACCAGTCATAAGCATCCCCCTGTAGTAGAGATACTGAGTATTCAAATCTGAGCTCCTCTGTGCAATGCAGTTTCTTGAATACCCTATCCATCCTCTCTAACCACTGTTCAGCTTCTAGAGGATCTACTATCCCCTTGAACTCTGTAGCCCCATACTTTATCAATTTGTCATACTGCCTAGTAGGAGACTGTGGTTGTACCACTGGTGTCTGTATTGGGACTTGAGTAGGCACATTACCAGCCATTTGTTGGAACATTACAGCCATCTGCTGAGCGAACTAAGTAGGAAACTGCGGTACTGCAGGGGCTAGTGCTGCTGAACCACTAACATGGTGTAGGCCTGGGGCATCCCCTTGCACCTCAGCCTCAATAGATTGATCGACTGAACGATCACCTTCTTCCATAGTCAATGCGAGGATTTTAGATCTCCTGAACAAATAACACAAGGAGATTTCCTCCCGTTAGTGCATATTTATAATGTAATGTACTGTATGTATCAAACAATGATGTTGAGCAGTTGTACTATGAAGAAAGAATATTCAAGTAACAGGTGAAAACAAAATTTAAAAACTAGCTCTGATACCACTAAAACAAGTCACACCCTACCCCTCTGTAAGGCATAACATGATCCCGTAGTATACCTAATGAATTACCAACTCCGTCTACTGATAACCCATTAAATACACTACAAGGGATTTTAAAAACTTTTCTTACTTCTTTTACAGTGGTGAGCACTATTTACAGGTGTTAAAAACTTTTGTGAACTGAAGTGAAACAGCTAACTCATTTGGACTATTAGTAATTTCTGTAAAAAATTTGGCAGAGTGCCATCTGTATTTTGGATATGATTCTTGAAAAACTCATTAAAAGCATTTCAATATATTTCCAAATCTCAACTCCAACATATTTCTCAACTCAAATCCACAGTAATTTTTCAAAGACTGAGATACAAGAAATATAATACAATTTTTACAAGTCAAAATAACTCATAATTTACTTTACAACTTCTATTTAAAATTTTAATTTACAATTGCTCATAACCAAAATCAATTTGTACATACAAAGTGAACATACATTACTGAGACAAAATGCAAAATGTGGTATACTCGTTATACCCAAAATCTCTCATTGGATGTACTAGCGGCCTAGTCTGTCTCTGTCTGTCTGCTACTGCGACAAAGAATAAAGCTATCACGAGACAATGTCTCAGTGGTGCACAACATTAACCAAATACAACTTTAAATCACAATTCACAAATTATATAAATAGTGGATACTTAAAACCATAGTTAAATTCAAGACAGTAAATGTCAACAAGAATTTAAACTCCATTTCTCAATATCACAATAATTTCAATAAATCAAATCATGATTAAATTCAAAAGACAGTGAATGTTAATAAGAATTTAAATTCATCTCACAATCTCACAATACATATCAATCTGTCTACCTGCGACAGCAATAAAAAGCTATCGCTGAGACAATATCTCAGTGGTGCACAACATTAATCAAATACAACTTTAAATCACAATTCACAAATTATATAAATAGTGGATACTTAAAACCATAGTTAAATTCAAGACAGTAAATGTCAACAAGAATTTAAACTCCATTTCTCAATATCACAATAATTTCAATAAATCAAATCATGATTAAATTCAAAAGACAGTGAATGTCAATAAGAATTTAAATTCATCTCACAATCTCACAATACATATCAATAAATCACACACAGCTTAATCATGTTCCAAAGTTCAATTCGTCCCAAAAGTCAATGACCAATGAGGAATAACATAGCTAGCTAGCAAAAATATGAGTACTCATCCAATTCGTCCTCAACAGGCACACACCTCAACACTTCAGCCAGAGAGGGAATTCAATTCGTCCCACTAGACAAGCTAGTGAGGAATACAATCAATATACATGATAGCTGTGGTTTCAAACCATTTCCAATACTTTTCAATCAATAAGTATCCATTAATATCATTCAAACAATTTCTCACAGTTTCAAACCATTTACAATGCTTTTCAAGCAATAAATATCCATTCAAACACATTTCCACAATTTAAAATAATAATGTACAAATAGTCATAATTTATTTCAATTGAAAAATTCAAAAGAAATAGTTGTTGTGCACAAACATCTAATAACTGTCTCCTGGTCTTGACTCAGTGTTTCCTTCCCTTTTCCTGAGTCTTTGCTAACTGAGAAACACAATTTGAAGTGTTTCAGTACTTAATTAAACTGTCTCTAACGATAATGTTTGATAAATAATTCACTGAATTCAAATATTTGCTTAGTCAACCTAATATGTCTACCCTCGATGCATTCTAGGTAAATTAGGTTTTAATGTTATTAATATGTCACATTCGATAGTATTTTAGAGTTGGTACATGTTACCAAGTTCATTTCTGTATATACTACATTTTCTTGCAATTTGCTGGATTTCGGGATACTAGTTTGACCTAGCCGGACGACCTAGTTCCCTCGGTTTTCGGGTTTCGGTCAAAACTACAAACTTGTAGATCTATGTCTTATGGAATGCGGGGCAAAATTTCAGGTCATTCTGAGTTATGTAGACCAAGTTATGGTCATTTTACTATTGCTGGTCAAATGGCATCAAATTTGGTCACTTTAGGTCATTTTAGGTTTGGCCAGTTTTTGGACCCGAACTTGTGCAAGCTGTTTGACTTGCTTATGGTCATTTCTGGGCTTTTGTGTCTCCATAAGACTTGTAGATATGGGTCTTAGCTATTCATGGTTAAAATTTCAGGTCAGTTGGACCTGTTTTGAGTGAGTTATGGCCTAAACACTAATTGCTGCCCAAATGGTCAGTTTTCAGGCCTCAATTACACTTAATCCGGATTTGGTCATTTTTCAAGCTACCTTGCAAACAGAATTTTGGTATGCTTCCTTCATGAAAGTTGGCACATTTTGTGCCTAATTTTACCTCCAATTGGTCTCATACCAATTGGAGTTACACATTTAGAGTTATAGGCTGAAATGCATACTGTCCTTAAATACATTGCTTAACATCTATCAATTGCACATTTACCTTGCTATAAGTCCACTTCTCTTCCCCATTCTGATTTGGTACATTACCAAAACCATTTATCATTTCACATTAAAGTCACTTTGGGCAGAATACAAATATCCTCAATACACCAAATGAAACTCTAATTCACAAAGTCCAATTACAACAATATATGCACATAAACACTCCTAATTATTACATACAATTTCCACAACCAATTTACATACATATTCATCAATCCTCAATGTCACAATTCACCCAATATCTTCATGAATTTAAACATTCATCAAGAAGTCTCAAGGCTGCCGAAATGCTCCAAATTGCCAAAGTTTCCCATAATTTCTTCCACTTCAATTCCAAATGCACAATCACCACATATACATGGAAATAACTTACTAGGACATTAAATCACCCTACTCAACATAAATTTCCATCAAATATATGTATGAATATTTCATTAAATATACAACTCCATGGCTGTCCAAACTGGATATATTAATAACTCCTCAAAACTTTAAAATTTCTTCACAAATTAAACACCCATAACGTGCTTACAAACTTTAACAAAGCAATATTCAAAAACACAAACTTACCTATTGTTGGGACTTGTTAAATCTTCACTAAACTTCCTTGATTTTGCTATCAAACTCTTCCTTGTGATGTGGGGATAATCTTTAATGAAGCAACCTAGGTGTTTGGAGGTAAAATGAAGAGGAGGATGAAGCTTAAAGCAAAACGGCAATTGAGGGTTTCAAGCTCTTCATTTCAGCATGGATGAACTAAATGAGGAAGATGAAGATGCAGATTGTATAATGGGTGTACACCTGCCATTTAGTTCTTAATTTATTCCATAGTGGTCCACTTACACAAATTAATTCATATTATATGTTTAACTTTCATTTATTCCACATTAAACCCATAATTTTTGCTATTTACTTTAGGTACCATCAATTTAATTTTTTATTATATTTTCCAAGTGTAATATTATTTATTTTTAATGGACATTTAGGTCAAAAGAAAATTCGGGATGTCGATTGACTACAATGCCCCTGTTCGGGTTACATTCCCGATTTTTTTTGTAACACCAGTTTTGTCCGTTTTTCGATTTCCCACTTTTCTTTGTACTAATTATTTAATTTTTATTTAATATTTCTAATGATATTTATACTTCAATAGGGGTGTATTTAAGTCCTAAAAATATTTTCCAGGGTTCCCCGCGGTCCAGGGCTAGTCAACGGTCCACGCCGTGACTTCCCGGTGCGGTCACCCATCGCTAGGGTTCTCGGCTCGTTTAACTTGGTTACATTTCTTTGCTATTATTTTTCCTTTGTTTTTCTTGTATTTTCTCTTCTTGTACTTCATTATTTTATGTCTCCTCACACATATCGAAGTGTAGTTCTAGGCATCCTAACTGTCCGGATAACACTGGTCACCGGAACAGTAGTACGCACTACCGAACATAAGGGTGTTACAATTCTCCCCCCCTTAAATAAATTTCGTCTCGAAATTTTACCTGGCATTAGTCTCTGAACAGCTGTGGGTGCTGTCTCCTCATATCCTCTTCACGTTCCCAAGTAGCTTCCTGGCCTGAATGATGGTTCCACAGCACTTTAACCAGGTGTATCTGTTTGTTCGTCAGCTGCTTCACCTCATAAGCCAGAATTTTTATGGGTTCTTCCTCATATGAGAGGTCTGGATTTACCTTAATCTCTTCAACTGATAGTACATGAGATGGGTCAGATCTATACCTCCTTAACATGGACACATGGAAGACATTGTGTGTTCTTGCTAACTCTGGAGGTAATGCCAACCGATATGCCAAAGGACCCACTCTTTCCAGAACCTCATATGGTCCGATGAAATGAGGACTCAGTTTCCCCTTTCTGCCAAATCTCATAATTCTCTTCCAAGGAGAAACTTTGAGGAATACTTTATCACCCACTGCATACTCAATATCTCTTCTCTTCAGATCAACGTAGGACTTCTGATGGTCTGATGCAGCCTTGAGTCTATCTCTGATCAATCTAATCTTTTCCTCTGTCTGCTGAACAATTTCTAGTCCAATCATCTTCCTTTCACCTATTTCATCCCAACATAAGGGAGTTCTGCACTTTCTGCCATACAAAGCTTCATATGGAGGCATCCCAATGCTTGATTGGTAGCTGTTGTTATAAGCAAACTCAATCAAAGGCAAGTGTGTATCCCAACTACCTTCAAATTCAATCACACAAGCCCGTAGCATATCCTCCAATATCTGAATAACCCTCTCGGGTGGCCATCCATGCTGGGTGGAATCTTTGTCTTTGAAGTTCAATCTAGTTCCTAGGGCTCTCTGAAGACTACCCCAGAATCTAGAAGTGAACCTAGGATCTCTGTCAGACACAATTGATACTGGCACTCCATGCAGTTTTACAATCTCATATATGTACAATTTGGCCAATCTTTCCAGGCTATAGTCCATCCGCACTAGCAAAAAGTGAGCAGACTTGGTCAATCTGTCAACTATAACCTATACTGCATCATGACTACTCTGTGTCCTTGGAAGTCCTGTAACAAAATCCATAGTTATGCGTTCCCATTTCCACTCTGGTACTGACAAAAGATGTAACAAACCAGCTGGAACTTGATGTTCTGCCTTTACTTGCTGACAAGTTAGGCATTTGGAAACAAACTCAGCTATATCCCTCTTCATACCCATCCACCAGTAATGCTCTTTCAGCCCTCTGTACATTTTAGTTCCACCAGGGTGCATAGCAAATGGAGACTCATGTGCTTCCTTCATAATGATCTGTCTCAATTCCACATCACTAGGAACGCACACTCTGCCCTGATGTAGCAATAAACCATCATCTCTCATAGAAAATTCAGGTTTCTTGCCCTGCTGGACTTCTTTCAGTAGCTTCTGATATTTTTCATCACTCTGAGCAGCCATTCTGATCTGATCAATCAACACTGGCTGTACATGCCATGCAACTACTGTCTGTCCCTCATCATCAATCTCTAAACTGGCATGCTGTGCTTTCAATTCATATACCATGGACAAAGGAGAAACTCTGAGACTTGCCATAGTCTTGCAACTTAAGGCATCAGCCACCACATTTGCTTTCCCTAGCTGATAGTCTATTAAGCAATCATAATCTTTAATGAGTTCTAACCATCTCCTTTGCCTCAAATTCAATTCCTTCTGGGTGCCCAAATACTTCAAGCTCTTGTGATCTGTGTAAATGTAGCATTTCTCCCCATACAAATAGTGTCTCCAGATCTTCAGAGCACAAACAATAGCTGCTAGTTCCAGATCATGTGTTGGGTAGTTCCTCTCATGCGGTTTCAGTTGGCGTGATGCATAAGCAATGACATTCCGATCTTGCATCAGCACACAGCCTAACCCATTGTGAGAAGCATCACTATAAACTGTGTATTCTTTACCCGGAGTAGGTAAAGTGAGAACTGGAGCTTCAGTTAAACACCTCTTCAACTCATCAAAACTCTGCTGACATTTATCTGTCCACTGAAATTTTACATCTTTCCGAAGCAGCTTGGTTAGTGGAGAAGATAACATAGAAAACCCCTTCACAAACCGACGGTAATATCCAGCTAAACCCAGAAAACTGCGAACTTCTGTGATATTCCTGGGTGGCTTCCAATTAAGGATAGCTTCTACCTTGCTAGAATCTACCTTGATCCCTTCAGCTGACACAACATGTCCCAAAAAGGAGATTTCTTTTAGCCCAAATTCACATTTCGACAATTTGGCGTATAGCTGTTTCTCCCTTAAAGTCTGCAGTACAATCCGCAAATGTCTGTCATGCTCCTCTGCATCCCTCGAGTATATCAAAATGTCATCAATAAACACCACCACAAATTGATCAAGATATGGTCTGAAGATAGTGTTCATCAGATCCATAAAAGCAGCTGGAGCATTTGTTAACCCGAATGGCATTACTAGAAACTCATAGTGGCCATACCGAGTTCTGAAAGCAGTTTTTGGAATACTCTGCTCTTGCACCTTCAACTGATAATAACCAGATCGCAAATCAATTTTGGAGAATACAGCTGCACCCTTCAACTGATCAAACAGATCATCTATGCGAGGCAATGGATATCTATTCTTTATTGTCACCTTATTCAACTGCCGGTAGTCAATGCATAAGCGGAGAGTACCATCCTTCTTCTTAACAAACAACACTGGTGCTCCCCAAGGTGACACACTAGGGCAGATGAAGCCCTTTTCAAGTAATTCTTGCAATTATATCTTCAACTCCTTCAACTCTGCTGGTGCCATTCTGTATGGCGTTATGGAGATTGGATCCACACCAGGCATAACATTAATTTCAAACTGCACTTCTCTTTCCGGAGGTAGTCCTGGCAATTCATCAGGAAACACATCTGGAAAGTCATATACTGTAGGGATGTCCTTCAATGCTGGACTCACCTCTTTGGTGTATACCACATGTGCCAAATATGCTTCACACCTCTTTCTGATCATTTTTCTGGCTAGTGCAGCCGAAATGATGTTTGATGGCAATAACTGCCTCTCCCCATGTATTACCACATCACTGTACTGAGGGAGACCAAAAGTGACTGTCTTCAGCCTACAGTCAATCATGGCATGATGCCTAGCTAACCAATCCATGCCCAAGATGATATCATAATCTCTGAAGGCCATTTCAATGAAATCAGACAGAAAAGTGTGTCCTTGGATCACTAAAGGACAATCTCTATATATTCTATTAACCCTGACCTCCTGTCCTAGCGGACTTGTTACTAGCACATGAAAGTCCATTTTTGTACATGGAACAGCAATGCAATCAATGATGCTAGCACTCACATAAGAATGGGTAGAACCCAGATCAAATAACACAAACACATCTTGATTAAAAGTTGAGAAGGTACCAGCCACAACATCAGATGTCTCCGCTTCTTCCCTTTGTCTCATTGCATAGACTCTGACCAGAGCACTATCTTGCTCTGAATGATTCACTGTGCCTTGGCTGCCTGCTGGGCTACCTCTACCCCTACCTCTACCTCTGCTGGGTGGTTGTGAACTTCTGGTGACAGGGCTCTGAACTGACCCCTCTGCAGTAGTAGGAGGTGGTCCAACTCTGCGACTACTGGTGCAGTCCTTAGCAAAGTGTCCTGTGCCTCCACAGTTATAACAGGCTCCAATAGCCTTGTAGCATATCCCACCATGATTTCTTCCACAAGTTTCACATTGGCGGGGAGGGTAGGAACCTCTAGTACTCTGCTGACCAGATAGGGGAGGCTTCTGTCCTGAATATCTTCCCCTACCAGATTTCTTGCCACCTCTGCTGCGTCCCCCATGATTCTTCCTCTTTCCAGTAGGACTACTGGAACTCTGTTCTACTGATTTTCCCTCTTTCTCTGTCTTCTCTGATTTCTTTTCTCGAAGCGACTGGACTCAATTCTTTCTAACTCTAGAGCTTGAGAAATAAGTTCAGAGAAGTTAGTGTGTTTGAAGCCGACTACTTGTAATCTGATACTGGGCTTCAAGCCAGTTTCAAACCTCTTGCATCTCTCCCTGCTGGTAGAAAGTAGACTCACTACATAATGGCTCAAGCGGGAAAATTCTCTTTCATACTCAGCCACTGATCTGCCCTCCTGTTTCAGACTTAGGAACTCTTGTAGCTTCTGGTCTACATAAGCATCAGGGATATATTTTTGTCTGAATTCCCTGAGGAAGTCATTCCATGTTTGTCACACCTTACCCCTCTGTAAGGCATAACATGATCCCGTAGAATACCTAATGAACTACCGAACTTCACCTACCGATAACTCATTAAGTACCCTACAAGGGATTTTAAAACAATTTTCTTATCTTTGACAAGTGGTGAGCATTTCTAATAAGTATTTAAAACATTTAGTTAAAATTAAAACTAATTAATATTTTTGCCCATTTTAGTTTTCCGCAAATCTTAAAAAAATTTTGACAGAGTTTCCTCTGTATTTTGACAAAACCGTTCTTCGAATACCTGTAAAAAGCATTTCTAAAAGTTTTTCTCAACTAATACTTCGGTTTCACAATCAAACTCAATCAATTTCTCAAAATTCACAAGTTCAATAGTTCTCAAAATACTGTCAATCAATATCATTCATATTTCATTAAAAACAAAATAATTTATACACAACCTTACAAATTTATATCAAAAGAAACACAAACTAAACCTTATTACAAACTTCATACAAATTTGTGTACAAGTTGCTCAAGACCCATTTTTACATGTCCATACATTTATGTGCAATATATACATCAAAAGAAATATTTACAGTTAGGGTATAAATTATACCCGAAGGCTTCAAGCTGATGACTTCACACACCTCAAGACTCACTTTGCTCCTCTAGTCTCTGATTCTGATAAAGAATAAAGCTATCACGAGTACTAGGACTCAGTGGTGCACAATATACTAAAATAATCTTTATGCAAAACTTAAAGCACATTCATTCAAAAATTTGGCTAAACATGAAAATTAAATACAATCATGCATTGTAAGATTTTACATGTAAACCAAGTTCATTTCAAAGTATCAAAACACATTTCATAAAACCCACAGTTAGATCACGCCATTCGAAACAAATAGAATCTCAATAGCTAGAGGCTAAAGAGAAATCATATCACAAGGCTAGCTAGCTCAAATATATGGATATCCATTCACATCCTCTTCTACTGGCACGCCTCAACACTTCTCCAGAGAAGGAATCAAAATTCAAAACTAATTACCCCCACTAGTCGTGCTATTGAGGTGTTCAAATATGTGGTCATGACACTGTGGTTTCATAACTTATCTTAACAATTTGCTAAACATTGTCTTTTCAAATATACATAATAACTTTCAACAATTTAGATCAAACATCATAAGAATGCCATAATCCGATATTTCATATTATTCAAAACGATATGCAAAAGATGATTATAAAAGTATATGTTGTGCACAAACCTCAAACGAGTCGTCCCTTAGCCTCGACTCGGTTCCTCGGGTTCCTTCCCGATATTCTTTTCAACTGAAACACACAATTTTACAATGTTTCAGTACTAGAACTTAACACAGATCCAAAATAAATTTAGCTTCATAATTTCCTAGCTCTAACGTGCTAAATTCGACGTTCTTTAAATTTTGTGTTTCGGGTTACTATTTACTGCACTATTGAAGTCAAATAGTTGACTTTCTAAGACTTAATAGTTATGGGAACTCCAACTTCACCCACATACCACATTTTGGTCATTAAACTTGTTGGTTTTAGTCATTTTCTCAAAGCTTAGGTCATTTTGGCAAAATTGTAAATTTTCGGTTTTGGTTCTCCGAAGTTGCACTATTCCATTGGTCGATCTACTGTTGGAATTTAACAAAACTTCCTTCATAGAAAATGTTCCTTATTGTCTTAAGTGTATTCTCATTTTTGGATCACCTCAATCGGAGTTTTGTAGCTCAAGTTATGGCCAAAATAAGTTTACTGTTCACGTGTACTGTTTATACTGAGATTTTGGTGCTGACAGATTTTTGGTCCAACTTTGGTCAATAATTTGATCAAGTTAAGTTCATAATTTGGTCTCACTTTCTTCACATGAAATGTTGTACTATGTCTTAGGTTTCCATCGGTTCAAGAATCGCCTAAATCCGAGTTTTCTAGAGGGAGTTATAGCCATCCATACATTGCTGCTCAATGAAAATTCTGCAGAGTCGCAGGTTTGGTAGCCTAACTTTGCTCAATAATCTGAATGGGTTAATGGCATAATTTGGGGTGATGTTCTTCATGAAAGTTTTAGATCTATATGCCCTCTAACCCCTGGCCAAATTTCAGGTCAATTTGACCTGTCTAACTCGAGTTATGACCAAATGAACAGTTACTGTTCATTTGGTCAGTTTAGTGCAGTGGCAGCCTGCTATCAACTCACTTTGGTCAATTGTTTCACCAAGTTTTGGTCAGTTTTTTGCCATGGTTCCTTAATGAAAATTGTGCTCTTTTATGTCTATTTTCATCTCCAATTGGTGGCATATCAATTGGACTTGTAAAATTTGAGTTTTGGTCCTTCAAATTGGGTTTGGTCATGCTGCCTGCAGCATGACCATTGACCTACGAATTTGGTTTAATTTCCTACCATTCCCACACAACTTATTTGGTCATTATTAACCATTTTTCAGTCCACAATTTGTCAAAGATATCATTTATGCATTTCTCCAAAATTTTGCCTCAAAACCCTAACATTCAAACCCTAGCTCTTCCATCTCATGCATTAAATCACAACTAGTGCACTTAACCTTAACCATTCACTAATCAAAGCTTTTAAACTTATTCTAATGCATCAAATTCATGTAAATCATACTCCTCTCAAGCTGCCCAAATTTCAGTTTGGTCCTTCTCCCATGTTTTTATTTCATTTCATAACTTCTAAGCTCATGTCAACCATTGCATATGCATTTAAAGAAGTAATATAATGAGTTAACACACTAACCTTTCTTAAATCTTCAAAACCCTAACTTTTATTCTTCTTTCTTTCTTTCTTTCTTGCTCAATCCTCTTCTCAAGTTGCCTAAATAAGCTTTAACTATGGTGGCTAATTTTTCTATGGTGAAATTTTATGATATACAAGCTCAAAATTGAGCTTTAATGGAGTTTGTGGAGATGGAGAGTTAAGAAAAAGAGAGAGATGAGAGAGGAGATGAAGGTTGACGGAAATGAAGAAGAAAAAAAAACCAATTTCTTTTCTTTTTATTTTGCTTATGCAAGACCACAAAGTCCAAATTTAATAATTCATTTAATTAATTCTTTTATGACATCACCTTTGACTTTTCTAACTTCTTTCTTTTCTTTTTTTTCTATTTATTTTTTTCTATTAGTTCTTTAATTTAATTCTCGATTCAAATTTTCTTTTCTGATTTTATTTGTGATTAGGTCGAGTCACTTTAGGGTCAATTGACCAAATCGCCCCTCCCCGGTTCATCCCGGTTTGCAAATAATCCAATATTTCTTCTGGCTCCCTGACCTAATTATTTGACTGACTTAACAGCTCTTTTTCGTGATTTTCTCTTTTCCACTGTGTTCATAAGGGTCCTAAGGACCGCAGCGTCACTTTTTACGGTTCGAAATTTGAGTTTAAAATGACTTCGCAGTCGTTCCCGAGGAGGTCACTCATCGCTGTGACTCTTGGCTCATTTAACCTCTTATGTTCTGTTTTTCTTATTTATAGTTAACTAATTAAACATTACTAATTATTTGTGTTTATGGTTTCTCAAATTGTCTTAAGTGTGGCCCTAATCCCATTAATTGTCCGGATCGACACCGGTCACCGGAACAGTGAAATATACCAGGCTATACCAATAGGGGTGTTACAATGTTAGCACTGCAGGTTCTACCAGACTGTGGGGAATGGTTTTCCACCAGTCATAAGCATCCCCCTGTAGTAGAGATACTGAGTATTCAAATCTGAGCTCCTCTGTGCAATGCAGTTTCTTGAATACCCTATCCATCCTCTCTAACCATTGTTCAGCTTCTAGAGGATCTACCGTCCCCTTGAACTCTGTAGCCCCATACTTTATCAATTTGTCATACTGCCTAGTAGGAGACTGTGGTTGTACCACTGGTGTCTGTATTGGGACTTGAGTAGGCACATTACCAGCCATTTGTTGGAACATTGCGACCATCTCACGAGCGAACTAAGCAGAAATCTGCAGATGCTGCAGGGTCTTGTCACAACCACTGACATTGTGTAGGCCTGGGGCATCCCCTTGCACCTCAGCCTCAATAGATTGATCGACTGAACGATCACCTTCTTCCATAGTCAATGCGAGGATTTTAGATCTCCTGAACAAATAACACAAGGAGATTTCCTCCCGTTAGTGCATATTTATAATGTAATGTACTGTATGTATCAAACAATGATGTTGAGCAGTTGTACTATGAAGAAAGAATATTCAAGTAACAGGTGAAAACAGAATTTAAAAACTAGCTCTGATACCACTAAAACAAGTCACACCCTACCCCTCTGTAAGGCATAACATGATCCCGTAGTATACCTAATGAATTACCAACTCCGTCTACTGATAACCCATTAAATACACTACAAGGGATTTTAAAAACTTTTCTTACTTCTTTTACAGTGGTAAGCACTATTTACAGGTGTTAAAAACTTTTGTGAACTGAAGTGAAACAGCTAACTCATTTGGACTATTAGTAATTTCTGTAAAAAATTTGGCAGAGTGCCATCTGTATTTTGGATAACAGTTCTTCAGAAAACCTGTTAAAAGCACTTCAATATATTTCCAAATCTCAACTCCAACATATTTCTCAACTCAAATCCGCAGTGATTTTTCAAAGACTGATATACAAGAAATATAATACAATTTTTACAAGTCAAAATAACTCATAATTTACTTTACAACTTCAATGTACAATTTTAATTTACAACTGCTCAAAACCAAAAACAATATGTACATATAGTGAACATACATTACAGTACAAAATACAAAATGTGGTATACTCGTTATACCCAAAAATCTCTCGCTGGATGTACTAGCAGCCTAGTCTGCTGCCCTGTCTGTCTGTCTACCTGCGACAGCAATAAAAAGCTATCGCTGAGACAATGTCTCAGTGGTGCACAACATTAACCAAATACAACTTTAAATCACAATTCACAAATTATATAAATAGTGGATACTTAAAACCATAGTTAAATTCAAGATAGTAAATGTCAACAAGAATTTAAACTCCATTTCTCAATATCACAATAATTTCAATAAATCAAATCATGATTAAATTCAAAAGACAGTGAATGTCAATAAGAATTTAAATTCATCTCACAATCTCACAATACATATCAATAAATCACACACAGCTTAATCATGTTCCAAAGTTCAATTCGTCCCAAAAGTCAATGACCAATGAGGAATAACATAGCTAGCTAGCAAAAATATGAGTACTCATCCAATTCGTCCACAACAGGCGCACACCTCAACACTTCAGCCAGAGAGGGAATTCAATTCGTCCCACTAGACAAGCTAGTGAGGAATACAATCAATATACATGATAGCTGTGGTTTCAAACTATTTCCAATACTTTTCAATCAATAAGTATCCATCAATATCATTCAAACAATTTCTCACAGTTTCAAACCATTTACAATGCTTTTCAAGCAATAAATATCCATTCAAACACATTTCCACAATTTAAAACAATAATGTACAAATAGTCATAATTTATTTCAATTGAAAAATTTAAAAGTAATAGTTGTTGTGCACAAACCTCTGATAACTGTCTCCTGGTCTTGACTCAGTGTTTCCTTCCCTTTTCCTGAGTCTTTGCTAACTGAGAAACACAATTTGAAGTGTTTCAGTACTTAATTAAACTATCTCTAACGATAATGTTTGATAAATAATTCACTGAATTCAAATATTTGCTTAGTCAACCTAATATGTCGACCCTCGATGCATTCTAGGTAAATTAGGTTTTAATGTTATTAATATGTCACATTCGATAGTATTTTAGAGTTGGTACATGTTACCAATTTCATTTCCGTATATACTGCATTTTCTTGCAATTTGCTAGATTCCGGGATACTAGTTTGACCTAGCCGGACGACCTAGTTCCCTCGGTTTTCGGGTTTCGGTCAAAACTACAAACTTGTAGATCTATGTCTTATGGAACGCAGGGCAAAATTTCAGGTCATTCTGAGTTATGTAGACCAAGTTATGGTCATTTTACTATTGCTGGTCAAATGGCATCAAATTTGGTCACTTTAGGTCATTTTAGGTCATTTTAGGTTCGGCCAGTTTTTGGACCCGAACTTGTGCAAGCTGTTTGACTTGCTTATGGTCATTTCTGGGCTTTTGTGTCTCCATAAGACTTGTAGATATGGGTCTTAGCTATTCATGGTTAAAATTTCAGGTCAGTTGGACCTGTTTTGAGTGAGTTATGGCCTAAACACTAACTGCTGCCCAAATGGTCAGTTTTCAGGCCTCAATTACACTTAATCCGGATTTGGTCATTTTTCAAGCTACCTTGCAAACAGAATTTTGGTATGCTTCCTTCATGAAAGTTGGCACATTTTGTGCCTAATTTCACTTCCAATTGGTCTCATACCAATTGGAGTTACACATTTTGAGTTATAGGCTGAAATGCATACTGTCCTTAAATACATTGCTTAACATCTATCAATTGCACATTTACCTTGCTATAAGTCCACTTCTCTTCCCCATTCTGATTTGGTACATTACCAAAACCATTTATCATTTCACATTAAAGTCACTTTGGGCAGAATACAAATATCCTCAATACACCAAATGAAACTCTAATTCACAAAGTCCAATTACAACAATATATGCACATAAACACTCCTAATTATTACATACAATTTCCACAACCAATTTACATACATATTCATCAATCCTCAATGTCACAATTCACCCAATATCTTCATGAATTTAAACATTCATCAAGAAGTCTCAAGGCTGCCGAAATGCTCCAAATTGCCAAAGTTTCCCATAATTTCTTCCACTTCAATTCCAAATGCACAATCACCACATATACATGGAAATAACTTACTAGGACATTAAATCACCCTACTCAACATAAATTTCCATCAAATATATGTATGAATATTTCATTAAATATACAACTCCATGGCTGTCCAAACTGGATATATTAATAACTCCTCAAAACTTTAAAATTTCTTCACAAATTAAACACCCATAACGTGCTTACAAACTTTAACAAAGCAATATTCAAAAACACAAACTTACCTATTGTTGGGACTTGTTAAATCTTCATTAAACTTCCTTGATTTTGCTATCAAACTCTTCCTTGTGATGTGGGGATAATCTTTAATGAAGCAACCTAGGTGTTTGGAGGTAAAATGAAGAGGAGGATGAAGCTTAAAGCAAAACGGCAATGGAGGTTTTCAAGCTCTTCATTTCGGCATGGATGAACTAAATGAGGAAGATGAAGTTGCAGATTGTATAATGGGTGTACACCTGCCATTTAGTTCTTAATTTATTCCATAGTGGTCCACTTACACAAATTAATTCATATTATATGTTTATCTTTCATTTATTCCACATTAAACCCATAATTTTTGCTATTTACTTTAGGTACCATCAATTTAATTTTTCATTATATTTTCCAAGTGTAATATTATTTATTTTTAATGGACATTTAGGTCAAAAGACAATTCGGGATGTCGATTGACTACAATGCCCCTGTTCGGGTTACATTCCCGATTTTTTTTGTAACATCGGTTTTGTCCGTTTTTTGATTTACCACTTTTCTTTGTACTAATTATTTAATTTTTATTTAATATTTTTAATGATATTTATACTTCAATAGGGGTCTATTTAAGTCCTAAAAATATTTTTCAGGGTTCCCCGCGGTCCAGGGCTAGTCAACGGTCCACGCCGTGACTTCCCGGTGCGGTCACCCATCGCTAGGGTTCTCGGCTCGTTTAACTTGGTTACATTTCTTTGCTATTATTTTTCCTTTGTTTTTCTTGTATTTTCTCTTCTTGTACTTCATTATTTTATGTCTCCTCACACATATCGAAGTGTAGTTCTAGGTATCCTAACTATCCGGACAACACTGGTCACCGGAACAGTAGTACGCACTACCGAATATAGGGGTGTTACAAATGGTATAAATAACCATTAAAACAGAGTGAGGGAGGAATTGTTGAATAAAATTCCAATTCCAATCACTTGAGCCCATAGAATAGGTAGCCACTATATCCTCCCATGGATTTTAGTATAAGATCATTCAACGAGTGTTTTATCGGTAGGATTTCAAATATCACTCCAAAATCTAACTTCCAGACCATCACCTATAGCCCCAATGAACACTTGCTCTTATTAAATCCTAAGAGTTCTTTATGGCACACAAAAAAAAGAAAGGTGTTAGAACCTCTAAGAATCAATGGAATTTCTTCTGTATTAACCATATATTTAGACCTAAGTATCTAGACCCACAAAGATTGAGTATTAGTAATCAGACCCCATCATAACTTAAGTATAAAGGCTTGGTAAACTATGTTCATGTCCATAAACTCTAGCTAGGATCCACGATTCACTTAGCCCACTATATAATCACATAATTAATATGAATTATATCGATAAATCACAATCTATATGTATACCTTATAATTGTAGAATCAAATGCTCTATAAGTTATTGAAACATGAGAGTGCTTTAAAAGGACCAAGAAACCAACTACGTAACAAATGCTCTTTCCTGTTTTTCTACTATTTTATTTATAAGGAATTAAGTAAAACTTGTAATGCAAAATGGAAAGATGAAAATCTTAATACAATTTAGGAATTATATTCCATGTAAAATTAGGAAATTATAATTTCATTTATTTAGGAAGTTTATTATTATTATTATTATTATTATTATTATTATTATTATTATTATTATTATTATTATTATTATTATTATTAGGAAGTTTACTTAATTTAGTATTCCTCATTAGAATTTCTAACTTAATTAGGATTGTAAGCTTTGTAAATAGGGTTAAATCTTTTATTATTCAGTAACTTTGGACTACGATTATTATTGAAATTAATAAAATTATAGAGAATTAATTCTCTTTTTTTAAGGATTTGTTCCTTGTTCCTCTTTGTTTTACATCAATTTGGTATTAAAGTCCAAAATCGAACCACATTTCCATAGCTTTTGCAAACTTTCAAAGCCTTTAAACTATGTTCTTATTGTCCATTCAAAGCTCAATGTTCCTTCGAAATTCATAGCCTACTATTAAAAAAATCTTTAAAAACAAAGAAATAGTCTTGGAAAGAGTAACAACACCACCACTCCCTTTCAGTAAGACCCAGCACCGTCTGACCTTTAAGACCTAAAGACGATGCCACCAAATGATCGTTCTATTCCTAGCGATCCTCCCTACACAAGTTTAGTCATTGAAACAGACATACAGCCAAAGATCCAAACATGTCGAAAATGACTCAAATACCTCGTTGATTCTCACCTTTTTTTGGTATCTAACCTCAATAGCCCTTTTCCAGCTATCGATCTACCCATTCCTATGATCAGCAACCCATTCCAATGACTTCAGCTGCAAAACCTATTGAGTCGAGTTGAATTCAGTTTTGAATTCAATGAGACCCTAGCATCGCACTCTTCCCAAAGCTTCCCTTGAATTGGCTCGTTTCTCCTAGGTATATCATTGACTCGTTTCTGTAATAAGTTAGCTCACATCTGCTTACTGTGTGCTCCCTTGCATCTGATCTCTTTTTAGCATTGTTCAAGAGTCTTAGGCAAGAATGATTGTTCAATACTAGTATGAGCTTTTGATTTGTGTTTTCAAGACTTAATGATGTGGTTTGATAAAATGACTTCAATGATTTGTAACATCTTCACTTTAGCCTAACCGTACATTCTACTGTTCCGATGACTAAGGTCTGTCCGGACAGCTAGAATGTCTGGAATTGTATTTAAACAAGAGTGAGGAGTCATAAATAATTTAAATAAGTATAAGAAAAATTAAGAAAAAATTTTAGAAATAAAATACAATAAAGTTAAATGAGCCGGTGTCCCAGCGATGGGTGACCCAATAGGAAGTTTCGGTGAAGACAGCTAGTAGCCCTAAACCTAGGAGAAACCCCATGAAATAATTCCTGGGACTCCAGTAAAGAGTTATTGAGGTCTTGATGACAATAAATTGCTAAAAAAATCCAAGGAAAAATTAAATCAATCGGTACACATGATTTTAGCTCATTAAGCTAAACGGAGGGCAATTTGGTCATTTCACCTTTAGAGACAATTTTTATCAACTTTTCCATTTAAGTAAGTGAATTATATGACATAAAATATGAATAAATATTACAAAATATTTAATTAAAATTGCGTAAAAAAAATAAAGGAAAAGCTTAATAATTACATCATGCTTGTATAAGCATGATGCAATTAAAAAGGCCCAACCAATCAAAATGCAACAAGCCTTCTTAAAATAATTAAAAGAGATAAAAATTAATAAAAAAAAAAAATCAGACTTCATCTCCTTCTTCAGCTGGCCGAACCAGCTCCTCCCCATTTCCTACATTTTCCTTTTTGTCCAAGCTTGGATCTGTCCAAAACCCTAAGGCCCCAACACTAAAAATACTCCTTAGCTCCTCTTTAAGAGTATGGAAGCCAAGAATTGAAGGAATTCTTAAAGTTTCACAAGACTAAGTTTGACCCCAAAGAGGTTAGTGCCTAACTTTTGCTTCCTTTCTTTTTCATATGTTGAAACTAAGTTGAATGAAGGTGAAATTCATGAAAAATGATATAAATGATGCATGAATGAAGAATTGGATTTTCGGCCAGCTTTATGGGAATGGTAGTTTGATAGTTTTGATGGATTTGAAAGACTTAGAAATGGTGATTGATATGTAAACATAAATTAGAAATTTATTAGTTTGGTTAAT
Source organism: Hevea brasiliensis (assembly GCF_030052815.1). Taxonomy (NCBI): domain Eukaryota; kingdom Viridiplantae; phylum Streptophyta; class Magnoliopsida; order Malpighiales; family Euphorbiaceae; genus Hevea; species Hevea brasiliensis. The sequence continues at coordinate 79,821,923 of NC_079502.1, read as the reverse complement.
TTAATAAGTGATGGGTGAACCTAGAATTGGGAGTTAGGGTTTTGAGAAGAAAATTGGGGAATTGTTCAATTGATAGGAAATTAATGTTCTAATGGTCAATTAGTGACCATTTAAGGCAATTTGACCCTAATTTAGAATGAATTGTGGCTTTGAGAATTGATTTGGTATGCTGCCTTATGATTGTGATTCTGGACCCTTTGAGTCCAGTGTGTTTGGGCAGCTCTAATTGGACTTGTGTAGCTCCAATTGGTGCAAGGCCAATTGAATGTGAAATTTGACACATAATGCCACATTTTTTTTATGAAAAAACCCTGCCCATAAAACTAACCTAAGTTGCCCAAAAATTTGACCAAATCTGGGTAACACACATGCTGCCCTGGAAAAATGACCAAATGAACAGTATTTGTTCAATTGGTCAGAACACAGTGTAGAAAAGTCCAATTGACCTGAAATTTATATCAATAAAAAGCTTAGATAATTTAGGACAACATTCATGAAGAACACAACTCCAAATTCTGACTAGAACTTAATTAAATTGCCCACCAAAATCAGGACACCAAAACTGCCAGAATGGGATTCTGCCCAGAAATCCTGGGTAGATACCAATCCGGCCAGTCTTACTAAAATTAGCATAACTTGAGCTATAAAACTCCAAATGGAGTGATTCAATAAGGGAATTAAAGAAGACACATAAAGGAACAACTTTCATAGAAAATTTTGCCAAATTTCTACTGTAGCAATGACCAATGGAACAGAAAATTTAAGACATGAAATCTAAAAATTTTAAATAACTTACAATAAGCTTTGAAATGGTATTGGCAACAAATGCCAACACTTTTAGAATGCAAAATGTGGCATGTTGGTGATATTAAAACTAATATATCTATTGTCTATGAAAAAGTCAACATTTTAGTTGATTAAGGAGGAATAGTAACTATTGAACTTCAATTACAAAGAACCTCGCATTTAAATTTGTAATATGCCCTAATAGGCGTAGTGTGATTAGTTTGGATAGGTTGGCATGCCAATATGGTTCTGTTAGCAGTACTGCATATGGCTTTACGCCATTCTGTATTTTATGGCCTTTCGTGCCATTCTGAGATATAATAGCCTTTGGCTTTGTTGATTGTGTTTACTATACTTGGCCATGTGCCTAATGATTATTACAGCTTATTAGCTATTTTGATGCACACCGGAAGACACATTGTGACCGATGGTGTGACGGCCCGAGGTACTTGGTACCCAGTGCTAGTTTACCCATTTATCCAGTCCGTTCAATTTGTATAGGTTACTTGGGCATGGAAAAATATAAATGTAATTGAATTGATTATTAAAGGAAGTAAGGAAATTAAATATCAAGATAAAGAACAAGAATAATTTCAATAAAAAGAGACTCAAAATCATCATGAGAACGATTAATAAAATGCTAGAAAGATTTAATATCATAAGATGTAATTAGCCTACAAATAAACAATAAATTAGTAATTATTTATTTTCTTATATGTACAATAACTAGGAAATTTTTGCTTTTATTTGTATATTACATTTTCTTGTATTATGGCACCACCAAGCAAAAATGCTTAACGCATTAGATTTTCTATCACGTAGGTACTGGAGACACTGACGGAGAGCCTAGCAGACCCCAGACTGGGTGAGATTTACAGATTTGCATTAAGTACAGAGTCATCTCTATTTCAGTACATTCTTGGTAGAACTACTAGGCATCTTTTGGGATTTTATATTTTGTATTTTGTAATAAATATTAGTTTTTGTTCTGTACATTTGAAACTCATGTAATTATGTATTGATGTAATTATCTGTAAATTTGTGTTCATAAATAACATTTGAGTATTTATTTATAAATTGAGCATGATTATGATATGAATTGAATGAATGAAATTTGAGAAATTGTTGAGAAATGTTGAGAATGATTGGAAAAATATTTGGAAGTGTTTTCCACAGGTTCCAAAGAACTGTTTCCTCCATTTTTAGCTGGCACTCTGCCGGATTTTCTGTAAAATTTTCGAAACCTAAAATTAATTTAAAATTTCAATAAATGATGTAAAGGATATCAATTTCAAAAATTTCACTTAGTGACCCATAATTAAATAAATTAAGAAATTATAAGTATCAATAAGATAATATATAGTGCTCCGGAACACTGTGTGACATATCTTACTCGGCTACACTGTAGGCGGGTAAGGGGTGTCACATTTAGTGGTATCAGAGCACGGTTTAGACATTTCTGGCTCTAGATAGAGTCCATACCATGCATTGCATTCATAAGAGTCGAGGTGATACTAATGCAGATCTGTTTGTTTTACTTATTTTGGTTAGGATATGGACCTCACATCATAGAGAGCAGTCGATAAGGAGGTGGAGAGTCATGCTCCACTAGTGGTTGAAGCTGGAGGTAGGGGGGACCTGCTCCACCAGCACCAGAAGTGCCTATACAGCCTCCGCCGACTATGTTTCAGTAAATGGCAGAATTCTTCAGACAAATGGCCGGGGTTATGCCACCGCCACAGCCTCCACAGTAGAAGTCACATTTAGAAAAGCTCAAAAAATTTAGGGCTGTGGATTTCATAGGTAAGAAAGAAGATGACCCAATGGCGGCTGAGAATTGGCTAGACCGCACCATAAGCGTACTGAAGCAACTCCATTGCACCCCAGAGCTGAACTTGGAGGGTGCTGTGTCCCTGCTCCAAGATGATGCCTATCAGTGGTGGGATACAGTATCTAGTGAAATGTCCCCAGAGCAGATAACTTGGGAGTTCTTCCTTGTGAAGTTTAGGAAGAAGTACATTGGAAGTGTGTATCTAGAAGATAGAAGAAGAGAGTTCATTAGTTTGAGACAGAGATAGCTGACCGTAGTAGAATATGAGAGAGAATTTATGAGATTGAGTAGGTATGAGAAGAAGACAGTCCCCACAGAAGCTGAGAGGTGCAGAAGGTTTGAAGAGGGGCTAAATGATAATATTAAAATTATGATAACAACTTTGGGAATTTCAGATTTTACAAAACTAGTTGAAGCCACACTGAAAGTGGAAAGGGTCAGAGTAAGTGAACAGAATAGGAAAGATAGGCAGCGTAAGAGGGAATTTAGACTAGGGCAGTCAAGTATACCGACTGATAGTAAGAAGCTTAAGGGTTCTGGTTCACAAGATCAGACACAGGGCCAAAGAGGCCAGATTGGGATATCTATAGATAGCTCTCTTGGTATAGTAATGAGGGGATCAGCCCTAGTGCCAAAATGTATGCACTGTGGCAAGAGACACAAAGGGGAGTGTCGACTGTTAACTGGAGAGTGTTTCAAGTGTGGGGCTACGGATCATTTCATAAGAGATTGCCCTCAGAGGAGTGATTTGACAACTCCAGCACAAACTGATAGATCTATCCCCAAAATACAAAGGGGTAGAAGACCTAGTAAAGCTGAGACAGCTGATATTTCACAGAAGATTGTTTCTGAGATAGTCGAAAGGCCCGAAGTCAGGGTGGCACCATGGGTATATGCCATGGAGGCTAGAGAGCAGCCGAACCCAGATATTGATGAGGCAATACAAGGAAGTGAAGAAGTAAGGAGGTAGCAGCTCCTCGATTACTTAAGTTAGGTAAATTTCGAGGATGAAATTTAAATTAGAGGGAAAGAGTTGTAACACTCTCACATTAGCCTGACCGTACATTCTACTATTATGGTGACTAAGGTCTGTCCGGACAGCTAGAATGTTTGTATTTAGACTAGAGTGAGGAGTCATAAATAATTTAAGTAAGTGTAAGACAAATCAAGGAAAAATTTTAGAAATAAAATACAATAAAGTTAAATGAGCCGGTACCCCATAGATGGGTGACCCAACGAGAAGTTACGGTGAAGACAACTAGCAGCCTTAGACTCAGGGGAAACCCCGTGAAATAATTCTTGGGACTCCAGTAAAGAGTTATTGAGGGTTTGATGATAATAAATTGCTAAGAAAACCAAAGAAAAAATTAAATCAATCAGTACACATGATTTTAGCTCATTAAGCTAAACGGAGGGCAATTTGGTTATTTCACCTTCAGAGACGATTTTTGACCAACTTGTCCATTTAAGTAAGTGAATTATATGACATAAAATGTAAATAAATATTACTAAATATTTAATTAAAATTGGGTAAAAAAAATAAAGGAAAAGCTTAATAATTACATCATGCTTGTATAAGCATGATGCAATTAAAAAGGCCCAACCAATCAAAATGCAACAAGCCTTCTTAAAACAATTAAAAGAGATAAAAATTAACAAAAAAAAAAATCAGACTTCATCTCCTTCTTCAACTGGCCGAACTAGCTCCTCCCCATTTCCTCCATTTTCCTTTTTGTCCAAGCTTGGATCTCCTTGTTCCTTGCCCAAAACCCTAAGGCCCCAACACTAAATATACTCCTTAGCTCCTCTTTAAGAGTATGGCAGCCAAGAATTGAAGGAATTCTTAAAGTTTCACAAGACTAAGTTTGACCCCAAAGAGGTTAGTGCCTAACTTTTGCTTCCTTTCTTTCTCATATGTTGAAACTAAGTTGAATGAAGGTGAAATCATGAAAAATGATATAAATGATGCATGAATGAAGAATTGGATTTTCAGCTTGCTTTATGGGAATGGTAGTTTGATAGTTTTGATGGATTTGAAAGGGTTAGAAATGGTGATTGATATGTAAACATAAATTAGAAATTGATTAGTTTGCTTAATTTAATAAGTGATGGGTGAACCTATAATTGGGAGTTAGGGTTTTGAGAAGAAAATTGGGTAATTGTTCAATTGATAGGAAATTAATGTTCTAATGGTCAATTAGTGACCATTTAAGGCAATTTGACCCTAATTTAGAATGAATTGTGGCTTTGAGAATTGATTTGGTATGCTGCCTTATGATTGTGATTCTGGACCCTTTGAGTCCTGTGTGTTTGGGCAGCACTAATTGGACTTGTGTAGCTCCAATTGGTGCAAGGCTAATTGGAGGTAAAATTTGACACATAATGCCACATTTTTTATGAAGAAACCCTGCCTAGAAAACTAGCCTAAGTTGCCCAAAAATTTGACCAAATCAGGGTAACACACATGCTGCCTTGGAAAAATGACCAAATAAACAGTGTTTGTTCAATTGGTCAGAACACAGTGTAGAAAAGTCCAATTGACCTAAAATTTATATCAGTGAAACAAATTTTATGAAGAACACAACTCCAAATTCTGACTAGAACTTAATGAAATTACCCACCAAAATCAGGACACCAAAACAGCCAGAATTAGATTCTGCCCAGAAATCCTTGGTAGATACCAATCCATCCAGCCTTGCTAAAATTAGCATAACTTGAGTTAGAAAATCCCAAATGGAGTGATTCAAAAAGGGAATTAAAGAAGACACATAAAGGAACAACTTTCATGAAGAAAATTTTGCCAAATTTCCACTGTAGCAATAACTAATAGAACAGTAAATTTAAGACATGAAATCTAAAGATTTTAAATAACTTGCAATAAGCTTTGAAATGGTATTGGCAACAAATGCTAACACTTTTAGAATGTAAAATGTGGTATGTTGGTGATATTAGAACTAATATACCTATTGTCTATGAAAAAGTTAACATTTTAGTTGATTAAGGAGGAATAATAACTATTGAACTTCAATTGCAAAGAACCTCACATTTAAATTTGTAATGTGCCCTAGTAGGCCTAGTGTGATTGCTTTGGATAGGTTGGCATGCCAATACGATTTTGTTAGCAGTACTGCATATGGCTTCACGTCATTCTGTATTTTATGGCCTTTCGTGCCATTCTGAGATATAATAGCCTTTGGCTATGTTGATTGTGTTTACCATACTTGGCCTTGTGCCTAATGATTATTACAGCTTATTAGCTATTCTGATACACACCGGGAGATACATTATGACCAACGATGTAACGGCCTGAAGTACTTGGTACCTAGTACTAGTTTACCTGTTTATCCAGTCCGGTCAATTTGTATAGGTTACTTGGGCATGGAAAAGTATAAATGTAATTGAATTGATTATTAAAGGAAGTGAGGAAATTAAATATCAAGATAAAGAACAAGAATGATTTCAATAAAAAGAGGCTCAAAATCATCATGAGAACGATTAATAAAATGCTAGGAAGAGTTAATATCATAAGATGTAATTAGCCTAAAACTAAACAATAAATTAGTAATGATTTATTTTCTTATAAGTACAATAACTAGGAAATTTTTACTTTTATTTGTATATTATATTTTCTTGTATTATGGCACCACTAAGCAAAAATGCTTAACGCGTTGGATTTTCCATCGTGTAGGTATTAGAGACGCTGACGGAGAGCCTAACAGACCCCCAGACTAGGTGAGATTTACAAATCTGCATTAAGTACAGAGTCACCTCTATTTCAGTACATCCTTGGTAGGACTACTAGGCATCTTTTGGGATTTTGTATTTTTTATTTTGTAATAAATATTAGTTTTTGTTATGTACATTTAAAACTCATGTAATTATGTATTGATGTAATTATCTATAAATTTGTGTTCATAAATAACATTTGAGTATTTATTTATAAATTGAGCATGATTATGATATGAATTGAATGAATGAAATTTGAGAAATTGTTGAGAAATGTTGAGAATGATTGGAAAAATATTTGGAAGTGTTTTCCACAAGTTCTGAAGAACTGTTTTCTCCATTTTTAGCCGACACTCTGTCGGATTTTCTGTTAAATTTTTGGAACCTCAAATTAATTTAAAATTTAAATAAATGATGTAAAGGATATCAATTTCAAAAATTTCACTTAGTGACCCATAATTAAATAAATTAAGAAATGATAAATATCTATAAGATAATATATGGTACTCCGACACACTGTGTGGCTTATCTTGCTCGGCTACACTGTAGATGGGTAAGGGGTGTCACATGTTTCCTTGGTACAACTATATGAATTATAAGATAATATTCAAAGAATATAATCTAAAATCAATGATTATAATATCCGGTTGATGAAATATGTTATATGATGGATTTATATGGTAGTCCTAAATATGCTCTTTATGGTTTATTGGATGAGTATTGATATATAAAGTTAATCTTACAATATAAGGAGAAAGTATCATATTCAACAAGCTCATCAACAAGTTAACACTACAATAAATGTCAAATTTAGTAGTAACAATTTTTATTGCCAAGTGTATAAAATTTGTTGCTATAAGTTTATAGTAGTAATATATGAATTGTTGCATGTTGCTATTATAAAATTGTGGCCATAGATATTTTACAACAAAGTTGTGGTTGCTGCAAAATAAAATAGTTAATGGCAATAATAATTATTGCTGTAAAAAATTTTCAATAAAAACAATTGCTACCATATCTTTTTTATGTATCATTAGCAGTAATTATTCATGTTGCTGCAATATGTTAGCTTCATAGGTAGCAAAATTATGTTGCTATAAAATTTTTGCTACAAATTCTTACATTTATTATAGTGTAAGGATAAAGAATTTCAAGAATTTAAAGCATGGACAAAAGCACATCTATTTCAATTAAGAGAGCAATTGGATACAAGAAAAAGTATTGAAAATATAAAACCAAGAAGTCTTGAACTTATAAGGCAACAATAAGAGCAGCTTGAATTTGAAAAGTAGTTTGAAGAGTTTAAGCTTTAAGAACCACTTCTAGAGTTAGAGTTTGATGAAACCAAACAAGAAATGCTTGAGGAAACTATGTTGAGGAACAAAGAAGATCAAGCCATGAAGACTTTGATTAAAATTGAAGAAATTCAATTTGTGAAGCCAACAATGGAAATTGAAATTTTTGTTGTTTCAGTTGATTTTATTTGTTTTGATATACATTTCTAGAAATGTGTAGAAACAAATGAAGTTATTTGTTTCAAATTTGATATTGTTATCCAAGAAGATAATACCATGTGTTATCCTTGCTTGGTTTTTTATTCTCCCCCACTTCAAGACTTGAAGATAAGTTTTTTCCAGCCGGGGAAGAATAATGCAAAATAGGAAGATGAAAATCTTAATAAAATTTAGGAATTATGTTAACCATGAAAAATTAGGAAATTAACATTTCATTTATTTAGGAAGTTTATTGCTGTTATTATTATATTTAAGAATTATTTTATTTAGAAAGTTTACTTAATTTAGTATTCCTAATTAGAGTTAAATTGGGGTCTCTACTCCTAATTTAATTAGCATTCTAAGCTCTATAAATAGGGTTAAATGTTTTATTATTCAGTAGGTTTGGACTATAATTATTATTAAGATAAATAAAATTATTGAGAATTAATTCTCTTTTCTTAAGATTTATTCCTTGTTCCTTTTTGTTCTACATCAACTTGTCTCTTATTTTCTTGTCTCAAATGCTTCTTTTTGTCATAATAAAAAAAAGTGAAGCTTTCTTTGATATGACCCAAAGTGATGTCATCTTTTAGCCAAGAAAAATGTCCTTGCATTGCAACCATATCTGCCATGCAATTGCCATGCTTTGCCTTTTTATTTATTTATTTAACAAATAAGAGATATGGACCATGTTGATCCATTTGGGTGACTCGGATCCAATTCCTTCACTTATTAAAATGCCAAGGCCTCTCCCTAAGAACAATTTATCAACTTTAAAAGAAAATGTACACACAAACACACCCCTCACTGTTTCATGAAAGGCAAAATTTTTCGAATTAACTTTATGGCATTATATTTGATGAATGAAGTATGGTTCATTTAGTTTATGACTTTGAAGCTCTTGGATTTTACTATCTAGTATTTTTATTTTTATTTTTTAATTAAGTCTTGTATTTGGCCAATGTTTTGTGCTCATTCAATTTATCAAATAAGAATATTTAACTTTTTTATACTCTTTTTTTGTCAACTATAATCACTTTAAATTATCTTATGAATAAATAGTTAGTTTATTGAATATGTGAATGTTTATTATCACTTTTTATTCAATTATGAGTGATTGCTTCCATTGACAATTGTGATTGTGTGAACGATTACTTTATTTTTAAATGTGGATTATTTACTTAATCAAGTGTATGCCTCAATGCCAAATATATAGTAAATAAAAATAAATTTAAAAATTAAAATAAATTTTAAATCATATTCACATTAATATTTGAGGACAATAATTGTCCTCTATTGATTAGCATTAGGGACAACATTCATGCCAAATATATTAAATTAATATTAAATTTAGGGACACTAAATCTAATTGTCCCCTATAATATAATATTTGGAGATAACAATAGTCTCTTATATAATGGGGACAACTATTGCTCCTTTATCGTTAAAAAGATTCTAATCCCCATGTTAGGTGTCAAAAATTGTTCCCAACTATGAAGCGATCATCATCACTTAATATGAAAACGATTCAAGTCCCCATGTTAGGTGATGATAATCATTCCCAAATATAGGACAACTATCATCTCACTTAATATGGGAACGACACTTGTCCCTTTGTTAAGGGATGATAATCATTCACAAAAATGGGGACAACTCTTGTCCTTGAAAATGGGAAAGTCATCCTTAAGGATTTAGGGACGCTCATTAAGGGGACAAATATTAAGGGGACAAATAAAAATTAGATTTTGATGCACCAAGTACCAAACCACCAATACCCAGATCAACAACAACATCCTCGCCCTTAATTAATGATAACTCCTCCCACAACTTCTCTAAATAGCTTACCATGTGTAACCAGAAAGAAAATAGGAAAACTACTCCACACAAAACCTTATCTCAACATCAAAAGGGATGGAAGAAAATGATAGCCACCATCGAAAGCCAAAAAAATGCTATCTTAAAAGAATTCAACTTAAGGTTTTCCTTATTACTGATTGGGTGGTCATGGCATTCTGTGCTAGGTGTCAACCATGGTCTATGAGATGTCTGAAATGATTTAGAGAAATTATTTATGGTAAGAAAGAGTTGTAATGATATTAAGAGTTAATATCATTTCTCATTGCCAATAAGTAATGAGCCTAGTAAGTCACACATCTACACAAGCTAATCACCATTTAAAATGTGATTTAATTGATTAATTAAAGAGTTTAATTAATTAATTAAAGAGGTTTGGTTTGCAATAAGATTGCAAAGTCTCTAGCATGACTTGAAATCAAATCTAGGTTATTGGATGAATAGTATAAATTAAATTTATATTTAATTTGATTAAATATGAATTTAATTATGAGAAATTAATTAATGGAGATTAATTAATTAATTAATTCATATTTGATATAAATTGATTTAAAGAGGAGAAATTATAATTTTGGGTTGAGAACTCAAATTAAAGAGTAAGGGCATTGGTCTTTTCACATGGCGACATGTGGCACCATGAGATGGTGACACATGGCACCATATGATTTTGCCACTTGTCTTCCTATAATGGAAGACCACATGTCATGATTTAAATAGAGCTTAACACTTGACTTCATAGGATTAAATCAAATAATAATAAGATGAGATCTTGTGATGACATATGGCAAGGGAGTTAGGATTTGACCTAAGTATATAAAGAGAGGTTATAAAGAAAAATGAGCCACACTCTCTCTTTTCACTCATATGGAATGACAACATGGTGTCTCCTTCTCTTCTTCTATTTCTCAATTGTTTCAAATGGAAAAACTTAGATTTCCTCTTGAATTAAGTTATTAGAAAGTGTTTCTAACACCCAATACATTCATACAATCTTCACAAAGTATAAACCCCATCTGATAATTGGTTGACAAGGCTTGAGAAACCAATCTAGGGGCTGCCATTGCAACTTTGGTGTGTGTTTGTGGTGGACAAACTAGACGGACAACAATTGGGGTCCTAAGAACATCCTAAGATTGCATCAATTGTGCATCAAGAGGTTAGTACCTAAAAATCCCTCTTTTAGTTAGGGTTTAATTGAATTAAATGTTAATTCATAATCTTTAATGGCAAATGAAATTTTAATGCATGCTAAAATATGTTTTGGTATGCAATTGTGCATTAAAAATTGATTAGGTTCATAAGAAACTTGGTATGGTGCATATAACCTTAGAAATAATTTTTGAAATTTAAGGTTCTAATGCCCAATAATCACGCTTCCACTCCTTCATTGCTCACCTACACTGTAGGCGGTAAGGGGTGTTAAATTTAGTGGTATCTGAGTATGGTTTATGCATTTCTGGGTTTAGATAAAGTCGATACCATGCATTACATTTGTAAAAGTTGAGGTGACACTAATGCAGATCTATTTATTTTTCTTATTTTGGTTAGGATATGGATACTACTTCTTAGAGAGCAGTTAAGGAAGAGGTTGAGAGTCATGCTCCATCTATGGCTGAGGCTAGAGGCAGGGGAGAGCCTGCTCCACTAGCACATAAGGCACCTGTACAACCTCCACAGGCCATGTTTCAACAAATGGCCGAATTTTTCAGACATATGGCAGGAGCTATGCCACCGCCACTACCTCCACAACAGAAATCTCATCTGGAGAAGCTCAGAAAGTTTGGAGCTGTGGATTTCCTGGGTAAGAGAGAAGATAACTTGGTGGCAGCTAAGAATTGGTTAGACAGAACCATAAGCTTAATGAAGCAACTTCACTGCACCCCAGAGCAAAACTTGGAGGGTGTTGTGTCCTTGCTCCAAGATGAAGCGTACTAGTGGTGGGACACAGTATCCAGTGAGGTACAGCTAGAGCAGATAACATGGGACTTCTTCCTCACAGAGTTCAGAAAGAAATATGTGGGTAGTGTATACTTAGAAGAAAGAAGAAGAGAATTTATAAATCTACGACAGAGACAGTTATCCGTAGCAGAGTATGAGAGGAAATTCGTCAGATTGAGCCATTACAGAAGGGAGATAGTCCCTAACGAGGCTGAGAGGTGTAGGAGATTTGAAGAAGGGCTGAATGACAACATTAAGATAATGATTACAGTTTTGGGGATTATTGATTTTGCAAAATTAGTTGAAGCTGCATTGAAAGTTGAGAGGGTCAGAGTAAGTGAACAGAGCAGGAAAGATAGGCAGCGTAAGAGGGAAGTTGGAGCGGGGCAGTCATGTATACCGACTGATAGTAAGAAGCTTAAAGGTTCACAGAACCAGATATAGGGCCAGAGAGGCCAGTTTGGGATATCTGTAGCTAGCTTCCTGAGCACAGTAACAAGGGGATCAGCCCCAGTGCCAGAATGTACACATTGTGGTAAGAGACATAGAGGAGGCTGTCCACTGTTAAAGGAAGAGTGTTTCAAGTGTGGAGCTACGGATCATTTCACAAGAGATTGCCCCCAGAGGAGTGATTTAACAGCTCCAGCACAAGCTGATAGACCTACCCCCAAAATGCAAAAGGGTAGAGGACTTGGTAGAGTAGAGACTACGGAGATTTCACATAAGACTGTTTCTGAGACGGTCGAAAGGCCCGAAGCTAAAGTGGCACCATGGGCATATGCCATGTGTCGACACCATACTTTAGCCGATCCCTGAAATCAATAAACCTTGAAACCGATCCCTAACACTGAGTCTCCTTTTGCCAACTAACCACATTTTCGATCTCTCCTCAAAAGGAATCTAATCAATACTAAGTTCCCATATCATTTAAAGCCTCACCGATCTTTCAAGCTAATTGTCAAGTCCCCTTATCAGTCAATTATATTTCCGATCTTTCATGTCAAACGAGACTGAACCTACATTAGGCCTTCGTGACACCAGTCTTATTGCCGATCTCTCATTTAAAAGTTTGGGAATAATAAAGTTAAGGTTTCGATCCGGTTCAATGGTGATCCCGATCTTAAATGTTCAAGTCAAATTTCCAATTTTAATCAAATCCCATTCAGCGTTGGTTCCCTGCCGATCTCATGCTTATTGTGTTTTCCGACCCCTTACACTTAGATCAATAATCACTTTTAGTTGTTGTTTTAATATGCTCAGACAATCAAGTACTTAGGCAATTTAGAGATTTTCCGATCACATCCATTCATTAAACAAAAGGGGAACTTTCATTACATTTAAAGTTTGTATAAGTCATTCGGCGGGAGGATCACCCCAGCCTAATTTACATTTTGCTCGTTTCCTCTCTCATCCTCAGCCTCCTCCTCGCTTTCCTCTTCGTCTTAGGGAGCCAGGTCGACCATCCAGAAGAAGTCCTCCTCGGGATAACGCTTCTTGAGCTCGGCTAAGAGATCCATATGAGCATTCACATAAGCGCTGGCCTCCCTTGTCACCGCCTCATCTTCTTTCGCTTTGAGCTCCTCAGTGAGGTGAGCAACCTCACCGGCCCGGAGCGCCTGAACTTCTTCAAGAATATGATCTCGCTCGACTAGAACATGAGCTTGCTCGGCCAGCTTATCCTCGTAGAACTTCATCCGCCCCTCAATTTCAGATATGTAGTTCTGAGCGGATGAGAGTTGGGATCGGAGGGAAGCCACTTCATGACCCATCTTCTCGACCTCCTTACCCAGGCGGTGAGCCTTCTCCCGGACGATGTGCTGGTTCACCAAGCACTCCACGTTCAGGCTCATAGATCGGATCAGGATGTCATCAAGATTGTCCGAAGACAGCCTATCCCGATCCTCCCAAAGGCAGATGGAGGACCCCAAGACTTTAGCAAAACCTAGGTTCTCTCAAACCGTGCAGTTCTTCTCCAGCGAATGAATCAAGATTTGGGCACCGCGGGAAAGGGTCCTTAAAGGAGGTTGAGAAGGACCCCCTTCCGTGCTCGAAGTGACTGGAGGAGGTGGAGGCGGCTCTTCTTGGTGAGGAGGAGATCGGACCACTTCTATGACCGGTGGTCCCGAGGGTTGAGATGAGCCTCCTTGTAATTCCCCAGGTTCATGACCGGGCGTTTGAAGTAGCTCGGAACGCTTCATCTCCCACACCTTCCGGGAAACCTCCCTCTTCCTCTTTCGGCTCTCCTTGGAAGCTTCGCCGCTTCCCATACCTGCACAAAGAAAAGGTCAGTGAGATCGCTAAGGTCCAAAGATCTGAGATGTAGAAAATACCGATGCCGAGGTCAGAGAGCTGAAGCCCGCGATCTTCGCCAGTGATCAACTCCATTGTCCAGTGATGTAGTTCGGCAGTCACTGCATCCAAACAAGAGAACTTCTCTCTGGCCGCCTGATCTTTTAGCTCCATCACCATCAGGCCTTCTTCCCTATTTAGGGTGATGCGCTTCGAAAGCAAGGGGCCCTGGTGCAGCCATCTGCGAGGGAAACCCTCAAAGTAGTTCGGAGTTTTGCTCCTCATAATGAAGAAGCGATTCTTCCAATTCTTCAGGGAGGAGGGCAGATTGTTAAAGAGCCCACAATGTGGCTTCGCCTGGAAGAACCAATACTCGTCATCCTTTCGAGGAGTCAGCCTATGCAGTTCGGCGAATACCTTAGCTGTAGGACGGAGTCCCTTAGCTCGGTAAAGGCCCCTGAAGGCTACTAAGATCCACCACGAGTTCGGGTGAACTTGGGCGATGAACACTTGGTGAAATTTTAAAACATCCTTGAAGAAGTCGTCAAGAGAACCGCAGACCGGCTTTTAATTGTTCTTCGTAGACCATGATCATATCGTTCTCCTCGAAGAAGTGATCGGCACGAAGATCGCCGTGACACTTAATCAGCTCGTAGGAATCAGGCCAAATGTTATACTCTTGGCTGAACGACTATAGATCGGTTTCTTGAAGGACTGATGGCAGTTTGTCCATGGGAAGATTTTCTCTCCCTGAAGAAGGTACGTGCCTTGATGGTGCTCCTTGCCCCCGAGCTGGAACAGAGGCCCTAGGAGGTTCAAGTCGCACATTTGATCCGACCACCTCCACTTCATCAGACGACCATGAGATCTGAACAGAAGGGGGGCTTGCCACTCTCTGACCCTCGGCGCCGCTCATTTTCACAGGAAATAGAGAATTTAAACTAATAGAAGGATCAAAACCCTTACCGGAGCTTGATCGGTGTCGGAAGAACTTGAGAAATCGAGAGAATTTTGGAATCTCTCGCAGGATGCTGAAAATGACATCAGAGAGCAACTGGTTGACCCATCCCCTATTTATACCCGTCTGAGCATTTAATGCTCACAGTGTTCCAGGCGGTGCATCGGTTAGCGGGACTCGCTAGCTTTTCTGACACGTCTCACGAATATTCCAGAAATTCCATAAGGAGAGATCGGGTAGTTAGAGATCGGTGAATTAAGGCGAATGTTTGGAAGTACGGATCGGATAAGGGCTGTTCAGTTAGGAATCAGATCAGATAAACACACCAGAGATCAGAGAATAATCAATGCAATAATAATAAAGTGATAATTGACAAAATAAAATTTTATTTCCAAAAAGTCAAATTACATCATTTGGGCGATCTCAAGAGATCGGATTACATTAAAGGTCAAATTACATCATTTGGGCGATCTCAAGAGATCGGCAGTACATCCTATCTAACGAAGGTCTATGTCAAAGCCTAGTCTCGTGGCTGAATCAAAAGATGTGTTTGATTAGGAGACCGGCCATCTACAGATGTACAGCTCAGATGGGGTGACTATGACTCTCATGAAGATGGAGAGAGTCATCTCCACTGTCATCGACTAGAACCAAGCTGTAGTCGGGACGCCCGATGTGGTGAGGAGCCAAATGAACTTCAAGGGGCAGTCACCGATGTTAAGGGGAATATTAGCAGTCTTCTCGCCCGAAATGAGTTCGCCGATTATATCGGTCGAACGATTCAAGATCGACACGATTGAAGTCCTCGATCCAGAGTGGTAAGTTAGTCTGTTTCTCTCACTGTCATCAAATGAGGTTATCATAATTCTCCGATCACCGAAATCGTAAATTTTCAGTCGGGGAATAAAAAGAACAATCGAAAAAAGATTAAAATCCACTATCATAGCCGGGACTACTGCCGGAGCAGTTAGAACAGGAACTGTGAAAACAAAGAGGAAAAATCAAATGTGGGGGGGCTTCCCGGTTGAAGGTATATATATAGGAAAAATCCGAGCATTTATTACAACGGATGCTTCGGAAATCAAAGGAGTAAATGCTTTGACTGAACCGAACCAGAAAGAGGAAAAGACTGGAGCAGGAGAGATCGGAAGAGAGGAGCCCGGCATGAGAGATCGGAAAAGGATAATGTTGGAAAGACCGGAAAGGAGGGGAGGTCGGAAAACAAAGGGAATAAGACAACTTCCGCTAACTGTCATCATAATCAGAGCCGAGGTAGTTAAAGCGTTGCAGATGAAATCTCCACCGCACGCCCCAGAATCGCCCGCATTACTGACATGCGCCAGAGTATGTCATGACAGTGCTGTACATCCTAATCTCCACCATTGATCTTACTTGTAAGAGCGAGCCCGGAGCCCTTGGATCAAAGAAGAAAACGACAAGACAAGCGCCTTTCACTCCTAGCCCTCGAATCGCCCTTGACAAGAAAATTTTGGGCCGTCAGATTAAAAGAGAGAAAGGACAAATATTCTGAAAGGGATCTCAGCCGTTCGTTCTGATTCTCTTTAATTCCCGAGCCTCAGATCATGTCTTTTAAAATCCTAATCCTCCATCTCCCTCAAAACAAATCCTGACCCTACATGGGGAGCACCCAGTTCCTATAAATACCTGCATGAAAAAACTGTTCAGGGGACGAAAAAAAGAGGTAGTTACTATAGCGAAAGAACTCTGAAACTTAATTCAGTTCGTTACTCTGCTATTTTCAAGCTTTCATAAGAAAAACTTTTGAAACCAGTTTTCTGAAGTGTTTTCTTGCAAAGGGATTTTTGAATACTGGAACTCCCCGTTTTCAGTTCGTTCATTATCCTGTGACGCTCTCACTTTCAGTTCTTTGTTATCTTTATTTCCACTCCCTTTGTATAAGCTCAACTTTATTCAACTCGGTTATTATTTTGACCCGATTGCATTTTAGTGAAGCATCCTTCATTTCAAGGCGAACCTCAGCTCTCAGGCTAAGCAGCCCGCAGTCCTATTATGTTTTATGATTCTGTAGTTAGTTCAGTAGATTTGGCTCCCTACAGGTGAGTGCTTATATCTCTGCTTTGTCAAGGGCTCATTTTATTTTACGTATTTCCTTTATTTTTATGTTTGTAATTTTCACCAAGTTTATATTGCGTTATAAAATGCGAAGAAGATCATTCTCGAGTTTACTTCTTTGTTAATCAGCCCATTCTTTTGTTAATCTTTGTTACTTCTAAATACAAGAGTTATAGTTGGATAAAATATAGGTAACTGTATCTTAAGCGTTTCTTTAAAATAATGAAAGGTCTGAATAATAAGTCAGGAAAATAGTAAGGCCGAATCACTAGAATAACACAAAAGACAATTGGGTAAGACGTCACAAGGCAGAGTAAAATCGAACCTTAGATAAATAAATGGAATAGATCGGGTATCAAAAGGTACTGGTAAGGCGACCACATAGGAGGTCAGAAAATTCAGTTTGGTATCCCCTGTCCAGTCACAAGGTACCAATGAGTTAAAAGAAGCCTTATTCCGATCCCCGGCATCTTTGAATGCCAGAACCCTTAGTCCTAGGCTCTTACGAGGTGTAACTGTAATCAAATTTAGAGAGGTCGGAAAAGTCCTTATCTGACTCCCATTAAAAAAGAGATCGGAGGAGAGTTCTTATCCGATTCTCAATCTAAAATTTTAACAAATATTTAAAAGAGATCGGAGGAGAGTTCTTATCCGATTCTCAATCTAAAATTTTAACAAATATTTAAAAAAGATCGGAGGAGAGTTCTTATCCGATTCTCAAGCCTAAAATTTCGAAAAATATTTCAAAGAGATCGGAGGAGAGTTCTTATCCGATTCTCAATCCAAAATTTCAACAAATATTTAAAAGAGATCGGAGGAGAGTTCTTATCCGATTCTCACCTAAAATTTTAATAAATATTTAAAAGAGATCGAAGGAGAGTTCTTATCCAGTTCTCACCTAAAAATTTTAATAAATATTTAAAAGAGATCGGAGGAGAGTTCTTATCCGATTCTCAAACCGAAATTTCCATAAATATTTAAAAGAGATCGGAAGAGAGTTCTTATCCGATTCTTAACCAAAATTTTCATAAATATTTAAAGGTGATCGGAGGAGAGTTCTTATCCGATTCCCAAATCAAATTTTAACAAATACGTAAAATGATTTCCCCTAAAATAAAACTAATACGCAACGACAATTCACTAAGATTGTCTCATTTACTTATGTATCTGGGTAATCCAGATTGGTGAAAAATCAAATATTCCTTTTTGTCAAAAGGATTAACATTTCCATTCGAACCCTCCTAACTATCAATTCTAATTTATAAAGAATGTGAAGTTAAATCTGCTTACCCTCATTGAGGGACAAGGTGGGGTGCCTAACACCTTCCCCACCCGTTTACGGACCCCGAACCTAGAATCTCTATTCTTGAAGTGGTTTCATTTTAATTTATTTTCGTAAATGGTTTTCTTTAATTTCCCTCAAAATTAAAGTGGCGACTCCTCACTCTTTCCCACTTTGGTGAGGGTTCGTCCAGGCGATCGCAAAACACCTTGCGACAGCTTGGCGACTCCACTGGGGACTGGTCAGTTTTCCTTAAACCCCAGCCCAGAGGTTCAAAAATAGATTTAATTTTATGAACTAGAATTATAGTTAGATAGGTTCAATTTACGAAATTCGAAAACCTTAATCTGTTGATGTTTGTTATTTCCACTAACCGCTTTGTTTGTTTTTATTTTATATCATACAGCATTTTTCGTCTAAAAAAAAAAAGAAAAAGAAGAACTCCCCCATATTAGGAAGAGGTAAAGGTGTCCCTTCACACACTGAACACTCACATAATGTCCTCACACACTTCAGCCCTATACCCGGGCTTTCTTACCCTTTTAAGAAGTAGGAGGGGGTCATGTAGCGGTACCCGTGGGTTTTACCCCATTAGTATTCGTGAAGGCTTCTGCTCAGATTGAAACTCGTTCTATTTACTGTGATACCCGTGGAACTTTCCCAACAGTATCATGGGGAATAGAATGGGGCTCTACTGTTTACAGTAGGGGCAATTTGGGAACCTGTGGCTTTTAGAAAATTAGATCTTGAGCTTAAACTATCACGATAGCTGAATGCCGTAGTAAGCTACCTTATAAGATAGAACTATCCAATTAGGCCGCACCTAGCCGGTACTAGGACTCTCCTTATTTTGGGACAAAAGGTGCATACTTACTCTTACTCTATTCTGCTTGTGTTTTATTTTGTTCTTATTTTTAAGGGTAATCTTGAATCATACTGTCAGGAAAACCTACACACTTTCCTACTTTGATAAATGTGTAGGTGTTGCTCTGCCAACAGTATAATTCAAAATTACCTAAATTTATCCTGCTAATAAGTTTTTCCTGCAGGCATCACCAAATTAAGGTCTGTAAAAGGATAAGCATCATTTTTAACATGGCATCCTCGAGTCAGTTGGCAGAAGAAGTTCTTAGACCAGAACAGAATGCTAAACCATTGTTTAGCAAATTGTGGATGGATAGTATGACTCCCGTAGGAACCCCCTCGCTAGGGTTATGCGAAAAATTGGATGTGCTATATGGACAGATATCATAAACGCGCATTCAATCCAGTCATTCACCGTCAGACTATCAAACGATGCTATGATAAAAATGATGCAATTATCCTTCTGCATATTTCATCTTGGCTCTCAGATGCCACCGTATCCTTTATCTACAACTGGACCCTTTTAATTTTTAATTCAAAATTCATTGAAAATTTTCCTTTTTACTTCTTATAGAAAATCAACATTGCTTCAAACAAAGCAAGCCTGACTAGACACGCAGTTCAACCCAAACGAGTGTACTTAACAAGATCACGAACAAAGAAGATAATGGAAGACCAGGAACAAGTCCAGAACCTACAAGGACAGGTTTCTAAATTGAAAGACCAAGTCTTGGAGCTCATGAGACTAATGAGGGAAATGTCCCATAATAAGCCTACTTCAGACCCTAACTTACCACTACCTCCCCCGCCTCCTACAACGGGTGATTCTTACTATGCTTCAACCTCTTTCACTTTCCAGCCATCGATCCCGGATCCGACAATCACTGTCAATCCGACCCCACTAAATAATGAACCACCTTTCTCCTATTATCCGGCTATCTTAAATGCCGAACCATCCCCTTCAGTCCTGATCCCTCCAATTCATTCCGCCCCTCATTTCCTAACTGGGGGAGTATCTCATGCAGTGGGAGGAGAAAATAAAACGAGAGAAAATGAGAAGCTATCCGCTCTAGAAGAGAGATTGAGAGCCATAGAGGGGCTGAACATGTATGGTTCAGTCGACGTGGCATCGCTGAGATTGGTGCCTGATGTGGTGGTGCCACCTAAGTTCAAGGTGCCGGACTTCGACAAGTACACCGGGAACTCAGACCCCCGCATTCACCTGGGCACCTACATTGCTAAAATGTCTGCCCTGACAGAAGACGACAGACTTCTAGTCCACTTCTTCCACGAGAGCCTCTCCGGGGCAGCCCTGAGATGGTGCATTCAGTTGGACAGGAGCAAACTGCACTCCTGGAAAGATTTGGCAGATGCTTTCCTGAAGCAGTATAAATTTAACTGCGATGTGGCCCCCACAAGGAGAGACCTCCAAAACCTAGTACAGAGAGACAAGGAAAGCTTTAAGGAATATGCCCAAAGATGGAGGGAGAAGGCTGCAGAAGTATATCCTCCAGTCACTGACAATAAACTATGCTCCTTGTTCATTGAAACGTTGAAGGCTCCTTATTTCAATCTAATGATTGGAAATACCTCCAACAGCTTCTCGGATATTATCCAAGTTGGTGAGAGGATAGAAGCTAATTTAAGGATGGGACGATTGCAGAAGTTGACTAAGAATCCTGCGAAGAAAACTGTCGATTTCGGCAAGAAGAAAGAGGGTGATGTGCATTCCATCACCCGTCAGAACACCCAAACTTCATTACCTCTAAATAACTACTGGCTATACCCTCCCCCTCATGGCCAAACCATTACAAACATTTCACCCCCTTTCCCAAATTATCCTCACCCGCGCCCACAGTATCCACCACCTACAAATTACCAACCCAGGCTGCCTCCTCCACCTACTCAACCCAGACCACCTCAAAATAACCCGAGACCACCAAGAAATCCTGATCCACCTCTTCCCCTACCACTTAGCGAAATATACCGATACCTCGTCAGTATAAACCAAATAGTGCCGATTCCCCTTGACCCAATTCAACCGCCATACCCCAGGTGGTATGATGCTAGTGCCCGGTGTGAGTATCATGGAAGGGCACAGGGACACTCAACTGACAACTGCGGGGCCCTTAGGGGAAGGGTACAGGCCCTGATCAGAAATGGTTGGTTGAAGATTGAAGGAAATGGCTCTCTTTCTAATGTCACATCAAACCCATTGCCCAATCATGGTGCAGGTAATGGTGTGAATATGATAGAACCTGGGGATGAAAGCAAAGAGTCTCCTTTAGAACCATCCGTTGATGTCATACAACTGGTCTCCCTATATGAAGCCCTAATCTCGCCAATTGCTGAGGGGCAAGAGCTGGACAATTGGATAGCAGAGGACATTCCTATACTCAATTTTGAGTAAAGTACTTTTGGTTATCAACACTTGATCATTTTGTCCATGATGACAAGTGTAATACTGTAAATGGACCCTTTTTCTTATGTCATAAATATTAATGAATTAATAGCGCATGTTATATCCAATTCTCTTCTTCTTTCCTTTTTGAAATCCATTCTTACAATACATTCCATTTTCTTTTCTTCAGGACTATTCATCAATTAACACCTAATAATTCAATAGACTCAGAAATTTCTCTGGTTAATTTTGAAATCCCCATAACTGCAATTACTTCAAGTGATTCTATGGTGGAACTCACAGAAGAAAGGGATGAAAGAGATGAACCTTCCCTAGTGCCTTGTGGAGACAAAACGCACACCATAAACTTAGGAACAGAAGAAGTGAAAAGGGAACTTAAGGTTGTGAAGAGTGAAGAATTAGAAGATATGATCAGTTTGCTCAAGGAATTCCTAGATGTATTTTCTTGGAGCTATGATGATATGATTGGTTTGGACCCTCATATAGTGACGCACAAGATTCCCCTAATTCCGGGGACAATCCCAGTAAAGCAGAAACTAAGAAGAATGAATCCTGACACACTGCTCAAAGTTAAGGATGAGGTCAAGAAACAGTATGATGCTGGGTTTCTGGAAGTAGTCAAATATCCCCAATGGATAGCTAACGTTGTCCCAGTAATGAAGAAGGACGGGAGAGTCAGGGTATGCGTTGATTACAGGGATCTTAATAAAGAAAGCTTGAAAGATGATTTCCCTCTTCCACACATTGATGTGTTAGTAGACAATGCTGTGGGATTAGGCAGGTGTTCGTGTATCGATGTGGCATCGGGGTACAATCAAGTCCCAATGGATGAGGAAGACAAAGAGAAAACTGCTTTTATCACTCAATGGGGGGTATTTTGCTATCGGGTCATGCCTTTCGAGTTAAAGAATGCTGGCGCCACCTACCAACGCGCTATGGTCACATTATTCCACGACATGATGCATAAAGAAGTGGAGGTGTACGTGGATGATATGATCATCAAATCCAGAGGAGAAGAGAGCCATGTGCAGGTGCTGAGGAAAGTATTCGAGAGACTCAGGAAATATCAGCTGAAACTGAACCCTGCCAAGTGCATATTCAGAGCTAGATCTGGGAAATTATTGGGATTCATAGTAAGCGAGAAGGGAATAGAAGTTGATCCAGACAAAGTCCGAGCCATTCAAGAGATGCCATCCCCGAAAACAGAAAGGGAGGTGTGTAGTTTCCTAGGAAAGTTGAACTACATATCAAGGTTTATTTCCAATCTCACCGCTAAAGCTGAGCCTATTTTTAGACTACTCCGAAAGAACAACACCACTCAATGGGATTCAGTTTGTCAAGAGGCTTTCGAGAAAATCAAGCAGTATCTGTCTAACCCACCAGTATTAGTTCCGCCAGTGGCAGGAAGGCCTCTGATTCTGTATATGGCAGTTCAACAAAGCTCAATGGGATGTGTTTTGGGGCAACATGATGATACCGGCTGAAAGGAGAGGGCTATTTATTACCTAAGAAAAAAGTTCAATGATTGTGAGTCAAGGTATTCTTTCCTAGAGAAAACTTGTTGCGCGTTAGCCTGGACAGCAAATCGCCTCAAACACTACATGTTGAATCATAAGACCTGGCTCATGTCCAGGATGGATCCTATTAAGTATGTATTCGAAAGTCCATTCGTGCTAGGAAGGATAGCCAAATGGCAGGTCATACTCTCCCAATATGACATTGTCTATATGACCCGGAAAGCAGTCAAAGGTAGCGTGATTGCTGATCTCCTAGCAGAAAACCCTATCCAGGATTATGAAGCTCTGGATTTTGAATTCCCTGATGAGCATATTAATGAAGTAGACTGCGGAGAAGAAGAGCCAGCTGTTGTATGGGAAATGTATTTCGACGGAACTGTCAATTTGTCTGGTAGTGGAATCGGAGCTGTATTGGTATCCCCGGATGGAAAACACTTTTCGATAGCTATACAAGTTGCCATCGAAATGAAAGTCAGGAAGTTGGAGGTATATGGAGACTCAGCCCTGATCATTTATCAAGTCAAGAGAGAATGGCAAACTAAGGATCCAAAGCTAATCCCATATCAGAAGTACTTACTGGAGCTGATCAAGAAGTTCGAAGAAATCTCTTTCACTCACCTTAGTCGAGACAAGAATCAATTTGCAGATGCCTTAGCCACCCTGGCTGTTATGGCTCAAATGGAAGAAGGGCAGACGACTCAGGTATTAAAGATTAAAGCAAGGAGAGAGCCGACTTACTGCTTCATGATCGAAGAAGAACTTGATGGTAAACCTTGGTACCATGACATCTTGCTTTACATCAGAACCAGAGAATTCCCCTCAGGGGCAAGCAAAAATGAAAAGAGAATGATTCGGAGATTAGCTTTGGGATACTTCCCCAGTGGAGAAATTCTATACAAAAGGAGCTCCAACGGCGAATTGTTGAGATGTATGGATGCAAAAGAGGCGAAGAGAATCCTTTTCGAGACTCATGAGGGAAACTGTGCAACCCATGCCAATGGGCATATGATGGCTAACCAAATCATGAGACGGGGGTATTTTTGGACTACCATGGAAAAGGATTGTGTCGAGTATTTCCGAAAGTGCCATAAGTGTCAAATCTACGCAGATCCGATAAATATTCTGCCTCACCAATTGTTCAACCTCGTTTCACCATGGCCTTTCACAATGTGGGGCATCGATGTAATTGGTCCCATCAACCCTAAGGCATCCAATGGGCATAGATTTATCCTGGTGGCTATCAATTATTTTTCTAAATGGGTCGAAGCGACATCATATGCTCACATTACACAGAACACATTTCTCAAATTCCTCAGAAATAATATCATCTGCCGGTACGGCCTCCCCAATGAAATCGTCACTGACAACGCCAAGAACTTGAATGGTCCAAAGATTCAGAAATTATGTGATCAATACAAAATCTGACATCTCAATTCCTCACCATACCGTCCCCAGATGAATGGAGCAGTGGAAGCCACAAACAAAAATCTCAAGAGAATAATCTGGAAAATGACAGTCACTTATAAGGATTGGCATGATATGCTTCCCTACGCCCTTCATGCATACCGGACTTCTGTAAGGACATCAACTGGGGCAACCCCATACTCACTGGTTTACGGGATGGAAGCTGTACTGCCTATTGAGGTAGAAATTCCTTCTCTAAGAATTCTGAAAGAATCAGGGGTTAATGAGTCGGAATGGATCCAGTCAAGGTTGGACCAGTTAAACTTGCTAGATGAGAAGAGGCTAGCAGCTCCATGTCACGGACAATTATACCAAAGAAGAATGGCCAGGGCATTTAACAAAGGTGTTCGCCCACGTGAGTTTCAACCGGGGGACCTAGTCCTGAAGAAAGTGCTTCCGAATCAAAACGATCCGCGGGATAAATGGTCACCAACCTACGAGGAACCCTATGTGGTTAAAAAGGCATTTTCTGGTGGGTCATTGATCTTGACCCACACGCACGGTGAATAATTTCCAAGACCTGTGAATACTGACACCGTCAAGAGATACTATGCTTGAAAAAAAAATGAAAAAAAAAAAAAGAAAAAAGTAGGGGTGAAAACCCGAAAGGGCGCCTCTAGCAAAATGCGTGAAAGAAGGTGAAAACCCTCGAAGGGCGCTTTCTGTAAAATGAGTGAAGGATGAAAACCCGAAAGGGCGTCCTGAAAGAGCGAGCGAAAAAAAAAAATCCAGGGGTGAAAACCCGAAAGGGCATCCCGAAAACCAAAAGGGAGAAATAAGGAAAGGAGCATGAAACCGAGAATGGAAAGAAACCGTCATGGCATGAGGCTTCAGAATACTTGAAATAATGGCAGTTAAGAGACTTCAAAGCTAACTACAAGGAATATGTGAGATCTATCATTGTACCCTTTTTCTTTGAAACTGTACCTTTATGAAGTCATACTTTATTTGTGTTTATCTCTTTGCTTTTATCTTTCCTTATACTCACTCTTTAATATTGTCCTTCTTCAATCTCTTTATCTAATGCGCTATTAATCAGTTAAAATTTTGCCATAAGATTAGGATTTGAAAATTGATAACCTCACGTACTTTGCTATGAGATTTGCAGGAAATGACCTAAAAAAAAAAAAAAAACTAGAGGTGAAAACCTGGAAGGGCGCTTCTAGTCAAATGGGCGAAATGAAAGTGAAAACCCGCAAGGGCACTTTTCACAAAATAAGAAGAAAGTCAAGAATAGAAAAGGGGCATCCGAAGAAAAGAGGTCGTAGGTCAAGTCTTGTAACTCGTCCTCCATTTATCATTGGCTTTCAGGATCCTGTTAAGTACACTTCATCGGGGAAGAACTTCTCGTGTCGAGATTAGACTTGCTTTGTAAGTTGATTTTAATTTTCCTGCATTTAAATTTCCTGTCAATCAACCTCTGGTTCCTTGATCTAAGTTGATTTTAATTTTTTAGCATTTAAATTTCCTGTCAATCAACCTCTGGTTCCTTGATCTAAGTTGATTTTAATTTTCCTGCTTTTAAATTTCCTGTCAATCAACCTCTGATTCCTTGATCCAAGTTGATTTTAATTTTTCAACATTTAAATTTCCTATCAATCAACCTCTGGTTCCTTGATCTAAGTTGATTTTAATTTTTCAGCATTTAAATTTCCTGTCAATCAACCAAGTTGATTTTAATTTTTCAACATTTAAATTTCCTATCAATCAACCTCTGGTTCCTTGATCCAAGTTGATTTTAATTTTTCAGCATTTAAATTTCCTGTCAATCAACCTCTGGTTCCTTGACCCAAGTTGATTTTAATTTTCCTACATTTAAATTTCCTGTCAATCAACCTCTGGTTCCTTGATCTAAGTTGATTTTAGTTTTCTAGCATTTTAATTTCCTGTTACTAACCTCAGGGCGCCGACCCAGGTGGGATTTAGTTTCCTGACTTTAATTTCAAATTTCAAATTTTTAATCGTCCAAAATATGGGTCTAAATCTTTACATAATCCCTACAAGGAAATTTTTTCCAGTAGGAATTATGAAAAGAGGGGCAGCTGTCGACACCATACTTTGGCCGATCCCTGAAATCAATAAACCTTGAAACCGATCCCCAACACTGAGTCTCCCTTTGCCAACTAACCACATTTTCGATCTCTTCTCAAAAGGAATCTAATCAATACTAAGTTCCCATATCATTTAAAGTCTCACCGATCTCTCAAGCTAATTGTCAAGTCCCCTGATCAGTCAATTATATTTCCGATCTTTCATGTCAAACGAGACTGAACCTACATTAGGCCTTCGTGACACTAGTCTTATTGCCGATCTCTCATTTAAAAGTTTGGGAATAATAAAGTTAAGGTTTCAATTCGGTTCAATGGTGATCCCGATCTTAAATGTTCAAGTCAAATTTCCAATTTTAATCAAATCCCATTCAGCGTTGGTTCCCTGCCGATCTCATGCTTATTGTGTTTTCCTACCCCTTACACTTAGATCAATAATCACTTTTAGTTGTTGTTTTAATATGCTCAGATAATCAAGTACTTAGGCAATTTAGAGATTTTCCGATCACATCCATTCATTAAACAAAAGGGGAACTTTCATTACATTTAAAGTTTGTCTAAGTCATTCGGCGGGAGGATCACCCCCAGCCTGATATACATTTTGCTCGTTTCCTCTCTCACCCTCAGCCTCCTCCTCGCTTTCCTCTTCATCTTGGGGAGCCAAGTCGACCATCCAGGAGAAGTCCTCCTCGGGATAACGCTTCTTGAGCTCGGCCAAGAGATCCCTGTGAGCATTCACATAAGCGCCGGCCTCCCTTGTCACTGCCTCCTCTTCTTTCGCTTTGAGCTCCTCAGTGAGGTGAGCAACCTCACCGGCCCGAAGTGCCTGAACTTCTTCAAGAATATGATCTCGCTCGGCCAGAACATGAGCTTGCTCGGCCAGCTTATCCTCGTAGAACTTCATCTGCCCCTCAATTTCAGATATGTAGTTCTGAGCAGATGAGAGTTGGGATCGGAGGGAGGCCACTTCATTACCCATCTTCTCGACCTCCTTACCCAGGCGGTGAGCCTTCTCCCGGATGATGTGCTGGTTCACCAAGCACTCCACGTTCAGGCTCATAGATCGGGTCAGGATGTCATCAAGATTGTCCGGAGACAGCCTATCCCGATCCTCTTGAAGGCAGATGGAGGACCCCAAGACTTTAGCAAAACCTGGGTTCTCTCGAACTATGCGGTTCTTCTCCAGCGAATGAATCAAGATTTGGGCACCGCGGGAAAGGGTCCTTACAGGAGGTTGAGAAGGACCCCCTTCCGCACTCGAAGCGACTGGAGGAGGTGGAGGCGGCTCTTCTTAGCGAGGAGGAGATCGGACCACTTCTATGACCGGTGGTCCCGAGGGTTGAGATGAGCCTCCTTGTATTTCCTCAGGTTCATGACCGGGCGTTTGAAGCAGCTCGGAACGCTTCATCTCCCGCACCTTCCGGGAGACCTCCCTCTTCCTCTTTCGGCTCTCCTTGGAAGCTTCGCCGCTTGCCATACCTGCAAAAAGAAGAGGTCAGTGAGATCGCTAAGGTCCAAAGATCTGAGATGTAGAAAATACCGATGCCGAGGTCAGAGAGCTGAAGCCCGCGATCTTAGCCAGTGATCAACTCCATCGTCCAGTGATGTAGTTCGGCAGTCACTGCATCCAAACAAGAGAACTTCTCTCTGGTCGCCTGATCTTTCAGCTCCATCACCATCAGGCCTTCTTCCCTATTTAGGGTGATGCGCTTCGAAAGCAAGGGGCCCTGGTGCAGCCAGCTGCGTGGGAAACCCTCAAAGCAGTTCGGAGTTTTGCTCCTCAGAATGAAGAAGCGATTCTTCCAATTCTTCAGGGAGGAGGGCAGATCGGTAAAGAGCCCACAATGTGGCTTCGCCTGGAAGAACCAATACTCATCGTCCTTTCGACGAGTCAGCCTATGCAGTTCGGCAAATACCTTAGCTGTAGGACGGAGTCCCTTAGCTCGGCAGAGGCCCCTGAAGGCTACTAAGATCCACCACGAGTTTGGGTGAACTTGGGCGATGCACACTCGGTGAAATTTTAAAACTTCCTTGAAGAAGTCGTCAAGAGGGAACCGCAGACCGGCTTTTAATTGTTCTTCGTAGACCATGATCATATTGTTCTCCTCGAAGAAGTGATCGGCACGAAGATCGCCGTGACACTTAATCAGCTCGTAGGAATTAGGCCGAATGTTATACTCTTGGCTGAATGACTGCAGATCGGTTTCTTGAAGGACTGATGGCTGTTCATCCATGGGAAGATTTTCTCTCCCTGAAGAAGGTACGTGCCTTGATGGTGCTCCTTGCCCCCGAGCTGGAACAGAGGCCCTAGGAGATTCAGGTCGCACATTTGATCCGACCACCTCCACTTCATCAGACGACCACGAGATTTGAACGGAAGGGGGGCTTGCCGCTCTCTGACCCTCGGCGCCGCTCATTTTCAAAGGAAATAGAGAATGTAAACTAAAAGAAGGATCAAAACCCTTACCCGAGCTTGATCGGTGTCGGAAGAACTTGAGAAATTGAGAGAATTTTGGAATCGCTCACAGGATGCTGAAAATAACATAAGAGAGCAACTGGCTGACCCATCCCCTATTTATACCCGTCTGAGCATTTAATGCTCACAGTGTTCCAGGCGGTGCATCGGTTAGCGGGACTCACCAGCTTTTCTGACACATCTCACGAATATTCCAGAAATTCCATAAGGAGAGATCGGCTAGTTAGAGATCGGTGAATTAAGGCGAATGTTTGGAAGTGCGGATCGGATAAGGGCTATTCAGTTAGGAACCAGATCGGATAAACACACCAGAGATCGGAGAATAATCAATGCAATAATAATAAAGTGATAATTGACAAAATAAAATTTTATTTCCAAAAAGTCAAATTACATCATTTGGACGATCTCAAGAGATCGGATTACATTAAAGGTCAAATTACATCATTTGGGCGATCTCAAGAGATCAGATTACATTAAAGGTCTGATTACATCATAGGGGTGATCTCTAGAGATCGGCAGTACATCCTATCTAGCGAAGGCCTATGTCAAAGCCTAGTCTCGTGGCTGAATCAAAAGATGTGTTTGATTAGGAGACCGGCCATCGATAGATGTACAGCTCAGATGGGGTGACTATGACTCTCATGAAGATGGAGAGAGTCATCTCTACTGTCATCGACCAGAATCGAGCTGTAGTCGGGATGCCCGATGTGGTGAGGAGCCAAATGAACTTCAAGGGACAGTCACCGATGTTAAGGGGAATATTAGCAGTTTTCTCGCCCGAAATCAGTTCGCCAATTATATTGGTCGAACGATTCGAGATCGACACGATCGAAGTCCTCGATCCAGAGCGGTAAGTTAGTCCGTTTCTCTCACTGTCATCAAATGAGGTTATCATAATTCTCCGATCACTGGGATCGTAAATTTTCAGTCGGGGAATAAAAAGAACAATCGGAAAAGGATTAAAATCCACTATCATGGCCGGGACTACTGCTGGAGCAGTTAGAACAGGAACTGTGAAAAGAAAGAGGAAAAATCAAATGTGGGGGGGCTTCCCGGTTGAAGGTATATATATAGGAAAAATTCGAGCATTTATTGCAAGCAGAAAACGAAGCGGATGCCTCGAAAATCGAAGGAGTAAATGCTTTCACTGAACCGAACCAGAAAGAGGAAAAGACCAAAGCAGGAGAGATCGGAAGAGAGGAGCCCTGCATGAGAGATCGGAAAAGGATTATGTTGGAAAGACCGAAAAGGAGGGGAGGTCGGAAAACAAAGGGAATAAGACAACTTCCGCTAACTGTCATCATAATCAGAGCCGAGGTAGTTAAAGCGTTGTAGATGAAATCTCCACCCACGCCCCAGAATCGCCCGCATTACTGACATGCGCCAGAGTATGTCATGACAGTGCTGTACATCCTAATCTCCACCGTTGATCTTACTTGTAAGGACGAGCCCGGAGCCCTTGGATCAAAGAAGAAGACGACAAGACCAGCGCCTTTCACTCCTGGCCCTCGGATCGCCCTTGACAAGAAAATTTTGGGCCGTCAGATTAAAAGAGAGAAAGGACAAATATTCTGAAAGGGATCTCAGCCGTTCGTTCTGATTCTCTTTAATTCCCGAGCCTCAGATCATGTCTTTTAAAATCCTAACCCTCCATCTCCCTCAAAATAAATCCTGACCCTACATGGGGAGCACCCGGTTCCTATAAATACCTGCATGAAAAAACTGTTCAGGGGACAAAAAAAAGAGGTAGTTACTATAGCGAAAGAACTCTGAAACTTAATTCAGTTCGTTACTTTGCTATGTTTAAGCTTTCATAAGAAAAACTTTTGAAACCAGTTTTCTGAAGTGTTTTCTTGCAAAGGGATTTTTGAATACTGGAACTCCCCGTTTTCAGTTCGTTCATTATCCTGTGACGTTCTCACTTTTAGTTCTTTGTTATCTTTATTTCCACTCCCTTTGTCTAAGCTCAACTTTATTCAACTCGGTTATTATTTTGACCCGATTGCATTTTAGCGAAGCATCCTTCGTTTCAAGGCAAACCTCAATTCTCAGGCTAATAAGCCCGCAGTCCTATTACGTTTTGGGATTCTGTAGTTAGTTCAGTAGATTTGGCTGCCTACAGGTGAGTGCTTATATGTTTGCTTTGTCAAGGGCTCGTTTTATTTTACGTATTTCCTTTATTTTTATGTTTGTAATTTTCACCAAGTTTATATTGCATTATAAAATGCAAAGAAGATCATTCTCGAGTTTACTTCTTTGTTAATCAGCCCATTCTTTTGTTAATCTTTGTTACTTCTAAATACAAGAGTTATAGTTGGATAAAATGTAGGTAACTGTATCTTAAGCGTTTCTTTAAAATAATGAAAGGTCTGAATAATAAATCAGGAAAATAGTAAGGCCGAATCACTCGAATAACATAAAAGACAATTGGGTAAGACGTCACAAGGTAGAGTAAAACCGAACCTTAGATAAATAAATGGAATAGATCGGGTATCAAAAGGTACTGGTAAGGCGACCACATAGGAGGTCAGAAAATTCAGTTTGGTATCCCCTGTCCAGTCACAAGGTACCAATGAGTTAAAAGAAGCCTTATTCCGATCCCCTGCATCTTTGAATGCCAGAACCCATAGTCCTAGGCTCTTACGAGGTGTAACTATAATCAAATTTCGAGAGGTCGGAAAAGTCCTTATCTGACTCCCATTAAAAAAGAGATCGGAGGAGAGTTCTTATCCGATTCTCAATCTAAAATTTTAACAAATATTTAAAAGAGATCGGAGGAGAGTTCTTATCCGATTCTCAATCTAAAATTTTAACAAATATTTAAAAGAGATCGGAGGAGAGTTCTTATCCGATTCTCAAGCCTAAAATTTCGACAAATATTTAAAAGAGATAGGAGGAGATTTCTTATCCGATTCTCAATCCAAAATTTCAACAAATATTTAAAAGAGATCGGAGGAGAGTTCTTATCCGATTCTCACCTAAAATTTTAATAAATATTTAAAAGAGATCGGAGGAGAGTTCTTATCCGGTTCTCACCTAAAAATTTTAATAAATATTTAAAAGAGATCGGAGGAGAGTTCTTATCCAATTCTCAAACCAAAATTTCCATAAATATTTAAAAGAGATCAGAGGAGAGTTCTTATCCGGTTTTCACCTAAAAATTTTAATAAATATTTAAAAGAGATCGGAGGAGAGTTCTTATCCGATTCTTAACCAAAATTTTCATAAATATTTAAAGGTTATCGGAGGAGAGTTCTTATCCGATTCCCAAATCAAATTTTAACAAATATGTAAAATGATTTCCCCTAAAACAAAACTAATACGCAACGGCAATTCACTAAGATTGTCTCATTTACTTATGTATCTGGGTAATCCGGATTGGTGAAAAATCAAATATTCCTTTTTGTCAAAAGGATTAACATTTCTATTCGAACCCTCCTAACTATCAATTCTAATTTATAAAGAATGTGAAGTTAAATCTGCTTACCCTCATTGAGGGACGAGGTGGGGTGCCTAACACCTTTCCCACCCGTTTACGGACCCCGAACCTAGAATCTCTGTTCTTGAAGTGGTTTCATTTTAATTTATTTTCGTAAATGGTTTTCTTTAATTTCCCTCAAAATTAAAGTGGCGACTCCTCACTCTTTCCCACTTCGGTGAGGGTTCGTCCAGGCGACCGCAAAACACTTTGCGACACCATGGAAGCCTCGGAGGAACCAGACCCAGACATTGATCAAGCAACACAAGGAAGTGGAAAAGCAAGGAGGTAGCGGATTCCTAGATCATTTACATCAGGTAAATTTCGAGGATGAAATTTTATTTAGAGGGGAAGAATTGTAACGCCCTCACTTTACGTAGTCCGTACGTTCTACTGTTTCGATGACTAACGTTTGTCCGGACAGTCAGGATATCTGAAACTACACTTAAATGATAGAGAGGAGGCATAAAATAATGGAATAAATGATAAGAAAATACAAGAAAAATTAAGAAAAAAATAAAAAAAAATGAACTATAACATGGTTAAATGAGCTGCGGTTCAAGCGATGGATGACCGCACCGAGAAGTCACTACGTAAACAGTTGATAACCCCAGGACCGCGGGGAACCTTGAGAAATAATTTTTGGGACATAATTAAAAGTCTATTGAGATATAAATGACATTGAAAATGTCAAAGAAAATTTAGTGAATCGATACAAACGAAAATGAAAATTAAAGGAACCGTCAGATCAGGAATTAAATCGGTATTATCGAAAAAGTTTGACGGTAACCCGAAGAGGGGCATTTTGGTCATTTGACACTTAGAGTTAACTTTTGACCTAAATGTCTATTAAAAATAAGTAGTATTAAATTTTTAAAATCCCATGAAAAAATGAAATTATATATGAAATGCAATTAAGGAAAAATAAGGGGTATAATTTGGAATAATTAAAACTTTGATTATTATACTAATTAAATAATGTTAGTGGGGTATTAAAGCATAAGAGGACAAGCCATCCACCAACTCACAACTTCACCTTCTTCAATTTTCTCTCAAATGGCTGAAATGCATCTTCCAAAATCTCCATGGATGTGTGACATGCAAGCTTAGAAATCCCATCATTTTCAACCTAAAACTATAAGCTCACTTCACAAAATTTGATCCTCACACCATGGGAAGACTATAGGCAGCAAAAGGAAGGGGAAATTTTAAGGTTTTAATAAGCTCAAGAAAGGAAACAAAAAGGTTAGTGCTTAATCTTCTCACCTTTCTTTGTTAATTCTTGAATTAAGGTTAAATGGAGTTGATATGATGAGAAATTGAAGGTAATTGATAAGAGACTTGAAATCTTCATTTCGGCAACCATGGAAACTATGGGAATTTGATTGATTCTGACATGTAAATGATGATTAGTGAAGTTGATTAAGTAGTTACATGTACTAGCAAATTAATTGCACGTGTATATTGAGGTTGACAATGTGAATTAGGATTTGATGATAATTATGGAGACTTTGTGAAGTTACTTCAATTCGGCAGCCTTGAAGAATATGGGAGCTTGATAATTTCATGAATTTAAATGGTGAATTGTGATGTTGATGAATAAGTAAATGTAGGCTATGTATTGATTGATGGAAATAATTGTGCTAGAAATTGATTAAATGTGAATTGTTGACTTTGACCATTGAATTAGGGATTTTGGATTAATCATTGGAGACTTGATAACATTGCTGGAAATTGATTGTGTTGAAATAAATTGGTGATATTAGAAGTGTCATGAATGTCAATGTGAAGTTTGGGAGTTGGAGAATGAAATTGGAAGTGTAATTTCCTTGCAGGTTGAGTAATTATTGAAATCAGTGTGTATTTTAAGCCATAAGTGAATATGTGTGATCCTAATTAGTATGAGGCTAATTGGAGTTAAAACTAGACCTAAAATGTGTCATTTTCCATGTCGAAGTCATGTCCAAATTCAGCCTAAAAAGTGACCAAAAGTTTGCCCTAATCCAGATTGCCATTTAGTGAACCCAGAAAATTGACCAAATGAAAAGTGTTCCTTCATTTTGTCATATCTTACTGTAGACAGGTCCAAATGACCTGAAATTTATAATATTGGAAAGCTTAAAGATAGGGCTACAACTCTTATAATGACACCAAAGCCCATAAATGCCATTAATCAAGTCAAATTGCTTGCCTAATTAGGGACACCAAAACTGTCCAAAATTGAAACAGCCTAAAATTGCTAGACAAAGGCAAATTGACCAGTTTTGGTAAAGAGACCATAACTTGGTCCACAGAACTCCGAATGACATGAAATTAGTGCCAAATTTTCAATAAGACATAGACCTACAATATTGGTATTTTGACCAAAACCCAGAAATCAAAGGAATTAGGTCATTTGGCTAGGTCAAGACAGCATACAAAATCCAGAAACTTGCATAAGTAACCATTGAGTCTAGAATAGTCTTTTAAGCATAACTTGAGCTAGAAAACTCCAAATGGAATGATTCAAAAAGTGAATTAGAGAAGACACAATAAGGAACAAATTTGTTAAAGAGAGTTTAGCCAAATTATTACTGTAGCAATGACCAATGAAACAGTAAACTCAAGGCATAAAATCTGAAAAATTGAAATAACATGTAATAAGCTTTAAAATGGATTTGGCAACAAATGCCAACATTTGTGAAATGCAAAATGTGGTATGTTGGTGTTATTAGAACCAACATACCTATTGCTTATGAAAAAGTCGATATTTTGGTTAACTAGTGAGATGAATAGTAACTATTAAACTTCAATTGCAAAAAACTTTACATTTAAATTTGTAATATGCCCTAGTAAGCCTAGTGTGATTAGTTTGGATAGGTTGGCATACCAATAGAGTTCTGTTAGCAGTACTGCATATGGCATTATGCCATTCTATGATTTATGACATTTCGCGCCATTCTATTAAATTATGGCCTATGGCCATTCTGCTATGTTTGATATACTTGGCCTTGTGCCCAATGATTATTACAGCTCATTAGCTGTTCTGTTGCACGCCTGGAGACACTTTGTGACCAATGGTGTGATGGCCCGAGGTACTTGATACCCAGTGTCAGTTTACCCGTTTATCCAGTCCAGTCAGTCGGTTATAGGTTGCTTGGGCAGTGAAAAGTATTAATGAGATTAAAAATATATTGAAACAAAGTATAGGAATTGAGTAATAAGACAAAGAAGGAAAAGAAAGATTGCAATAAAATAAATATTCCCAAAGTTCAATAAAACTTAAAATGATGTTTAAGATCAGTATAGGATCAACCTATAAAATGCTAGGAAGAGTTTATACTATAAATTTTAATTAGCCTTCAACTAATCCATAACTTATTTAGTATACATTTTCCTTATGAGTATTACAATTTGGAAATTATTACTTTTATTTATATATTATATTTTCATTATATTATTGCACCACTAAGCAGAAATGCTTAGTGCGTTAGATTTTCCATCGTGTAGGTTCTGGAGATAAAGAGAAAGCCTAGTGGATATTGAATTGGGAGTTTGAGATTTTGGATCTGCATCAGTGTCAAACAATATCACCTCGTCCGTGCAGTGCATTTGGTAGGGCCTACTAGGCCATGTTAGTTATTTTTAGTGTATTGTGAATATTCATTAAATTTTGTAATGTGAATTATAAATTTATGGAATTACAATTGTACATAATGTAAATTATAACTTTTTGTAATAAATTATATAGTGATGTGAATTAATGAAATTTGAAAATTTTATGTATAAATTGACTATGAATGGATGAACATCTGAATGAATTTGATGGCTTGAAATTGAGTAATGTTGATTAGGATTTTAAATTAAACTTGAGAATGTTGATGATCACATGAATTGATATGAAATTGTTTTAAACAGGTGAATAGTGTAATACGTCAAATATTAATAAATTAGAGAAAACGCCTTCAGTTTCTTCGGTAAAATAAATCAATCGAATTAAAATAAAATTAAATGTGATAACCAAGAATAGAATGGGATAAGTTAAGATGCTCCGACACACTGTGTGGCATGCTTTGCTCGCCTACACTGTAGACGGGTAAGGGGTGTTACAGTATTGGTCCATGCAGGATGCTTGGACATATTCCTTAGGAAGAGATCTTCGAGAGTTTATCGAGATCTTATGCTTCTAGTAAAAGAACTAAATCTATGGTAAATGTTATAGGGACTAAGAAGGGTTAGGAGAGATTCTCCTATTTGAGCATCTTTAGGAAGGGTAGATATCTCAACAAGATTATCTATCCTAGAAGAGAGTGTTCTGCGAAGGGATGAAGAGAAAGAGAGAGAAGAAGAAAGGTTAACTATGTCTGAAGGAGAAGGCTGCTATGATACGGTTTCAACAGAAGGAGTAGATGTTTGAAAACTCATCACGTAAAGAAATTCTCTTCTTATTGTTCCGCTTTTTTTAATTGGTAATATTTTAATAAAGCCAAGTACAATGGGCTGAACGAATTTAGTAGGTTGCAGCAAACTTTTAATAACAGATTTCGAGTCCTCAATATTTGCTAACGGATTCTCGGTTGATATTACTAATAGATTTCAAAATTTATTGGTAAATAAAAACAAGGAATACATACATATATATATATATATATATATATATATATATATCAAATGTTAAAATTTGTTAGTAATTTTATCAAAAATTTTAAAATCTGTTGATAATTTATTTTTTAAAAAATATATTTTTAATTAAAAAATTAAATTTTATTATTATTTTTTAGATTAATTTTTGAGATTTAAAATTATTTTATTATTATAAATATGTTTTCATTTTATGATTTCTAATCATTAGAAATACATTATAATGAAAGGGAAAAAAAATGGTATTTGAACAAAAAATAAAGATGAGGAAATAAAATGAGGAGTTATTATATTAATGAAAATAAAAAATGTATAATAAAAATTGAAAAGGAGAAAAAAATGAAAGCGAAGAAAATGATAGAAAAAAGAAGAAAATAAGAGAAATAAAAGAAGGCAATAGAAGAAATGATGAGATAGTAAAAGAAAATGTGATAAAAGGAAGAAATCATAAGATAATAAAAGCAAATGCAATAAAAGGGAATAAATGAGAGAAAAGAAATGATGAGAGAAAAGGGGAAGAAAATAAGGGGAAAAAAGAAGAAAATAAGAAGAAAGAGAATAAATGATGGGAAAAAATGAGAGAAAAGGAAAAAACTAAGGTAAAAATAAAATAAAATGAGAAAAAAGAGAAAAAGTGACGAGAGAAGAAAATAAATAAGAGAAAAAAGAAGAAAATAATGAGAGAGGATAGAAAACGAGATAAAAGAGAAAAAATAATGAAAGAATAGAAAAGAAAATGAAAGAAAAAGGAAGAAAATGAGAGAAAATGAGAAAAAAAAAAGGAAATGAGAGAGAAAAGAAAAAAAATTGAAATGAAGGAAGAAAAAAAAATTATGAATCAATTAAATTATGAAAGGAAAGATAGTATTTATAGATATAAATATGCAATTTACCAATAAATTGTAAATTTGTTACTAATTAAAAAAAAGTCCATTGGTATTTTAAACACTTTTTTTTTTTGGTCTTACAAATTACAAATTAATTTTGTAATCTATTGATAAATTACCATCAGATGTCAAATAGGTTGGTAATTTAAAGACTTTATTTTCTCATAAATTATCAATAAATTTTAAAATCGGATAAATTATCAACAAATTTTAAATGGATTGGTAATTTTAACACCATTTTTTTTTTCTCATAAATTGCTAACAATTTTAAAATTTATTGGTAATTAACAATAGATTTTAAAATTTATCGGTAATTTACTAACTCATTCATAATCCATTAATAAATTAAACTTTTTTTTCTTAGAAATTAATAATAAGTTTTAAAATTTATTGTAATTTCAAAGGAATTTATAATTATCAACGAATTCAATTTGTTGATAATTAATAACGGATTCAAATCCGTTGATAAAATCCATTGGTCTATCGACAAATTTTTGTAGTGAAAAATCAAATTAACTAACTTACAAAATTAAATTAATCAGTACATAATTAATTTTATATATTTACAAAAAAATTTAAAATTATAAATTTAAGTAAATTGAATTTTTACTACGAAATTTCTACAATAAATCTATTTTTTCTCAAGGCACAATCCCACTTTTGCATCTTCATAATAAAATTTTTCTGCTAAAAAAATTATCTAAGTTTTGTCTATTTAAGAAATCGTAATAATTCCTTTTTAATTTGCTTAACCTTATTCTCTCATAAAAAAAAGTCTTTCATTGGCAAAGGAATTATTGCCTTATAAAAAGTCTCGTAACATTATTAGTTAAAAATTCCAATTATTTTGTTGTTTATTTAACAAATTTTTTATAGAATGTATTTACGAGTAATTTTAATTACAATAATATACAACACTATAAATTATAAAACTAATCCATCAAATATTTTTTAAACCTACTATATTTAATTATTTCTTTTGAAGGCTGCTATTACAAGTTAATTCATCTTTCCCAGGTACAAATGTAGCAGCAGGAACTGCAGCTGCAATGGTCTCAGCATCTCTTATGTTCAAGAAAATCAACTCCTCTTATTCTAATTTGCTTCTCATGCATGTTCAGCAACTCTTCAATTTTGCCGATACTTATAGAGGTTCCTACAGTCTGAGCGTCCCCCAAGTGCAGAAATTCTACAGCTCCATAGGATGTGGAGATGGACTCTTGTGGGCAACTGCATAGCTTTACCATGCAACCAGAGATATATCAATACCTTAGATATGTAACTGAAATGAATGAGGAAGAATTCTCCAATTGGAGAAATCCAACTTGGTTTAGATGGGATGACAAGCATGATGGATGTCAAGTATCATATCATAGTTTTGAATCAAATACTTTAAATATGTACATGTGTGAAGCACTGATCTTATGCTTCTTAACTAGCTTTTTTTAGTTTGATGTAATAGAAATTTGTGTTGAGAATATACAATATTGCTTGCAATGTCAAACATGGTATGTTATGTGGATTGGAATCAACTAAGTCGATGCTTTTCGGTTTTTGGATTAGGTTCTGCTATTTAGGATATATATTATATTGATCAGGTTATTCTCTCATCTCCGTTTTATGGTTAACAAAAGACTGTTTCCCCTCATACGCTCGATGTTTAAAGTGAGACCCTCCCCAAACTGTTGATTCTACGTTTCAAACACTTGATCAATTTATGGGGTGTAATGCAAGTTCACTATTACACAAGACATACTTGAGTCAGGATAATCATGTTTGGTATAGAAGTGATGTCAGTGGAGGAGAATCCAAGAGTTTAAGATGTATAGAGAAATAGCTGAGGCCTTCGTGTGTAGGCTTCTTCTAGATTCACCTAGAGCTACATCTAGTAGAACCTAAAGACAAAGAAAACCAATATTTATAGGATATTCATTATTATAGTTAAAACTTTAAATAGTATGCATTGTAATTGAATTTTAGTTAGTTGTCGCAATAGTTGCTAAAAGGGACTAAATTGAATTGAGAAAGTTAACGGTACATTACAAAATAATCCCTGAAATTTATTTGATTTGCAAAATAGTTTTTTACTTATTATATAAAATATATTTATAATACAAAATAAATATATTTTATATTTACTTTTGATTAAAATTTATACTAAAAATTATTTTTATTGATTAAAATATATTTTTTAATATAATAAAAAATTCAAAAATTACATAATAATGAAGTAATCACAAAATAATTACATTGTAAACTTTTTTCCAGTTGTTAATTATACAAAATAATCACATTACAATAATAAAACGATAATTTTTTACATAATAATAAAATTTATTGATTTAAAATGTAATTTTTTTTCAATTGTTAATTGCGTAAAGTAATTACACAAATTTTTTTTTTCAGTCATTAGTTTATTGTCATGCATATTAATTTTTCTAAACTGAGATACAAATAATATGATTTGAGAAAAATTAAGTGCTATATTTATTTACAAAATTATGAACAATTTTGATGATTGATTGTAGGCATATGCTTGGTCTATAACTTTAATGATTATTTTATTATATTGTGATTACTTTACATAATTGACAACTGAAAAAAATTTTAGAATGTGATTATTTTGTTATTACTTCATTATTATGTAATTTTTGAATTGTTTATTATATTAAAATATATTTTAATATAAAAATATTTTTAATATAAAATTTTATTTAAAAATAAAGATAAAATATTTTATATAATAAATAAAAGTTTTAAATATAAAAATTTAATCAATACAGTATTTTGTTAATCAAATAAAACTTCAGGAATTATACTATAATTTACCTTCAATTTTTTCAAATTTAATTTAGTCCCCTTAACTACAATTATGACAACTACTATAATACGCACAATTTAAAGTTTTGCCATAAT
Organism: Hevea brasiliensis; assembly: GCF_030052815.1. Lineage (NCBI taxonomy): Eukaryota > Viridiplantae > Streptophyta > Magnoliopsida > Malpighiales > Euphorbiaceae > Hevea > Hevea brasiliensis. The sequence goes on along the minus strand of NC_079502.1, from coordinate 79,780,977 downwards.
TTTGAATACCTTAAAAGTTTTATTTTTTTTTTTATTTTTCAAATAGACCCTTATACTAATGTTATTTCATGGATGTAGATCGAACAACAAACAACACTCAAAAGAAAATAAACTCTCAAATTATCAAATGTCAATAACAATAATAATAATCTCTCTAATAAAACATATCTAAATGATATAGTATTTATAATATAACATTAATTCTATTAGTATTATTCCATTAAGATAGCTTAGCATAACTTAGTTTAATGGCTAAAGGCATATAATTCACATGGTAGATATCAAGTTCTTTCTCACTTCCCCAACCCCTTATAAAAAAAAAAAATGTTATTTCATTGGGATGGATTAATATGAATAATAAGAAGTGAATTCATTCATATTAAAATTCTAATAAATATATTAAATTACTAATATAAATTATTATAATATTGTTAACATTGTCCTAATTCTAATAATAAATTAAAATAAACTTAATTATATTATTGGTCAATGCACAGTAAGTCAATCTCCACCTTTTTTTTCATATTTTTTCTAATTAGTATTAAAATTCATCTAATTTATAATTACGTACATTAATAAACATATACACGTGTGCAAATAAAGGTACGAACTTTTAAATAGACAAAAATATTCTTTAATATATTTATAATACATCCTTAAAATTACTATTATTTAATTGTTTATTAATTAAGTTTATATTAAGTCCGTTTTCTAAAAGATTAATTCTATTAAGAAAAGGAAACTCATAGTAGCTAGACCCTTCATGAATAAACTTTGCATATTACGTTTAATGTGTATTTTAAAAACAGGCCAAATGACAAAAAGCGACCTTAAATTTCTTTTCAATGTTATACTTTTTTTTTTTAATTTTTATGAATTTTAACATAGCCTACTTATATTGATAATAATTCTAACTCATTTAGTGAAGGAAAAAAGGCTACTTTTTGGAGTAGATATATGGTCTAATGCATTATTAACTTAAATTAGTTAAGTATTTCATTAAACCATTTTGATTTAATCCTATCTTATATAAGGGGAAATCTTTATAAAAATTAAATAATATTAATATTATAAATTAAAATTTTTGAACTACTATGAACTGAAGTAACAAATTACTAAAATTTTCATTGTAAAAAAATGCTTTTATTATAATGTGATAAAAATAAATATTTTTTTAAATAAGTTATATAAGTTCTTCCAAAATTTAAATTTGTGTTATATATTAAAAATAAATCATGTATCATATAAATTCTAAATGATTTGACCAACTACGTGATTTAAATCAATATTTATTGAGGAACACATAACCATAAGTAATAAAAATTATAAAATTCTAATTCTAATAAAATTCTCAATCTAAACGCACATCATAACTATTAATTAAAAAAATGAATAGTCTAAAAAAAATTAAAATTTACCCAATAAAAAGAAAAAGAAAGATCATAGTTCACTACAAGAAAAAAGGAGATTTGAAACCGAATATTCGGTTTCAAATTAGTGAAAATCGGTTTCTAAATACATTTAGAAACCGATTTGAAACCGAAATATTCAGTTTAAAATCTGCATGTTTCTAAATAAATTAGAAACGAAAAATAACGTCCGTTTCAAAGTCTGAAACCGTTTTCAAACTACTATTCCGTTTCAAAATTAGAAACCACATTAATTCGATTTCAAAATCCGTTTCAATTTAGAAACTGATATTTTTTGTTTCAATTTTTCTGAAACGGATTTCTGTTTCTAATCAGTTTCTAAATTGTAAAAACAAATAAAACACCTTTTAAAACCGAAATGCATTCAATTTTTAAATAGAAACAGAAATTCCGTTTCTAAAATTATTCTTATTCTGAAATCGAAAATTTTACTGTGTTGGATTAGAAAACGAAAATTCATTTCTAATCCACTTCAAATTACTACAAAAATTTTTACTTTTTTTTTATTTAATACATTATTTCTTGCATTAAAGCATATAATATAATATTAATTTTAAATGCTCAATGTGACACCCCTTACCCGTCTACAGTATATCCGAGTAAGACATGTCACACTGTGTACCGGAACACTCTATTTCATCTCAATCATTTTTATTCTTCCTTAATTTATTTTTATTATAGTTTTGAATATAACTTGTGAAATATAACTCATTTAAGTCATTTATTGAAATTATAATTTATTTGAGGTTCCGAAAATTTTATAGAAAATCCGGCAGAGTACAAGCTAAAAATGGAGAAAACAGTTCTTCGGAACCTGTGAAAAACACTTCCAATATTTTCAATCAATCCCAAACTCCATTTCATCAACAAAATCTCAATATGTTTTTCAACAACATTTCCATTTCTCAATCATTCATCTCATATGATAATCATATAAAAGTCATAAATAAATGTTCACTTTTTCATTCATAAACGCAATTTTTACTATTTATATTAATACCAAAATACATTACATAAGTTTCAATTACATATGAGAAATATAAAAGTTAATTACAAAATATCAAAATAAAACCTAGTGTCCTACCAATGCACTGATGACGGTGAGGTGACACGGACACTATGCAGAGCTGCAGGAGGTCTCACCCAGTCTGTGGTCTACTGGGCTCTCGGTCAGTATCTCCAGAACCTACGCGTGGCAAAAGCAACGCGCTAAGCAATAATGCTTAGTGGTGCTAATAATAAAATAAAAAGAAATAACAGAAAATAAATATGCAGTGAATGTATTGATATCTCATTGCAAATAAATTTTCGTTAAGTATTTGTAGATTTATTTATTTTATACTTATTGTATTCATTATTTCATTAAATTTATCCACTTTCATTTTTGGTTGCCCAAGTAACCTATACTGGACGACTGGACTAGATAAATGGGTAAACTAGCACTGGGTATTAAGTACCTCGGGCCGTCACACCATCGGTCACATATGTATCTCCCGGTGTGCAACAGAACAACTAATAAGCTATAATAACATCAGGCACAAGGCCAAATCTCAACACAACGTCAGAATGGCTAAAAGCCATGAAATCACAGAATGGCATAATACCTTGTGCAGTACTGCTAACTGAACCCTATTGGCATGCCAAACTATCCAAACCAATCTTGTTAGGTATACTAGGGCATTTGACACTTTTGAATCTTTCAATTTTTGAATTTCAAGTTTTGGTGTTACTATTCCCTTCATTAGTCAACAAAAATGTTGACTTTTGTATAGAAAATAGGTACATTGGTTTTAACACTCCCAACATACCACATTTTGCATTCAAAATTTGTTGGTATTAATTACCAATACCATTTCTAAGCTTAAAATTAATGGAGCAGAATTTTCAGTTTTCATACCCTATTTTTACTGTTCCATTAGTTACTGTTGCAGTGGGAATTTGAGAAAATGATAAACATGAAAGTTGTTCCTTATTTTGTCTAGTTGAATTTATTTTTTTGAATCACTCCATTTGGAGTTTTGTAGCTCAAGCTATGGTCCAAAAACCACAACTGGCCGGATTGAAATTTTTCTGGACTGACCATATCTACAGTGTAGTGAATAGTGACTGCAACTGCCTTGTTGGATAGGTTCTGGTCATAATTTGGGGTAGGTTTCTTCATGAAAGTTGTTGGCCTATATCTAAGCTTGTTGCTGGTAAAATTTCAGGTCAATTAGACAATTCTACACTGAGTTATGGCCAAATGAACAATCACTGTTCATTTGGTCATTCTGCAGAAACTGGTTGCAGGACACCCGGATTGGGGCAAGTTTTTGGTCCACTTGGTTTGGTCTTATGGGCATGGTTTCTTCACCAAAGTTGTGCCATTATGTGTCTAGTTTCATGTCTAATTGGATAAACACCAATTGAACCTACACAGCCCAAGTTATGGCTGTCTAAACAGGCTGGACACACATCCAAACCTGCTGGTTTCACTAGGCAGCATACCAAATCAGTTTTTTTATGCTACAATTCACTCCAAGTTATGGTCAATTTACCTCAAATGGTCACTAATTGACCATTAAAACTTTAGTTTATGTCCATTTTCATCCACCACCAAAATTAAATTTCAAAACCCTAACCCTAATTGACCAAGCCTCCAATTCATGCATCTTACTCCTAATTTGCTATACTAATCATATAATTTATAAGAGGGGCAGCTAATATGTCACTTTAACCAAAGAATTCTCCTAACTCTAACTCATGTCAAGGCTGCCAAAATTTCATGGAATATAACCATGCTTCATTAATTCAATTTTCATCAAATTTTCAACTTAACTTAGCTCAAATTCATGATTAGAAAGGTATAAAAGTAAAGTATATGGCACTAACCTCTTTGGTGATTTTCTAAGCTTGTTCACACCTCACTTTCTTCCACTTTCTCTTCTTCTAATTGTTGCCCAAGTCTTGCTCTAGTGGTAAGGGAAATTTTTAGTGAAGGGAGGATAAGTTTTTAAGGTGAATTGAAGTAGGAAATGAAGCTTAAGGGAGCTTTAATGGTGGAACCTCTTCTCTCTCTCTCTCTCTCTCTCTCTCTCTCTCTCAAAGGTTTTGGCTGCCCAAAGGTTGAAGATGCAGATTGGTTTTTCAATTTTTTGGTCTCTTTTATCTCTTTTAATGAATTTAACAAATTGTGATTAGTGGATAGGTTTTTAATGACATCATATGATGTCATTATTAGGTATTTTCTTTCATTTTCTTTTCTTTTCATCTCTACTCATTTTCAATTTAATTTTTAGTAATGTTTATTCACATTTTATATCATAATAATTATTTACTTAACTGGACAAGTCGGCCAAAAATTACCTCTGAAGGCAAAATGACCAAAATGCCCTCCGTTTGGCTTAACAGACCAAAATTATCTGTACCGATTGAAAATTTTTCCTAAGTATTTTCTTAGCATTCTAATGCCATAGAAACCTTAATGACCCTTCTCTGGAGTCCCAAAAATTATTTTATGAATTTTTCCCCGGGTCTAGGGCTCCTAGTTGCGAGAACCGCAACTTCTCACTAGGTTACCCATCGCTAGGGCACCGGCTCATTTAACTTGGTTGTATTTTATTTCTAAAATTTTTCCTAAATTTTTCTTATTAATATTTGAGTTAATTATGGTTCCTCACTTTAGTTTAAATATTTTTCCGGACGTTCTAGCTGTCCGGACCGACACTGGTCACCGGAACAGTAGAATGTACGGAGTTGCTACAGGGAGGGTGTTACACTCAATATCACAATATTTACAATATCAAGCAATCAAATTCAAATATCAGTCAACATTATATATAGATATGACAGTAAAGAGTTATAACAATAATGTACTATATGTAAAAATAAAATATCATAATAACAAAAAGAACAAGCTACTTGTCATCAATAATATCATCATTCATCACCAGCCTCTCTACCATCATTCTAATGAGCTGCATTTGGAGTTGGGGCTGTAAACTGCGTACCCTGCCTCATTTGCGCTATCATGTTTTGCATCATTTGTTGCATGCGCTCCTCCAGCGTCTACTCGCGTTGTCCGTCTTTCTCCTCCATTGCAGCCAAACTATCCTTCGGCGTTGCAACAGTTTGAATCTCTTCCTCCATTGCCTCTGACTGAGCACAATGGGATGTAGTATTTACATCTCACAATATATATATAGAATTTAGCAAATTGATAAGCAGATTCCGGATATCATGGTAAGTGCTGCGTACAGTTTTTCAACTCCCAAGAAATTAATCTCTCAATTCCCAGCAGATGTATCAATTTTCTAATTAGACAGCTCAAACAATAGGTAACCATTATAAGAGCCATAAACAAAATAACATCTTTGGCAATTATCACATCAATTAAACTATTCTCACAAGGAAATTTTTACATCCAGAAAAATTAATAGAACCATCATTCAAAATGACAAAAGAGAAGAAAAATTGTGTAGCAAGAAATGCAAATTAAAAGAAAAGAAAAAGAAATTAAAAAAAAATTTCAGTATGCAAAATTAAGCCACTTACCTCAGATAAATAAAAAAACCTTTCCAAAAACGGCTTGCACATCAAGTTTTCTCTTAAATCCTAGTGTACCCTGTCATATCCATAACAACTGGGCCTAAAAAGTATAAAATAGAAGAAAGCAGTACTTCATTATGCAATTCAAGCAGAAAATTAGTCCTAATTAATTAGTAACATTCTACATTTTTGCACAGAAAGATCCACCTTATTTGACTCTCACCAACTTCCCATTATATTATATTTGTTGCACCCACATGTTTGTCAGTGTACCTATGGCTAGCTAGTTCCCCTATAAGCCGCACATGGGGTTTAATATGGACGGACCATAAATTGTTTTCTTTTAATTACTTAAAAGTCTTTTAGAGCAATTACGAGTTGGGAATTGCACATGAATGTTTAAGACCAATTGTTTCAATACTTAGCTTTATGAATACTACAGCATAAATCTTTACTAGGCTGTTGGCCAATTATGAGGTGGGAGAAGCCTAGTGTTTATCTATCTCATTTATATATATATAATAAAAAAGAAAAGATGACAAGGCATGGGACCCTATTCTCTCTCACAAAAAGGGAAAAAAAAATTTAATGTAATGTCAGTAATGGCAAGGGCACTCAAGTGTTCTGCAAACTTCTTAAGAAACTAGTCTTGCATTTGAAAGGTGCACTAATTAATGCAATGATTCAAATACATGAACAAAAAAATAAAATAAAGATTAAAGAGCTCAGGCATTCTTTGTTGATATTATAGTGTATATGAGACCTACCAATACAAGTAGGACATGCATGCATCCAAAGCTAGCAAGTTAAAATTAACTTTATCAAATAGCAGTAAGAATAATAACTCAGACTATGGATGAAGGCTATCTGCAAAGGACTAAATCACATTAAAACGTGTAGTACTTGGTAAGAGAAGGAACAAGGAAACTTGATGAAATTTCACATAGCTTGATTGTGCCTTAGAGGCGTTAGCTATTTAAAACTCAATCATGCAAGTGAATCAATTATAGGATCCTATTATTGTTTTCCTCTTTCTTGATAAGCAAATTATCTCACTTCTTTTTTCTCCATTATCTTGACGCTTCTTATTTTTGGGTTATCTGTCCTATTTAAAAGCAGTAAGGCATGATATGCATGGAACCTGCCAAGTCTCACTTGGGCACACAGACAAAAATGGTGGCATAACATAGTAGGCCCTGGTTTCCACACCAGTTAAATTTTAATTTTTGGTGACATTATGCTTATGCCCACTCAAATCCCCATCCCAAAAAGCCAAAATAATAATTCTTGCCACAATTAAAGATGAATTAGCTTGGTAATTAAGTTAAGCTTCTCACTATATATTCACTTCTGGAAAAAGTTATACTATCAAATCGATTTATACAAACAATTAATCAATCATAGCTATCAGTCTTATCCTATCCAAATTCCCCCATATCCAATTCCTACATTTATGGGCTATTGCTAGTTCAACGTAATGGACAAAAGTTTCAACTAAATTACAGGGCAGCTTCCTGCAGGCAGTCTGGTCCTGTCCTTCTATATTAATTATATCCTTCTCATTATCCACATTATATTTGTGCAAGAAGACACTGCCCTTACATCTCTCATCAGAAGTATCTTTCAGAGATGCTTCTTCTGTGGAAATCTGCAGCTTTCAAGTGATAGCAGTCTAGTTTCTAAGCAATATATGTTTGGGGCCAATCTATCAGTAGCTAGTAGGCCAAACTTGATAATTTGTTACCTTATTTTACTGGTTTATCACTATTATGAGCTTTATACTCATCTTATTTGGAATAAGCATTTCCACTAGCTAGTTGATTCTGAATGGCCATTAAAGCTTCAGATTCTTTTTTAACTAATGAATTGTACCATCTTCTTTCTAATTGGCTCTTCCTCGTGTTATAAATACCTAATTAATTGGAACAACCAGCATTAACCTTAATGATCAAAATTTGAAAGCGCTCATCCTAACGGATGTCAAATTTGTTTCTTCTATAATTTTGTTTATTTGAAAGATGATTATCAACAAAATTTTCAATTTTTCTTTTAATAAAAAATAGATTTCTTCTACATAAATCCTTCTACATAGATAACATAGATTTTTTCTCCAATCTCGAGAACATAATACAATACTAGGCTATCACAATACCCATAGAAAACCACAAACAATTGCCACCATGAAGTAGAATGTATCCACAACGCTAAATCATCATTGATTGGAATAAGATGGATTTGATTTCTGGTTGTTAAGCACCCTATGTTTCATACCAAATATGAATACTGAATTAAACTAAGGGCATACAAATTTTTACCTTTTCTACGAGAATGTGATCACCTACATCCAGAGTAGGGTACATGGAAGTTGAAGGAATGGATCTGGGCTTTGCCAAAGCCAACAGCGGCAACTGTAAAAATGGCCTCGGCATCCTCTAAGCAAAAACTAAACACCTTAGATAACCAGCTTCCGCTCTTGTCAAGCTCCTTCCCAATAATCTTTAACATCTCAGTATTACTCTCTTTCCTTACACAGCTTACAGTCCCACCTTTATCCACATCACTACTCTTCGGCCCAGGAGCCGACTCATTACAAGGAAGCCACCTTGATCCCTGAAAAAAGGGAAGGATCGAGGAGGCTTTAAGTGGCGAAATTCCAAAAACGCCCATGCAGGATGAAGAAGCTAAAATCCCAACTATTAACTTCATCAGTGAGACCAACCCGATGGCAATTGGACTCCTACAGTTATCGCCGAATATTTCTCCGACCATGGTATCGTACAAAGAAACTGAACTCTTAGTCCAGGAATTTAACTTCTAGCTTGGGCGATGGCAATAGAATTGAAAATCGTGCGTCTGCGGTGCAAGGGGTTCCAGATCGAAATTTTGCACAGTAGGAGAAGCGAAGATTCGAGAACGAACCCAACAATAGTGGAGGGAGCGGTAATTTCCAACCCGGAAGCCAACGCAGGAGGCGATGTTTGGGGCAACATGGCTAGGGTAGGTGAAGGTAACGTGAATAGCCATATCAGCAATTCTGATAAGCCGGACAACAATCTAGTAAATAGTTGCTTCGAAAAGTGAGAGAGAAGATCTTAGAAACCCTAGAAGCAAATAAATGCCATTTCGATTGAAGAAATCAGTGAATCGGAGACGGAAGGATGGAATTGAAACTTAGAACTAGATTAGTGGGGTAAAAAATGGTCACGATTAAGATTATTGACAATGAATGAATAAGGGATTTGATTACAAGGTGGGAAACGGGGTGGGTTCCAGAGCTATTTGAGTCTCTGAGGGAGAGAGTGCAAAAGGTCAGAAGAGGAAGCAAGGACTTACAATGATGAAAACGCTGAGAATCGGGAGAGTTTTGGGTTTAATACAGCGCGCTTTGCTAGAAATTGAAAATAATCTGTATCTAAATTTAACCAAAAGGAATTAAAAACTATCATCAGTTTATAAGTTGGTTTTAAAATTTATAAAATAAAATATATAATAGATAAATTTTAAAATTGTAAATCATCAATTTTTAAGGGTAGATAAAGAAATTAAAAATTGACGGATATCAATTTTTATTTTGATTTTAAATTTTAATAAATAAAATAAAAATTATATTAATTTTAAAATCAACATAAATCTATTTTTAAATATAAATCGAAAATATTTTTATTTTAAAACAAAAAACAATCGATTTCTAAGTTAAACTAAAAAGAATTAAAAACTGATCGGAATCGGTTTCTAATATGACTAAAGGAAATAGAAACTGACAAAAATTAGTTTCTAAGTTAACTTTAAAATTTATGAAATAAAATATACAATAGATAAATTTTGAAACCGATAGCAATCGGTTTTTAAGTATACATAAAGAAATTAGAAACCGACAAGTATCAGTTTCTATTTTTAATTTAAAATTTAATAAATCAAATAAGAATTATATTAATTTTGAAACCGACATACATCGGTTTCTAAATATAAATAGAAAATATCTTTATTTTGAAATCGAAAATAATCGGTTTCTAAATTAAACTAAAAGAAATTAGAAACCGACGAGAATCGGTTTCTAATATGACTAAGGAAAATAGAAACCGATAGAAATTGGTTTCTAAGTTGAATTTAAAATTTATAAAATAAAATATATAATAGATAAATTTTGAAACCGAAAGCTATTGATTTCTAAGTGTAAATAAAGAAATTAGAAACCGACAGATATCGGTTTCTATTTTGACTTTAAAATTTAATAAATAAAATAGAAATTATATTAATTTTGAAACCGATATAAATTGGTTTCTAAATATAAATAAAAAATACTTTTATTTTTAAACCAAAAGCAATCGGTTTCTAAATTAAACTAAAAGAATTAGAAACCGACTAAAATCAGTTTCTAATATGACTTAAATATAAAGGAACTAGTTTTGGGCCTTTAAATTAGAAACGGAATAAAATTCAGTTTCAAAAGTCGGTTTGTAATCGGTTTCTAAATCGATGGTAAATTGGCCGTCAAAATTTAGTGCATAATTTAGAAACCGATGGTTTTCCGTTTCAAATATCGGTTTCAAATCCGTTTCTAATCGGTTTTTGATATATCTAACTCGTTCTGCTCAATTTCTGTTTCAAAAGCCATTTCAAATTACAAACCGACATAAGTCCGTTTCTAAATTCGGTTTCTATTCTGATATTTTCTTGTAGTGGTTATAAAATATGATATGATATTTAAAATTGTATAAATTGAAAAGTTTTCTATTATATAAAAACTTTGAGGTAAGAGAAATATTTTTATAATTTTGAGAATTTATTTAATTGGTATTGATACTGCTGTGAGTTTTGAGGGTCTAGTTCAAATGCCATGTAGATCTGTAAGACCAAAAAGATGTAAGGTTGGTGGCCCTAGAGCTAACCACTCCAACACTCAAATTAGTGAAACGGTTGTAAGAGAACAGAAAAGAATTATAGTTGATTTAAGAAAAATGAATATGTGCACATGATTCCTCCATACTTCTTTGATATTTATAGGCTTTTTAGGTAAAAAATAGTCATTGCCTCATTTATGGAGATAATCTCAGGTTGATATATCGAGATTGTCTCCATGAAATCCGGCTTGCTCTATAGCTGGCGTAATTATTGCTCGGTATAGCTTTTGCTCGGCTTGTTGGGCGAGCAGAAGTAATACTTTCTATTTGGTTTAGTCTTAGACCGACTATGCTATTTTTGGCTCGATACTGCTCGGTTTGGTTTGAACATTACTTAGTCTTTGACCTTCCAAGGCTTTGTTGATCATCTGATTGCCACGTTGGATAACTTGTTCCAAGTTGACTTTTTTACTTGATTTTTAAATGAGTAACATCATTAGTCCCACTCCAGTTTTTTGCGAATCTTTTGGGTTCATGTGCTATCTATTCGTTCAGTGTCCTTGTGTAGTGTATCTTCATCATTCAAGGTTTGGAGATAAATTTTTATCTGCAGACAGCTGTGAAATGCAACTTTTTCGATTGTATCGCTTCGATTAGAGGGCTGCTTATTAAAGCTTTTTCCTGAGATGGTGGAAATAAGCTTCGACAATAAAATGATGGTGATTTGAATCTCAAGACTTCATTTATTACACTTCCTTTCACTATAAAAGTCATATTTCCTTTCCTTATTTGTGCTTTTGTTTTCTCTTCACTGTTCCCTGATTTCCTTTTTCAGTGAATCCTCTACTTCTTCGATTTAAAAGTCCATATTTCTTATCTCTTTTTACAATTTTCATTTAAAAATGAGTGAAGAGGGTGGTTCTAATGCGACTCCGTAGACTTTGATGATCTTTTATAGCATCATTGCTATTCAAAAGTTTGCCACATGGCTCTTTAGGTCTGTTATTCTAGCATATTTATCCAGCATAGGTAATTTGAATTTTAATGGGAATTATTCGGCTAAGATCAACTCGGACAGTGGAGACTCGTCCCCAATCTCAAAGTTTTCCTCTTCCACTTGTTTTTGGTATCTTTGTAATACTTTTACCAGTCCCCAATTCACCTTTGGTCATGGCGATTCATCAAACCGTTCTTCTTGTTTACTCGTCATGATTTGTTTAGTCTTTTTCTTTGAATTATTTATCGACTGAGCAATCTCTTGGTTTGTCTCTTTAGTTCAGACTGGATCCACCTCCATGGAAGGTATCCTTAAGACCTATCCTGCTTATGGGACAGGTGTCCCTGGAGAAGTGCTGGTTCCCACAATCACCTTTAAGGAAAACGATTTGGGTCTCCATCTCCTAGATGCGTTGGTACACCAGCTCCAGTGTCATTCCTTGAAATAGGTTTTGCTGATATGGCATAATAATGTTGTGTGGTGGAATATGGCCGCTAGATGGGATGGTGGGTGTGATCAAGTTCTTGGTCATTGCCACCATAGGTGGATCTCTTCCTAGTGTGAGGGTATGGAGATGATGCTTTTGCTAGAAGTCCTCAAATCTGCAGCCATTCAGATGATAAAAAAACCATCAAAGAATGAAAAATAATTAGGACAAAAAATCAAAACTCACTAGTAGCATAAAAAATTTTAAAAAGAAGAGAAATGATTTTAGAAGTTGGTTGTCTACCAGTGATTTGAGTTTTCCCACAGACGGCGCCACTGATCCTGCTATTAACTTTGAAGGTCTAGTTTAAATGCCACATAGATCTGTAAAACCAAAAAGATGTGAGATCAGTGGCCCTAGAGCCAACCACTTTGACACTCAAGTTAGTGAATGGGTTGTAAGAGAACAGAAAAGAATTATAGTTGATTTGAGAAAAATGAATATACGTACCTGATTCCTCCATCCTTCTTTGATATTTATAGGCTTTTTAGGTAAAAAATAGTTGTTGGCTCATTTATGGAGATAATCGCAAGTTGATATACCGAGATTGTCTCCATGAAATTTGGCTTACTCTATAGCTGGCGTAATTATTGCTCGATATAGCTTTGGTTTGGCTTGTTGGGCAAGTGGAAGTAATGCCTCCTGTCTTGTTCAGTCTTAAACTAGCTATGCTCTGTTTGGCTCGATATTACTCGGTTTGGTTTGAACATTACTCGGTCTTTGACCTTCCGAGGCTTTATTGACCATCTAATTGCCACATTGGATAACTTGTTCCAAGTTGACTTTTTGAGTTGATTTTTAGGTGAGTAACATCAGGTACATTAGTACTAGTTTTTAATTTAAATAAGAAAATAGTTAATTATTGATTAAATATTATTTAGAGAATAATAAGAAAGACAATATTTTGTCAAATTTAATCTACATATGTTATAAATAGTTTTTATCATTCATGAGAAAATATTAACATTATAATATATATTTAAAAATAAATATTATTATGCATATCATAAATATTATTATTATTATTTAAAAAATAAAATTAAAATATGGATAATGGAAAAACTTATGAATTGATTAAAAATATATAATTAAATTTATCTGTTTATAAAATACTATTATAATTATGAATTTTTTTTATACATAAAATTTAACTATTTAATTTTATTTGATTTACCATTGTTTGTCATTGAATTTATGTATAGAAAATAATTAATATTATTATAAAATTTTAAATCTATTCAAATCAATATATATATAAATTTTCTCTCTTTCTATCCCGTACCATCCCCTCCCCCATCTTTTGTCCTTGTGACCCTGCCCTCCTTTCCTCTTAATTAATTAGTCTTTTCCGCAAGCCACTCTCCTTACCAAACTTGCATACTCCACAAGTCTTCTTTTATTTATTTTTTTTTTTCTCCATGCTATAGTTATAGTCACTCGCTTTTCGTTATAGTCACAATTACTCCCTCATTACTGGAGATTTTTTTGAAGAAATAATGGTGTGCATGAAAGAACAAAAAACCACGAGTTTGGAGGTTCCAAGCATCGAGTCATCCAATTGACATGTGCTCAACTCCTTGTCTTTATAACTTCCAACCAACAGTAAACTTCATTAGGTTTCATTGAGGTTTTTGGTAGATTTATGATGGGTGACCATAATATTTTAATTTATTGTTTTGTCAATCCACTATTAATTTGTGATAATGGATGAAAAATCTAGCTTCAACATTTCTTGAGCTTTCAAATGAGACTTTCAATGCCATAAATGATGAAAAAGAGAGGAGACAAAAAAAAATTACATTTTTAATGAATATAATATTATTTTTCAATCAATATGTTTAATTTCACAATATTGCACCCAATTTCAAAAATTTGACCTAAATTGTTAAAATCATGCAAATTAGTATAATAAATTTAAATTTTTAGTAAAATCACATTTATTGATTTTTATTAATAAAAATAATTATGAGTTATAAATTATTTAATGCACGTTGACCGCACGTGCTCAAATACTAATATGGGTATGTATATATATTAATTTATTACATATGAATGAAATTTGTATATATATCATTACCAATTTATATAATTATACATATGAGTATATAAAAGTTTATTATACATATGTAACACATGTTTTGTAAAAATATATATATATAGTAGCTTAAAATGTCTATAAGTTAAGGTGTAAGATTTTATGTTTGAGTTCTCTAAAGAATGCTTTACATCACTTAGCTTGATTTAATTTAATGGCTGAAAGTATATCACTTACCCAGCAGAATCAAATTCGTATATTCTCTTTTCTTAATCATTCTACTTGAAAAGAAAAAAGGAAGTTGATCTTCTAAAACGAAGCAATATGAAAGTTAAAGTAGGTTAAAGGTGATGATGCTGTTTGTAACCAAGTGAATGATACAGGGGAAATAAAAGGAACCTTAAAGTGCTAAACCCTGAAATTTTCGTTATTATTTTATTCTTTATGATAAAAATTCATGAAAATTTATTTTTTATTTTAATATTTTTATTGATTGACTATTTTAATTTTAATTTAGGTTTGACTGATTAAATATTTTGTGTGAGTAAATTAAATGTATTAAAGAATATTTAAATCCTTTTTAAATATAAAAAAGAGAGAGAAAAAAAATGGAATATAAATGAGAGAGAAAGTTGTTGAAGGATTTAGTTAACAAAATTTTAGATCTTAAAATTGGTTAATTTTTACCAATTATTCATCAATTTTGTTCCCTTATTTTCAATTTGTTATTAAAAAAAGTACTTAAATTTTATTTTATTTCTAAAAAGTCACCCTAAACTATTTCAGGTTTTCAGTAAAAAAGAATAGAATTACCTTTTTTATCTCCTTTACTTCTACTCTTCTTACATTTATGATTAAATTAACTAATAATTATCTATCAATAAAATTAATTTTTATTAAATTTATTAATAAAATTATTAATTATATACATTTATTATTAATTATTGTTATTAATTAAAATTTAATTGCTTTATGGTGTATTATTGTTGTTGTTATTATAACATCTCGAAATTTTCTTAAAAGTAAATTCTAAAATTTAAAGTAATACTTAGTAATATTTATCATTTATTATTTTTTTAGTTTTATTACAAATAATTTTAATATTTTATTTAAATAAATATTATTTTATATTTTTGTTAAGAAAAAAAAACTAGATTCGAAAAGTGTCCATGTGCATCCCGCTAGCTCCCGCCTCCTTAATTTTTCCAATGGAACCCCTTATACATTTCTCCCGTTTTCCTGTCCAATCCCTCCTCCATTTTGCATCACTAGTCAGCCAAACCCAGTGCTGACAAGCTCCTCTCGATGATAGCAAGTAATGGTGAGTCTAGGAAAGCACAATGACAATAAAAAAAAATGTAAAACCAACAAGAAAATTTAGGAGAGAGAGGAAGGCGGCCGAAGTTTCTATTGACTGTTGTAACTGTTTCTTGCAGCCAATTGGCATGATTAGGGTAGTGTTCAACTCATCCCTTTCCTAGCTTTTTTTTTTTTTTTTTTTTAAATCAGTGATGCACGTTAGTGTGGCCTACAACTTTAGATCTAGCCTTCTCTCTCTCGTGGCTTTATGCTCAAATTTCGGCTAACCGACAGTCATTTTGGAAGATTAGACCTAGTGATCTTTATTTTCATCCCTCAAGTTTTGATTTGACACCAACTGCACTTTGATTGGGCATCAAACAATGAAGATGCTCATCAAAGAGTGAGAGAATGAGAAAGAAAATGAGGTAAAATAGAAATTTTATTTTTAAAAAAGGATAAAATTATAATTTCATTATTTTTAACCTATGTGATTTTTCTGAAATAAAATAATATATATATATATATATATTGTGTAACAAACTGAAGATGAGTGATAGAACTGAAATAACCCTCAATGTTGAGGGATGGTATGTGAAAATTATCCAAATAGAGTTTTAGACAAAGAGACAAAAATGTAATTTCATGTTAGTAAAGCACAAAATTATATTTAAGCTCTTAGCTTTCTCTTTTCTTTTTAGAGGTCATCTTCCTCCTTTATTCTTTCTCTTTTTACACAATTGATTTTCTCTTCAAACTTTTCTCCTTCCTTTCTTACTTCTCAGGTGGTAAGACCTTCCGTTGGTCCTAAAACGTTTGTTCCTACTTAGGCTTCACGTCTAGACAAAAGGTATCTGACATTGTTGTTTGGTTTGTGCAAATCAAACGAGCAAAGTTTTGACCTTTATAAACTTTGATAAACGATTTCGGCTAAACCAACTATCCAATATGAAATGTGTGACCAACATGATGCTCTTCGCGTTAAGAATTTTATTTTGAGACCAACTGAGAAAATTTTTATTAGCAAATAATTTTTGAGACCCACGACATAACTAGTTGCTCTTTGGATCCATTTGGTTGTCTTTTGAGAAACTAAAATTGCTCGTTAACTCAATGCATCATGGGCTTCATGTAGGTATTTAGAATCATTGAAATTCCATTAGCCTCCGAGATTGCGATCTCCACTATATGCATGATCTAATGGGCAATCACAAAAGAAGCTTAATGTTATAGTAGATTATGTTTTTTGGCACCCTAGATGCAACCATGGTAGCAAAATTCATATAGGCAAACTCAATGGTGAATGTATAGTAAAAAATGAGAGGTCAATTGATCCCATTTTTTTAAAATTTCTTTATATATATATATATGCTTCATAATTAAATTTAATTATTGAACTTTTTGGATAAAATTCAAAATTAGTTAAGGCAAAAACCATATTATCCATCCATAAGTTTATTTATTTTTAAATATTACTCTAACTTTTTAATAATAAACTTTGTCAATACAAAATAATATAATTTTTCTTGTTATAAATTGATAAATGATTTTGAGTTCCCTATATAGAGATATATATTTTGATAACAATAATCAAAATGTATTTTTTTTTATAATTTACAAGATATTAAATTTCGTTGAGTTTAATTATTTGTTATATTTTTTATTTTTAATAATATTTTGTTATTTTTTTTTATATATTAATCAGAAAAAATTTTTCTAGATTCACGACTAAACAATCTCAAAACTCAAATTAATGTTTTGATATAATATGTAAAACACTCCTATTTGCATAGCCTAGTATATGTTATTGTTCCGATGACCGGTGTCAGTCCAGACAATTAAGAGAATTAGAATCACATTTAAGACACCTAGATAAGTCCTGAATACAAATAATTAGTAATTGCCAAATAGTTAAGTATAAAAAAGAAAAACAAAACATAAAAGGTTAAATGAGCTGTGAATCATAGCGATGGGTGACCTTCCCGAAAAATGACTGCGAGGTCAGTCTTAACTCAAATTTCTAACTGAAAAATATGACGCCGCAGTCCTTAGGACTATTACGAACACAGTGGAAAAGAGAAAATCACAGAAAAGAATTGTTAAGCAGGTCAAATAATTAGGTCAGGGATCCGGAAGAAATATCGAATAATGTGCAAACCGGATTGAACCAGCGAGGAGCGATTTGGTCAATTCACTCCTAGAGCTGACTCTTGACGTAACGGTCCAATAAAATCAGAGAAAAGAAAATTTCGGAATCGGTAATTAAATTAAAGAACTAATAAAAAAATAAATATAAAAGAAAAAGAAAATTGAAAAAGTTTATTACATCATTGGATGACATCATGAATGATGTCAAAATACAATTTTATTTTCCCCACCATAATTGACTAATTCAAATAAGAATAAAAGACATAAAATAAACATAAAATTAAAAAAAATAAATCACTCTTCTTCTACAAAACATTCGGCAGCCACCTCTCTCTCTATCTCCATGCTTGTTTCACCATTAAAGCTTGAGTCCAAGCTTGATTCCATCCATTAAACCTTACCTTGCCCTCAAATTTCTCCATTAGAACTTGATAACCTCACTTGAGAAGAGGATTGAGCAAGAAAGAAAGAGGAAAAGAGTAGTGGAATTGAAGAATTGAACATCAAAGAAAGGTTAGTAGTTTGAATTGAAAAATTTTAGTTTATTACTTGTGTTCTTGGAGTAAGTAACTTAGAAATTAACTTAAAATCAAAAGAAAACAATTATTGGATGACCAAAGAAGATTTTCGGCTAGTTTATGTTAGGGTTTGAAATGAATAATTTTAATGCAATTGATTGGTTGTTTAGGTTGAATGAAGTACGTAGACATTGAATGTGCACTTTGAATACATTAGATTTTAACTTTATGTAATTTGGGTTCTTGAGCATGTGGGAAATTGGAAAAAAAATTTGAGAATTCATCAATTGATATAGTTGACCTTACTTGAGTTGAGAAATGGTCAATTGTGACCATTTGTGGTGTGTGTGAATTGCTAGAATCAAGTTTCAATTCGAATTGATTAAGGTCAGTATGCTGACAGATTGACCTAAGAGGTCAATTGAGAATGAAATTAGACACAAAATTGACAATTTTTCATTTAGAAATCATGCCCAGAAAATGACCATAACTTAGTGAACAATTAGGCTAAATCCGGATTTGGGCACATTGCACTGTACAAAAATGACCAAATGAATAGTAGTCACTTAAATGACCATAACTTGGCCTAGGAAGGTCCAAATGACCTGAATCTTATACCGATGGAAAGCTAAGACATAGCCCTACAACTTTCATGAAGAAAACAAATCCAAATTTTGGCCATAACCTATCCAAAAAGTCACCTGCAGTCAGCACACCAAAACTACCAGTATCCAGAAAATATCCAGAATTCTGGGTAACACCAAATTCGGCAAGCCCCATTCAAATAGTCATATCTTGAGTTAAAAAACTCCAAATGGAGTGATTCAAAAAGGGAATTAAAGTTAAGACAATAAGGAACAACTTCTATGAAGAAAACTTTGCCAAATTCTAACAGCAACATGACCAATGGAACAGTATAATACAGGACACCAAATCTAAAAAATTTGAAATTGTACCTAGGAAACCTAAAAATCTAAGGAGCAACTAAAACCAAAAAAATTAGTTACCAAAATGTGGTATGTGGGTGAAATTGAAATCTCTATACCTATTAAGCATAATAAAGTCAACAAATTGACTTGAATAGTATCATGAATATTAACTTCGAAAATAAAAATTTCCAAGAACGTTAGTTTAAGCATAGTGGGACTAGAATTAAGTATATATGAATTAATTATTGGATTTATTGTGAGATAAGATACTAAAACACTATAAATTGCGTGTTTCAGCTGAAAAAGACCTGGATAAGGATAGGGCAAACTGAGTCAAGGCCTAGAGGCGACTCACATCAGGTTTGAGCACAATAACTTTTTACTTTCGATTTACTATTAGAAAATTATTTGAATACATTTTGGAGCAATTTATGCTAAATAATTCTTTGAAAAATGTTGTGTTGCCTATTTTATAGATAGAAATTTGAAATGAAAATTGATTAATGTTTTGCATGAAATGTTGAATAATATGATTTTGAAATTGTTTTTGATTCACACTTGGCATGGCAGTCCCTTACTATGTTCCTCCCCCACTTGTGGGGTTGAGTTTGATATTTGATCACTTTCCTCCCTATCTAGCTTGCCAGTCTGAGGTGAGTTTTGATGAGTACTCATTAGCTAGCTAGCCACCTCCCTCATTGATTTCGATTAGTAGGGTGAGTTTGCCTTCTCGTGGTGTACAACACGGCATATTTGAAAATTTTGTGTCATGGCCTAAGTTGTGTTATTAATTAGCAACACTGTGTTTATTAAATTGTTGATCAAATTTGTATTATATTAAGCTTTGAAAATTATGAAATATTTAAATTGTGATTTGTGATAAATGTGATTTGAAATTTGAAATATGATTGTGAAATATTTGAACTGTGAATTAATAACAAATGTTTTATATTTTGCAATTTATATTTTATTGTGCACCACTGAGTATTTTTATACTCAGCGATAGCTTTTTTTACTGTCGCAGATAGGAGCAAGGAGAAAACAGCAGAGTGCGCCGCTATTGATAAGACTACACTGACTTTTTGTACGGGTATTTATTTATACCCTTGTAAATTTGACTTGATGTAAATAATCTTTTGTTCATAAGTATCTAAGTAGTTAGATGAGCAGTTGTACATTAAAGTTGAAATAATATTATTTTTTATTTTTATTTTGTAAATTAAGATTTGTGTATGTAAATTTAATTTAATGCAATGTTTATAAGTTTATAGAATTATTTTAAAAAAAATTTGACTTGTGAATTTTGAATTGAAATTTGGTTGAATTGTATTGATTTGAGAATATATTGGCAGTTGGGGTTGAGAAATGAAATTATTGGGAGTATTTTCACAGGTTTTGAAGAACTGATTTTTCCCAATTATAGACGGCACTCTGTCGAAATTTTTCCAGAATTTGCAAAAAAATAAAATTGGTTAAAAATTTTAAATAACTTTTCAACTTCAATTAAATGTTTTTAGTTCATACCAAAAATGCTCACCACTTTCAAAAAGTAAGAAAATGGTTTTAAAATCCTTTGTAGTGTACTTAATGGGTTATCGGTAGGTAAAGTTTGATAAGTCATTAGGTATACTACATGATCATGTTATGCCTTATAGAGGGATAAGATGTGACATAATAGGCTAGCTTTATAGTTCGGTATTGTTATGAGGTTGATGAGTGAACTTAAGAAACTAAGTTGAATTTGTATGATATAATAAAATATTTAAGGACTATTAGAAACCATGAAAAGGATTAATGAAGAACTAATGGCTTAATTGATAACATTATAGGGGTTTAGGCAGTTAAGCTGGAATTAATGTATAAGATTTAATTAAAAAAATTAGTAAGTTCTTGATGGGCTTTGTGTTGTGTGTTATGGGACAAAGGTCATTTGAGATGTTTCTTAATATATAAAACTGATTAGCACACATACTATTGGACCTAGGTGTCTTAACCCATGTTTTGATGATAATAAATAATTAGTGTGCTACCAATATACTTTAGAAGTGTTTGTGTTGAGTTTGTAAGCCATAGACTCAAAATTGCCAAATTGCTTCAAATCAAGGTTAAGGAAGAGCAACATAAGGATGGGAACCTACAGTGTAACTTTTATTTATTTTATATCTTATAAATCTCATTTTATTAATTACGTTGGCTCAAGTCTAGATGGTACTAAGAATATCTTGTTCAACTTATTTTTCACCTAATTTTTTATCAAGGGAAAATTAAATAAATTTTTTAAAAATGCAAAATTAATTTTGAATAGTATTTTAGTTGCAAAGTACATTGAATTAGCTTTCCAATGGCTTAAACAGATCAAAAATCCGAGTTCGGATAAAAAAGTTATGAGTTTTTCAAACTCTTAATTTTTTAGTGTATTTACTTGTAACTTTTTCTTGACCAAAGCGGACTAAAATGAAATTTTCACATTTGAGCAATGAAAATTTATTTTTGAAAGTGTTTTCATTGAAAATTTTATCAAATTAGCTTTCCAACGGTTCAAACAGATCGAAAATCCAAGTTCCAATCAAAAAGTTATGCATTTCCGAAGCCTAAGTGCTCTTTTGACACTTTCTGTCCAGAGAACACTTCGGCAGCCGATGAAAGTGGGAAGTTCGGCTACTGAAGTTTACTCTATAAATCATGGTTTTTGACCATTAAAAGCTATTTTGTCTAGAGAGTACTCTGATAGCTGAAAGTGGGAACTTCGGCAGCCGAAAGTGACTTTTCAAAGGTTATTTTTTGGCACTCCAACCTTCGGCAGCCAAAGTAAATAACTTCAACAGCCAAACTTGAGTTTCTGCAACACGATAAAACAGAGCTTTGGGTAGTTGAATGGCTAGTTTTGCATTTAATGCACCCCCAATGGCTATTTTCTTGCAAAAACTATAAATAGGCATTATTTATGACTGGAAACAAGTTTTGACAATAATAATCTTTTTGGAAATTTATTGTGTTCTAAAGATTTTCTTAATTCTCTCTCTCTAGAACTTGAGCTACCATAGTTAATGTTGAGAACTTGGTATTTGAGTTGTAAATTCTTTGTTCTGAGAGTTCATTCAAGGTTGTTGTGAGCATTTATTGTAATTTTGAGTGTGATAAAGCTTTAAATAGTTCTTAAGTGTAAGGGGATTTATAAAAGAGTAAGGATTTGCTCTTGTGGTGATTGTAAGGGGTTTATTCTTCACCCAAAGAAGAATTTTAGTGGAGTTAACTCTCAAAGAGGGCCTTGAGGAGAGGACATAGGCTTGGGATAGCCGAACCTCTATAAATCTCTTGTGTTTTCATTCTTCCTTTTCTATTCTTTGTGTTTAAATTTCTTTTAATCTTTAATTTTGCAATTAGAACTCAATTCACCCCCCCCCCCTCTTGGGTTGCTACAAGGGATAACAAGTGGTATCAGAGCTGGTCTCTATTCAAAGACTTAATCATCTTGGAGCAAAGATCAATGGCAACCCTCAATGCACAAGAAGGTCAATCGATAGTAAAATCCCCTTTCTTTGATGGACATGATTTTCTCTATTGGAAGAATAGGATGTATTACTTCCTTAAATCAGAAGGAGTGGATTTATGGGATAGTAGTAGATGGTGAGCATGTGCCAAAGACAAAGGGTGAATGGAGTAAGCATGATAAGTATATGTTTCCTTTGAATATAAGAGCTATGCATATGTTGAGAATTTCTTTGAATGATTTTTCTTATGCTAAAATTTCTAAATGCTCTAATGCTAAAGATATATGGGATTCTCTTGATTCTATGTATAATTCTAACCAGTGTTGTCAAGTTGATGAAGTTGGGTACATAAAAAGCTATTCCTCTCATCAACAAATGGAGCAAATGCCGTAAGTGGATAATGCTCATGAACAAACCTTCAGAGAACACTCCATGATTGACATGTGCTTAATTGCTTTGGAAGAGGACGAAAAAAAATCAAGAAGAACAAGAAGCATGGAATGTTCAATATCCACAAGTTGTGAAGGTGAAGAGATTAATGATAAAGTTGCCAACATGTGCTTCATGGCAATGGAGAAAAGCTCTAATGAGGTAACTTTAAATGATGATGTTGTTGAATTTTCTTATGATGAACTAGTTAATGCACTTAAAGTTATGAATGATGAACTTGAGTTGAGTCATAAAAAAAAAAAAAAACAAGCTCTTGAAAAAAGAGCTAGTTAGTTTGAGGAAGGAAAATGAGACCTTAACTAAGGATGATAAATCTTTAGGGGATGATATGCAAAAATCCTTAGATGAGCTCTCATTAGAAAATGAGAAATTGAAAAATGAAATTATTGGGCTAAAAACTTCTCTTTCCAAATTTGCTAAAGGAAAGGATAATGCAATTTTGGACTCTCAAAGGTCTCCTAACGTCAAGCATGGACTTAGCTATAGTAAATTTGCCCAAGCGCCTCCTTCCAAGAACATCTTTGTTAAAGCATCTAGTTCTAATGAGCCTAGTCCTCAAATGCCTAGTTTAAAGGTTTCTAATCCTAGAGGACAAGAACCAAAGACATCTAGTGGAAATGAAACTAGAAAGATCTCATTTCATCAATATGCTTCTAGACAAAATGTTACTAGGCCTTATACATCTAAGAGAGTTGCATCTAGACTAAACCTTCATAGGGGACATGCTACTAGGCCTCATAACTATCATCACACTCACCATGCCTCATGCTCACATTCATATAATAGACATAAAAAGAATAGTCTTAAGAGACCATATTCATACTCTTATGCATATAGACCAAGAATAAGAAGATTCAATGGTCATTGTCACTATTGTGGAAAGTTTGGTCACACCAATTATAGATGTGCTATTAGAAAAATCCATCTTGGATATAATAGAATATTTGATTTTAATGATGGAACTACTAACCCCCAAGGACCCAAGTATATTTGGGTACCTAAAGTAAATTGAATTATCATGTGTAGGTGTGCTTGAAATCCTCAAAGCTTGAAAGCAAGTGGTACTTGGATAGTGGATGTTCAAGACACATGACCGGAAATGCCAATCTCTTCCTTTCACTTGAAAAGAAAGATGGAGGTGGGCTAGTGACTTTTGGTGATAATGGTAAAGGTAAAATTGAGGGAATAGGTATGGTTGGTAAGGAAAACTCCCCTATTCTTGACAAAGTGCTTTTGGTTGATGGTTTAAAACATAATTTGCTTAGTGTTAGTCAATTATGTGATAAGGGCCATAGAGTTATTTTTAAGTCCAAATCTTACTGTGTGTCTAGGATGACTGGTAACAAAATGTTATTTATTAGTGAAAGAATTGAAAATATTTATGTTATCGATTTGCATGCTTTGTCTAGCAAAGATGTCAAGTGTTTTGTTTCTATTAGTGATGACTCTTAGACTTGGCATAGAAGGCTTGCACATGCTAGCATGGACCTTCTTGCAAACTTGAACAAGGATGAGCTAGTTGATGGGCTACCAAAGATCAAGTTTCAAAAGGATAAGGTGTGTAATGCATGCCAAATGGGTAAGCAAGTCAAGAACTCTTTTAAATCTATTCATAAGGTATCTACTTCTAGACCCCTTCAATTGTTGCATATGGTTTTGTTTGGTCCTACTAGAGTGGCTAGCTTAGGTGGTGCATATTATGCCTTGGTGATTATTAATGACTACTCTAAGTATACTTGGGTTGCATTCCTTGCTCATAAGGATGAATGTTTTGATATTTTTGAGAGATTTTCAAAAAGGGTTCAAAATGAAAAGGGTTTTCAAATATCTTCTATTAGGAGTGATCATGGTAGAGAATTTGAAAATGAGAAATTTGATAAGTTTTGTAACTCACTAGGGATCACTCACAATTTTTCTTCTCCTAGGACTCCCTAGCAAAATGGTGTTGTTGAGAGAAAAAATAGAACTCTTTTAGACATGGGGGGGACTATGTTAAATGAAAATAATTTGCCTACTTATTTTTGGGCGAAAGCCATTAATACAGCTTATTATGTTTTAAATAGAGTTTTGATTAGACCTATTTTAAAGAAAACTCCTTATGAGCTATGGAATGGCAAGAAATCTAAAATAGGTTATTTTACAGTTTTTGGTTGTAAATGCTTCATTTTGAATACCAAAGATAATTTAGATAAATTTAGCTCTAAAATTGATGAAGGTATCTTCTTGGGGTACTCTACATCTAGTAAAGCATATAAAATCTTCAATAAGAGAACCTTAGTTGTTGAGAAGTCAATGCATGTTGTATTTGATGAAGCTAATCCCTTTAGTCCTAGAAAGGATATTTCTTGTGATGATAATGTTGTAGGTAATCTTGATGAGTTGACTCTTGAAGATCCTCAATCTAGTGGAATTCAAGATCAACACATGGAAGATCCCTTGAAGGACTGGGGAGTTCAACAAGTTGAGCCTCAAGAGCAATAAGGTCAACCAGTTCCATATCAAGAAGTTCAACAAGATCTACCCAAAAATTGGACATTCAAGAAGGATCATCCTAAAGACTTAATCATTGGTGACACATCAAAAGGGGTAACAACTAGATCCTCTCTTAGAAATATATGTAATAACCTTTCATTCATTTCTCAAATAAAACCTAGAAGCATAGATGAGGCCATTAATGATGAGAGTTGGGCACTTGCAATGCAAGAGGAGCTCAATCAGTTTGAAAGGAATAAGGTTTGGACCTTAGTTCCTAGGCCAAAGGACCATCCATCTATAGGCACCAAATGGGTGTTTAGAAACAAATTAGATGAGGATGGAAACATAACTAGGAATAAAGCTAGGTTAGTAGCCAAAGGCTATAAACAAGAGGAGGGCATTGACTATGATGAAACCTTTGCCCCCGTGCCTACATTAGAAGCCATTAGAATCTTGCTTGCATATGCATCATACGTGAATTTTAAGCTTTTCCAAATGGATGTTAAAAGTGCTTTTCTAAATGGTTTTATTGATGAGGAGATATATGTTGAGCAACCTCCTAGTTTTGAAAATCATGAGTTTCCAAACCATATTTTTAAATTGACTAAAGCCTTATATGGTTTGAAACAAGCTCCTAGAGCTTGGTATGAAAGGCTTAGTAATATTCTTTTGCTAAATGGTTTTTCAAAAGGAAAAGTTGATACAACTCTTTTTGTTAAAAATCATGTAAATGACATCCTTGTAGTACAAATATATGTTGATGATATTATATTTGGTGCTACTAATGAGTATTTGTGTGAAGAGTTTGCTAATACCATGAAGAGTGAGTTTGAGATGAGCATGATGGGAGAACTCAAGTTCTTCCTTAGGCTTCAAACCAAGCAAGCTAAGGATGGCATCTTCATCAACCAAGCCAAGTACACCAACGAATTGATCAAGAAGTTTGGGATAGAGAATAGCAAGCCAAGTAGAACTTCAATGAGCATAAACACCAAACTTGACAAGGATGAAAAAGGAAAACCGGTTGATGAAAAGCTCTATAGAGGTATGATTAGTAGTCTCTTATATCTCACAGCTAGTAGACCAGACATTATGTTTTCTGTATGTTTATGTGCACGTTTTCAATCATGTCTTAAAGAGTCTCATTTGCATGTTGTTAAATGTATTCTCAAATACTTGAATGGTACATTGCATTTAGGTCTATAGTATCCTAAAAATGCATCCTTTGATTTATGTTCCTACTCGGATGCCGACTTTGGTGAAAGCATCCTTGATAGAAAGAGTACCTCAAGTACTTGTCAACTCCTAGGGCACTCTTTAGTTTCTTGGTGTAGCAAGAAACAAAACTCAATTGCACTTTTCACGGCCCAAGCCGAATATGTGGCTGCAGGTCTTTGTTGTAGCCAAATACTTTGGATCAAGCAACAATTGAGAGACTTCAAAGTATCTCTTGCTCACATTCCTATTAAATGTGATAACACAAGTGTAATCAATTTGACCAAAAACCCTATACAACATTCTAGAACCAAGCATATAGACATTAGACATCATTTTATACGTGATCATGTATTGAACGGTGATGTTGTTCTTGAGTTTGTTGATACACATCACCAATTAGCTAATATCTTTACAAAACCTTTGTGTGAAGATAGGTTTAATTTCATTTAGAGAGAATTAGGTATGCTTGACAACCTTGATGCTTGAGATTGTGATTTACTGTTCACATTACTATTCACATGAACAAAATATGGATTTCCTATTTTTGGCTGCCATATGATCACAATACTATTCCTCATTAATTTAGATTGTTCTCCTTGATTATTCTATGAAGGTTATTTGCCAAGATTCTATTGATGCTTTGAATAGACTTCTTGATGGTTTTACAAGTCCTATGCAAATAAAATTAGTAAATTTGTATTGTAGTCTTTTTTGCTCTTTATAGGCTATTCTTTAGAATAATTGGTATGTTGCCTCTACATTAAGCATATACTATACATGTGTTCTAAGTGTCTCAATGACATAATTATACTCATGTTCAGTTTCAAATCAAGTTAATTATGCACATTTGCTTAGCTACCATATAACCACCTTAATGTTATCACTTTTTGTGGTCAAATGTAAACCTTATAACTGGAGTTATCCTTTAAATGCTTACTGAATTGACAATGATGCTAAAAGCTTAAGCTTTTGGCACAGTGGCATAATTTTTGTATGTCTTTCCTTCTAGAGTGTATTATGATGATGCCAAAAGGGAGAGATATATAGCTAATTGATGAATAATTCTAAATTTTAAGCTTTAAACATGATATATAAATGATGATTTAGTAGGATACATGTTTTGGGCACACTTATGTGATGCTTCTTGGTAATCCATTGATACATATTCTGAATTATTTTTTATATAAAAATAACTTTGCATCATCATTCACCTAGGACTCATGGCATTGCATTCATTGAGTCCAAGCCTCTCTTATGTGCTCTCTAAATTCTATTTATTAAGGCACAAATTGTTTTTGAAAGGGGGAGTACATTAAGGGGGAGAATTTCTGAAAAACGCACACTTCACTTGTGCTTAATTTTTCTCATTCACTAATTGTTTGTCATCATCAAAAAGGGGGAGATTGTTGGACCTAGGTGTCTTAACTCACGTTTTGATGATAATAAACAATTAGTGTGCTACTAATACACTTTGGAATTGTTTGTTTTGAGTTTGTAGGCCATAGACTCAAAATTGTCAAATTGCTTAAGATCAAGGTTAAGGAAGAGAAACATAAGGAAGCAAACATTTATGGGAACCTAGAATGTAACTTTTATTTGTTTTATATCTTATAAATCTCATTTTATTAATTATGTTGGCTCAAATCTAGGTGGTACTAAGAATATCATATTCAACTTAGTTTTCACCTAATTTTTTATCAAGGAAAAATTAAATAAATTTTTTAAAAATGCAAAATTAATTTTGAGAAGTATTTTAGTTTCAAAATACATTTAATTAGCTTTCCAATGGCTCAAACGGATCAAAAATCTGAGTTCGGATCAAAAAGTTATGAGTTTTTTAAACTTTTAATTTCTTAGTGTCTTTACTTATAACTTTTTCTTGACCTGGGCAGACTAAAATGAAATTTTCAGATTTGAGAAATGCAAATTTGTTTTTGAAAGTATTTTCATTGAAAAGTTTATCAAATTAACTTTCCAACGATTCAAACGGATCGAAAATCCGAGTTCCTGTAAAAAAGTTATGCATTTCATAAGTCTAAGCGCCCTTTTGACACTTTTTATCCAGATAGCACTTCTGGCAGCCAAAAGTGGGAACTTCAGCAGCCGAAAGTGACTTTTCAAAAGTTGTTTTTTGGCACTCTAACCTTCGGCAACCGAAGTAAATAACTTCGACAGCAGAACTTGAGTTTCCGCAACTCGATAAAACAGAGTTTTGGGTGGTTGAATGGCTAGTTTTGCATTTAATGCACGCCCAACGGCTATTTTCTTACAAAAACTATAAATAGACATTATTTATGACTAGAAACAAGTTTTGAAAACAACAATATTTTTGAAAATTTATTGTGTTCTAAAGATTTTCTTCATTCTCTCTCTCTAGAACTTGAGCTACCATAGTTAATGTTGAGAACTTGATATTTAAGTTGTAAATTCTTTATTCTGAGAGTTCATTCAAGTTTGTTGGGAGCACTTATTATAATTTTGAGTGTGATAGAGCTTTAAATAGCTCTAGAGTGTAAGGGGATTTATAAAAGAGCAAGGGTTTGCTCTTGTGGTGATTATAAGGGGTTTATTCTTCACCCAAAGAAGAATTTTAGTGGAGTTAACTCTCAAGGAAGGCCTTGAGAAGAAGACGTAGGTTTGGAATAGCTGAACCTCTATAAATCTCTTGTGTTATCATTATTCATTTTCTCTTCTTTGTGTTTAAATTTCTTTTAATATTTAATTTTACAATTAGAACCTAATTCACCCCCCCCTCCCCCCTTCTTTGGTTGCTACAAGGGACAACACATACATTCACATAAGATGAAAATGAATTATCACTGAATAACTAAACTAAGGGTATTTGAGTAAAATTCGGTTTAAACTGAAAAGTGGATCAAAACAATACATTTTACTTTTTTAGGTTAATTTTATAAGTAATTGGTTTGATTTAGTTTTAATTTATAAAATTTACCATTATTTCAATTTGATTCAATTTAAAAAAAAAAAGTCCAATCAAATTAAAATAATTAAAATGGACAATATAAATTATATCAAAACCTCTTAATTTCGTAGTTTGTTATGTTGTTATATTAGTTACAGGTTAAATGTTCAACTCCTATTATCAGTTTTTTTTTTTTTTTTTTTTTTTCACGCATATTAACTAAATAATCAAGACCATCCATTTCGTTTAATGTCAATAGTTCAATTAGAGTATGTAAATATATCTAATTCCTAACCTAGCATCCTCTTTTCTCAAATTTTCTTTTTTTCTTTTTTTTTCCTCCTCTGTAACTTGCCATTGCCATCCCCATAACGTTTTTACTTTTTCTTTTTGTTTGCACTACAAATAATTATTTTAGATTATTAATTATTTTTTGACTCATAATTAATTAAATTAATTTTTTATAAAATTAATTAAATTAATTTTTTATAAAATTAATTTTACTATATTAATTTAATTGTGAGGTCTAAATAATATTTATTAATTATTTTAATGAGATAATTGTAAAGCGAAAGTTAACTGATGGTGAGGAGTTAGAAGGAAATTATCTGAGAAAGTATTGAGTTAAGCAGTTTGCAATAAGTGGATAGTAACTTTCACCTATGAGCGTGGGATTAATACGCTACAAATAGATAATGGCTTGTCATAAGAAAGGCCCATCAACCCAACCAATTAATCAATTCAAATTCTAGTAACTAACCTATCTTTTATTTTATCAGTCTTTATTTTTGTAGCTATACATTTAATTTTTTAAGTTTTATTATTTAATTTTCTTTCACTTTGTAATTAATTTCACAGGAACCAATATTTATATAAGTTTTCTTTTAATTGTCTGGCTAATTTACTATGAGATTTGATAAATCTGCATTCAATTTAATAAATTTAAGGGCAAGTGCAGGTATAAGTGAGTGAGGTCAATTTTTTTTGAAATATATATATGTTATAAACTACTTATATAACACTGCAAATAATTTTTTGACCCTATTGAAAATTTTAAAAATTTTATTATATTTAATAAAAAAATAATTATATTTAATAAATCTAGACTTATTAGACTATTTAGTCTAAATACCAAATATTTTATTTTTTTATAAAAACTGCCCACTATTTTAATTTTTTAAAGTAAATAATAAAATCTTAAAAAAGTTATCTACTAAACTCTACAAATGTATATCTTTTTCTCTCTAACTCTTCAATTTCTAATTTTTATATTTATTACTTCTTGTTAGAAGAAAGAATACAAGTAATGAAAGAAAGGATTGTATATTTGTCTGTGTCTCATTTACAGAGATATTACATCTATTTATACATGAGAATATGAACTAATTTGGACAAGAATAATAATTGCTATAATTATGCTACACAAATCTCCTATAATTATGCTAATTGCTGTAATTATGCTACACAAATCTCCTATAATCATGCTAATTGCTGTAATTATGCTAACACCCCCCCTCAAACTCAAGGTGGTAGCACAGATGCCAACTTGAGTTTGCTTAAGAGATCTGGCGGCGGGAGGATGCGTTTTGGTGAATATATCGGTTTCTTGTGAGAGGAGACAGAATCAAACATATGGTGCCATGAGCAACATGATGACGTACAAAATGACAATCAATTTCGATGTGTTTGGTACGCTCATGAAATACATCATTATGAGAAATCTGTATGGCACTTCTATTATCGCAATGAAGCATTGTGGCAGAAGAATGAGTGACACCCAAATCAGTTAATAACCACGTAACCAAAGTAATTCGGATGTAGCATCGGCAAGAGCACGATATTCGATTACGTGCTAGAACGTGCAACAACGGTTGCTTTTTGCTACGCCAAGAGATAAGAGAATTACCCAAGAAGAAACAATAACGATTGTAGAGCGACGATGCAGCCGGATCACCACCAATCGACATCAGTAGCGGATAATACTAGGGAGGTAGCGAGAAAAGTGCAAACCATGAAAAAGAGTGCCTTAGATATAACGAATGATTCGAAGTACTGTAGAGAAATGAGTTGAGCGAGGAGCAGACATAAACTGGCTGACCAGATGAACAGCATAGGAAATATCAGGTCGAGTAACTGTGAGATAAACAAGACTCCCGACAAGCTGTCGATATAAAGTAGGATCATCAAGAGGAGGGCCATCAAGAGGTGTGAGTTTGCAATTGAGCTCCAATGGGGTTGATCTTTGTTTTGCTATCGATGATGCACCTTTCGAGAAAGTAAGTCGGATGCATACTTGGCTTGAGATAGATAATAGCCATCAGAATTTTGAGAAACTTCAAGACCCAAAAAATAGCTGAGAGAACCCAGGTCTTTCATTTCAAAATGTTGATTGAGATAATGTTGTAACTCTAAAATACCAGATGAATCATCTCCTGTTATTATCATATCATCAACATAAAGCAACAGAAGAACAATACCACTTTGTCGGTTCGAGTGAATAATGCGAGAATCATGTGGACTAGAGAGAAAACCAAGTTGAGCAAGAGTGGAACTAAATTTGGCAAACCAGGCCCTGGGAGCTTGTTTTAATCCATATAAGGCTCGCCGAAGTTTGCAAACCTTATGAGGAGAATGATAACCAGGAGGAGGATGCATATAAACCTCTTCTGTTAAATCACCATGAAGAAAAGCATTTTTGACATCCATCTGGAAAAGTTTCCATTCTGACTATGACAATAGCTAAGAGGCTGCGAATAGATGTTAATCGGGCCCCTTTGGAGCAAAAGTTTCTTCATAGTCGATACCATACTCTTGAGTGTACCCTTTGGCTACTAAGCGAGCTTTGTAGCGTTCAATAGTTCCATCAGAACGGGTCTTGATTTTGTAAATCCATTTGCAACCAATAGGGGTCTTGTTTGGTGGAAGATTAACTAAATCCCAAGTATGAGTTTTCTCTAAAGCTGAAGTTAAATCGATCATAGCTTGCTGCCAAAGAGGGTCGATGCTTGCCTCACGATAAACGAGGCTCATGAAGGGTTGCAATAGTAAAGTAATGTGATGAAAATCGGAAAGATAATGAGGAGTTTCTCTTACAGGTAGAACGACGAAGAGTAGTGCTAGGAGGAGATGCAGTGCAGTCTTTGGATCAACAAGCGGTGCCGATTCAACAGGTCGGTGTAGTTGGGCTAATATTGAGCACATCACAATCACTGGATCGGGACTTGAAACGACTCTTTGGAGAGTCGGTGAAAAATAGAGAATCGAGATGTGAGTGATGAAATTTGGAAAGAGAAGAGAACATAGTATTTTCCCAAAAGGTAACATGACGAGAGATCGTAACTTATTAGAAAGCAGG
This sequence comes from Hevea brasiliensis, assembly GCF_030052815.1. Classification (NCBI taxonomy): domain Eukaryota; kingdom Viridiplantae; phylum Streptophyta; class Magnoliopsida; order Malpighiales; family Euphorbiaceae; genus Hevea; species Hevea brasiliensis. The sequence continues at coordinate 79,747,854 of NC_079502.1, read as the reverse complement.
ATCCCAACAACGATACCCTTTGTGTTCAAAGCCATAACCAAGAAAACAACATAGACGAGCACGGGGTTCTAATTTGGTATGTTCATGAGGTTGTAAAAGAACAAAAGAAACACATCCAAAAGGTTTAAGGATGGACTAGTCAGGAGGTTGTCCAAACAAATTTTCAAAAGGAGATAAATTATGAAGAACCAAGGTAGGAAGGCGATTAATAATATAAAGCATGAAGAAGTGCTTCTCCCCAAAATTTTTACGGACATGAGGCGAGAAAGAAGAAATGCGTCTGAGAATCAAGAATATGGCGATGCTTGCGTTAGCTCGCCCATTCTGTTGAGAGGTGTGAGGACAAGAACGTTGAACAACGGTGCCTTGTTGACTAAGAAAGCGAAGTAAAGAAGAATCCGATATTCCATGGCATTGCATTCGGAGAATTTTAATGTCACAAGAGAACTGAGTTTTAATCATTTTTGCAAATGTAATGTAAATTTGTGATAACTCAGATCGATGTTTCAAAAAATATATCCAAGTAAACCGAGAATAATCATCAATAAATATTACAAAATAACGAAAACCATTTACTAAAGAAATAGGAGAAGGACCCCAAATGTCAGAATGAATTAAACCAAAAAGAGTGTCTGAAGTAGTATTATTATGAGAAAAAGATAATGCAGGTTATTTTGCAAGCTGACAATTTAAACAATTAAATGACTCAAACTTAGTAGATCCTAATAATCCACGAGAAATTAAAGGTTGAATTTTACTGGTAGAAGCATGACCAAGATGAAGATGCCATTGGTGAATGGAGGAATTAGGGATTGTAGCTGCAGACACAAATCTCTGAGGAAGATGTAAAGATGTAAGCTCAAATAATCGACCCACTCTGCGACCCTCCCCAAGAATCTGTCCCGTTTGTGGATCCTGTACCTGGACACCATGGTGAGAAAAAATAACATTTAGTCCTTTTTCACACAACTGACCAACAGAAATAAGATTGAGTGCCAAATTAGGGATATAATAAGTGTCAGGGAGATGAAGATTTGAGGTAGACACATGACCAGTATGTGTGATGTTCATTTTAGTACCATTTGCAGTATGGATTGGTGGTAAGGAAGATCTGAGTTTCAGAAGACAAGAATTTAAGATTAGTGGTCATATGATTACAACATGCAGAGTCAAAAAGCCAATAAGAATTACTCGGAGTGGTAGACATGGCAGCAGGAGAATTAGAAGAGATAACCTGTTTGAATAGTGCCTCAAGATCACTCATGGTGATGGCAGTAGAGCCCTCAGTAGCAGCAACAGCAGTGACAGAGGAAGATCCAGGCTTTGAGACATTCTTGAATTTAGAATGCCCTCCTTTTGGTCTTGGAGGGCGTGTGGGACAATGTTCAAAAATATGACCGTAACCATGACAATATTTACATTCTATAGTAGGACAATATGGCAAAGCATGACCAATTTGATTACAATTCTTACAGAGTTGATTGCCAGATTTCTGATGTGAGGATCGAGTAATTGCAAGAGCGACTTCAAATTGAGAGCTTTATCCAAAGCGAGGCGAGTCTCTTCAAAAATAATCTCTTGAATAGCGGTTTCCAATGATGGGAGTGGATTTCGATGTAGCGAGGGGCCTCGAGCGGCCTCATATTACGAGCGAAGAGCCATTAGAACTTGAATGAGATGAAGATGATCTTCACCGATTTTGGCACGAGATATTTGATTCCAAATAGGTTGGACACAGGCAAGAAAATCATTCCGCAGTTGACTGCTTCTTGTTTGATTATGTAGAGTAGTCCTGGCCCGATAATAGTGAGCAAGTCCGGTGGTGCGATATCGATTAGCCAAAAATCCCGATTTCTTTTGCGAGTCATAATTAGCAAGCGGATGTGGATGGGCGAGAGGAGGTATTGCGAAACGGTGATGATCGATGATTTTACTATCCCAATCCTCAAGACGGTCAGCAAATTTTGCATCAGTTTCATCGTTCTCTCTTGTCGGCGTAGTGATATCTCCGGTAACAATACGCCAAAGCTTGCGACCTATCAAAAAACTTTTCATTCCTTGAACCCAAAGATTATAGTTGGAACCAGTCAGAACTGTTGCAATAGGTTTTGAAATATCAGATTTCTCCGTTGATAACAAGATGAGGAGAAAAAAAAAAGGTATAATAATAGGTATGAAAGAATGAACCAGAACAGATTGTAGAGAGAGCAGAGAGACCCAAAAAGAACTAGAAATAAAAGCTTTATGGCTCTGATACCATGTTAGAAGAAAGAATACAAGTAATGAAAGAAAGGATTGTATATTTGTCTGTATCTCATTTACAGAGATATTACATCTATTTATACATGAGAATATGAACTAATTTGGACAAGAATAATAATTGCTATAATTATGTTACACAAATCTCCTATAATTATGCTAATTGCTGTAATTATGCTACACAAATCTCCTATAATCATGCTAATTGCTGTAATTATGCTACATAAATCTCCTATAATCATGCTAATTGCTGTAATTATGCTAACACTTCTCATATTCACAACATCACAATTTCTGTATTTCTCATATTTTTTTATTCATTCTCTCATTTTCTAACATTTGACTGTCTTTTTTCCTTTTCATTTTTGTGTCAATGAAATTAACCAACAAACTCAATTCATAAGATAAATTAAGGGAATTGGTGGCCTTATTCAAAAGCTAATCCAAATGAAGAAAAATCTAGTATATTTGTTGGATTATTTGTTTGTGAAATTGGAATTAATATCACTTGTTACAATTAAATTCTACGATGAAAATTATAAAGATCCGATTCCAAAATTGAATGAAAGATTAATTTTTTATAATTATTTGATTACATATATTAAAAAAATTATTTTTAATAGCATTGATAATGAAGCAATGAGGAAAAACTTTAAAAAAATAAAAACTCATCGAGGACAATTGTAAATTTAATACTATAGTTATTTATAAAATTTTACTTTCTTTCTACTCAATTATATGTTGAAAATTTGATTTTTTTTATCTCTTAATAAATAATTTATTAATGTATATAATTTGTTTTCTTTGAATTAAGTAAAATAAAATATTTTGATTCCACTTAATCAGATTTCTGACTCTGCCCCTGGTTAAGTCTCACAATAATTTGTTCTAAAAATTAGTTATGCTCGGCAATTCTAAGCTATTAGCCAATTAAATTAATTTATAAGAAAACACTTTCTTTTCTCTCATTCATGCCTTCATGCCGCCATCCAAAAATCCATATTTTCTCCTTTTCAGTCCAACATTGTCAATCAATACAGTCTCTATTTGAGCATCGACGCACCAGTGCACCATCGAGAATCAACATTGATGCAACCTTTAGCCTACAACCTCCATCGCTTTTGTCATGACTATGAACTATGAACAATGATGTTGCTGCCTTCTCAACTTTCGCCTGTCACTGTTACCGTCTCGCAATGTCACTTTCAAAATAAAGGCATTAAGCCCTCTCTTCTAAGTTTTTTGCTTTATTTTTTAATTTTTAATTTATTTTTTTACTAATAAGAGGTTGAAACTTAGAATAATATTTTGTTAATACGTAAAATTTTGATAAAATTATCCCATATATCTTATTTAGTGATATTTATTTTAACTAAATAAAAAAATCCCAAGTCTCAAAATTTGAGAAGAAGAATTCAACATCAGATGATTAAAAAAAAAAAAAGACACTAAAGAACTTGATGTAAACAATATTTTGAACTAACAGAAGAAGGTCGTTTTCGGAAGACATTTTTACATCATTCCTATTTAGATTTTAGTTTAATTGTCATTTTGTTATTAATAAGTTTTTATTTATGAATTATAATTATTTTTTTATTTTTTCAGACAAAACTTTTATTTTATCGAAGCAGATAATTATTTTCATTTCATTTTCATTATTTATAATTTATTTCAAGTAATTAAAAATTACAAGAATGAATTTTTAGTATAATTGATTTCAACTAAGACTCAATTATAGCTTGATTAAAAACTTGATTTCAAATTAAGTGCACAACATTTTGAGCAAAACAGACTAAATGCATAATATGAGAAATTTTTTCTGATAAACGTTAATTTTAAATTACAAATGAAAATATTACATTATTAATTTTCAAAATTAAAACAAAAATATTATCTCAGAAAAATTAAAAATTAAACAAATACCATCAACAATTTAAAATTAATCTCATCAGCTAGCGGCCGAAAAACCTGAATTTATTTTAAAATAGCTTGTTGAGAAAGAGGTTTTGGTTTATCAAGAACAATCTCTTTCTCAGAGTTTTTTAAACATTCATTAGCAATTGCATCTTTTGAGGTCTTTTAGGAAGGGATTCTTTTAGTACTTTGCATAGTTCAGGATGGTTCACAAAGATTAGCTAACCATTCCTGTAGTTGATTTTATTGGGGCTTTGGAAAAGGAAGGCTTTGTATCATAGAGGGTCTCTCCATTTGATCAATTTCCTTTTGGAAAAGAGCATTCCATGTGATAATAGGGCTTTGGAGAATTGGCTTTGGTTGGCTCAAAGTTAATTCTTGAGACTGGCTTGGTGGCTTTTCTTGGGATGAATATGCTTTAGATGAGGAAAGCTTTTACTTGGATTTTGTAGACTCCTTTGATGGTTCTTCGGGAAGTTTTCTAGGAATCATGGTGTGGAGTCTGTAAAAATTTACGAGTGAAAAAGTCAGGAACAGAATTCATATCTTCTTTAATATATTCAATATCAAAATTGAAAATACTTAAAATAGCTTGCCATCTAACAAAAATTTATTTTAAGGCAATATTTTGAACATCCTTTTTCAAAATCTCTTTTGTAGATTTGCAATCAATTCGCAAAAGGAACTTTTGATTTAGTAAATCGCTTTAAAACTTTTGAATACATATAACTATCGATAAAATTTCCTTTTTGAAGGTGGAATAGTTTTTCTGGGTACTATCCCAATGTCCAAAAACATACTAAACTATAACATTTTTATCATGCTTTAGTTGCTTTAAAATTCCTCCGTATCCTAATTCAGAAGCATCAGTTTCAACTATCTTAAAAGCACTGGATTAGCTACGTGTAAGCAAGGAATTTCTTTGATTTGGGCTTTGATCTTTTGAATAACAAGGGTATGTTCTTGAGTCCAAGGCTTGGATTTTTCTTTAACTTATCATAAAAATGTTGAAGCATTCTATTAAGATTTGGATAAAAATCTAGAATATAGTTCAAACATCCTAGAAATCTTTAAAGTTTGGTCTTTTCAAGAATTTTATCAGGAAATTTATCAACAAAAGCAAGAGATCTTTCTATTAGAGAGATTGTGCCATTCGAGATATAGTGTCCTAAAAACCTAATCTTAGTCTGAAACAGACTTATTTTAGACTTAGAGACAATTAAACCATTTTTCTTAACAATAAACAGAAAAGTGTTCAAACGCTTGAAATGCTATTCAATGGAAGATGAAAAGATTAACACATCATCAATGTAGATGATGCAGAATGCAGAGTATAGATTGAAGATATCATTCATGATTCTTTGAAATTCAGATGGGGCATTAATCCAAATGGCATGACATTCTATTCAAATTGACCAAAAGGAACAGTGAAAGCAGTTTTGTAATGGTCTTTAGAGGCTATTTGAATTTGCTAAAAATCAGACTTCATATCAAACTTTGAAATAATATTTACAACAAAAAGCTTTTGAAGAAGATCTTTTTTTTTCAATAGGGTACCTAATCCACTTTAAAGCTTGGTTAAGAGGCTTATAATTAATAACTAATCTAGGAACACCTCTTTCAATCCCAGAAGATTTGTTAACATAAAAAGCAGCACAACTCTAAGGGGATCTGGAAGGAGAAATTAAACCTTTTGAAAGCAAATCATCAATTTCTTTGCGACAATGAAGTTTAAAATTTTTGTTTATTTGAATAGAACGAGCTTTGGTTGGGATCTAGAACTCATGAAAATCATTTTCATATGGGAGGTCAACAACATCTTGTTTTCTTTCCCAAAAAGCATTTAAAAGGTCAGAACAAACAGTGTTTTCAATCTGATTTTGAAGAAGAGAAATCCTTTTCTGGAAAATAGGGCTTTAAAGCTAGTGTTCTATTCTACGAAGAAAAATATCTTTCTTTAAATCTTGAAGTTCTCTTTCTTTTGATAAAATCAAACAATTCAGTTAGTTTTCATAACACACAAAAGGCTTTGATGATATTTAAATTGCGAGTTTGAGGATTTTCAAGAAAAGGAAAGACAATTCTTTTATCTTTAAGCTTTGAAGAAATATGATCATAATTTACAAAATATGGGGTGATGAGATTTATGAATGGAGTGCCAAGTATAATAGTGTGATGAATGTTATGCACAAGTAAAAATGAAGTTTTGATATGCAAACCATTGTTAGAAACATATGCATCAGTTTTGGAATCAATTTTGAGATAATAGTTATTTGCAACTTTGAGCTTTTCTTTAGTGGTTTTTTGAAATCTTTTTAGAATTATTCCTTCCTTGATACAATTAAGGTCAGCACCTGTATCAAAGAGAGTAATAGTATCCAATATAAAGACATCATAAATTTTTTAAGTGATTTTGATCAAATACTTTTGGGAAGTAACTTTCTTTAAAACAGAGAGAAAATTTTCTGGAATATTTTTGAGATTAGCTATTTGGGGCATTTCAGTTTTAGGTTTGGGTTCATCTTCTTCTTCTTCAGAGAATTTCTTAAGAAGAAGTTGGATGACAGTTGAATCTTCTTTCTATTTAGCTTGGAGGTGTTTAAGTTCAGCTTTTATGGTTTTTATCTTAGCTTGGAGTTCTTGGATACTTGAAGTGGGGATTTTAACTTTGTTTGTTTTTGCTTTTTGGAGAATAGCTATGAGATCATAGTTGTTGTTGGCTTTAGATGGAACAGTGCTAGAAGATGAGGCCTCAAAGGATTCTTGGAGCTTTGTGAGATAATCCTTTTGGATTTGGGGATCTTGAATGTGATTTAGAACATCAAGGAAAAACTTTTGGTCTTTAGTAAGCATGTTTAGTTGTTTTTTTTTTTATTCTTTAGTGGAGGAAGAATCAACAAGTACTTCATCAAGTTGAAGGGGTTGATTATCTTTAGAAGAGATTGAAGTAGTATCTTCAGAGTCTGATTCAAACAAAAGGGCTTCAATTTTGCACAAGGCTTCTTCCTCAAATTGGAGCTCATGGAGTTTTGGTTAAGCTTGCAATATTTTGCAATATGACCCTTTTTCCCACATCTATAATAGGTGACATCTTTTCTAGGAGTGGGTTATTGTGACTTTGAGTAAGATTTTCGGTGCTTTTTAGTGTAAGCTTTTCTTTTGTAAGGCTTTTATGGTTGGGAAGGTTTGTCTTTAAAATAGTGCTTTTTATGCTTTTAGTACCTTTTAGTTTGGTAGTCTTGGCAATGTTTGGAGTTTGAAGAAGAGGGCTTTTGGTAAGAGATGTCAAATTGTTGACAAAAAGATTCAAGCTCTTTCTTGGTCTTGTGCATCTCCCATTTCAACTGCTTTTGAAGCTTGAGATCTTGGTAAATCTTTAAGCCTTGTTTCTGAGTGTAGCTAATGAGTTCACCATAAGTTAATTGATCATAAGGAATTTTTTCATTGTAATGCTCTTTGATCTTATTTTGAACTTTTTCTCCAAGGAGAGGAGGGAGGCCAGCAAGAAACTTTTCTTTCGAAAAGGGTTGGTTGGAATCTTGACGAAGCATGACTCTTGTAAGAAAAGTATCTTTGTACCATTTGAAATCACTCGGCTTCTTACACCTGAGATTGCAGAGAAGCTTAGCATTTTTTTCTTTAAGGTGTGATGGATCTCTAACAAAGTGAGAGTGAGTGCAAGGATGAGCGTAGCAACAACATTTTAAATTGGTCTGCTATTCTCATCAAGAATTAGCTCTTGGTCTTCATAAAGTTCCACGGACTTTAAAATTTCTAGCTTTTACTGGGGAGTGTGATAGTAATCCCACCATCCTTTGAACTGACTTAAGAATCCTACAATTAGAAGTTCTGCAATGGTTTGGTCAGAAGTGCCTGCCTGGGTTCGAGAGGCATTTGCTACCATAGTCGTTTGCTGAAAAATATTGAGGATATTGTACTCAAACATTCCATCTATGTTCCATTAATAGACAGAGGAAGCATTGTAACAACTTTGTGAAAGAACACTTGGTTTGTCTTCAATGTTAATATCTGGGGCAGTTGCTCTTGGATAATAGGGCTATTGAGAGTTCTGTCAATGGACTTTATTGATTTCTAAAGAAGAATCCTCTTGGAAAGCTTTTTCTTCGTCAGAAGACTATTCCATAACATTGACAGAGGCTTTAGAAGTATCTGGGATCACATCATTGGACTTTGTTGAAGTTGAAGGACCAAGTGAGTTTAAGCATTCTTGAATAGCTTAAAGGAATTCTTCTCAATTTCTCTGCTGAAACTGAGATAGAGAAGGCTTTAAGACTTCAAAGGGCTTAAAAGCTGGGGCTTTCATTTTTGAATCTCTGATTGATGTAATCATAGTGGGATGCTAGATTTGTTTCTGGATATCATTTAACTGGTTTCCAATGGTATGAAGGTGATTATTAGTTCAGTTGTTTTACTGAATGATGTTCTCAAGATCTCTTTTAGCATTCTTTTCACTTTTGACTTTAAAGGGTGAGGCTATGAATGTGGCTTTGTGGTGTTTAATCTGGAGTTCTTTGAGTGGTGGATGAACGAACTGAATCCATTCATTCTTTGAAGTTTGCCAAGAGGGGGTTTCAGATAGTGGTTTTAAGGACTTAGTAGCAAAAGGATAATCTAGATTATTTTCAGAAGCATAAATCTCAAATTAATCAAAAAAGAAAATGTGTGCTTGATGCTCATGAATTAATGCATAAAATTTTTCTTGGATTTCATGCCTTTTATTTAAAAAATGTTCAAAAAACCAAAGTTTTTTCTCATAATTGTGAGGAGCATAAAAATCTTTTTGAAGATATGCCTTATCGACTTGAAATTCTTTTTGAGGAATATTTATTTCAGCATCTACATTCTCAGTCGCAGAGTAGAAAGTTAGAGATATAGGTCTTGGTTGCTCTTCAGAAGCGGAATAGATAGGCCTTGGTATGGTAGTGGAAAAATCAACAGTTTACATTGAAGTTCTTAGAATATCAGAAGTTAAATGTATAGGCAAGTCAGGGATTTGGTTAAAATGCTCTTGAGTAGTTGGAAAGTTGACAACAGAAAGTGTTCGGGTGATAGGTAAATTTATCACAAAAGGTAAGTTTGAGATTCTTCCTAACTCGCTGGTTTTAGAAGAAGAGGCAGTATTATGAGAGGGTTTTGAACTTGAGTTTTTGAACATTCCAATTTATAAATCCTCCAATAGAATGAAGCTATATATATATATATATATATATATATATATATATATATATATATAGATAGAGAGAGAGAGAGAGAGAGAGAGAGAGAGAGAGAGAGAGAGAGAGAGAGAGAGAGAGCAATAGAAAAATATTATAAAAAAAATTTATCTTCATTGATTTATAAAAAAATATTTGTAAAAACATATTTATAGATCATATATATTATTAGAATATGAAGTGATTATATTTGTATATATTTGTAGTCTCAATCTAAAATCAATAGTATATAAATGGCTATATTTAATAGTCTACACTAATTTATAAGAGGTATCTTAATTTTTTTTCTTACAATACTAGTTTTTTTAATGTGCTTTGCACGTTGTATTTATTGTTCATATTTGTGACTTAATTTTTTTTGTTTACAATTTTAGAAAAAATTTCATGTTAATTAATTATAAACCTTAAAATATTATGAGAATTTTTTTTGTTAAGAATTAGCAAATTATATAAAAAAAAAAAAAAAAGACACCTTTAAATTAATGAAAGGTATAAAAATATATGCATATAGATCAATCTTAGATTGAGACTATAAAATATATACAAATGTAATCACCCTAAATTCTAATAATGTATATGATTTATGAATTAGCCTTTTTTTTTAATGTGTATTCTATATATCAAAAACAAGCGGAAATTAAAATAGCAAAAATTATTTAGGGTATGATAATTTATTACTTATATTTAAATATTTTTTAAATATATATAAATATTTTCTCACATATAATATATATAATCTGTATAATTTATAAATACACGAATATCTATATTTAAAATTTCTTTTACTCTAAATTAAATAATAATAAATATAAGTAAAAATAAATATTAAATAAAAATAAATTTCTAAGTGTTATAAATATAAAAAAACGTATTAATAAATTTTTTAAATTTCATAAGAACACCAAATATATAAAAAAATGATTTTTTTTCTTGTATTTTCATGATAAAAAGTGACAAAATGATATTTTATAATTATATTTGAAATTTAGTATATCTTATAATAATATATATCACATAAGACATGATAAAAAAAAAAAATTAAAAATTCATAGTAGGATTTTACTTTTCCTTTCTTTATAATAAAAGTCTTTTGCTAAAGAAAAATTGATTGCGTTTTACTTAAAATAATATACAACACAATAAATTATAATCCCAATTCAACAAACATTTTCCAAGCCTATTATATATAATTAAGAAAAATTTATATGTATACGTTGTCCCATCCATATTAAAATATCTACCTATATGCAACGAATCAATTTTAGAATGAATTATTTTTAATAAAATAAAATTATAATAATAAAATTAATGATTTGTTCATCAATGGAAGAACAATAATGATTCAGTCATTGCATTTTTAAAATTAATTTATTTTTATTTTTGTTGTTGATATAATGTTTTGACATTAATAATTTTCATTTTAATAACATGCTTATATTATTTATTAAATCAAGATAGAATTATGGTAGATATAGACTTCTATAATATTTGGTAAAACAAAATGTTACAAGGTTTATCATCTATAAGAATCTCATGCTAACTATATAAAATTAAAAGTTGTGTCAAATTCTATCAGTAATCATAGTAAATATTACCTTCAATTCAGATAAATTTAAATATTTTCCAAGTAAACTTGGAAGTACCTTAATTTGATTGCTCTAACAATCAAACCTAGAAGAATGAACAAAAGATTAAGAGTTCAACTATGACCTATTGTTCATGCAATGATACAAAACCATAAGCATTTTTAATACAAAATAAATTAATAGAAGTTAATGACTACCAATGGATGTTATAGCAAATGCCTACTTGACAAGAGAGGTTGATTCAATTTTCTTGGGTACTTAATTAAACAATTCCTCGCTAAATGGCCACGTCTAATGATTTAAATGAATGTTATATTTATATCATATTAAATGGCACGTCTAGTGAGTTAAGTAAGGAAAATACCCTTTGGTTGCCATATCTACTCACAATTAACATTACATTATTGTGATTGTGATACAAAACTTTCCACATTTAACCCCATAGCTAGGGCAAAATCAAATAATTAAATCACTAAACAACTTAATTTGTTTAGATTTATTTCAAAATCTGATTCGATTTAAAATTTTAATTTATTTAATTTAATTTCATTTTTTTATGTCAAAATAATTAATAGAAATTTTAAACGTATTTAATTAAACAATTCCCAACTCTGAGCAAACACTAACAATAAGAATATCTATATTTTTTAATCAGCTCCCATATTATGTGGATTACTATTCTATTTTGATTAGCATTATATCATTAAAAATATATTAATTTACTGATAAATTAAAATAGAATTATAATAAAAATTACTTGTTTTTTCTTTTATTTCACGTATGAAAAATTTTCAAATATTTTTTTAGCTTAATTATATTATTGTGGCATTAAATTACATTTCAAATTAAAGTGGAAGTTCTTTTTTCCCTCTTGTTTCGACGCTACGCCTTTTTTCTTTCTTTAAATTGTAATTTTTAGCTTAACTATATTTAAATTAAGTTTATTAATATTTTTTTATCATATATTTTCTATTGTGGTTGCCTTATTCATTTAAAATATATTAATTTATTTATAAAATTGTAGTAGAAACTAAATACAAGTAGGCTAAGAATTTTACATTTATAATAAATCTAAAATTAAATTAAATAATAAAAAATATAATTGTAGATATTATAAATATGGAAGAGTAATTTGAGCAAAATTAATGTTCTACCTTCACACGTTTATATATTATATAGATATAGAATATTTAATTTTATAATTACAAATAAATATTTTGAATTATAAAAAAGTTAATTGAGTAAAATTTAAATATAAATAGGATTAAAAATTTTAAATTTATATAAACTCTAAAATTAATTAGATAATAGATGAAAATATAGTTGTAAATAATAAAAATAATAAAAGGTATTTTGGAAAATCCCAATATTCCCCCTCCCCTCTTTCATACATTTATTTATTACTAGTTATTTTTTAAACGTGCATTGTATATTTTTTGTATTCGTTATATGTATTGTAATTTGATATTATTGTATATAATTTTTTTATTAATTTTTATATGATATACTATTATTATAATATATTAATTATTATTATGATAATATAATAATTTTTCATTTTTTATGATATATAAGTTGTATGTGCACTTATTATTTTTGGATTAAGTTAATGAAAATGAAAGTATATTGATGAAAATAAGAAATTATTTTAGTGAAATTTATTATTATAATATAATTTTATAATTGTTAGTGTTTTATTTATAAATTTAACCATTTGATTCATATATTTTTATGTTAAATTTCTTAAATAATGAAATGAATAAGTTTATCAAGACTAATTAGTTTTTAGCATTATATAATTTTTTATAAAATATATGTAATTAGAGTGAAAATTTTAAATTTTTTCAGCACCATTTAAAAGTTTATATATATAATAAAAAATAAATTTAATTTAGTATAATTTCATATAATGTTAAATTTTTAATTATTTTCAATTTGATTTCTTAATTTTATTTGATAAAATTATCTATGGACACTCATATTAATAAATATCAATATTATTGATATTTATTTGATGTATAATATTTTTCATTGTTTTATATTTTTTATACTATGGAGAAAAACTTTAAAAATAAGATTGATAAATATATTTACATTGATAAATTATTTATAAATAATAAATTAATAACTAAAATTTTCCTTTTATATAAAAATTAAAAATTTAATGCTAATAGAATAAAAAATATTGATGTTAGTATATTATTATTTTTAATTAGAATGATTATATTAAAAAAATATAAACAATTATTTGATTTAAAAATAAAACAATTTGCCAAACTAACTTATGATGTATTTTTAAATTAAATTTTTTATAATTATTTTTCTAAAAATAAACATCAAATTTCAAAAAAAAAAGAATTGTTGAAATCAAATAAATAAAACATATAATAAACGATGTAATGTTTATATTTATATAAAAATTAGACTAATTTTTAAATCAAAATATCAATTTAAGTTTATATTTAAATATAAATTTATTTAACACAAATAACAATTCTATATTCAAAATATGATTCCTAATTTTTTTATACATATTTTACTATTTATCATCCTAGAATAAGATTATAGTATTAAGAAATTAAAAAATCATTATACGTTTTTATATGTATACACATTATCATTTTTTTTTAACTTTTAATAATGAATCATTTCATAATAAAAAAAAATTAGCATTATAAATTTTAATCATTATATTAATTATATTAATTTTATAATTAAACTCAAGCCTAACATATTATGTTAACTATTAATTTTTTAAATAATATATTTATCTATTTAATTTTTTTCTCACATATATAATTTATTTTACATGTTTTGTATGTTATTATATATTTATTTTAAAATTTTTTATTCCTATAATTTGTAATGCTCACCATTTTTCGATATTGGAATATCTATCCTTGACAGAATATTCTGGTGAGAAGCAAAATTTCATTGACGAAAGAGTGGTGGTAAGGTATGAGAGTATGTTTATGTATGTGGGTTTGAGATGTTCAAAGTATATTTTAAAAACAAAAAATGTTTTAAAGATTTAAATTCTAAAAGTTTTAAGTGAGTGTTTTTGGCAGAAGGCGTTTCGACAATCAATATATGGACTTTCGGCAGCCAAAGTCCCTTTTCTTACCCAAAAGCTCTTTTGGACAGAATAGATTTCAACAGTCGAAATCAAGACTTTCAGTAGCCAAAAGTCCCTCGACAGAGAAGGTATAAAAAGGGGTTCAAAGTTTATTTTGCTGCCAAGAACACTTAGGGTTTTCTTCTTTCCTCTCTCTCTCAACTTTAGGGCATCCAAGGAGCTCTTTGAAGAGATTTCCTTGAGTTTTTTTAAGATCTGGAGGTGAATTCTTCCATTTAGAATTATGGAAGAGTAAATTTAAGTTTTGAAGTTTTGGTTTTCTCACCTCCAAACTCTAACAAAAGAGGTAATTTTTCTTTCTTCTTGATCTAATGAGTAGATCTAAGAAAGTTGATGAGAGATGAGGTTTCTATAACTTCAATTTTATGAAAAGTTATTTTTCAATTGAGTTTTGGAAAGTTTATATATGCTAGGCTAAGGTTTTGTGATTCTATATTAAAGTTGCATGTCTTGGGGTTAGAATAGTTATGTTTAAGTGTTATGGACCCTAAATGGCTAGTTTCTCATTATGGATTTGAAGAAATCCATGTATATGCTAGATTAATGCTATATGTGCTTTAACCATGATTCCAAATTGTTTTAGGCCCTAAAGATGTGTATATGTGATGGGATTATGTTTTGGAATCTTGAAATGAGTTTTGAGGTTTTGGGGGGAAGGAATCTACAGGTTTTTGACTTGGGAATTCTGAAAATTCCCAAGTTCAGCTGCCGAAAGCCAAAGGTTCAGCAACTGAAGCATGCAGTTTCTTAGAAAATCTAAATAATTTCCAGGTTTGGCAATTGAAGTCAGCACTGGACAAAAGTGTCGTTTGAAGCCTAAGACTTCGGCAGCCAAAGTTCAGGATTTCGATAGCCAAAGTGGATTCTGCCTCACTTTTTCTCCCTTCTCTTCTAAGGTTCCAAAATATGGTTTCATAGTTCCTAAGGGCCTAGAATAAGATGTTTATGATATGAATAGAGTTTTAGAGCCTTGTATAACACTCTAGGGTCTAATTTTATAGGATCGAGCTTGAGATGAAGGAAAAATACATTTAGGGGTGCAAAGTTAGCAATTTAAAATTTTCAACACATATTTAGCTTACAACAAATTATAACTCAATTATTAACAATCTAAATGGCCATTAGGAAACTAAAATCTTAAAATTAACAAGATTAAGTCTAAAGAATTTGCCCCAAAGGCATAAAATCAAATTCAAATGCCTAATCCGGGTTGAGTAGATCACTAAGTGTTAATCCTCTAGTTTGTCTACACAAATAAGATAATCAAAGGTTCCTTTTTCAAATCAAAACCTCTTTTGTGCTTCCTCTTAAAGTGGCCAAAGCTTGCACAAAGATGGAATTTTGGGTTTTCTTGGTTTTAACCTTATGGAAGTGTAGAGAAACAATTTCTCTACCTTTAATTTAAGAGATAATATTTCAAATTTTTCTTGAATTAAGCATACAAGGAAGAAGATCGAAAATTTTGACTTGGGGGAGAGGGAATGGACGGTGAAGAAGAAGAAGAACAAGGAGAATTAATTCTTCTCTTTCCTTTTTAGAAATATATTACTCCCTGTTAGACAATTAGCGGTTAACTAGTAATGATAATTAACTTTACAAATATCCACATCCAATTCCTCAATTAGATGTGTTTTCTAATTCTTATTAGACCACTTGTCAAGTGAAGTTAATTAGGGAATTAAAACCTTAATTAATTAATATTATGTAAAATGCCAATTAACCACCAAATTCTTTCTCCTTTGACTTCTCAAGTCCAATTAACCAAATTAATCTGTTACCTTATAATTAATTAATCAAGTTTATATTTAAACACTTTAAATATTAACTTGATTACTTCCATTAATGAATTTATTTTCAAGTCATGCTAGGGACTTTGCAATCTGATTGCAAACTAAAAACATTAATTTGATTAATTAACTAAACTATTGAATCAATTAATCAAATTAATTTTACTTTGATCATGTTGTTCTTTTGTATGTGACTTCCTAGGTTTATTACTGATTGGCAATGAGAATAATATTAACTATTTAATATTATTGAAACTATTCATACTTAAAATGAGATTCCCTTTTCATTTGTAGTTCTCATAATCATGGTTGACACCTAGCATAGTATACCATGACTATCTAATTAGTTATAAATTAATCCTTAACTCATGAATCTTGATCATACATGCCATGCTCTAAAATCTCTCTGTTACAAAATGCTGATTCTAGTTAGAATCATGGTTTATGTCAAACTCTTATTACTTAGAATCAGATGTCCTTATTTTAATTTTAATTTTTGATTAATAAGACTTTCCAGTCAGAAACATATTTCGAATTAAATCTATCTATCCTAGCTAGGAACTTAACTTATCAAAAACAATTTAAATGGACATAGGATTTTATCTCTATTTACTTAGGGCATCAGATCCTATCTTGATTAAACATCTATCTCCATATATAACTAGTCAGAGGCAACACATGCTCATATACTCATACTTAGTACAAGCATGAAAGCAGTATTAAACTCAAACAACCTATATACAAGATAACCGTGTTATCTCAGGTCAAGAGATTATATGCATTATTATGATCTAGATGATTATGTATTGACAAGAGTAAACTCCATGTACATATCATCTTAGGTCATTGGTTTGGCCTACTTATTTTATAAGTGCCCATTTTGTTTATTATATGGCATGAGACTCACCATTCCATATCATTAGTATCTCATACAAATCGATGGGAATAAATAAAAATGACAGCCTATATGGATAAATCTTATCCTCTGCTGTATCCAAAACTGTAAATCGTAATTTATAGTATTTGTACTAGAATGTTTCGTTACTCATATTCTTAAAACTTTAAGAATGAAACATCTAACAAGTTACTAAAGGATATTTTCAATTAAATTTAAACCATTTAAAGTTAAAAGAAAAAGATATATGCCATTAAAAGGGACTAAATATTTACAAGATACAAATTTCAATATATGCTCTAGGGCATACTACTAACAATCTCCCATTTGCACTAGAGCCATCATTATAAAATCTTAGACCCATCCTCTCAAGATGTCGATTTAACTGGTTTTGTATCATGGCCTTGGTGAATGGATCAGTTGGGTTCTAAATTGAAGCTATCTTTTGCATGGCTATATCGCCTCTCCCAATTATTTCTCTGATAATATGATAGCGCATTTCTATGTGTTTAAACTTCTGGTGAGACCAAGGTTCCTTTGCTTGAATAACAGCATCATTGTTGTCATAGTATAGAGGAATTGGTGACACAATCAAAGGAACCACTCTAAGTTCTGTAATGAACTTTTTTATCCAAACAACTTCTTTTGTGGCATCAGATGCAGCAATATACTTAGCCTCTATAGTGGAATCTACAGTCATTATCTACTTGAAACTTTTCTAGCTGACTACACCTCCATTATAAATAAACACAAAACTTGAGATAGACTTTCTATCATTCACATCTCATTGAAAATCATAATCTATAAATCCATCCAGTTGTAAATCACCTCCTCCATATATCAAAAGTAAATTCTTAATTCTTCTCAAGTACTTAAGAGTATTCTTAACTGCAGTCTAGTGTTCTAAACCTAGATTGGATTGAAACCTATGAGTCAAATCAAAACTAAATTCTTAATTCTTCTCAAGTACTTAGGAGTATTCTTAACTGCAGTCTAGTGTTCTAAACCTAGATTGGATTGAAACCTGCGAGTCAAACAAACAGCATAAGTGATATCTGGCCTTGTACACAACATAGCATACATAAGACTTCCAATTGCCGAAGTATATGGAATTCTTACCATCTTTTCTCTTTCCTTATGTGTCTTTGGAGACATTTATTTGAAAAGATATATACCATGCTTTATAGGCAACAATCCTCTCTTGGAATCAAACATGTTAAACCTTTTTAACACCTTTTCTAAGTATAGACTTTGGGACAAACCTATCATTCTTTTCAATCTATCTTTATAGATATGAATTCATATAATATATGTTACTTTCCCTAAGTCTTTCATTAAAAAAGTATTAGACAATCAGATTTTTAGAGTTGTTAGCATACTGATATCATTACCCATTATTAGTATGTCATCCATATATAAGATGAGAAAAGTGAGTGCACTCCCACTAACTTTCTTGTACACACATGGCTGAACTTCATTTTTTATGAAACTAAAAGATTTAATGGCTTCATCAAAATGAATATTCTAACTCCTCGAAGCTTGTTTTAGACCCTAAATGGATCTTTTAAGCTTGTATACTTTAGAACCATCCTTGGATTCAAAACCCTTAGGCTGTTCCATGAAAATGTTTTCCTCTATGTATCCATTGAGAAAAACAGTTTTGAGATCCATTTGCCAAATCTCATAATCATAGTATGCAACTATTGCCAATAAAATCCTAATGGATTTTAGCATGGCTATACGTAAAAATGTCTCTTTACAATTGATCCCTTGCCTTTAGCGAAATCCTTTTGCTACTAGCCTTACTTTATAGGTTTCTACCTTTCTATCAAAACTAATTTTTTGCTTGAAAACCCATTTATTCCCTATTAGTACAATACCATTAGGTGGGTCTATAAAATCCCAAACTTGATTCTTATACATAGAATCTATTTTAGATTCATGGCGTCTATCCATTATGAAGAGTCTATATCTGATATAACTTCTTCATAAGTCATAGGATCATCACCATGATCTACTTCTTCATGAACAAATAACTCTTGTTCATTCTCATGAAGAAATCCATATCTATCCAGGGAATGAGATATTCTACTTGATCTCTAAGGAACTGATGTGGAGACATCATCAATAGGTATAAATTGATTGGATGGATCAATATCTATTTTATCTGTTTATTGATCAGAATTTTTTAATTCTAATTCTAACTTCCTTCCTTTGCCACCTTTTTGAATAAACTCTTTTTCAAGAAAAATAGCATCTCTATTTATCACAACTTATTGTGTTGTAGGAACATAGAAATAATATCCAAAACTATCTTTTGGATATTGTAGGAGGGGGGGGGGGTGAGGTAAAATATCATCCATTAGAATTATATAAAATGCACCAGGTAATGCCCAGGAAAGATGGTGAAGTCACAATGGTCTCACTTAAGTACTACCTCCTTAGACATCATGTAACACCCTAGGCAAATCCCACATCGACAAAACACGGGAGAGATGCTGGGTTTATAAGTTGGTGGTTCGTAACCCCTAGTGACGCATTTTAAAACTGTGAGGGCTTCGGCCCAGAGCGGACAATATCACTAGTGGGCCAGGCCGTTACATTTGTGGTATCAGAGCCACTCTGCGTGCAACCTTGAGCGATGGTGGGGCAAACTTCAGTGAGGACACTGAGTCCCATAAGGGGGGTGGATTTTAACACCCTAAGCAAATCTTACATCGACAAAACACAGGAGAGATGCGGGGTTTATAAGTTTGTGGTTCGTAACCCCTAGTGACGTATTTTAAAACCGTGAGGGCTTCGGCCTAGAGCGGACAATATCACTAGTGGGCCAGGCTATTACACAGCATTTTCTAGACATACACTTCATACAATCCTAATAGAATCAAACCACTGGTAAGTATCGTCTTCCCATAACACTACCACGGTACTAAGGATTTATGTCACGAAGGCATAGATAGACAGGAGTCGCCACCCGGGTAATAACTGGGACATATTTAGTATTTCTTCCAAGGGTCATAGATGGCAACTTACTCCTTGCAGAGTTTCCACAACTGTCATTACCATAGCCCAATATCTAGGTTTGGGATAGTGGGTACGTAAGGGGAAGGTGTTAGGCACTCCTTACACCTAGTCTAACCTCATTGATTCGAGTGCCAGTCCTCTAATAATGTTTCTAGAAGTCTTGTTTATTATTCATTTATTAAACTTTATCCTAAAAAATGCAATTCTAATCCTACACACGCAAGTAATTCTCAAAAGAGTTGTTGTTTACACACAATTTTCATGAACAATTAATTCCTATCTATGGGATTGCTATTTATTTAAATGATATTTACCAGATGACTAAAATTAATTTATTATTGAGAATTTAATTTACAAATAAATTTAATTTCAAATAACCCTACGTTTCTATTTAACCTAATTAATTAATTTTCACCAAGTTACCCTAAGGATAATTGAACTAAGTTAATTATGTACATGTGTAATTTATTCTAATATTATATAAGGCCTAAACAATCACAACCTGATAAAGATTTCTATCAGTGTTAAATTAAATTTATTTTACATGCCAAGGTTTGTTTAATTTACAAACAAGATTAATTTTTATTTACAAAGTATTTATTTAAATTAATTACATGCAAATGTCAGTTAAATTAAAAACGAAGTTAATTTTAATTTACTAAATAAAAATCCTATTATTACTACAATTTCATGCCAATGGTTAATGGAGGAGTTTAGAGCTATTTACCTATTGGTTAATGTAGTTGCCATTGGGGCAAACTACCCTTAAAAAAGGGTCTTCTCTTTTAGTGTGGCAATCCTTGGCTTACTCCCGTTTAGCTCCACATAAGCTCCACGCAAATGCCCTCTTTGATACTTACCTTAGGGCTACTTACCAATTTTGTTTATAATAAAAAAAATAAAGAAACTAAAGAAAATAAAAGAAATCAAGAAAATATTAATAACAATTTACATTGGATTCTAACTCTAATCTCCTAAGGGTTAAGATTCCTAATTAGTTACAACTACCTAATGGTCTAAGTCTTCTAACATGATCCAAACACTTCATAACACTTCTTGAATTAAAAAAGTACATAAAAAATAGATCAAATAACAATTAGAACCCAAGAAAATACAAGAACATGCATAAATATACAATTTCCAAATTCTGACAAATTGATAGTAGCAAGAAATTTAATTTTTGAAAAATAGTTAGACAAGCCTAAAAATCATGAAAAAATTACAAACATAGCCAAAACATCATACAACATCATAAAATTTATAAACTAAACAAAACCATAGCCGAATGGTCTACACAAATTGTAATTTTTTCCAGTAACAGAATCGCACTATATTTTTGTAAAATTCATAACTCACCAACCATAACAGATATGAATGCGAAACTAATTGGAAAAGATTCACAAGATTCCAAACTTAATTTTAGACACCAGATTTACACAAAAATATTAAGAAACAAGAGATATATGAGCTCTAAAAGTCGGGCATCCTGCAAATTGGATTTTACAGGAACCTTAACTTCAAATAGCCATAACTTATAAAATATTAAACCTTTTTTAGTGATTCTTGAGCCCAAAATAAATAGAATTTTGTGTAGAATATGAATATAATTTTTACAAATTTTTTAGAGATTCAAAAAATAACAAAAAATAATAAAACTATGAGAGACAGAAAACTGAACATGTGCAGAGTTGTGTATCCTCTCAAATTAAATACGATTACATGATCTATATGAACATGTAAAATAAATTAAAAACAAGGAATATAGAATTCAACATTACATGGCATAGATCTTGAAAAGAAAATAAAACAACTAACCTTTAAGAAATATGGCTAGAAAAAGGAAGAATTAAAAAAATTTTGGCTATTCCTCTCTTTAATTTTTTTTCTTCTCCTCCACCCTTTTTTTTTTCTCCTCCTTCCCTCCATTTTTATTTTTTATCAGTGGGGTACTTATAGGGTTTTTGTAGAGAGGTGTGATAGGGTTTGGAGTCCTAGGGTGATAAAGTTCAGATAACTTAAACAACTAGGATTGCAGAATTTGGATAAGACTGAGATATGGATGAGGTGTTTCAACCAATAGGAAGAGAGAGGAAGGGGAAGGCACCAATAGAAAGTGAGGAAGAGGTGTGGTAGGATTTGGAGTCCTAGGATGATAAGGTTCAGATAACTTAAACAACTAAGATTGAGGAAATTGGGTAAAACTGGGATATGGGTGAGGTGTTCCAACCAATAGGAAGAGAGGGAAAGGGGGTGGCACCAATAGGGAGTGAGGAAGAGAGTGGAGTCATTGGGGGAGAGAGAGTTTGTATAGGAGAGGGATAGACAAAAATATATTTTCTTATTTTAATTTTCAAAAAATAAATTAAACGGGTCCTATTTAAAATTCCTAACTAGGCTTTCTTAGGCCCATGGCACCCAATTAAACTCAATTAGGTCCATTTAAGAACTACCCATATTAAATTTAAACAAAACAAAATTTTATTTAAATTAAATTAATTTCCCAAAAAGCATATTATTATTTTTTTTTCAAGATCATGCCACGTAATTAATGATTCAAATCCATGCCTTCAATTATATCCTATAGTCATAAAATTTTTCATCATCGGGTTTCCCACGGCCTCAATGCACATACTCATCACAAAATAAGAGTTTATAGTTTGCCCCCCACTTTGGCAAAAGTTGAAATCAATGCGAAAGCATTGCTCAAGTTTTGTCAAAGTGAAACCCAATCTTCTAATAACTATGAAACATTGGCTATAAGTATCAAGTACATCTTGCTCGGTCTACATACTCTATGTTATGAGACTAGCTACGGTCTCATAACCGTGATAGTTATGTCACGTGAAAATTGAGTGCATCTTACTCTATCGATACACTCTGCGTTATGAGACTAGCTACGGTCTCATAACAGTGATAACTTTGTCATGTGAAAATCGAATGCATCTTGCTCTGTCGATACACTCTGCATCATGAGTCTAGCTACGGTCTCATGATAATGGCAACTCTGTGATTTGAAATGTTGTGGATTTGTATTTAGGATCTCGATCCTAAATTGCCTACATATCCCCCTTGCTATCCTGAGGAAGAATCAGACCCACTCGTAGTTCGACACTTGAAACTGTGGTGATGCATGTTCTTCTACGCCTTACACACCTACAGGTGATATGTTGATGCGTGTTCTTCTACGCCTTACACAACTATGCTATATGTCCTAAACAATGTCTAAGGACTTACCAAAAAACATCTGTCATGAAATGTTGTGGGGTCATATTTAGGACCGCAGTCCTAAACTACCTACGTATCCCCCTTGCTATCCTGAGGAAGAATTAGACCCCCTCGTAGTTCTACACTTGAAACTATGGTGATGCATGTTATTCTATGCCTTACACACCTGCAGGTGATATGTTGATGCATGTTTTTCTATGCCTTACACAACTATGTCGTGCGCCCTAAACAACGTCTAAGTACTTGCCAAAAAATATCTAATTCATGATTTGAAAAAAATTGGGATGACTGGTCTCAAAATTCTCTCTGATTTTTATGCTTCCTGTATGCTACTTCCTATCATTGGTATGCTGATTTTGCTAGAGATTCTAAAAAAAACTTAGTCCTCTGGGGGACCTCTTTTTGTAAAAACTTTCTTATAACCACAAAATTTTTGAGAAGAACTGTTTCCCAAAAAAAAGACTTCCTTAAGATCACAATACAATTTCTCTATGATTTTTCTTTTTTCTTCTCTCCCCCCATGGTTCATTATTCTAAAGTCATTTCAAAATCTTGTTCCGCCTTGACTCCTTTCTCTTCCATGAACTCAATTCTTTGTGCCCTAACTTTTGCCTGAAATGTCCTTTTGGGTTTTCATCTCAGCGGGCTTGCTTAGCGAGCTCTTTTTTTTTTCTCTTTTTTTTTTAAAAATTGGACAATTGCCAGGGCATTCATGTCAAGCACCTATCTTGTCATACTTAGAAGACATAGATTAAATCAAAACAATGCAGTTCAAGTACTTAATCATTTGATGTATCTCTCAAGCATAAACATTCACAATCATAATTAAATAAAACCTATTCCTGGTTAATGCAATAAAAAATTCTTTATTTATTCAGGTACACCATTACTTCCTCTTACATTTAGTTTTACCAAGTTTTCAACCTTCCAAAGTTAGTGTTGACCCCATAAGCTCAAAGGAGCATAGATTTTGATGATACCAAAACTCAACTAGAATCAAACTAACATTGTTTTAAGTGTTGTGTATCTCAAAGAAAAAGGACAAAAGGATTTTATAATGGATTCGTGCTTTTGAAGAAAGGATGATATTCTAAGGATAACACAGGACGAATCAAAGGAGATAAAAGAAGAAAAGGTTACCTTCCAAGGCTGCATTGATAAATCAGATTTGAAGGTACATCTAGTATAGAAGTTAGTTTTAATTTCTAGAATTGGTTGTGAAAAGAATTGAGGAGTAAAAGTCAATGATACTTATTTTCAATCCCTCAAATGATTTTCTTTTAAATATCATTACTGGCCTAAAAAATGTTTGACTATGATTTGGTGTAAAGTTTTATAGTTTTGAAAGTTATGCAGAAAAGTTTTCCTGGTATGCTAACTGGTTTGCTACTTATTTTAGTATGCTAACTGGTTCGCTATTTTCTCAAGTATGCTAACTGTCTCAATTCTGCACAATATCGCAGAAAACGACAAAATAACGGCTATTTTCTTGAAATTCGTATCTGTAACGTTCAAATGAGTTCTGCAACGGTAAAAAACGTTCCAAAGCTATAAATACACCTTCCTTTGGCCATTTTGCACTTAATGAAAGTCCCTCTACTGTTCAAAATCTTTAAAGCTTTCATTCAAAGTGCTCAAAGTGATTTATTGCTCATCATTGGCTTATTTACTCAACTCTTCTTTATAGATTCTGTTGTAATTGAGTGAGAGTGAGTTTTAAACACATTATTATCATTTGTGAGAGGTCATTCAAGCACCTATTGAAGCTTGGTTGTTAAAAGTGTTTGTGATAACACTTGGTAGAAGTGTGAAGCTACTTGTAAAAGCTTTGTTGTGAAGATTTGTAAAGGGCTTTGTCTCTTGCCTTGAAAAGAGAAGAATAGTGGAGTGAAGACTCAAAGTGGGATCTTTGAGAGAGTGGATGTAGGCTAGTTAAAGCCGAACCACTATAAAAATTTCAGTGTTCATTTTCTCAACCCTTGCTCTTTACATTTATGCAATTTAGCTTTATGATTGATATGCTTTTGCTGATTTGAAAATTGATATCATATCTTTGTTGATCTTCTTTGCTATCGAGAAAAAGCAGTTTCTTGCTAAAGCTAGCGATATCGATTTAATGTGTATGTTGTTTGATTTCTTTGTCGGTTGGAATATTTGGTATCTTGCTCTGGTTCTTTGTATTAAAAGCGTATTGATTCTTGATATATTTACTGAATGCTTATATAGTCTGTTATATCAGTGTACTGATTGCATATAGCTTAACCTTGAGTCAACTTGTCAATAGAGCTATATTGTTCATTTTTCACATTAGTTAATTTAGTTGAACTTAGCTGCAATTTTCAAAGGTTTTGAGCAAGAACCGAAAATTATTTTTAAAGTCCAATTCACCCCCCTCTTGGACATATTTTGGGACATCAATTTGGTATCAGAGCTTGTCTCTCTTGCTTGAGGATTAAACCCCTTAGAGTGATCCACACACATGGCTAGTTCATCTAGAAATTACTGTGGTATACACCTTAGCTGAAGCTTATTCCATCACTAGACCACCACTTTTTAATGGCACAAATTACTCCTTTTGGAAAACTAGAATGAGAAACTTTATACAATCTGTTGACATTGATGCTTGGAGAATAGTTAAAGATGGTCCTTATATTCCTTATAAAACCCGATGAAGGAACCGTACAAATTCCTAAAGTGAAGTTGAATTTGATGATAATGATTGGAAGAAAATTTCTACAAATGCCAAGGCTATTAATATTCTTCATTGTGCTCTTGATATTAATGAGTATAATCGTGTTTCGGGATGTCAAGCGCAAAAGAAATATGGGACAAACTAGAAGTCACATATGAAGGAACGATGTGGTGAAAGAGTCAAAGGCAAACCTCCTCATCCGTGATTATGAATTATTTGAGATGAAACACAGGTGAAACTATTCTTTGAGATGAGTACAGTTCTGGACCTTGTAAATCTACTTAAACCTCTTGGAAAGAGATTTGAAGAACAAGAACTTGTAAAGAAAATTTTGAGGTCTCTTCCAAAGACGTGGGAAGCAAAGACTACTGTTATTCAAGACACCAAGGATTTCAAAAAATACACCTATGATGAGCTGATTGGTTCTCTCATTGCACATGAGATGATTTATAAGAAAGATGAGAATGAAGGTGATCAAAAGAAAAAGAAAGGCATAGCTTTCATATCCGAAAAAGTAGATGAGAAAAAGAAAAATGTTGCTCTTAAAGCTGGTTCAAGTGATGATTCAAGTACTTCAAGTGATGATGATGAAGATATGGCTATGATAGTCAAAAGATTCAAAAGAGCATTTAGAAAAGGTGGAAGCAAATACAAGAAGTTCACAAAGAAACATGCTCCAAAAACTCCAAATCATTCAAGTGAAATAGTTTGTTATGAGTGTAACAAACCAGGCCACATTAAGCCAAAATGTCCTACATTGAAGAAGAAAAATAAGTTTAGAAAGGACAAAAGCAAGAAGGCAATGGCGGCAACATGGAGTGATAGTGACTCTTCATCAAATGATGAAACAAGTGACAAAGAGGCTGCAAACACTTGTATGATGGCAATTGAAGAAAAAGGTGAAAGCTCACACATCGAAGATAGTGAAAATGAGGTAAATCTTGAACTTTCTAATGTTGATGAATTAGAACTTGCATTTGTGAAGACATATGATAAGTATAGAACTTTTAAAAAGAAATGCAAAATTTTAGTTCATGAAAATTGTGCCTTAAGATCAGAAAATATTTCATTGAGTATGGTTTCAAAGGAAAATGAATTTTATAAATCTCAAATGAAATTATTTAAGGAAGTTAATGATGAGCTTCAAAGATCAAAAGAAGTGTGTGAACAACTTCTTGAGAAAAACAGAATTCTTGAAGAAAAAGTTGAATCTTTGACAAGAGATTTATCTAAATTTACAAAAAGAAAAGAAACACTTGATATACTTCTTGGGAATCAAAGATTTACAAATGAAAAATCTGGAATTGGATATGATGGATTTATGAAGTATGGAAAATACAAACAATTTTTTGTTAAAGCTACATCCTTTTCTCAACCAAGTATTACATGCTTTTATTGTAATCATAGAGGTCATATGATTAATACTTGTCCTATTAGGAAAGGAACCTTTAAGGCAAAGAAAGTATGGGTGCCTAAAGGAACCCTACCTAATGTTACTAACATTCAAGGACCCAAAGTTGCTTGGGTACCTAAGAACAGTTAAGCGATTTAGTGTCCGCTAAGGAGTATCTTTGAAAGCAGAACATTGGTACATTGACAGTGGCTGCTCTAGGCACATGACAGGAAATAAAGGCAAGTTTTCCTCTCTTACTTTGAAAGAAGAAGGTTATGTGAAATTTGGTGATAAAAGCAAAGCTAAAATTGTTGGATGTGGAACTATTGGTAAAAATCCTTGCATTGAGAATGTTGCATTAGTTCAAGGATTAAAGTATAATCTTTTAAGTGTTAGTCAACTATGTGATAATGGTTTCAAAGTTATTTTTACTTCTACACATTGTGAAATTCATGGAAATAATGTCATGTTTGCTGGTGCTAGAATAGATAATATTTACTTACTTGATTTAACAAGTCTTGAAGAAAATTGTGAAACATGTTTTATGACTTCAGATGATAGTGCATGGTTATGGCATAGAAAATTAGGACATGCTAGCATGAGTACACTTGCTAAACTCTCTAGAAAGAACCTTGTTAGAGGACTTCCAAAGCTAAGATTTGAAAAAGAATTTCAATGCAAAGCTTGTGCACTTGGTAAGCACACAAAATCATCTTTTAAATCAAAAAATGTTGTAACTATGTCTAGACCATTGGAATTGTTGCATCTTGATCTTTTTGGTCCAATCACACCTAGAAGTCTAGGAGGCAAGGCATATGCATTTGTAATTGTTGATGATTTTTCAAGATTCACATGGACTTTCTTTCTTGCTCATAAAGATGAAACCTTTGATATATTTGAAGCTTTTTGCAAAAGAACTCAAAATGAAAAAGAATTTGAAAATAATTTGTTTGAAAATTTCTGCTCTCAAAATGGTATTTATCATACATTTTCAGCTCCTAGAACTCCACAACAAAATGGAGTTGTTGAAAGGAAAAATAGATCTTTGCAAGAAATGGCAAGAACAATGCTGAATGAAAACAGTTTACCAAAATATTTACAGGCGGAAAAGGTGTAAATCTGACATGCTACATTTTGAACAGAGTTTCCATTAGAGCTATTTTAAAGAAAACTCCTTATGAACTTTGGAAAGGAAGAAAACCCAATATTGCATATTTTCATGTCTTTGGTTGCAAATGTTACATTTTGAATAACAAAGACAGCAATCTCAAGAAATTTGATGCTAAATCTTGTGAAGGAATATTTCTAGGGTATTCAACAAATAGCAAAGCATATAGGATCTTCAATAGAAAAACATTGACCATGGAAGAATCAATGCATATACTTTTTGATGATGCTAACACTTCCTTGCAAAGGCAAGATTCTTGTGATGATGAAATTGAGCAGATTCTAAATTCAAAGAATTCGAATAATGATGAGCTTGAATCAAAAGAACAAGTGGAGGATGATCAAAATGATAAAGAAGAAGAACTCCCTTGCTCCACAAATGTTGAAATTCAAGATGACTCTCAACCAAATGTGGAAGAACTACAAATTGAGGAACCTCAACATCAAGATATTCCACAAGAATGGAGGTACCATAGAAATCATTCCAAAGATGATATTCTTGATAGTCCATCACAAAGAATGATGACAAGAGCTCAACTTAGAAGATATTTTGGTAATGTTGCTTTTGTTTCTCAATTTGAACCCAAAACATATGATGATGCTCAAAATGATGAAAATTGGCTTTTTGCTATGCAAGAGGAATTAAATCAATTTGAAAGAAACAAAGTTTGGAAACTTGTTCCTAAACCTAAAAAGCATTCTGTTATTGGAACTAAATGGGTATTTAGGAATAAGATGGATAAAAAAGGACATGTAGTTAGAAATAAAGCTAGACTAGTAGCTCAAGGATACAACCAAGAGGAAGGTATTGATTTTGATGAAACCTTTGCTCCGGTTGCTAGAATTGAAGCTATTAGAATGTTGTGTGCATTTGCATGTTTTAAGAATTTCATGCTTTATCAAATGGATGTTAAAAGTGCATTTTTAAATGGATATATTGATGAAGAAGTTTATGTAGCTCAACCTCCTGGTTTTGAAGACCCTCACTTTCCAAATCATGTTTATAAGCTTACTAAAGCTCTCTATGGTTTAAAGCAAGCTCCTAGAGCATGGTATGAGAGACTTAGTAAATTTTTGCTTCAAAATGATTTTAAAAGAGGAAAAGTGGATACTACTCTTTTCATTAAGAAAATAGGAAAAGACATGCTTATTGTGCAAATTTATGTAGATGATATTATTTTTGGTGCCACTAACCATTCTCTTTGTAAGAAATTTTCCAACATGATGAAAAGTGAATTTGAAATGAGTATGATGGGTGAACTTACCTTCTTTCTTGGATTGCAAATTAAGCAAATGAAAGATGGAATTTTTATAAATCAGTCCAAGTACATAAAGGATATGCTAAAGAAGTTCAAAATGGAGGATATGAAAAGTGTTGGAACTCCCATGAGCTCAACAATTAAATTGGAGAAAGATGAAAAAGGTAAAGAGCTAGATAACAAAATTTACAGAGTTATGATTGGTTCTTTACTCTACTTGTGACAAGATCTAGACGGATATTCATTTCGTGTATGTTTATGTGCAAGATTTCAGTCATGTACAAAAGAATCTCATCTTGTAGCGATTAAGAGAATTTTTAAATACCTCATTGGCACTCACAATATTGGCTTTTGGTATGCAATATGTTAATGATTTGTTATTATTGGTTTTAGTGATTAAGATTTTCTTTGGTAGTAGATTGGACAGAAAAAGCACTTACGGAACTTGTCAATTTCTAGGTCATGCATTAGTTTCATGGCACAGAAAAAGCAAACTTCATTGCACTTTCTCTGCGGAAGTGAATATATTGCGGTGGAAGTTGTGTTGCCTGATTTTGTGGATGAAACAACAGCTTGAAGACTTTGAAATTAAATTTGATCACATTCCCATAAGATGTGACAATACTAGTGCTATAAACCTATCAAAAAATCCTGTTCAACACTCTAGAAGCAAGCATATTGAAATTAGACATCATTTTATTAGGGATCATGTTCAAAATGGTGATATTCAAATCGAATTTGTCCCTTCTGAAAAACAGCTTGCTGATATTTTTACAAAGTCACTTAGTGAAGAAATTTTCTGCAAAATAAGAAGAGAACTTGGTATGATTGATGCTTTTGATTAAGTTTTGATGCATTCTCATGTTTCTATATGAAAATGAAGTGATATATGTTGGTTTGTAGTGTTAAAGATGCATTCTGATATTTTTGGTGCAATTTGAAAAATTCTGGATCATATCAGATATGAACAGTAATCTGCAGAATTTGATCTCAGTGGCATACTAATCCGTTTGCTAATTTTCTTGTTTGCTAAATGCTTTACCACTGCTCCTACTTTTTCGTTGTGGCCGAAGTCAGTCCGATTGCACTAAAACTCTAAAATTATTTTTTTTCGAGCGCCTATTCTGCATGTTTAAAGCCCATATTACTTAAATACCCCTCTACTTAAAGTATTGTATCTTTATGTATTTAAGGGCAAAATGGACTTTTTAACACTTTGATTTGCGCGGGATTCAATTTTTCTTCTGAACCATCAGTCTTCTCGCCGTCTCTCCTCTGCTACACGCTACCTATTCCCTGCAAAAACCTACAGTTGTGTCTTTTCAATTTTTAAAATTCAAAACTTCATTTCTTTCCGTCGCTCCGTCTCCCAGAACCTGAACGGCTGCGTTTCTCCTTTCCACCTGCAAACCCATTTCGGTCGCACCCTTCCAAGCCATCGTCTCCCTTCATCATTCTTAAATATTTCCGAAACCTGTTGATAGTGAATCGATTAAATCGATTGTTTGCAGAAAGAAAATCCCCAATATTTTTTCGTTTCCGTTATTTCTCTGAATCTGCCGAAAAGAAATCATTTGCTGTTAGATATTTTTCTCTTGCCTAAGTCGATTCGCACTCTCTGTTTCAGTATATTTCAGGTATAAAATCTAAACCTTTAATGGAATCATGTTTTACATTTTATCTATGCCTGTTTTATTTGCTTTCGCAATATGCTGATATTATTTTCGACCTGCTTTCGCTTGTTCTGTTTTTCACACTATTATTTTTGGGCATTAACATTTCGTAAAATGTGATATATAATAATAAATCGATTGCCATGGATTCGTAAGAACCCGAATATCTCTTGCTGTCTGTTCTAATTTTTTTTATGCCATTGCGCCCTGTTGTGCTAAATGAATGTTGATATGCTTCGATTGTTTATATATATAAATATATATTGGCTGCTCACATCGCTGAATTTATAATCTCAGTCCTCATTGTCCTTACGGCCTAATTTGCTTCTGAGATTGGTTATGGCGCGAGACAAAGGAAAAGGGAAAGCCAAAATCACCACATATTCATCATCGGACTCCACTGACGCAAGTGTTCCTGCGTCACCTCCTCCACAAAAAGATGCTCCTCTGGTAATTGGCAAACCAAAAGAAACACCCAAGAAAAGAACCAGTGAGCCAGTCCAAGAAAAGGGAACCAAAAAGAAAAAGACTTCAAAAGCTCCAGTCGTACATATGGAGAGGGCTATTCATGAGCCAAGGTATATTCACTGGCCTGCTTTTGTTGAAGTTTCTGTTCCTTTGCAATCCTTGTTTGAGTATCAAAAATGGGATAAACTGTGTTCTGATACTGAAGGAGTGTATGTGGATTTAGTGCAAGAATTCTATAAAAATTTGAGGGTTGATGATTCTGACAAAGATGAGTCTTTTAAGGTGAAAATGAAGGGGACAATTTATGAAGTGACAGTAGCTAGATTAGCTAAAGCCCTAGGAATTCCAAACAGTGGGAACAAAATCTGCTCCCACAAAGATGTTTTTGCTGTTGGTGGATTTAACAAAAGAGATTTTGAGGGTGAGGTGTTTAAAGGGGAAGTGAAGGATAAAACTAGCATTACTCATGCTCATCAACACATCAAAATTCTTCATAGTTTTATCATTTATGTGTTGAATCCTAGAACTGGTAGTCCCAACTATTTGAGTACCCTTGACCTCTGCATAATTTGGCATATAGTGAACCAAATTGAATTTAATCTTGCCTATTTTATGCTGAAGCAAATCATGAAATGGAAGCCACCTTACAAGCTACCCTATGCTCATCTTCTTAATGGTCTATTTAGAGACTTTGGGATACCTTTGGAAACCGAGAAGCTTAGGACCAATATGATCCCAATCACTAGTTTGCAAAAAGATGATGATGGTAGAAAGCTTAGGTTTGAACAAGGTGCTAGTTCCAAAGATAGTGCAAGCGGCACTATTAATGTTGAAGGTATTTTGGAGGAAGTAAACAACTTGAGAGAATTTGTTGAAATGGAACTTGGAGAGCTACAGAAATTTAGAAGTTTTCAAACTGTTCTTATGAATGCTCTTGATTCTAAAGTTGATGGAACTTTGATGTTGATGTACAAGATTGTGGAAGAATTGTTTAAAATCAAAGTCCATTTGGGTATTTCAACCATCGAAATTTGGAGAAACCAGTAAAGGCACTCTTAGTTCTGTTCCTCAAACAGAGAAAGAAAAAGAAAAAGAGGAAGAAGAAGAAACAGAAGAGGAAGAGGAAGAAGAAACAGAAGAAGAGGAAGAGAAAGAAACAGAAGAAGAAGAAGAGAAAGAGGAAGAAAAGGAATAAGAGGAAGAAGCTGAAGCAGAAAAAGATGAAGATGAATCTGATGATAAGAATGGTAATGGAGGCAGCAAAGAAGGTAGTGGGAAAGATATGAGTAACTCAGAGTCTGAGGCAGAACCCGAGACACTTGCTCCTGCAAAAGGAAAGGGCAAAACAGCTCAACAAGAACAAAGACGCAAACAGAAAGAGGAAACTGGTAAACCCTCTGGCAAAAAGACTAAAACTGGCAAAAGTCTGGTGAGTGCAGTACTCTTGAGTTAGCAGCTGGGCCTATTGTTCCTTTGACACCCGGAACTGAATTGGCTGCTGCAATTCTTCAAACTTTGAGTGACAAACCTGTCAAGCCCAAAAAGCTGAAAATGGGTGCTCCAAAACCAATCAGAAGAAGCTCCAGGCTGAAAGGATAAACTGGATTTTGATTGAATTTTGTCTAACGGTCTGTCTGTTAGTTTGCTACTCAGTTTGCTACTTTTGGTTTTTCTGAACTTTAAATTAGTCTGCTATATCAGTTACTGTTTTGACTATTTACTCACTGCATTTAGACTGATTTTTGACATGCATAATTTCTCCCATATTCTTTTGATGCTGACAAAAAGGGGGAGAAAAGTAATGAATGGTAATCTTGATACTTGATATAGTTTGTGATTACTTGTGGATAACATGGTTTGTGCATATTGTTGATATCACTTGTGAATGATATACAGTTTGTGATTAGTGTGTATATTGTGCATACTTAGTTAGTATCTTTAGTCACACTTGACTCCTTAAGAAAATGCTTATGAATATTTTATTGAAAGTATTAAGGGGGAGTTATTTGTGATTAATTGTTGATATAAGCACATACATAGGGGGAGTTATTCTCTCATATACATTCATACACATACTCACACTTATCAATATTTACATGGTGATTCAATTGAGTTTTGTCATCATCAAAAAGGGGGAGATTGTTGACCCCATAAGCTCAAAGGAGCATAGATTTTGATGATACCAAAACTCAACTAGAATCAAACTAACATTGTTTTAAGTGTTGTGTATCTCAAAGAAAAAGGACAAAAGGATTTTATAATGGATTCGTGCTTTTGAAGAAAGGATGATATTCTAAGGATAACACAGGACGAATCAAAGGAGATAAAAGAAGAAAAGGTTACCTTCCAAGGCTGCATTGATAAATCAGATTTGAAGGTACATCTAGTATAGAAGTTAGTTTTAATTTCTAGAATTGGTTGTGAAAAGAATTGAGGAGTAAAAGTCAATGATACTTATTTTCAATCCCTCAAATGATTTTCTTTTAAATATCATTACTGGCCTAAAAAATGTTTGACTATGATTTGGTGTAAAGTTTTATAGTTTTGAAAGTTATGCAAAAAAGTTTTCCTGGTATGCTAACTGGTTTGCTACTTATTTTAGTATGCTAACTGGTTCGCTATTTTCTCAAGTATGCTAACTGTCTCAACTCTGCACAACATTGCAGAAAACGACAAAATAACGGCTATTTTCTTGAAATTCGTATCTGTAACGTTCAAATGAGTTCTGCAACGGTAAAAAATGTTCCAAAGCTATAAATACACCTTCCTTTGGCCATTTTGCACTTAATGAAAGTCCCTCTACTGTTCAAAATCTTTAAAGCTTTCATTCAAAGTGCTCAAAGTGATTTATTGCTCATCATTGGCTTATTTACTCAACTCTTCTTTATAGATTCTGTTGTAATTGAGTGAGAGTGAGTTTTAAACACATTATTATCATTTGTGAGAGGTCATTCAAGCACCTATTGAAGCTTGGTTGTTAAAAGTGTTTGGGATAACACTTGGTAGAAGTGTGAAGCTACTTGTAAAAGCTTTGTTGTGAAGATTTGTAAAGGGCTTTGTCTCTTGCCTTGAAAAGAGAAGAATAGTGGAGTGAAGACTCAAAGTGGGATCTTTGAGAGAGTGGATGTAGGCTAGTTAAAGCCGAACCACTATAAAAATTTCAGTGTTCATTTTCTCAACCCTTGCTCTTTACATTTATGCAATTTAGCTTTATGATTGATATGCTTTTGCTGATTTGAAAATTGATATCATATGCTGTTGATCTTGCTGCTATCTGAGAAAAACAGTTTACTGCTAAAACTGCTGATATCTGATTTAATGTGTATGTTGTTTGATTTGCTGTCAATTGGAATATTTGGTATACTGCTCTGGTTGCTGTATTAAAAACGTATTCAGATTACTGATATATTTACTGAATGCTTATATAGTCTGTTATATCAGTGTACTGATTGCATATAGCTTAACCTTGAGTCAACTTGTCAATAGAGCTATATTGTTCATTTTTCACATTAGTTAATTTAGTTGAACCTAGCTACAATTTTCAAAGGTTTTGAGCAAGAACCGAAAATTGTTTTTAAAGTCCAATTCACCCCCCTCTTGGACATATTTTGGGACATCAGTTAGAAATAAGCTTTATAACCTGCTGAATGGCCTTTTCAGGTTTTCCATCCAGATCTTCTCTAATCTCTTCTTTTGCCAAGACCACTTTTTGTAGATTTTCAATCTAGCATTTTTTTTTCTTCTTTTTTTTTCTTTGGCCCTTACTTTTGCCTAGACTGCCTTTTGTAGGTTTTCAGCCTAGCGAGCCTATCTCACATAAAGTACCATTTAAGCTTGTCTAAATTGACTAGTTCTTGAAATTCATTCCCATCCAAGTTTGATATTCTTACTGTAGCAAGATCTTTTTGACTATGTATGGATCATCCTAGCTTGGGTTAAACTTTCCGCTTAAATCAAAAGGGACGAGCCGAGCTTGTTTCAAAACCATGTCTCCCTCTTTGATCTCTCTTGACTTCACCTTCTTATTAAAGGCTCTAGCTATCTTTCTTTGATAAGCCTACATATGATACAAGGATCACACTCTCTTTTCATCAATCAAAGCTAGTTCTTCATATCTCTTCTAGGCCGACTCATTTTCTAGGATCTTAGCTTTTAGCATCACTCTTAAGGATCTGACCTCTTACTTAATGGATAGCATTGCTTTAGTCCCATACACTAAAGAGAATAGGGTTGCCTTCGTGGATGTCCTTATAGTACTACGATAACCTTAAAGAACATAAAGGAGTTTTTTAGGCCAATCCTTATATGTTTCGAACATTTTTTTTCCCAACTAGAACCTTTCCATTCATATGGGGACCACACATTCTTGCATGTACTTCTTTCATTATTTGCTCAGCCTATTTTTCTATCACACATAAGAGTTTGTAGAATTGCCCTCAGATAAAGTAAGTTGAGTGGCTAATTTATGAATTGCTGCTCTATATTTTTTATTGGCTGATTACTAGTATTTTCTTACTTCCAGAGACCTCCTTATGTTTTCATACCATTTTCCTTCTCCTTCTAGGTCCACATGTGCTGCTACTAATCCTTCATAGCATGAAATTTTACTCTTCATTAGGATAACTAGCTAAGTCAACTTTTGATCACCCTTTTCCTATGGGGACATCAGCGTGGCTTGGGAATCGGCTATCTGATTTTAAGCTCGAGGCATGTGCTTCTTGGTACTTTGTTAACAAGGCTATAAATTTATCTCTTTCTTTTTGGGTTAAATCTTCAACTAACTTAATGTCTTTATGATTATTTGGTGTACCCAAATTAATAGAGATCGATTTTGATGCATTAATAAAAACTGATTCTAAATGATTATAAATGCTATGCATATGCCCATTAGAATAAACATCAAACAAGTAAGCAAAAGGATTGGTCATTTTATTGATCTTTACCTCAAAATCTTTATCAAGTATATCAAAATTGTAAACATCAGTATCACTACTGTGAGCATTGCAAAAGACAAACTCAAACTTATGAGTGTAGCTTTAGGTGCTTGGCTTTCATGTAGTCTTTAAATCAATGGTGCTGATTTTCTACTCTAATTCTTTCACATGTGGTAATCCCTAATCATATGTCAAGATAATTGCCCCCTCTTTCAAGAACTTAGGAGGCTTTGGCTCTTCTTCCTCTTCTGTTGGCTCATAGCCCAAAACACGACTCGTGATCCGCTCCTTCATCTCAAGAAAAGTCACTAGGCCATCTTTCTTTTTCTTAGGCCCATGCCAGAAAAAAAACTTTATCCCTTTCTTCACAGTAGCCACTTTTGGATCCATTAAGTTTTCATAGATCCCAATAACTTGAAAATCAGACACTAGTGGAACTGAATCATCTAGTTGTAATGCAACTATCTCCTCATTAGAATTAGTCCAGACATCCAAAGGACCCTCATCATAGCTAGAATTATCATAAATGTCAACAACCATTATAGACTGAGGTTCATTGGGCTTTTGGATGGGTTGGATAGGTTCATTGGGCTTTTGGATGGGTTGAATAAAGTCAATAATTCTATTAGGGTTATTTGGGGTGATGGAGATCATGTAGAGACCTAGTGTAGGTGGAAATTTTGGTTAGACATGGGGCTAGTGTGGTTTTTTTTAAATTAATTTTTTGGGTCAATTATCCTTTTGGCATCAATTAGGTCTTAGATATCATGCTTAAGTTGAAAGCATCAGCTGATGTCATGACTGTGGGCTTGGTAGAACCGGCAACATTGGTTGATATTATAGCTAGGTGGGAGTGGATTTGATAGTGGTCTGGGTACTAAGAGCTATAGGAGGTCTTGAGCTTCGAGACGCTCCAAAACTTCGGATAAGGGTTGGCTGAATTAGAAAAATCTCCTTGGGGTTTGAGACACAATTTGAACCTCAATAACTTTAATACCACTTAATTGACCTACCTTGGGGCCTTTTCTAAAGTTGACCACAATTTTCTCTTCTAGCTCAAACATCTTGGCTTTCAATATTTCATCAAGCACGGCCATAGTTTCTTCCATCTTAAGTAGTGCAGGTGAAATCCTTACTAGTCTCTTCCCTTCCCTAACCCAAGTGACCTGATTGGAAGTCTCTTTATTGTGTTTTGAGGCTATGTTTGCTAAAAAAAATAGGATTTAAGGGTTAACCTAAGCATGCCATGTACATGAATGCAATGCATAAATGGATCATTTTTTTCTTTTTTTCCTTTTTTTTTTCCTTTACTTTTACAAAACCAAAACTGAACCATACTAATAGAACCAAAACTAAACCAAAACCAGACCATATAAACTGAACTAAAATATGACCAAAGACTGAATTAAAATAAAAAAAAATCTCAAGAACTGAATCTTTGCCTCTTTATACCTTCAACTCTCACGTGCAGGGTAAGAAAAAAAATTCTATCCTAGGTTATGGTACACTGGACACACCAACAGGGGGTGGTCTAGGATGATCTTCCCCTCACAAATAGATGATTTATATCCTTAAAGTTTAACCATAAGTAAGCATCCTCTTGCTTGGGTTTCGAAATGGACTTGGGCCTATACACATATTGGGTTTATGCATAGGCCTAGGTTCATCTCAACTACCACTAGAACTTATGGTTTGAATAGTAAGGATACGAATCCAACACAAAAAAAATCTACAGGGTACCTAGGGTTGAAATCTATGGCTCATGGGCTTCATTGGGTAGGAACAGGGTCACCCATGCGAGAGCTTATCCATTAAGCACAACGGCCGGAGCTGTGGCTCTTTTATATACTCGAAGGTACGGGCATGGGGTGCTAGTAATTACCAATTCGTCATAGCTCGAGTAGAACCATGGTCTCCTTGGCTAGTACTAGCAGGGCTAAAAGGGTAAGGGTGATCCGTGTGATAGTATAGTGCAATGCAAAAAGTTTAACAGTGGAATAATATTAGACTAATAGAAACATGTTGGAGTAACTATCCATTTAGTCCCCAGTGGAATTGCCAAATTGTAGGAAGGGGGGGGGGGTGAGGCGAAATATCATCCATTAGAATTATATTAAATGCATCAGGTAATGCCCAGGAAAGATGGTGAAGTCACAATGGTCTCACTTAAGTAACAATGGTCTCACTTAAGTACTACCTCCTTAAACAACATTTCCTAGACATGCACTTCATACAATCCTAATAGAATCAAACCACTGATAAGTATCGTCTTACCATAACACTACCACGGTACTAAAGATTTATGCCACGAAGGCATAGATAGACAGGAGTCGCCACCCGGGTAATAACCGGGACATATTCAGTGTTTCTTCTAAGAGTCATGGATGGTAACTTACTCCTTGCAGAGTTTCCACAACCGTCATTACCATAGCCCAATGTCTAGGTTCGGGATAATAGGTACGTAAAGGGAAGGTGTTACGCACCCCTTACGCCTGGTCTAACCTCATTGATTCGAGTGCTAGTCCTCTACTAATGTTTCTAGAAGTCTTGTTTATTATTCCTTTATTAAACTTTATCCTAAAAAATTCAATTCTAATCCTATATACGCAAGTAATTCACAAAAGGATTGTTGTTTACACACAATTTTCATGCATAAGTAATTCCTATCTATGGGGTTGCTAATTATTTAAATGATACTTACCAAATGACTAAAATTAATTTATTATTGAGAATTTAATTTACAAACAAATTCAATTTCAAATAACCCTACGTTTCTATTTAACCTAATTAATTAATTTTCACCAAGTTATCCTAAGGATAATTGAACTAAGTTAATTATGTACATGTGTAATTTATTTTAATATCACATAAGGCCCAAACAATCACAACCTAATAAAGATTTTTATCATGCAAATTTATTTTACAATTACCAAGTGTTAAATTAAATTTATTTTACATGCCAATGTTAGTTTAATTTACAAACAAGATTAATTTTTATTTACAAAGTATTTATTTAAATTAATTACATGCAAATGTCATTTAAATTAAAAACAAAGTTAATTTTAATTTACAAAATAAATATCATATTATTACTACAATTTCATGCCAATGGTTAATGAAGGAGTTTAGAGCTACTTACCTGTTGGTAAATGCAGTTGCCATTGGGGCAAGCTACCCTTAAAAAAGGGTCTTCTCTTCTAGTATGGAAATGATATCCTTAGCTTATTCCCGTTTAGCTCTACATAAGCTCCACGCAAATGTCCTATTTGGTACTTACCTTAGGGCTACTTACCAATTTTTTTGTAATAAAAAAAATAAAGAAACTAAAGAAAATAAAAGAAATAAAGAAAATATTAATAACAATTTACATTAGATTCTAACTCTAGTCTCCTAAAGGGTTAAGATTCATAATTAGTTATAACTACCTAATGGTCTAAGTCTTCTAACATGATCCAAATACTTCATAACACTTCTTGAATTAAAAAAAGCACAGAAAAAACGGATCAAATATCAATTGGAACCCAAGAAAATATAAGAATATGCAAAAATATACAATTTCCAAATTCTGACAGATTGATAGTAGCAAGAAATTTGATTTTTGAAAAATAGTTAGACAAGCCTAAAAATCATGAAAAAATTATAAAACATAGCCAAAACATCATAAAACATCATAAAATTTATAAACCAAACAAAACCATAGCCGAATGGTCTACACAAATTGTAACTTTTTCCAGTAACAGAATCGCATTACGTTTTTGTAAAATTCATAACTCACCAACCATAACAGATATGAATGCGAAACTAATTGGAAAAGATTCAAAAGATGCAACTTAATTTTAGACACCAGATTTATGCAAAAATATTAAGAAACAAGGGAGATATGGACTCCACAAGTCGGGTATCCTGCAAATCAGATTTTACAGGAACCCTAACTTCAAACAGCCATAGCTTACAAAATATTAAAGCTTTTTTAGTGATTATTGAGTGTAAAATTAATAAAATTTCGTGTAGAATATGAATATAATTTTTACAAATTTTTTTACAGATTCAAAAAATAACAAAAAATAATAAAACTACAAGAGATAGAAAACTAAACATGTGCAGAGTTGTGTATCCCCTCAAATTAAACACGATTACATAATTTATATGAACATATAAAATAAATTAAAAATAAGAAATATAGAATTAAACATTACATGGCATAGATCTTGAAAAGAAAATAAAAGAACTAACATTTAAGAAATATCGCTAAAAAGAAAGAAGAATTAAAAGAATTTTGGCTATTCCTCTCTTTAATTTTTTTCTTCTCCTCCACCCTTTTTTTTTTCTCCTCCTTCCCTCCCTTTTTATTTTTTATCAGTGGGGTATTTATAAGGTTTTGGGAGAGAGGTGTGATAGGGTTTGGAGTCCTAGGGTGATAAAGTTCAGATAACTTAAACAACTAGGATTGCAGAATTTGGATGAGACTGAGATATGGATGAGATGTTTCAACCAATAGGAAGAGAGAGGTAGGGGAAGGCACCAATAGAAAGTGAGGAAGATGTGTGGTAGGGTTTGGAGTCCTAGGGTGATAAGGTTCAGATAACTTAAACAACTGGGATTGAGGAAATTGGGTGAGACTGGGATATGAGTGAGGTGTTCCAACCAATAGGAAGAGAGGGAAAGGGGCTGGCACCAATAGAGAGTGAGGAAGAAAGTGGGGCCAATGGGGGATAAAGAAAAAGATATTTTCTTATTTTAATTTTCATAAAATAAATTAAACCGGTCCTATTTAAAATTCCTAACTAGGCTTTCTTAGGCCCATGGCACCCAATTAAACTCAATTAGGTCCATTTAAGAACTACCCATATTAAATTTAAATAAAACAAAATTTTATTTAAATTAAATTAATTTCCCAAAAAGCATATTATTATTTTTTTTCAAGATCATGCCACGAAATTAATGATTCAGTTCCATGCCTTCAATTATATCTTACAGTCATACAATTTTTTATTATCGGGTTTCCCACGGCCTCAATGCACATACTCATCACAAAATAAGGGTCTACAGATATCTGACAAACCGTCCCTTTTCTGATTTTATTTCTAATTTTTCAATTTTCAGCTTTTTGATATAAGCTGGACAACCCCAAATCTTAACATGTTTAAGACTTGGTTGCTTTTCATACCATATCTGATATGGAGTAGAAAATACTGATTTGGAAGGGACACGATTAAGAAGGTGCAAAGTTGTTTCTAATGCAAATCCCGATAAGGAGATGGAAAGATCGGTATAGCTCATTATACTTCTTACCATATCTAATAGAGTATGATTCTTCCTTTTAGATGCACCATTTAATTGTGGCTTTCTAGGAGGAGTTAATTGAGAAACAATGCCATGTTCTTTTAAGAACTCACTGAATTCAGTACTTAAGTATTCACCTCCTTGATTTGATTTTAGAGTTTTAATACTTTTTTCTGTTTGTTTTTCTATTTCAGATTTGAATTCCTTAAACTTTTCAAAGGATTCATGTTTGTATTTCATTAAATACAAATATCCTTACTTGAATATATCATCTGTGAAGGTAATGAAGTAGAAAAAACCTTCTCTTGCCATTTCTTTAAATAGGCCACATACATCACTATGTACTAGCTCCAAAACTTCTTTAGCTCTTATTCCTTGTCCTACAAAAGGTAATTTAGTCATTTGCCTTGAAGATAGGATTTATAAGTTGGGGTAGGTTCAGAATCCAATGTGGTAAAATCCTAATTTTTTCTAATTTTGTAATTCTATCTTCTACAATATGACCTAATCTTAAGTGCCAAAGTTGTCATGAACTTGATTTGGTTTCAATGATTGCATTATACTCAATTCGGTTGCTTAGACTTATCATGTTATTATTATCCAAATAATAAAGACCATCTTGTAAATAACCCATGCCAACAATTTTATTTCTAAAATAAATATTGCAAACATCATTTATGAAATGAAATTCATATCTATTACTAGTCAAACTAGATATAAAAATGATATTTTTAAAAGCATCAAGTACATATAATACATGATTCAAAAATAAAACATGTTATTTTAGATACAATGATTTAGACCTTATGGCTAATGCTGTAACAATTGCTTTATTGCTAATCCAAAGTCTAACATCTTGTGCTTCCAAGCTTTCTTTGCTTGCTAGCTCCAGTATATCAAAACATATGTGAGAATTTGCACCAGTATCTAAAACCCAAGCTGTAAATAAACTATGAGAATTATCAGAATCTAAATAACAAGATATAGATATACCTTCTGAAGGCTTATCCTTCTTACTTTTCTAAAATGCCAAATATTCTAGGTAGTTTCTTTTTTAGTGCCCATCCTTTTGACAATGGAAACATTTTCCTTTGTCAGTCAT
Organism: Hevea brasiliensis; assembly: GCF_030052815.1. Classification (NCBI taxonomy): domain Eukaryota; kingdom Viridiplantae; phylum Streptophyta; class Magnoliopsida; order Malpighiales; family Euphorbiaceae; genus Hevea; species Hevea brasiliensis. Next base: position 79,704,823 of record NC_079502.1, on the reverse strand, counting down.
AGCTTTAGTCTTTCTTTTCTTCTAGGATTGGTTTTTGGCAATTATGCTAGAAGGACTAGGGGTAGAAGTTTTCTTCCTTTTATTATTTTTCTTCTTTTGGACTTTTCAAAAGAAGAAGGAAATAAAGGAACTTCTTTCCCTTTACTGTTAGGCATATTACCTTGTGCAATGATCAGTAGATTTAATAGACTAGCCAAAGTGCATTCTTGCTTGGTCATATGAAAATTTTTGATAAAAGATCCAAATGACACTGGAAGGGACTATAAGATCAAATTCGTTTGAAATGTGAAGTCTATGGTAAAATTAAGTGCCTTAAGCTGTTCAATGAGCCTGATCATCTTGTGCATAAGGGCTCCCACATCCATCCCTTCATTCATTTTTATTCTGAATAGCTGCCTAGATATCTCATATCTAGCATTTCTGTTATGCTTACCATATAACTCTCGCAAGTAATCTAGGATTTCAGGTGCAGTTTGCATCTTCTCATGTTACTTTTGTAACTCATTAGCCATAAAAGCAAGCATATAGCACTTGGCTCTTATGTCATCCTCTTTCCACTTATATAAAGTGTCACGTTCCTCTAGTGTGGCCCCTTCTGGTAAAGGACTAGAAACTTTACAATCTGAAATGTATTCTATATGCTCTAAATTCAAGACTATCTTTAGATTTCTTAACCAATTCAAAAAATTAGGCCCAGTTAGCCTATTATTATCTAGTCTACTAGTAAGAACGTTGGAAGGATGTATTTTCATTTTATCATATTAAACTGCAGAAAATAACAAGATTCCAATTGGAAAAAATATCAAGTAACTAGCCAAAATGATCATAGTCTTTTAATCAAATTGGTCCTCTTAATAATTTTGCAAATCCTACACTTATAAAGTAGGAAACAGAAATCTTAATTGGGATGGATTTCTAATGAGTGATTGAATTCTTATAAATTATTAATTATCCGCAAGTACATGTATTCTTGGATTTATAACAATTCATAAGTGAGTAATACTTTACTATTCACATCTCATGTGAGATTCAATCATTTATTTGGCTCTTAATGCTTAAAACCTCAGATACATCCATTCTTAGTTTATCTTGCATCAGTTAAGTTAAGCCCACTAAGTAAGTGAATATGTAAATTTAAACCTTAATAACCTCAGGTACGTCTATTCTTGGTCATTAAAGTATTTACACACTCACAACATCATATGTATAACAATCACTTCAAAAAGATCTCTTAAATCATATAAATCACCCGTATGTTACCATAGCCAACAATGTAAAGATTTAAATTTCTAAAGTGAATGTTTTAGTGGAGAGTCATGATATAATTTTCCAAAAATTAAACCATTACCAACTGAATCATTTAATTGGAAGATTTCTTGGCTGGCTTAATTACTATTTGGTCTCACTTTGCACATTATCCATTTTCATGCACATATCTTATACATACATTTATCAACAGTAATATAAAAGGCATGATCATGAACTATTCTATGGGAATCTAATCTTAGCCATAAGGATTAGATTTAAGGGCATCCTAGGTTATCATTCATCAATTTGAATCATTGTTATAAATCTTCGACTCTTGAAGTCTTATACTCCCACTGATCTCCATCAATGCCTTGAACTCCTTTTCTTCTTGTAAATCCCATCAATGTCATACATTTAATTTTCTTGGCATACCAAGACGAAATTACAAAAAAAAATGAGCTTTAAAGCCCCAAATAAATAAATTACAACCTTTATGCATTGAAATAAATTTTATTATTACATCTCCAAAAGAATAAATAAGAAAACAATCACATTGGTCTCCCAAGTCCATGATCATCCTTCATGCAATTTACACATTCAACTCTTGAATATGAAAATTAATTCTAAATATGTAATATTTAAAATTAATTAATTAAATTAATTTTTTATGAATCTCATTAATCAACATGTTATATTTATGTTGAAACTTTGATTAAATACTTTAACTATATAAAAAAAAAACAATAAAAAAATTGGAATAGCTGAAAATAGGCGTAACACGCCCCTGGCGTGTTGATCTACTGGAATTCAAAAATTGGGTTTTTTCTTGGACTTTTCTTGCTCCAGCTTGCATCCAATGCAACTTTCTTGAGTTCCAACCAACATATAACATGAAATAAAAGCTCCTAATAGCAAATTAGGGTGGCTCTGATACCAAATGAAAAATACATCAAGGGGTGCAAAGTTAGTGATTTAAAATTTTCAACACATATTTAGGTTACAACAAATATAACTCAATTGCTAACAATCCTAATTGTTATTAGGAAAATAAAATCTTAAAATTAACAAGAATAAGTCTAAAGAATTTACCCCAAAGGCATAGAATCAAATTCAAACACCTAATCCGGGTAAAGTAGATCACCAAGTGTTGATCTTCTAGTTTGTCCATATAAACAAGATGATCAAAGCTTTCTTTTTTAAATCAAAACACCTTTTGTGATTCCTCTTAAAGTGGCCAAAGCTTGCACAAAGATGGAATTTAGGGTTTTCTTGGTTTTAACCTTATGGAAGTGCAGAGAAACAATTTCTCTACCCTTAATTCAACAGTTACAATTTTAATTTTCTCTTGAATTAAGCATACAAGGAAGAAGATGGAAAATTTTGACTTGAGAGTGAGAGAATGAACGGTGAAGAAGAAGAAGAACAAGAAGAATTAATTCTTCTCTTTCCTTTTTAGAAATATATTACTCCCTTTTAGACAATTAGTGGTTAACCACTAATGATAATTAACTTTACAAGTGTTCACGTCTAATTCTCCAATTAGATGTGTTTTTTAATTCTTATTAGGCCACATGTAAAGTTAAGCTAATTAGGGAATTAGAACCTTAATTAATTAGTATTATGTAAAATACAAATTAACCACCAAATGTTCTCTCCTTTGACTTCTCAAGTCAAATAAACCAAATTAATCTGTTATTTTATAATTAATTAATTAATTAAGTTTATATTTAAACACTTTAAATATTAACTTGATTACTTTCATTAATCAATTTAGTTTTAAGTCATGCTAGGAATTTTGTAATCTGATTGCAAACTAAAAACATTAATTTGATTAATTAACTAAACCATTGAATCAATTAATCAAATTTATTTTGTTTTGATCATATTATTCTTTTGTGCGTGACTTTCTGGGTTCATTACTTATTGACAATGAGAATAATATTAACTATTTAATATTATTGAAACTATTCCATACTTAAAATGAGATTCCCCTTTCAATTTTAGTTCTCATAAATCATGGTTGATACCTAGCATAGTGTACCACGACTACCCAATTAGTTATGAATTAATCCTTAACTCATAAACCTTGATCATACATGCCACACACTAAAATATCTCAATTATAAAATCCCGATTCTAGCTAAAGTCATGGTTTATGTCAAACTCTTATTGCTTAGAATCATATGTCCTTATTTTAATTTTAATTTTTGATTAATAAGACTTTCTAGTTAGAAATACTTTTCTGACTAAGTCAATCTGTCTTGGCCAGGAACATAACTTACCAAGAAAAATTTACTTAGGGCAACGGATCCCATCTTGACTAAACACCTATCTCCATATATAACTAGTCGGAGCTAACATATGCCTATATACTCATACTTAGTATAAGCATGAAAACACTATCAAACTCAAATTACCTATATACAAGATAACCACGTTATCTTAGTTGAAGAGATTATATACACTATTATGATCTAGATGATTATGTTTTGATAAGAGTAAACTCCTTGTACATATCATCTTACATCATCGGTTTAGCCTACTTATTTTATAAGTGCCCAGTTTGTTTATTATATGGCATGAGACTCACTATTCCATATCATTAGTATCTTATACTAATCGATGGGAATAAACAAAAATGATAGTCTATAAGGATAAATCTTATCCTCTGAAGTATCCAAAATTGTTAACCTTAATTTATAGTATTTGTACTAAAATGTTCTGTCACTCATATTCTTAACACTTTAAGAATGAAATATCTAATAAGTTACTAAAGGATATTTTCAATTAAATTCAAACCATTTAAAGTTTAAAAAAAAAAGATATATACCATTAAAAAGGAATAAATATTTACAAGATATAAATTTCAAGATGTGCTCTAAGGCATACTACTAATATGAGGGACTCAGAAGGGTAAGGATTTAAAGATAGTTCCCATTCTAGTAAAGTGGTTGACAGACTATAAGAGGTGAGTAATTCTAACCTTAATAAAATGGAAACTATTTACAGATAATTAATGAGTATCCACATGCATCATGTCATATTTCTTTAGGATGTATGCATTTAGAACATGAAGATGTTGTATAATTGCATAATTGGTTGTTGGTGTATTAATGGATGTGGGATGATCCACTGACTCCCTCCATTTTTATGACTATGTAACGTCATGTATGTTATGGATCCATAAGTAAATCCCATGGGGAGATCTTTAAGTTGCCCCGACAGGGGAGATCTGTAAGTTACCGCAGAATGCATAACACAGGTTATGTTTTAAAGGAAAGTTTGGGGAGTTATTGGTGACAAGTCCATCCTATGTGAAATGTTTGTGCTGTGAAAACTCATGTGAATGATGCAATGGACGTGTCTGAATTAAATGATATAATATAATGATGGTTAGTTTACTCACTAAACTTGTGTAAGTTTACTCCCTTCCCCTAATCCCTAGATGTAGGATTACAGAATTAGAAAAGTTCCTTAAAAAGAGAGCTTCAAGAGGGGCTTTAGCCTTTTTTTTATATAGATAATGTATGGGTAGATAGACATATAAAATGTGAATTGATAGTACTGTGCTGGTAATTAAAGAAATTTGAAGTTATGTAGTATTTTTAAGCATTATGATGTAAAAGTTATGTTAACCCTTTGTGAGAGTATGCATGTGGAACCATTACACTTTAGAACTTATATATGTTAAGGTTCAAATTATGGACCATTTTGTATTAAGGATGTTTATATATGGATGAAAGATTAAGGTGTAATAGTTTCAAGTGTGCTTGAATGGTGGGATACATGAATATGTATATGTAGACTTTAGGCTTACTATAGGTTCCAGCAGCCTTAAGCTAACCCAATCCCTAGCACTAGTAATGGCCCTTGGTTTAGGATGTTGCAAAATTGGTGTCAGAGCTCAAGGTTAGATAAGTGGACCTAGATGCTAGTAAGAGTATAGAAGAAAGGTGAAAGGAAATATGTTGACTAACATAATTAGGAAAATACATGTCCAATAGGGTTGAGTCCTTATATGTTATGTGATGAATGTTATGTGCATGTTACATTTCATGTTATGCCTGATTATATGCTCTGTGTTCATGTGACTCCATATATACTTTTTATATGCTCAACACTTTTTGTTAGCTTTAAAAAATGTGAGGTTTAAGACGGTTCACTAGGTTGACTAGCGCTCCACTCGAGAATGAGGTTATTAAAGCACTACTCGCTAACCCTATTATCAGGGAGACCGCAAGCAAAGGTGGAAAGAAAAAATCTTTAAGAGGTCTTAGAAGGTCATTTGAAGTTAGCAGGGAGATTGCACAGGCACCCAGAATGTCTGTAGATGCAAGAAGGAGTTCTTATGGCTTTTCCCAACAGTATGAGAATCCCGAGCCTTTTGGTGTAGGAAGGATGGGAGAAGGCAGTTTTAAGGAAGGAGGAGATGAGTCAGAGTTTTTAGTACCTCCACAGCTAGGACTGGAGTATGGGTTTGGGTATTAATATCCTCAATAAAGAAGTTTTAAAAACTCTGGGTTTATGGGCTATCCCCAATATCCTCCTTTTGTGCCTTACCCACCTTACTTCCTACCGTACAACCCATATCCCATGTACCCTCCACAATAGTACCCCTAAAGTTTTTCCACCACCATGGGTACTCAAAATCCCATGGAGAGAGTTACAAGAGAGCAAGTATCACCACCACCCCTTGCAGTTGCTACAGTTCCTACATAAGAGACTGGGACAAGTAGTCGAGGTAAAGCAAAGATGATGGACTACTTAAAGTTATATGTTCCTAAGTACAAAGAAAGAGATGATCCTTTTGAATACATTAGGGCAGTCAAAATGATAGCCAATGAATTGGACGCCAGTGATAATAGGGCTATTCTGATGGCCGGCTTTATATTAAAATGTAAGAAGGTTACGGAATGGTACAAGTCTTATGACATGATTGATAGTAGGACCTTATCTCAATTTGTGATAGAGTTTACTTATTGGGCTTTCCTAAAAAGCTCTAGAGGATTAAAGGTGGTAGAGTTTGAGCAGTTGAGACAAACTGCTGATATGAGTGTTAATGAGTATACAGACAAGTTTGTTAAGCTTTTACAGTATGTGGGGTAAGAGTATGATACGAATAAGAAGAAGGCAAAGAGGTACACTCAGAGGTTGCACTCCTGATACTCTTCATTAATTTTGGTTGTAGAAACCTATAGTTTCCATTCCATAGTAGATGCTGTAAGAAAGATGAAGGCTAGGGCTATCATTAAAAGGAGTCTGAAGTTGAAAAGTATAAAAGCTGAGTAATCCATAATTCTAAAGGCTATTGATGCAGAAAGATTTGATCATTTAACCAAGACTATTTCCTCATCCAAAACTAAGAAAGATAAAGGAGGAAAGTTTAGCAAGAAGAAAAAAAAAGAATAAGTTCTGGAATAGAATCAAGTTAGGCTTTAGGATGGGAGGTGGATCTAGTTTGAGTTTGGATACGTCTAGTTGTCTCAAATGTGGGAAGCCTCACTAAGGAGTTTGTAGGTTTGGAACCTTCCAATGTTGTAGGTGTGGACAAGAGGGGCACATGTCTAGGAAGTGTCCTAACATGGAAAGGGTGGCTTCACAATAGTAGACTAGGTTAGGCAATGTGGCTCAATTGGCAGTGAAATAAAATTTTATGGGTCCCTCATTAGGAAAGGGATAGGGTAGAAGACGAGATTTTTCTTCCTTTACAGCAGGCTCATAAAGAAAGGGTTTAATAATACCGGTACAAATCTTTACTATGATACAACAAGAAGCCAATACCTTCAATACTGTGGTGTTAGGTAACCTTTGTATTAGAAGTTTCAATGTGCATGTTTTGATTGATCTTGGTGCATCCTATTCTTTGTTAAACCCGAAGTTGTTTTAAGGTTGGGTTTAGTAGTTTTGAGTCTGCAATATCCGCTGCTTGTTAGTGGGCCCAAGTGTGATCCTTCGGTGATAGAGATGATCTACTATGCCTGTATAGTGAGGTAAACGATAAATGTTTTCTAGCTAAACTAGTGGTCCTAGAATTAATGGACTTTGATCTTATTCTAGGGATGGATTGGCTCTCAGCCAATTATGCCACCTTAGACTATAGAAATAAGATAGTAAGGTTCAGAGGATAGATAAGTCAAAGGTAGTTTTTCAGGGAGATCAAGCATCAGTAGTGAAGGGGATAATCTCTAAGATACAAGCCTATAAGATGCTCTGAAAAGGGTGTAGATTTCTAACCTATGTTAGAGAGGTTATGGAGAATAGAAGTGGACCAGAATTAGTTCATATGGTAAGAGAGTTTCCAGATGTGTTTTTTAAGGAACTACCTGGTCTACTATTTGAGAGGGAGATAGATTTTGAAATAATCTAGTGCTTGGTAGTAGACCCATATCTATCCCTCCTTATAGGATTGCTCTCGCAAAATTGAAAGAATTAAAAAAATAGCTATAGGAATTAATGGATAAGGGATTCATCTGACTGAGTACTTCTCCTTGAGGTGCTCCAGTACTGTTTGTAAAGAAGAAGGATGGGTTCTTAAGGTTGTGCATTAATTATAGGCAGTTAAAATAGGTAACTATGAAAAACAAATACCCTTTGCCCTATATTAATGATTTGTTTGATCAGCCAGCCGGAGCTTGTTATTTTTCAAAGATAGATTTGAGGTCCGGATATCACTAGTTGAGAATTAAGGAGTTAGATATTCTAAATACAACCTTTTGGACCAGATATGGGTATTATAAGTTTCTTGAGATGCCATTTGGGTTAACAAATACCCCAGCTGCATTCATAGATCTCATGAATAGGGTATTTAAACAATAACTAGATCACTTTATAATCATCTTTATTAATGATATCTTGGTGTATTCCAAAAGTTCAGAAGAGCATGCACAACACCTAAAAATAGTTCTCCAGATGTTAAGGAAGCATCAGTTGTACACCAAATTCTCTAAGTGTGAGTTTTGGCTAAAGAGTATATCCTTCTTAGGACATTTAGTGTCAGAGAATGGAATAGAAGTGGATCCTAAGAAGGTAGAAGTAGTGGCAAATTAGCCAAGGCCAACCATAGTGACAGAGATTAAGAGTTTCTTAGGTTTGGCTGGCTATTATAGAAGATTTGTACCTTATTTTTCCAAGAAAGTTACTCTAATGACTATGTTAACTCAGAAGAATAAGAAATTTGAATGGGGTGACGAATGTGAGGAGAGTTTTCAGAAGCTTAAGTAGTGTCTGATTTCAGCACCAGTACTAGCTCTGCCTATAGGCAATAAAGATTTCATTATCTACTGTGATGCATCCAGAGTAGGATTAGGATGTGTTCTCATACATAAGGGAAGAGTAATAGCTTATACTTTAAGACAATTAAAAAAGCATGAAGCTAATTATTCCACTTGTAATGGTTGTACTCTTTGCTTTAAAGATGTGGAGACATTATCTTTATGGAGTGAAATGTGAGATATTCACGGACCATAAGAGTCTTCGATACATTTTTAAGCAGAAAGAGCTGAATCTTAGACAAAAAAGATGGGTAGAACTACTCAGTGATTATGACTGTACAATCCAGTACCATCTAGGAAAGGCAAATGTCATTATAGATGCCTTTAGCTAGAAATCATTTGGCAGTTTGGCACATATACTTGTAAAAAGATGGCCCATCTTGAAGGAGTTGCACCAATTATTTGGAGAACGGTTGCAACTGTAGTTATCAGCTAAGGGCACCTGGATAGCTCAAACAAAAGTGACACCAGTATACCTAAGGCAAATAACAAAGAAATAATATAAGGACCCCCGAGTTAGTAAAAATAGCAGAAGTAGTATAAAAAGGTAAGATCAGTGAGTTCCATTTCAATGGAAAAGGAGTGTTAAGGTATAGCAATAGGTTGTGTGTACCAGATGAAATCCAATTCAAAGGAGACATTATAAGGGAAGCTCATAATGCTAAGTATAGTGTGCACCCTAAAGCCACCAAAATGTATTAGGACTTGAAAAAGGTGCATTGGTGGCCTTCCATAAAGAAAAAGATTGCACAGTTTGTGATTGAATGCGAGGTCTGTCAGAGAGTGAAGCTAGAGCATTAGAAGCTAGTAGGAATGCTCAACCCACTGCCTATTCCAGAGTGAAAATGGGAAAATATGGCCATGGATTTTGTTGTGGGGTTACTAGTTGCCTCCAACAGACATGACTTGATATGGGTTATAGTGGATAGGTTAGCCAAGACTATTCACTTCATTTATGTGAGAGCTAACTATTCTGTAGATATGTTGACTTAGGTCTATGTGGTAGAGATAATAAAGTTGCATGGAGCTCTAGTGACAATAGTCTCTGACAAAGGACCATAATTCACATCAAGGTTTTGGCACTACCTTCAAAATGAGTTAAGCACCAGGTTAGATTTTAGCACGACTTTTCACCCTTAGACTAATGGGTTATAGTGGATTATAATGGATAGGTTAGCCAAGACTGTTCACTTCATTTATGTTAGAGTTAACTATTCTGTAGATATGTTGACTTAGGTCTATGTGGCAGAGATAATAAAGTTGCATAGAGCTCTAGTGACAATAGTCTCTGACAAAGGACCATAATTCACATCAAGGTTTTGGCACTACCTTCAAAATGAGTTAAGCACCAGATTAGATTTTAGCACGACTTTTCACCCTTAGACTAACGGACAGTCAGAAAGGACCATACAAACTTTAGAGAATATATTGAGAATGTGTGTACTTAACTTTGGAGGAATATGGAAAAAGTACCTTTCCCTAGTTGAACTTGCATACAATAATAACTATCACTCTAGCATTGGAATGGCACCGTATGAAGCTCTGCATGAAAGAAAATGTAGGTCTCTTGTGTATTGGGAAGAAGTAGGTAAGAAAGCCTTACTAGGAATGAAGTTGGTGGAATTCACCAACCAAGCCATACCCTTTATCAGGGCAAGGTTAAAGACAGCAGTCAGTAGATAGAAAAGTTATGTAGATCTCCACAAGAGAGAAGTAGTTTTTTAGGAAGGGGACATGGTGCTTCTGAAGGTATCTTCAATGAAAGGTGTCATTCGATTTGGAAAAAGAGGCAAACTAGCTCTAAGGTATATTAGACTGTATGAAGTGTTAGTATATTGGACCGTATGAATTGTTGCAAAGGGTAAAAAATGTATCTTATAAGTTAGCTTTGCCACCAAAAATGAAGAGAATCCATCCAATGTTCCATGTTTTTATGTTGAGGAAGTTCGTGTCATATTCGAACAAGGTTATAAGTGGACTAGACATGGAAATTTTGAAAGATCTTTCTTATGTTGAATAGCTTGTTTGGATTATAGACAGTCAAGTAAAAAATTTAAGGAACAAGGAGATACCTATGGTCAAGCTATTATGGAACTGCCATAATATGGAAGAGTGCACGTGGGAAACATATGATTTTATAATACAACAATATCCCCACCTTTTTTAAGTATGTTATATATGTTATGTTTTTATGTGTTTGTTTTAACATTCAAAGAAGAATATTCTTAAGGGGGAAAGAATGTAATACCCATCATTTTTTGATGTCGAAATATCTGTCTTTGAAAGAATATTCTGGTGAAAAGTAAAACTTCACTGACAAAGAAGTGGTGGTAAGGCATGAGAGTATGTTCATGTATGTGGGTTTGAAATGTTCAAAGTGTATTTTAAAAATGAAAAATGTTTTAAAGGTTTTTATCCTAAAAGTTATAAACGAGTATTGGCAGAAGGTGTTTCGACAGTCGAAATATGGACTTTCGACAGCTAAAGCCTTTTTTCCTACTCAAAAGCTCTTTTGGATAGAATAGACTCTAGTAGCCGAAAGTCCCTCGACAGAGAGAGTATAAAAAGGGGTTCAAAGCTTATTTTGCTGCCAAAAACATTTATGGTTTTTCTTCTTTTCTCTCTCTCTCAACTTTGGAGCATACAAGGAGCTCTTTGAAGAGATTTTCTTGAGTTTTTAAATATCTAGAGGTAAATTCTTCCATTTAGAATTGTGGAAAAGTGAATTCAAGCTTTGAAGTTTTGGTTCTCTCACCTTCAAACTCGAAGAAAAGAGATAATTTTTTATTCTTATAAATCTAATGAGTAGATCTAAGAAAGTTGATGAGGGATGATGTTTCTATAATTTCAATTTTATGAAAAGTTATTTTTTAATTGAGTTTTGGGAAGTTTATGTATGCTAGGTTAGGGTTTTGATTTTATGTTAAAGTTGCATGTCTTGGGGTTAGAATAATTATGTTTAAGTGTTATAGACCCTAAATGGCTAGTTTCTCATGATGGATTTGATGAAATCCATATATATGCTATGTTGGGTGTAACACCCCCGTTGTATAGCCTAGTATATTTCACTATTCCGATGACCGGTATCGGTCCGGACAATTAATGGGATTAGGGCCACACTTAAGACAACTTGAGAAGCCATAAACACAAATAATTAGTAATGTTTAATTAGTTGACTATAAATAAGAAAAACAGAACATAAGAGGTTTAACGAGCCGAGAGTCACAGCGATGAGTGACCTCCTCGGGAACGACTGCGAAGTCATTTTAAACTCAAATTTCGAACCGTAAAAAGCGACGCTGCTGTCCTTAGGACCCTTATGAACACAGTGGAAAAGAGAAAATCACGAAAAGAATCATAAGCTACCAAATAATTAGGTCGTGAGCCTAAGAAATATGGGATTATTTGCAAACCGGGATGAACCGGCGAGGGGCAATTTGGTCAATTGACCCTGAGAGCTGACTCCTGACCTAACTGTCAAATAAAATCGGAGAAAAGAAAATTTCGAAATCGACAATTAAATTAAAGAACTAATAGAAAAATAAATAGGAAAAAAAAAAGAGAAAAAGGATGGAAAAGTCAAAGTTGATGACATCACTAATGATGTCATAAACAAATTTGTTAAATATTTATTAAATTGATATTTATGGTCTTCCAAAGCAAAATAAACAAAAGGAAACAAAAGAAAAAAAAAATTAGAAAAGCCTCATTTCTTCTTCCTTGTGCCGTCCCCATCCCCTCTCATTTTCCTCCATGGAAAGCCACCATTAAAGCTTGCATACAAGCTTTAATTTTCCCACTCAATTCTCATAACTCCCCTAAAAATACTACTAAAGCTTGTTATTACTACTTAAGAAGGAGATTTCAAGAAGAAAGAAGAGCAAAGGTTAGGGTTTTGAAGCTTTAAGTGAGGTTAGCATATCAAACTCTTTATTTTTCCATTTAAATGCATGTTTAGGTAATTAAGTGAGCTTAGAACTTGATTTAAATGAAACCAACATGGGAGAGGGACCAAACTGAAATTTGGGCAGCTTGATAGGAGTATGATTTACATGAAATTGATGCATTAGAATGAGTTTAAAAGCTTTGATTAGTTGAATGGTTAAGGTTAAGTGCACTAGTTATGGTTAAATGCAAGAGTTAGTGAGTTTAGGGTTTCAATGCAAGGGTTTATGAACCAAAAATTGGAGAAATGCATAAATGGCATATTTGACCTATTGTGAAATGAAATAATGATCAATTAGGACCAAATAAATTGTATGGGAATGGTGGAAATTTTAGCTAAATTCGTAGGTCAATGGTCATGCTGCTGGCAGCATGACCAAACTCACTTTGAAGGATCAAAACTCAAATTTTACAAGTCCAATTGATATGCCACCAATTAGAGATGAAAATAGACATAAAAGAGCACAATTTTCATTAAGGAACCATGGCCAAAAACTGACCAAAACTTGGTGAAACAATTGGCCAAAGTGAATTGATAGCAGGCTGCCCTCATTAAATCGACCAAATGAACAGTAACTGTTCATTTGGTCATAACTCGAGTTAGACAGGTCAAATTGACCTGAAATTTGGCCAGGGGTTAGAGGGCATATAGATCTAAAACTTTCATGAAGAACATTACCCCAAATTATGCCATTAACCCATTCAAATTATTGAGCAAATTTAGGGTACCAAACCTGCACCTCTGCAGAAATTTCATTGAGCAGCAATGTTTGGATGGCTATAACTCTCTCTAGGAAACTCGGATTTAGGCGATTCTTGAACCGATGGAAACCAAAGACATAGTAGAACATTTCATATGAAGAAAGTTAGACCAAATTATGAACTTAACTTAATCAAATTACTGACCAAAGTTGAACCAAAATCTGCCAGAACCCAAAAGTGCAGTATGAACAGTGCACGTGAACAGTAAACTTATTTTGGCCATAACTTGAGCTACAAAACTCCGATTGAGGTGATCCAAAAATGAGAATACACTTAAGACAATAAGGAACATTTTCCATGAAGGAAGTTTTGTCAAATTCCAACAGTAGATCGACCAATGGAATAGTGCAACTTCGGATCACAAAACCGAAAATTGGCAATTTTGCCAAAAATGACCTATGCTTTGAAAAAGTGACCAAAACCAACAAGTTTAATGAACAAAATGTGGTATGTGGGTGAAGTTGGAGTTCCTATACCTATTAATCCTTAGAAAGTCAATTATTTGACTTAAATAGTGCAGTGAATAGTAACCCGAAACACAAAATTTCGAGAACGTCGAATTTAACACGTTAGAAATAGGTAAATGCGAAGTTAAAATTTATTTTGGGATTTATGTTAAGTTCTAGTACTGAAACATTGTAAAATTTTGTGTTTCAATTGAAAAGAATATCGGGAAAGAACCCGAGGAAACGAGTCGAGGCTAAGGGACGACTCGCTTGAGGTTTGTGCACAATAAACCCTATTTAAGCATTTTATCCTTGAAAAATTGATTTATTACGCATTATGAATTTATGAACTTTTGTGTTGCCACCTTGTGATCAAATTGTAACTTTGGAAATGGATTTGATTTTTGTATGCAATATTTGAATGAAATGTTTGAAACGAATTTTTGATTCACACTTAGCATGACAGTTACTTATTATTCCTCCTCCATTTATGGGGTTGAGATCGTTTATTTTCCTCCCTCTCTGGCTTGCCAGTTGAGGTTGTAGATCGGATGAGTACTCATTAGCTAGCTAGCCACCTCCCTCATTGGGTTCGATTAATGGGATGAGATTGCTTTGTCGTGGTGTACAACACGGCATTGATTGGAAATTTTATGTCATGGCTTAAGTTGTGTACGACTTTGGCAACACTGTGTTTATGCAATTGTTTGACTAAACTGTTGTTTAATATATTATTTGACAAAATGAGTTGTTATGAGCTTTGATATTTGCGAAATGTAATTGTGAAGTATTCAAATTATGTTTCATCAATAAATGATTTATGTATCGCATTTTAAATCTTTATTGTGCACCACTGAGTATGTTTATACCCAGCGATAGTTTAATTTACTGTCGCAGATAAAAGCAAGGAGAAAGCAGCAGAGTGATCTGCGGGATTAACAAGATCTTTTTGATCCCTTTTTGTACGGGTATTGTTTTATACCCTTATGGTTATTTTGATGTAAATACTGTAATGTCATAAGTATCAATGTAAATTGAGCAGTTGTAAATAAACTATAATAATATTATTTTAGATTTTCTTCTGTAAATTTGATATTTGTACATATGGATTTTCTGCCTTATGTTTTGTGAATGGAATTATTGAACATACTGAGTTGACAAATTTGACTTGGATTGTGAAACTGTTTTGAAATGGATTGACTTGAGTTGAATTGTGAATTATTGGAGGTTGGGAGTTGTAAAATAGTTTTGGAAGTGCTTTTTACAGGTATTTGAAGAACTGGTTTCTCAAAATACAGAGGAAACTCTGTCAAAATTTTTATAAAATTTGCGACAAAATTTGAATGGATAAAAATTTTTACTAGTATTTAAACTTTGAATAAATGGTTTTTAATTCTTACCAAAATGCTCACCACTTCCAAAATGTAAGAAAATTGTTTTAAAATCCCTTGTAGGGTACTTAATGAGTTATCGGTAGGTGAAGTTCGGTAGTTCATTAAGTATTCTACGGGAGCATGCTATACCTTACGGAGGGGTAAGGTGTGACATGTTTTAGTGGTATCAGAGCATGGTTTTGCAATAAATTTTGGCTATGTGTATGAACATTTTATTGATAAGTACAACTGCTCAAGTGTCTTTAATTGATACATATGACATATTTACATCATGAATATGCACTAATGAAGGTCAACCTCCTTGTGTTTAATCTCAGGAAGTAGAAAATTTGAGAAAACGGAATGGAAGGAGGAGATCATTCCGAAGAACAATCTATTGAGGCTGAGGTTCAAGGGGAAGCCCCAAAGACTCTGAATGTGAGTGGGTCACCACTCCAGCTCTGCTCAAAGACCGCAGCTTCTGCTCAATTTATGCAGAGATGGTCGCTTTTTCAAGAAATGGCGGGTAATGTGCCACCCCAAGCTCAAATGCCAGCATTTACAAAGACAACCACATTTCTCAAGCAATATGAAAAACTGATGAAATTTGGGGCCACCGAGTTTAAAGGCACTGTGGATCCACTGGAAGCAGAACAGTGATTGGAAAGAATGGAACGGGTTTTTAGAAAGCTACAGTGTACAGAAGAAATGAAGTTTGAGTATTCTGTCTCCTTATTACAAGGGGATGCCTATGAATGGTGGAAGACCATCCCCCACAGCCTGGTGGAGCCACCTGTGTTAACCTGGTCAGACTTCTTGAGGGAGTTCCGACAGAAATGGGTTCCCGATGCATATGTGGACATGAAGTTGCAAGAATTCTTGAGTTTGAAACAAGGGAACCGAACTGTAGCAGAATATGAGAGAGATTTTTCAAGACTAAGCCACTATGCTGGAAGCTTAGTCTCCACCCCCAGAGACAGATGCAAGAGGTTTGAGTCCGGGCTAAGGCAGAGTCTGAGAATGCAAGTTGTGGGATTCAGACATCAGAATTTTGCCGAATTGATCTCACAGGCCCTAGAACTAGAAAGGATAGAATCAGTAGGGGCAGTGAAGAAGGGTCCACAAGAGAAAATTGAAAAGACTACTGAACAAGCATCTGGAAGTGGTTCTGGGAAGAGGAAACAGTTTGGGGGATCTAGCTCCCGTAGAGGCCGAGGCAGATTTTCTGGCCAAAGACCACCTCGGTCTGGTCAGCAGACCCAACCAGCACCCCGAGGAGCTCTATCAGTACGGCAGTGCGAAACCTGTGGTAGAACTCATGGTGGGGTTTGTTACAGAGCTACTGGTGCGTGTTTTAACTGTGGAGGGAGCGGACATTTCGCTAAGGATTGCACTAGTCCGCGCCGGTCTGGGTCTTTCACTACATCTGAAGGATCAGCTCAAGTCTCTGCACCCAGAGGGTCACGCCACCGCTAGAGGCAGAGGCAGAGGTAGGGGTCCTGGTAACACCCCTGGAAGTCAGAGCACTGTTAACCAGCCAGCATCTAGTGGCGCACCAGTTAGAGTATATACCATGCGTCAAAGGGAAGAGGCGGAAACATCAGATGTTGTAGCTGGTAATTTCTCCATCCTTGACAAAGATGTGCATGTGTTATTTGATCCTGGCTCCACACATTCGTATGTTAGTGCTAGTGTGATGTGTTCTACTACTATTCCGTGTGTACAAATGGACTATGATGTGTTAGTAACTAGTCCATTAGGCCAGGAGGTCAGGGTAAATAGGCTATATAGAGACTGTCCTTTGGTGATCCAAGGACACACTTTTTTGTCTGATTTAATTGAAATGCCCTTCAGAGATTATGACATTATCTTGGGCATGGATTGGTTAGCCAGGCATCATGCTATGATTGACTGTAGACTGAAGACAGTCACTTTTGGTCTTCCTCAGTATGGTGATGTAGTAATACAGGGGGAGAGGCAGTTATTGCCTTCAAACATCATTTCAGCTGCACTGGCTAGAAAAATGATTAGAAAAGGGTGTGAGGCGTACTTGGCACATGTGATAGACACCCAAGTGGGGAGTCCAGCACTGAAGGACATTCCTACTGTATGTGACTTTCCGGATGTGTTTCCTGATGAATTGCCAGGATTACCTCCAGAAAGAGAAGTGCAGTTTGAAATTGATGTTATGCCTGGTGTGGACCCAATCTCCATAACGCCATACAGAATGGCACCAGCGGAACTAAAAGAATTGAAAGTGCAGTTGCAAGAGTTGCTTGATAAGGGCTTCATTCGCCCTAGTGTGTCACCTTGGGGAGCGCGGTATTATTTGTAAAGAAGAAGGATGGCACTCTCGGCTATGCATTGACTATCGGCGATTGAATAATGTGACAATTAAGAACAGATACCCATTACCCCGTATTGATGACTTGTTTGATCAGTTGAGGGGTGCAGCTGTATTCTCCAAAATTGACCTGAGATCAGGTTATTATCAGCTGAAAGTACAAGAGCAGAGTATTGCTAAAACTGCCTTCAGAACCTGCTATGGCCATTATGAGTTCTTGGTCATGCCATTCGGGTTAACTAATGCTCCGGCTGCTTTTATGGATCTGATGAACACTATCTTCAGACCATACCTCGACCAGTTTGTTGTGGTATTCATTGATGATATATTGGTCTATTCGAGGAATGCAGAAGAGCATGATAGACATCTGCGGATTGTACTACAGACTTTGAGGGAGAAACAACTATATGCCAAATTGTCGAAATGTGAATTTTGGCTGAATGAGATATCCTTTTTGGGGCATGTAGTATCAGAAGAGGGCATTAAGGTAGATCCTAGCAAGATCGAAGCTATCCTTAATTGGAAGCCACCCAGAAATGTCACAGAGATTCGCAGTTTTCTGGGGTTAGCTGGATACTATCGTCGATTTGTGAAGGGATTCTCCATGTTGGCATCTCCATTGACCAAGCTGCTTAGAAAGGATGTGAAATTCAGTGGACGGACAAATGCCATCAAAGTTTTGATAAATTGAAAAGATGTTTGACAGAGGCTCCAGTCCTAACTTTACCTACACCGGGTAAAGAATATATAGTTTACAGCGATGCTTCTCACAACGGATTAGGTTGTGTGTTGATGCAAGATCGAAATGTTATTGCCTAAGCATCATGCCAGCTAAAACCGCATGAGAGGAATTATCCGATGCATGATTTGGAGCTTGCAGCCATTGTGTTTGCTCTTAAGATCTGGAGACATTATTTGTATGGGGAGAAGTGTTACATTTACACAGATCATAAGAGTTTGAAGTATTTGGGCACCCAGAAAGAGTTGAATTTGAGACAGAGGAGATGGTTAGAATTGATAAAAGACTATGATTGTCTGATAGACTATCAGCCAGGGAAAGCTAATGTTGTGGCTGATGCCTTAAGTCGCAAGACTATGGAAAGTCTACGGGTTACTCCTTTGTCTTTGGTACATGAGTTAAGATCATTGCATGCCAGCTTAGAGGTTAATGATGAGGGGCAAGCAGCCGTTGCATGGCATGTACAGCCAGTGCTGATTGATCAGATAAGAATGGCTGCTCAGAATGATCAGAAGTATCGAAGTTGATGGAAGAAGTCCGACGGGGCAAGAAACGAATTCTCAATCGGAGATGATGGTTTCTTGTTACCAAAGCGAGAATATGTTCCTAATGATGTTGATTTGAGGCGATCATTTTGAAGGAAGCACATGAGTCTCCTTTGCCATGCACCACTGGGCACAAAAATGTATAGAGGGCTAAAGGAGCATTCTTGGTGGATGGGTATGAAGAGAGATGTGGCGAGTTTATTTCTAAATGCCTAACTTGTCGGCAAGTAAAGCAGAGCATCAAGTACCATTGGGTTGTTACATCCACTACCGATGCAGTGGAAATGGAAGAGAATAACAATGGATTTTGTGATGGGACTTCCGAGGACACAGAAGAGTCATGATGCAATTTGGGTCATTGTTGACAGACTAACCAAGTCTGCTCATTTTCTGCCAGTCCGAATGGACTACAGTTTGGACAGATTGGCCAGGATGTACATCGATGAGATTGTGAGATTGCATGAGTGCCAGTATCTATCGTATCAGACAGAGATCCTAGGTTCACTTCTAGATTCTGGGATAGTTTTCAGAGAGCCCTAGGAACTAGATTGAACTTCAGTACTGCATTCCATCCACAGACAAATGGCCAGTCTGAGAGGGTAATTCAGATTTTGGAGGATATGCTACGGGCTTGTATGATTGAGTTTGAGGGCAGTTGGGATACACACTTGCCTTTGATTGAGTTTGCTTACAACAACAGCTACCAATCAAGCATTGGGATGCCTCCATATGAAGCTTTGTATGGCAGAAAATGTAGAACCCCGTTGTGTTGGGATGACGTGGGTGAAAGAAAGATGATCGGACCCGAAATTGTTCAACAGACTGAAGAGAAAATCAGGGTGATCAGAGATCGACTTAAAGCCGCATCAGACCGTCAAAAGTCCTATGTTGATTTGAAAAGAAGGGATATTGAGTATACAGTGGGTGAGAAAGTTTTCCTCAAAGTTTCTCCTTGGAAGAGAATTATGAGATTCGGCAGAAAGGGAAAACTAAGTCCTCGTTTCATTGGGCCATATGAGGTTCTGGAGAGAGTGTGTCCTTTGGCTTATCGTTTGGCACTACCTCCAGAGTTGGAGAAGATACATAATGTCTTCCATGTGTCTATGTTGAGGAGGTATCGATCAGACCCATCTCATGTACTACCAGTAGAGGAAATTGAAGTGAATCCAGACCTCACATATGAAGAAGAACCCATAGAGATTCTGGCATATGAGGTGAAACAGCTATGGAACAAGCAGATACCGTTAGTAAAAGTGCTGTGGAACCATCATTCGGGCCAGGAGGCTACTTGGGAACGAGAGGAGGACATGAGAAGACAGCACCCACAACTATTCAGAGATTGATACCAGGTAAAATTTCGAGACGAAATTTATTTAAGGGGGGGAGAATTGTAACACCCCCGTTGTATAGCCTAGTATATTTCACTATTCCGGTGACCGGTATCGGTCCTGATAATTAATGGGATTAGGGCCACACTTAAGACAACTTGAGAAGCCATAAACACAAATAATTAGTAATGTTTAATTAGTTGACTATAAATAAGAAAAACAGAACATAAGAGGTTTAACGAGCCGAGAGTCACAAATGATGAGTGACCTCCTGAACGCAGCTGCGAAGTCATTTTAAACTCAAATTTCGAACCGTAAAAAGCGACGCTGCTGTCCTTAGGACCCTTATGAACACAGTGGAAAAGAGAAAATCACGAAAAAGAACTGTTAAGCCAGTCAAATAATTAGGTCAGGGAGCCGGAAGAAATATGGGATTATTTGCAAACCGGGATGAACCGGCGAGGGGCAATTTGGTCAATTGACCCCGAGAGCTGACTCCTGACCTAACTGTCAAATAAAATCGGAGAAAAGAAAATTTCGAAATCGACAATTAAATTAAAGAACTAATAGAAAAATAAATAGAAAAAAAAAAGAGAAAAAGGATGGAAAAGTCAAAGTTGATGACATCACTAATGATGTCATAAACAAATTTGTTAAATATTTATTAAATTGATATTTATGGTCTTCCAAAGCAAAATAAACAAAAGGAAACAAAAGAAAAAAAAAATTAGAAAAGCCTCATTTCTTCTTCCTTGTGCCGTCCCCATCCCCTCTCATTTTCCTCCATGGAAAGCCACCATTAAAACTTGCATACAAGCTTTAATTTTCCCACTCAATTCTCATAACTCCCCTAAAAATACTACTAAAGCTTGTTATTACTACTTAAGAAGGAGATTTCAAGAAGAAAGAAGAGCAAAGGTTAGGGTTTTGAAGCTTTAAGTGAGGTTAGCATATCAAACTCTTTATTTTTCCATTTAAATGCATGTTTAGGTAATTAAGTGAGCTTAGAACTTGATTTAAATGAAACCAACATGGGAGAGGACCAAACTGAATTTTGGGCAGCGTGATAGGAGTATGATTTACATGAAATTGATGCATTAGAATGAGTTTAAAAGCTTTGATTAGTTGAATGGTTAAGGTTAAGTGCACTAGTTATGGTTAAATGCAAGAGTTAGTGAGTTTAGGGTTTCAATGCAAGGGTTTATGAACCAAAAATTGGAGAAATGCATAAATGGCATATTTGACCTATTGTGAAATGAAATAATGATCAATTAGGACCAAATAAATTGTATGGGAATGGTGGAAAATTTAGCTAAATTCGTAGGTCAATGGTCATGTCTTTGGCGACATGAGCAAACCCACTTTGAAGGACCAAAACTCAAATTTTACAAGTCCAATTGATATGCCACCAATTAGAGATGAAAATAGACATAAAAGAGCACAATTTTCATTAAGGAACCATGGCCAAAAACTGACCAAAACTTGGTGAAACAATTGGCCAAAGTGAATTGATAGCAGTGCCTGCACCAAAACTGACCAAATGAACAGTAACTGTTCATTTGGTCATAACTCGAGTTAGACAGGTCAAATTGACCTGAAATTTGGCCAGGGGTTAGAGGGCATATAGATCTAAAACTTTCATGAAGAACATCACCCCAAATTATGCCATTAACCCATTCAAATTATTGAGCAAAGTTAGGGTACCAAACCTGCACCTCTGCAGAAATTTCATTGAGCAGCAATGTTTGGATGGCTATAACTCTCTCTAGGAAACTCGGATTTAGGCGATTCTTGAACCGATGGAAACCTAAGACATAGTAGAACATTTCATATGAAGAAAGTTAGACCAAATTATGAACTTAACTTAATCAAATTACTGACCAAATTTGAACCAAAATCTGCCAGAACCCAAAAGTGCAGTATGAACAGTGCACGTGAACAGTAAACTTATTTTGGCCATAACTTGAGCTACAAAACTCCGATTGAGGTGATCCAAAAATGAGAATACACTTAAGACAATAAGGAACATTTTCTATGAAGGAAGTTTTGTCAAATTCTAACAGTAGATCGACCAATGGAATAGTACAACTTCGGATCACAAAACCGAAAATTGGCAATTTTGCCAAAAATGACCTATGCTTTGAAAAAGTGACCAAAACCAACAAGTTTAATGAACAAAATGTGGTATGTGGGTGAAGTTGGAGTTCCCATACCTATTAATCCTTAGAAAGTCAATTATTTGACTTAAATAGTGCAGTGAATAGTAACCCGAAACACAAAATTTCGAGAACGTCGAATTTAACACGTTAGAAATAGGTAAATGCGAAGTTAAAATTTATTTTGGGATTTATGTTAAGTTCTAGTACTGAAACATTGTAAAATTTTGTGTTTCAGTTGAAAAGAATATCGGGAAGGAACCCGAGGAAACGAGTCGAGGCTAAGGGACGACTCGCTTGAGGTTTGTGCACAATAAACCCTATTTAAGCATTTTATCCTTGAAAAATTGATTTATTACGCATTATGAATTTATGAACTTTTGTGTTGCCACCTTGTGATCAAATTGTAACTTTGGAAATGGATTTGATTTTTGTATGCAATATTTGAATGAAATGTTTGAAACGAATTTTTGATTCACACTTAGCATGACAGTTACTTATTATTCCTCCTCCATTTATGGGGTTGAGATCGTTTATTTTCCTCCCTCTCTGGCTTACCAGTTGAGGTTGTAGATCGGATGAGTACTCATTAGCTAGCTAGCCACCTCCCTCATTGGTTTCGATTAATGGGGTTGAGATTGCTTTGTCGTGGTGTACAACACGGCATTGATCGGAAATTTTGTGTCATGGCTTAAGTTGTGTACGACTTTGGCAACACTGTGTTTATGCAATTGTTTGACTAAACTGTTGTTTAATATATTATTTGACAAAATGAGTTGTTATGAGCTTTGATATTTGCGAAATGTGATTGTGAAGTATTCAAATTATGTTTCATCAATAAATGATTTATGTATCGCATTTTAAATCTTTATTGTGCACCACTGAGTATGTTTATACTCAGCGATAGTTTAATTTACTGTCGCAGATAAAAGTAAGGAGAAAGCAGCAGAGTGATCTGCGGGATTGACAAGATCTTTTTGATCCCTTTTTGTACGGGTATTGTTTTATACCCTTATGGTTATTTTGATGTAAATACTGTAATGTCATAAGTATCAATATAAATTGAGCAGTTGTAAATAAACTATAATAATATTATTTTAGATTTTCTTCTGTAAATTTGATATTTGTACATATGGATTTTCTGCCTTATGTTTTGTGAATGGAATTATTGAACATACTGAGTTGACAAATTTGACTTGGATTGTGAAACTGTTTTGAAATGGATTGACTTGAGTTGAATTGTGAATTATTGGAGGTTGGGAGTTGTAAAATAGTTTTGGAAGTGCTTTTTACAGGTATTTGAAGAACTGGTTTCTCAAAATACAGAGGGAACTCTGTCAAAATTTTTATAAAATTTGCGACAAAATTTGAATGGATAAAAATTTTTACTAGTATTTAAACTTTGAATAAATAGTTTTTAATTCTTACCAAAATGCTCACCACTTCCAAAATGTAAAAAAATTATTTTAAAATCCCTTGTAGGGTACTTAATGAGTTATCGGTAGGTGAAGTTCGGTAGTTCATTAAATATTCTACGGGAGCATGCTATGCCTTACGGAGGGGTAAGGTGTGACATTGGGTTTGGAGAAAACCTAGGACTTGACTTTTGATTAATGCTATGTGGACTTTAAGCATGATTCCAAGTTGTTTTAGGCCCTAAAGATGTGTATATGTGATGGGATTATGTTTTGAAATCTTGAAATGAGTTTTGAAGTTTTTAGGGGAAGGAATCTATAAGTTTTTAACTTAAAAATTCTAAAAATTCTCAAGTTTGGCTGCCAAAACCCAAAGGTTCGGTAGCCGAAGCATGCAATTTCTCAAAAAATTTAGAAAATTTCTAAGTTTGGCAGTCAAAGTCTAAGACTTCGGCAGCCGAAGTCAGCACTGGACAAAAGTGTCATTTGAACACAGCCAAAGTGGGTTTTGCCTGACTTTTTCTCCCTTCTTTTCTAAGGTTCCGAAATATGGTTTTATGATTCCTAAGGGCATAGAATAAGATGTTTATGATATGAATAGAGTTTTAGAACCTTGTATAACACTTTAGGGACTAATTTTATAGGATTGGGCTTAAGGGACTCGAAAGGTTAAGGAATCGAGAATAGTTTTCATTCGAGTAAGGTGGTTGATAGACCATAAGAGGTAAGTAATTCTAGCCTTAATAAAATAGAAACTATTTATAGGTAATTAATGAGCATCCTTATGCATCATGTTATATTTATTTTAGGATGTATGCATATACAACACGAAGATATTGTATAATTGCATAATTGATTGTTGGTTCATTGATGGGTGTTGGATGACCCACTGACTCCTCCCATGTTTATGACTATGTAACATTACGTATGTTATAGATCCATAAATAAATCCCATGGGCAGATCTTTAAGTTACTCCGAGAGGAGAGATCTGTAAGTTACCTCAGGATGCATGACACATGTCATGTTTCAAAAGGAACGTTTTGGGAGTTACTGGTGACAAATCCATCCCATGTGAAATGTTTCTATTGTGAAAACCCATGTGAATGATGCAATGCATGTGTATGAATTAAATGATGTAATTAATGATGATTAGTTTACTCACTGACTTTGTGTAAACTTACCCCATTTCCCTAACCTTCAGATACAGGGTTATAGGACTAGAAGAGTTCCTTGAAGATAGAGCTTCAAGGGGAGTTTTAGCCTTTTCTTTTATATATGATGTATGAGTAGATGGACATATAAATGTGAATGAATAGTACTATACTAGTAATTAAAGAAATTTGAAGTTATGTTGTATTTTTAAGTATGATGATGTAAAAGTTATGTTAACCCTTAGTGGGAATATGCATGTCAAACCATTACATTTTAGAACTTATGTATGTTAAGGTTTAAATTATGAACTATTTTTATGTTAAGGATGTTTATGCATGAACGCAAAGACTAGGGTGTAATGGTTTGAAGTATGCCTGAATGGTGGGATACAAGAATATGTGTATGTTTTATAGATTTTAAGCTTATTACAGGTTTTAGCAGTCTTAAGCTAACTCGATCCCTAACGTCGATAATGACTCTTGATTTAAAAAGTTACACAATTTTATTATATATTACATACTAATTAAATATATATATTTTTTTAAAAAATCAACGAATATGAATTCTTTGTTAATATTTTTCCGTTGTTATATATATATAAAGCTTATCAATAAATATAGCATACGATGAGTGTGGCAATATCAAAAATCAAATATGATAACTTCAAATAGATTTTATTTATTTAATTTTTTTTGGCAATTTGGCACATGTAAAGATAACCTCATTCATAAAGTCTAAAGAATTAAAAAAAATAAAATAGAAAATAATAATAAATATGTACCTGAACAGCCATGGCAACAGAGACCACCAATCCTCCACCATGTAATCTCCTTTTCTACCAGATAAAAATAAATATTAATATTTTATTTTTAGCTGATATTATTGTTTGAAATGTATATGAATATAGATATATTTGCAATTTATTAGCAATCAGCCTTCAGCATGTTTCTATTAACATAATGTTAAGTGTAATTCTTTCTTCTCCTCGTCTTTTTAGTTGTTCACTTGTTTAAGAATTTCATTGTTTATTACATTAAAGTAAACAAGGACACTATTAATATACATTCTCTTATCATTATATTTTGGAATAATTTTGATAATTAATTAAAAATTAATCATGAGAGGAAAAAGCGATAAAAAATAAAATTATCCCTTTCAAAAAAAAGAAAAGTATTCAATTAGAATATGAAAACATAATTGTATTTGTCTGGTTACTTTTAAAGTCTGATTTTTTTAGTTAAATTTTATAAAAATATCGAATTTTTTGACAAAAGTTATTTTTTTATTTTTTAATTAATTTTTATGAAACAAACTATTTTTTTAAGAAAAAGAAAGCAATGAATTTTATAAAAATAATTTTTGATTTTATTTTTTATAAAATTTTATTTTGAATTATAATAAAAATTAATTAAATAAAATTTAATTAAAATAAAATTAAAAATTAAAAATTAAAAATTTATGTATACTTTAAAATTAATTTAAATAATAAAAATTTAAAATAAATAAAATTTTAATAATCCATTAAATTTTAATTTTTTATTATTATATTAATAATTCGCATGAGTATTTTTGAAAAGCCGTTTCGCCCCTCATATTTACATGTAATATACAGATAAATATAAATAGATTGTAAATTATAGAACAATTAATATTATTTTTTATTTTTTTATTTTAATTAATTACTTATCATAAAATTTTATATTTAATTAAAATTTAATATAAGTAAGATTAAGAAATTTAAAAATTTAAAAATTAAAAATTTTAAATTTATATAATTTTTAAAATTAATTTAAATAATAAAAATATAATTATAATTAATTTTAAAAATATAAGGCAATTTAAAAAAAAAATAAAATAAAGAAACAGGGAAATAATATTTCTTTCGTTGACTGGAATTGTGAGGAGGAAGTGGACGCATCTCTGCCCTCCATGGCTGCTTCTTCTCCTTCCTCAAAAAATTTTCGATGGAAGTACGATGTCTTCCTAAGCTTCAGAGGCAAAGAAACTCGCACAAACTTTACTAGCCATCTGTATCACGCTCTGTGCTGCAAAGGAATCAACACTTTCATCGATGGGAAGATTGATAGAGGAGAAGAGATTACTTGTGCCATTTTTGATGCCATCAAAGGATCAAGGATTTCCATTGCCGTTTTCTCTCAAGACTATGCTTCTTCTTCGTATTGCTTGGATGAATTGGTTACTATGCTTGCTTGTAATAATGAATCAAAACAACATGTCGTTTTTCCCATCTTTTACAAGGTGGATCCGGCAGATGTTGAGCATCAGACTGGCAGGTTTGGCAGAGCATTCGATAAACTTGAAGGGTATTCGGAGGAGAAGATGAAGTTGTGGAGGGAAGCTCTAGTTAAGGCTACTAGATTGTCTGGATGGCATTTGGATAATAGGTAAGGATGATCACTCTTCCTTAGTCTCTGTTTTATATTTTTTTTATGTGATCATAAATAGTAATTCCAATGAAGAACAGCTAAATTGAATGTCTTTTGCATCAGAAATGTAATTTTAAATTTCTATAATCAATTAGAACCAAATTATCAATACAGAGGTTAGTAAATTGTCGGTTAAGCTCTGAATTGTTTATGGTTTGCTGAGTCTGCTTCTTTGTGGTGGCCTTTTGATCATTACATGTTTCTCATGATTCAAAATTGGCAGGGACGAGGGTAAATTTATTCAGAGGATTGTTGAAAATGTCTCAGTTAAACTGAAACGCAAATTGTTGCCTGTTGCTGAACATCCTGTTGGGATGGAATCCCATGTACAAGAGGCGATTTCTATGTTAAGCGTTGGGTTAGAAGATGTTCAAATGGTAGGGATATGTGGAACTGGTGGAATAGGCAAGACTACTCTTGCCAAAGCCATTTACAACAGAATTGCTAATCAATTTGAGGGCAGTTGCTTTCTTGAAAATGTTAGAAAAACTTCAGCGCAAACGCTACAAGAAACCCTTCTTATTGAGATATTAGGAGATAAACATGTATTGGTGGGTAACTTTGCCAGAGGAATCAATTGCATAGAGGAGAGGTTATGCTGTAGAAGGGTTCTTATTGTTATTGATGATGTGGATAATGTAGAACAGTTGAAAAAATTAGCCGCACTACATTGTTTTGGTGCAGGAAGTAGAATCATTATCACAACTAGGGATGAACATCTGCTTGTTGTCCATGGAGTGGAAAGAGTATACAAGATTAAGGAATTATGTTCTGATGATGCTCTTGTGCTTTTTAGTTGGAACGCATTTAGGAAACCCCATCCTCCAGATGATTATGTGAAACTCTCACTTTGTTTTGTAAATTATGCTAAAGGCCTTCCATTAGCTCTTGTTGTGTTGGGCTCCTTTTTGTACAGAAGAAAGGTGCCTGAATGGGAAAGTGAAATAGCTAAACTGAAACAAACTCCTAATAAACAGATATTCGAAATACTTAAAATAAGCTATGACGGCCTAGAGGATAATGAGAAAGCCATTTTCCTTGATATTGCATGTTTCTTTAAAGGGATGGACAAAGGCGCTGTAATGAAAATTCTCAATGCATGTGATTTCAACCCAGTTATTGGAGTACAAGTTCTCATTGAGAAGTCCTTGATAAGTATAAAAAACAATAAGATACAGATGCATGCTTTACTACAATCAATGGGCAAGCAAGTTGTTCGCCAGCAGTCTTCCAAACCTTATGGGCGTAGCAGATTGTGGTTTCATGAGGATGTTCTTGATGTTCTGGAAGGAAATATGGTAAGTACACATAACGTGGAGCATTTCTCCTCTAAGTTTAGATTCGACTATTTTCCCCCCTCTTCTACACAACAGACATCTTTATAATTGGACTATTTTCTAATATATTGGATGGTTTACATACTTTGAATTGTTAGGGAACAGATGACATTGAAGGCATTTTACTGGACTTACCTGAATCTGAAGAGATACAGTTGAGTGCTGAAGCATTTATGAAAATGAAAAGACTCCGAATACTACTAATCCGCAATGCTTGTATTACTGGAAGTGCTGTGGATCTCCCTAATGAGTTAAGGTGGCTTGAATGGCCTGCATGTCCATTGACATCAATGCCATCTGGATTTGGTAAAAGAAAACTTGTTGGACTTAACATGCATCGTAGCTACATCAGGCAATTTGGGGAAGGATTCAAGGTTATATAATTGTTTGGTATTTCTTTCTACATATATATTTTATATAATAGCATTATTAGAGGCTGTGCATATATATTAATTTTAATTCTCTTCTGTGTTTTACAGAATTATAAGTACTTGAAATTCATGGATTTGAGAGATTGTGAATCCCTAATAGAAACACCAGACTTCTCATTCGTCCCAAATCTTGAAAGGTTGAATCTTCGAGGTTGTTCAAATTTAGTTGAGGTTCATCAGTCTGTTGGGTATCTTGATAAACTTGAATTTTTGAGCTTTGAGTTCTGCTTTAACCTGAAAAGTCTTCCTACGAGGTTCAAACTGAGATCTCTTCGAACACTTCTGCTTACTGGTTGCATAAAACTCGAGGCATTTCCAGATATTGTGGAAGAGATAAAATGGCTGGATAAAGTTTGTCTAAATGGGACAGCAATAAAAGTTCTTCCTTCATCTATTGAAAATCTCACTGGGCTTAGAGTCTTAACTTTGTCATATTGCAAAAACCTCACCAATCTTCCAACTGGTCTTTATAAGTTGAGGCATCTTAAGCATCTACTTCTTGAAGGTTGCTCAAGACTTGATGAGTTTCCAGGAACTTGTAATGGACAATTTTTAGTAGGATTTCCTATGTTAAGGTTTCTGGATCTACGAAACTGCAATCTACTGGGAATCAATTTCCTAACGGAGCATCATTGCTTTTCCAATTTGAGGGATTTGGATCTGTCAGGTAATGATTTTGCTAGTCTTCCACCAAGTATTCACCAACTGAAAAACTTGAGGAGCCTCAAATTATCCAACTGTAAGAAGGTCCAAGAAATTCCAGAGCTTCCAATGAGCATGAAGAAAGTAGAAGCAAGAGATTGTGGATCACTGGAAAGATTTTCACAGTTGCAAAGGTTATTTAAATGTAATAAAGAGGAGAGACCAATCAGACTTCATGATATTGACTTCTCCAACTGCCATAAACTTGCTGAAAATGAGGGCAAATTTTTGGAGAAGTCATTACTGAGCAAGGTTTGCTTTCTGTCAAACTTGAATAGTATTTATCATTGGTGTCCCCCCTCCAGCTCTTGCTGTCTCCATCTGCAAATATGTTTCTGCTTGGGCACACACATGTGCATGTGCATGCATTCATTTTATAAAGTTATTTTGCGTTAGTGAGATTTGAATTAAATACCCTTTCAACTTAATTTTTCCTTTGATTTCTATCGTTTGTTACCACTAACCATTGATTTGGTGATTTTCATGTAACAGAAATTTCGTCAGGACAATCGAATTGAAATATTTCTTCCTGGAAGTGAGATTCCAGAGTGGTTCAGCTATCGTAGTGAAAAGGATTCATTATCTTTCCAAGTACCATCACAAAAGTGTAAGAAAATCATAGCTTTAGTTCTTTGTGCCATTCTAAGTTTAAAGGATGGAGAGATAGCAAACATATCACGTGAAGTTTTCATAAATGGTCAAAATGTGATAATGTTTTCAAGACAGTTCTTTTCATTGGAGTCGGATCATGTGTGGTTGTACTATCTTCCACGTCGTTTTATTAGGGGCTTGCATTTGAAGCAGAATGGTTTCGCTCACTTTGAGGTTTCATTTAAAGTCCTAGGAGCATCGACAGGTTCAACCCTGAAAAGATGTGGGGTCTATCTGGTTTGCAAGCAAGATGAGGTAGCGGAGGATCCAAGTGTAAGCCTATCCTTGAGTTATCAAATGGAATCAATGTCAGTAGATCTCAAGAGAAGTTGTGGTGATGACTTAGAACTCAAAGTTTGTTCGAATTTGAAGAAGAACAGGACAACTGAAGTCTCTCCAATGGCTAACAACAGCATTGAATATCACCTTGAGCCTGCAATGGCATTCAATACCGAGCATCGGGGGGAACAGTGGCTTTCATTATCATTGCAATCAATGTTCTCCAAAAAATTAGAGGATAAGGTCAGGTTTGTGTCAGAAAACAATGTTGTTCAGCCAGTAAGTACATCCCAGTTGCAGCACCTGAACTTAGAATCATATGGGTATCCACACAGGAATCAAACAACCGAGGAACATGTAACAACATCCAATGCTCATGAAAATGAGTGTGGGTTTTCACTTGCTTTAACTTTGCAACCAGTGGCTCTGATGACTCAAGATCCAGATGGCTTGAAAGAATTGGAAAATTTGCCGAAACAGCAATAATTTGTTGCCAGTGATTCAATTAGGCACCCAAAATTACTGAGCAATTTCTTCTTTCTCCAATATCCTCAGCAATTAGTGGATTTGTGAGCAAATGCTTATGAGAATAATACTGTAGCTGCTTTCTATATACACTATTAATTCATTTTATGCAATTCATCTGTTGGGTTGGATGCTTTATGCCCTTCATTTTTTGAAGAAGTTTCACTCTCGTCTGGAAGGGGCTGTGCTTCTGTGGTTTCCAGTTTTATGACACCAACATTTTCCCCTTACTGGTATGCTGCTTGTTTTCTATTTCAGTTTTGTGCACTAATTATTTAAATGCGTGTTGGATATAGCATTATTGTGTGGTGGAGGGAGGAAAATGATGGTTATATATTTAAGATGTTTTGCAATTAATTGGCATACTGATTTCTAGGAAAGGTTGGGTGTCCAATCCATTCAAGTGGATCACCTCTGCAAAGATTCAGCAAAAGCTGGACTGTTTAAGCAATTTGATTTTCCTATTGTGTTCAATCTGTTTTAATAATTGAAATGCTCTGAGAATTGTGTTGTAGAAATCATAAAATGATGCAAACCAAGAGAAATTGAACCAAGAAAGGGGAGAAACGCTGAAGATTGAGAGAGGGAATGAGATGAGAAAAGAGAGAGACTGAAATTCTTATTCATATTTGTGAGAAAATAGAATAGAAGAAGAAAACTGAGAATGATTGAAGAGCTTGATTATTCCCTCAAGCCAATGGTGTCAATTTATAATCTGTACAGGACAACTAAATAGGAAATACAATCCTAATTAAATATATAATTATAGCCACGATTCTAGTACCTAAATATAGCCACGATTCTAGCACCTAAATATATTCACACAATCATTACAGATACACATATTCTAGCTATTTATGGTGCATATCTTAACACTTCCCCTCAAGCTGGAGCGTACAAATCATATGCTCCAAACTTGTTACAAATATATTTAATCCGAAAGCCTCTGAGAGATTTTGTTAGGATATCTGCTAATTGGTCATTTGAACTAACAAAACTAGTGGCAATACACCCAGATTTATTTTTTTGTATGATGAAATGACAATCCACCTCTATATGTTTCGTTCTCTCATGAAACATTGGATTAGAGGCAATGTGAAGTGCAGCTTGATTGTCACAGATTAGCTGCATTTATTTAAGTTCCCCATACTTCAACTCTTGGAGAAGTTGTTTCAACCATATAAGTTCACAAGTTGCCAAAGCCATAGCTCGATATTCTGCTTCTACACTTGACCTAGCAACCACATCTTGCTTCTTACTTTTCCAAGAAATCAAATTACATCCAATTATAATGCAATATCCTGAAGTAGACCGTCTGTCTGAAGGAGAACCTGCCCATTCTGCATCTGAGTAACCAATAATCTGTGAATGACCCCTGTCTTTATATAATAGACCTTGTCCTTGAGCTCCTTTAATATATCTGAGTATCCGAATAACTGCATCCCAATGATTACTACATGGTGCTTGAAGGAACTGATTGACCAGACTTACAGCAAATGAGATGTCTGGGCGTGTGATTGTAAGATAATTGAGTTTTCCAACCAATCTCCGTTATCTACTAGGATCCTCCAATGGCTCCCTCTGTCCAGGAACAAGTTTGGCATTTGGATCCATAGGAGTATCTGCGTGTCTACAGTCTAACATGCCCGTCTTTGTCAGTATATCCAAAGCATATTTCCTTTGAGAAATGGCGATACCTGTCTTGGATTGTGCCACTTCAATCCGCAAGAAATATTTTAACTTCCCAAGATCCTTAGTTTGAAAATGACTGAACAAGTGTTGTTTGAATTTTGGGATCCTAACATGATCATTTCCTGTAATAACAATGTCATCAACATAAACAGCGAGATAAATGCACTTATCATGGCCATTATGGTGGAAAAATACTGAATGGTCAGCTTCACTCCGAGACATTCCAAATTGTTGGACTACGGTACTGAACCGTCCAAACCATGCTCTCAGAGATTGTTTCAAGCCATATAAAGAACGCCGTAGGCGACACACCTGAGCAACAAACCCTGGTGGTTGCTCCATATAAACTTCCTCAGCTAGCTTGCCATGTAAAAATGCATTTTTGATATCCAGTTGATGAAGTAGCCAGTGATGGATGGCAGCTAAGGAA
The DNA here is from genome assembly GCF_030052815.1 of Hevea brasiliensis. Classification (NCBI taxonomy): domain Eukaryota; kingdom Viridiplantae; phylum Streptophyta; class Magnoliopsida; order Malpighiales; family Euphorbiaceae; genus Hevea; species Hevea brasiliensis. Next base: position 79,671,604 of record NC_079502.1, on the reverse strand, counting down.
ATTGTTATGGAAAGTCAATCATTATATTATTTCTGTGTATATTCTGTATTCTGTATTCCTATTTAGGATTTCTTATTTAGGATTTCTTCCTAATTAGTATAACACAATTATAGGAATCAATTGTATATAAATACCCATGTACAGATTAATTGAAATCAATGAGAATCATCTCTTTCTACATCTCTTTCTACATGGTATCGGAAGCGGGCCATCTAGGGTGACTATTTGTTCTCACCACCTAGCTCGGGAGAGACCTTGGCGCGGCCAAGCGTTCGATTCCGATCAATATTGCCAAGATCGCCTCAATCCCCTCATTCCACCATCGTGTCTTTGTTGCACGATCCGATTACACCATTAAAGGACTTCGAGGTTTGGCTCTCGGATCCTATTTGATATTTACTTGATTTGTGATTTTGGATTATTTTGTTCTTTGTCGGCACTTTGGATTAGCGTTTCTGTTAGTTTCTTTTTCTCAACTATTGGCAGACAATAAGAATTTTATTTCTGTTGTGATTCCAATGATGACTAAGATCACGGAACACAATCTTAATGGTTCAAATTACAGGTGGAGTAAGGCATTAGGGTCTATTTGCGTAGCATTGATAAGGATGATCACCTTACTAAAAATCCACCTCGATGATACACAACAAACTTGGCTAAGGGAGGGCTCGGTTGTTTTGCGGCTTGAACTCGATTCACGGTGAGGTAATTAGTTTAATTAATCATTGTGAATTTGTTAAAGAATTGATGGATTACTTAGATTTTCGTATTACAGTAAAGGAATATCTCCGTATTTATGATGTTTGTAAGGCATTCTACCGTCTTTGAGAAAGAGAATAAGTCTCTCACGGCATATTTTATGGATTTTAAGCGGGTATATGAGGAACTTAATGTATTGTTGCCTTTTAGTTACGATGTGAAAGTTCAAGAGCCCAACGAGCAATGGTCATTATGAGTTTTCTTGCAGGCCTTCCTTGAGTATGAGGCGCTAAATCTCATATTCTTTCGATTCTGAGATTTCCTCTTTGCATGAAACATTCACACGGGTCCTTCGTGCAGAGTACCCAATTTTCACACACGCGGTAGTGCTCTTATTAGCCGTAATCCAAATGGACAACAGGGTAATAGAAGAGGAAGTAGAGGAGGAATTATAGGCAATGTATAATGTCAGCGTAATGGAGATGCTAGTTCTAATCAGGACTCAAGAGGAGTCATTTGTTATTATTGTCATGAGCCTGGCCATACAAAATATAATTGTCCGCAACTTCAGAGGAAAAATCAGCGATCACAGATGGCAAATATGGCAGCAGAGAATTCTACGGTATCTTCCTCTGAGAAAACTGTTTTGGTATCTGCAGAGGATTTTGCACAGTTTTCTCAGTATTAGGCATCTCTAAAGCCTACCAGTTCTCCTATCACCGCGATCGCTGAGTCAGGTAAATCCACTACATGCCTTGTGTCTTCCTCATCCAAATGGGTTATTGATTCTGGTGCAACAGATCACATGACAGGTAATTCTAGTATTCTATCTGCTTTTCAGTCTAATCCCACTTCCTCTCTTTACTTTAGCCGATGGTTCTACTTCTTGTGTCATGGGTTAGGCTGAATCCGACTTCGTCAATTTCTTTGTCATCTGTTTTGTGTCTACCAAATTTCTCTTTTAATCTACTTTCTGTTAGTAAACTTACTCGTACCTTAAATTGTTCTATTTCCTTTTTTCTGATCAGTGTTTGTTTCAGGATCTTACGACGAAGCAGATTATTGGTAGAGGACGTGAGTCAGGTGGTCTCTACATTCGGAAAATCATGTACCGCGATCGCTTGTTTGCTCCAAGATCTGTAACACCTCTTGAAGCTCATTGTAGATTGGGTCATCCTTCTTTGTCTACCATGAAGAAGTTGTGTCCTTAGTTTGATCTTTATCGATCTTAGAATGTGAGTCGTGTCGGTTGCAAAACATCATCGTTTGCCTTACGTGTCTAGAGTCAATAAACGGGCTTCATCCCCTTTTGAGTTAGTTCATTCGATGTTTGGGGTCCTTGTTACATTACTTCTAAAAGCTGGATTTCGTTATTTTGTTACTTTTGTTGATGATTACTCGTGTTACTGGTTATATTTAATGAAGAATCGTTACGAGTTGTTTTCTATCTTTTGTACCTTTTGTAATGAAATCAAAACTCAATTTAATATTTAAATGCGCATATTAAGAAGTGACAATGCTAAAGAATATTTTTCAAAGACAATTTCATCTTACATGACACAAAATGGCATTCTTCATCGTCTTCTGTGTGGATACCCCATCCCAAAATGGCGTGGCGAAAGAAAAAATCGGCATCTTCTTGAGGTAACTCGTGCTCTTCTTTTTCGGATGAAAGTTCCTAAACACTTTTTGGGCGGATGCGCTTTCTACGGCATGTTTTTGATCAATCGTATGCCGTCTTACATCCTTAATGGGGATATTCCTTACACCGCTTTGTTCCCTACAAAATCTTTGTTTCTGTTGAACCCGTATTTTTGTTGTACTTGTTTTGTACGTGATGTTCGTCATGAGTTACTAAATTGGATCCAAAGTCTCTCAAATGTGTCTTCCTTGGGTACTCCGGATTCAAAAAGGGTACCGCTGTTTCTCTCCTACTCTTAATCGTTATCTTGTTTCTGCAGACGTCACATTTTTTGAGTCCACTCCATTTTTTTCTCAATCATCTGTGTATGAGAGTCAGGGGGAGGAGGATGATATCTTAATATATACTGCCCAATCAATGTCTAGTCCTCTCTCACAGCCTGTTTCTTTTGTCTCTAGACCTACTCGGCCTCCGTTGTTCATGTTTATTCCAGAGATTGGAGATTCCGACTCGGATCCTCCACCAGCTACTTCGTTGGGAGATCCTGTACCTCATACTGATCATGATTCTAATCTAGATTTACCAATTGCTCTTCGTAAAGGTAAACGTTCATGTACTTACCCTATCTCTTCTTTTGTTTCTTATAATCAATTGTCTTCTTGTTCTCGGTGTTTTGTTACTTCTTTAGACTCTGTTCCTATCCCTAATACTGTTGGTGAGCCTTTGTCTTATCTGGTGGTGTCTTTGCTATGAAAGAAGAAATGGAGGCTTTAGATGCTAATGGTACATGGGAAGCTGTTGCCTTTGCCCACCGGTAAGAAAGCTATTGGTTGCAAATGGGTATTCTGATGAGGTAAATCACGATGGTTACGTGGCTAGGTTAAAAGCACGCCTTGTAGCAAAGGATATGCTCGGACATATGGGGTTGATTAATCAGACACTTTTTCTCCTGTAGCTAAACTTACTACATTCGCTTGTTTATCTCTTTAGCAGCTACATATGATTGGCCCCTGCACCAATTGGATATCAAGAATGCTTTCCTTCATGGTGATCTTCAGGAGGAGGTGTATATGGAGCAACCACCTGGGTTTGTTGCTCAGGGGGAGTTGGGTGAAGTTTGTAGGCTTCGGAAGTTTCTTTATGGCTTGAAACAAAGTCTTAGGGCCTGGTTTGGGAGATTCAGTGAAGCAGTACAGGAATTTGGTATGCAAAAGAGTAAGTGTGATCACTCAGTATTTTATAAGCAATCTGAGGCTGGTCTAATTCTCCTGGTAGTCTATGTGGATGACATTATCATCATTGGGAGTGACTCTGCAGGTATTTCATCTCTTAAAACCTTCCTCCAAACCCAGTTTCAGACCAAAGATTTGGGATTATTAAAGTATTTTTTGGGTATTGAAGTTATGAGAAGTAAGAAGGGTATTTTCTTGTCTCAAAGAAAATATGTCATCGATCTATTGACAGAGACAGGAAAATTAGGTGCTTAGCCTTGTAGTGCACCAATGACTCCAAATTTACAACAGCTATCAGGGGACAGTGAGTTATTTTAAGATCCAGAGAGATCAGGAGATTGGTAGGAAAATTGAACTACCTTCTTGTCACTCGTCCGATATTGCTTATGCCGTTAGTGTGGTAAGGCAGTTTATGTCTTCCCCAAGCGTTGCTCATTAGGAAGCCTTGGGACAAATCTTGTGCTATCTGAAGGAGCTCCGGGAAGAGGTTTGTTATATGGTAATCATGGGCATTTGAATGTTGAATGTTTTTGAGATGCCGTGAAATTTGGATCTAAGGTTGATAGGAGGTCAACTCTGGATATTGCGTTTTTGTTGGAGGAAATTTGGTGTCTTGGAAAAGCAAGAAGCGAGTGTAGTTTCTTGATCTAGTCTTTGAATCAGAATCTGAGCCATGGCACAATCAGTATGTGAGGTAATGTGGATATTTCAATTACTAGATGAGACAGGTTTTAAGACCCCCCAACCTGCGAAATTGTGGTGTGATAATCAAGCTGCTCTCCATATTGCTTCTAATCCGGTATTTCATGAGCGGACCAAACATATTGAGATTGATTGTCACTTTGTTCGTGAAAAGATTCAACAACAGATCATCTCAATAGGACATATCAAAATTGGAGAGCAGTTAGGAGATATTTTCACAAAAGCTCTGAATGGAGCTAAGATTGACTACATTTGTAACAAGTTGGGCATGATTAACATCTATGCTCCAACTTGAGGGGGAGTGTTATGGAAAGTCAATCATTATATTATTTCTGTGTATATTCTGTATTCTGTATTCCTATTTAGGATTTCTTATTTAGGATTTCTTCCTAATTAGTATAACACAATTATAGGAATCAATTGTATATAAATACCCATGTACAGATTAATTGAAATCAATGAGAATCATCTCTTTCTACATCTCTTTCTACAGAAATAAAAAGGCGAACTGAGGCAATCTTAGCCACAGAAGAGAAGGTATCACTATAATCGAGGCCAAAGATCTGAGTATAGCCTTTTGCAATAAGGTGAGCTTTAAGTCTATCAATCTGGCCATCAGGCCCCACGTTGACTGTATAAACCCATCGACAGCCAATAGTAGATTTTTCCTTCGGTAGCGGCACCAAAGCATAGTAGGAAGGAGACAAACGACGATAACTCACAAAATTATAAATAGGATGAGGATTTCGAGACAAACGAATACCTTTTCGGATGGCAATGGGAGGAGTAGCATCGTCTGTTGAAGGCGAAACCAGAATAGGTGAAGATGAAGGAGGGCGAGAGTCACCAAGAGCCAATGTTATACTTGTATCAAGCAAAGGAGCATTAATGGTGTTAGTGGGAGGATGAAGACGAAGTGAGTAGACGTGTAGAGGTGGTGGGCTGATTGGTGGTGGAGAAAGAGTAGGAACTGGTAAGGTGGTGGGAATAAAAACCTTGGATGCAATGTTGGGGGGAAAATAGGGAGATGTTTCAAAGAAGATTACATCAGCTAACACAAAGTATTTTTTTGTAAGTGGATTGTTGCATTTGTAACCTTTTTTAAGTCTAGAATATTCCAAAAAGATACATTTTATTGATTTGGGCTGAAGTTTGTCTTTGTTAGGAGTGTGATCATGAACAAAACAAATACAACCAAATATACGCGAGGACAACTAATGGACATCTTGGTCGGGAAACAAAATGGAATGAGGATTCTGATTCTGCAAAACAGAAGAAGGCATTCGGTTAATTAAGTAACAAGTAATAAGAATGGCATCTCCCCAAAAACGAAAAAGAACATTATGGTGAATGAGTAAAGTGTGGGTAGTTTCAACTAGATGACGATTCTTTCGTTCGGCAACCCTATTTTGTTGAGGGATATAAGCATATGAAGTTTGGTGAGTAATACCCTGAAAAGATAAGAAATGAGTAGAAGGAGTAGACAAATATTCTTTTTGCATTGTCACCACGAAGTATTTTAATAGAAACACTAAATTGATTACGTATTTCAGTAGAGAATTTTTGAAATATAGAGAATAATTCAAGACGAGTCTTCATTAAAAATAACTAAGTGCAATGAGAATAATCATCAACAAAAGTAACAAAATAATGAAAATCCCAAAGATGTACTGACACGACTTCGACCCCAAATATTTGAATGGACAATTTCAAATATGGACTTAGCCCTATTATTGACTCGCTTGGGAAATGAAATGCGACTTTGTTTCCCAAGTTGACAGGACTCACATTCTAAAGAAGATAAACTAGAAAGACTAGGAACTAATTTTTGCAATTTGACAAGACTCGGATGACCCAGACGATTGTGAAGAAGATCAGCGGAAGTGGTAGAGGCAAAAGCAACTAGAGAATTTGAAGTAGAAAGATGGTATAACCCTTGTGACTCACATCCTACTCCAATCATCTTCCCCGTACTTCGGTCCTGCACAACAACAGAGTCAGCTGTAAAGGTGACAGAACAATTGAGATTTTTAGTCAATTTACTAATGGAGATTAAATTATATGGGCATTCTGGAGTGAACAAAACTGTGGTTAAAGGAATAGATGGAAAGATTTTTACTTCTCCTATGCCCTTGACTAAAGTTTGTGAACCATTAGCCAAAGTAACTTTAGACAAAACTGGAGGAGAAACTAGAGATGAGAAAAGACTTTTGTTACCAGATATATGATTAGAAGCACCAGAGTCTAGAATCCATGGACCAGTGAGCGAAGACTATGTTAGACAAGCAAATGAATTACTATAATGAGCACTGCTAGAAGATTGCAGTTTGGCTATTTGATATTGCAAATACTCCTTGTAATCAGCTCCAGTTAATAGGATAGAATCTGACACCTGATCTTTTCCATCAGGTAATGGAAGAATACCATTTTCACTGGATTGAGCCATATGAGCAGTTGATCGGCCCATATTATTTAACTCAATGGGGCGTGGTGGTTGACCATGAAGGGCCCAACAAGTGTCTCGAGTGTGATTACTCTCATCACAATAAGTGCAATGGAGCCTTTTACCCTTGCCTCTCTGATAAGTACTCTGTCTCGGTTAGTTTCCACTTTGTGTAGCTAAAACTGAAGATTCAATTCCGGAGAAATTATTTTTATTGAGTGAGATGCATAGAAGCGTAGAAGCCTGGCAGACACATCTTCTAGAGTGGGAATAACTAGACTAGTTAATATCTGGTCTCTAATAGAATCAAGGTCAAGTCTTAGCCCAATCAATGCTAAAACCATGAAGAACCTATCCCGCTTCAGAAATATTATCAGTACATGGCATGATAGAATTAAATTCATCTTTCAGTGATTCTACCTGTCCCAAATAACTAGACATATCTTGTTGATTTTGCTGCAGATGAACCATATCTGATACTACCTTATAAATACGCTACACATCATTTGTATATAAGGTTTTCACCTTAGTCCATACTTTACAACAGGTTTTACAAGATTAAAAAATATTAAGTAATTTTGGGTCTAGAAAAATATTAAGTAATTTTGGGTCTAGAGAATGCCACAAGAGACTACATAATTGAGCATCAATCTTAGTCCAATAAGCTATATCTATGGCATTTTTAACTAAGTGGTCATCATACCCTTGCCTCATAAACTATAATTCCACTGATGCAGCCCAAGACATATAATTTTGACTTCCTACTAATTTAACAGTAGTAATAGCTGGTGAATTATTAATGGAAGAAAATATGGGTGTGAGAATCTCAGAACCTGTGTTGGAGGCTGTATTGTAGGACTCCTAAATCTTAGACATGTTGGCAAGAGAAGTACACTGAAATGTTGCTCAGAAATAAGTCAGAAAAGCATACTGTATGAAGAGGTAGTGACAAAAAAGTGAGAAACAGGTGACGGGACCAGCGTGGTTGAGGTCGCCTGAGGCCGGCGAGTCGATGGGAAGAAGTGTGTGTACCAGAGTCTTTCGCGGGTGATCAGTGGAGAGGCCGATCCTGGGCTGGTTAATCCATTAGGTTAGGCTGTGACAGCCACATACTCCCAGAAAGTGATCGGAAAATCCATTAGGTGAGGACTTTGTTTCAGATTTCAAATCAGACCTACCGAGGATTCTGATACCATGTGAGAAAATAGAACAGAAGAAGAAGATTGAGAATAATTGAAGAGCTTGATTATTCCCTCAAGCCATTGTTGTCAATTTATAATCTGTACAAGACAACTAAATAGGAAATACAATTCTAATTAAATACATAATTAAAGTCACGATTCTAGCATCTAAATATAGCCATGATTTTAGCACCTAAATATATTCACACAATCACTACAGATACATATATTCTAGCTATTTATGGTACATATCTTAACAATATCACACACATTACAATATTATCAAGAATTTTTAGTTATACATCTCATCTCTGTAACTGTTACATTTTGTTACAGCGACACCCCTAACAACTATACCTAATCCAACTCTTTCCCTTTTTTTTTTTTTTGTGTCGTATAAATACCTTCCCCTTGAAAAGTTCCTTGTCCTTAAGGAACTCTGAAGAATGCAGATATGGCTTGCTGGCATATTCCCACCAATTTCATACTCATTTTCCTTGAGATTCCAACACCCTCTTTTACATGCAACCGCTAAATCTCGTAAATAACAAACATTTTCAGCATTTGATCCATTCACTCCAAATCCTTCAAGCTTCAAAGCCCGAAGACCTGCTGCAATGGTAAGCTGTAGCTTATAGTCTTTCCTGCTGCAATCAGCAGAAGACTTGACTCAATGATCGGTTCATCAATTTCTTCACAAGGCATTCCTCTCTTGCCACATATGGAATTTGGAAGAATCTTCACAACGTCATGATCTTCATAGGCTCGTATTCTTTTTCTAGTGGCCTGCCCACCCCGAAACTCCTGCACATGCTTCTCGTTGTCTACTTCCTCAACTCCAAAAGTTTCTCTATCAACAACACCATCATAATAATCACCACCATGATCAAAGTCATCAAGATTCCCTTCAGTCTCACTACTTACTACCTCAAACCAGGAGAACCATCAGGTACTTCTTCTACATAATCATCATCTTCATCAGTATTCTCTATGCTCTTTCCACAAGAAGTCTCATTTTCCTACGAATCACCATCTGATATGGTTACTACAACCCCATCCTTCTCACCATTAAAATTTTGACCCATTACAACTTTCTTCCATTTCCATACTCTGATGACTTACCTCTACAATTAAAGATTTGAGTTCACTCATCATACCTTCTAGTTGGGCTTCTTGATGATCCTTCCATTTCAAGATCATTGCTGCAACTTCTTTCTTCCATTCTTGAAAACAATTTTCCTCTGCTATGGCCTTACGAAATTACAAGAAGAATGGAAGGTAAAATGAGAAAAAAGAAGCTGATAGGAAAGAACAGAAAATAGAGAAAACCCCTAGATTCAAGAAGGAAGGAAGAGGAGTAGAAGAAGGGAGGAAGAGGAGAAGAAGAATTAGCAGCAGAAATTCATGGTCAAGGGCCATAAACATTAGGATTGGTGTTAACATGTTGCTTTTGATCCATGCCCCTAGTATGGTTCTGATGTAGACAAGCAAGAACATTCAAATTCAAAGACTCAAAAAGCTTCCAATTATGGTCCAGGTTTCATATGGGATTATTAAGAATATTATCCAGTACCTCTTAGACTCTTAGTCATTCAAAGATGTCTTGTATTTATGTTTATTCATATAAATTAGCAGTTGGTCTAATGCTTTCTAAAACTTTGTAAAACTTTGAAGTCTTAGGGGGTAACTTTCTAATTAACTAGAAATTCCGTCTGTATTTCTTTAGGAGTCTTTGTTTTTTATTTTAAAATTTTAATTTATGAACTAAAGTGTAGTCTAGTTTAAAATGTTAGGAACTGAAGTGTAATGAGAAATTGAGAATTTGTTAATAATAAAAAAAGGAGAATAAAGTATGGAGTCATTAACTAATCATAGGGATTAAAATTGTTAATTTAACCCAATAATTAAGAACTAGACTGTATATTATGAAAATCAAGGGGAAATTTTGCAATAATTTTAATTGCAGGATTGATTGAATAGACCTTTAACACACTTCAACCATTATCAAGTTTCCTACAATTGACTTCAAACACACATCAAGGCTGCGATTTCTTACAACTATTGAAGAATTTTAAACTGTGGCAGTACAAACCCATATAGAATAAACAAATGAAATCACAAAACAAATTAAAATTTAATGATTTATTGATTCCAAAAAAAAAAAAGAGTGTATTACAGCCTTTTTTTTTATATTTACGAGAGGGGGAGGGAGAACTAGAACTATGATCTTTTCTTTGCTCAAATTTAAAGGTTCACTTGTCATTAGACCTGTGAGTGAATAGTCTCACTTATTTTTAGACTGAAGTAAAAAATTAAATGGGAAAACAATATTCTAACCCAATTTTTTTTCTTTCTAACCCAACTGAACTGAAATACAATAAGATCCTATTAAGTATGAACAATTTACCAAGGAAATCTAGTCTGATTTTTTGGAGGAAAATTGCAGCTCACCAGAGGCAGATATGCTGGGCAATGTCCCACAGTCATAGTGTACAGCATTAAAGACCTTAGTGAAGACGAGTCCATACAAAATGGCATCTCTTAAAAATTTCATCCACCATTAAGACCCACCTTGCTGCACCCACCCTGATAGATAGGACCTAGTGATCAACATAGCAGCTCGCCACCTCCTGTCTTTAACATATGCATCCAAGGCTGTAGCCACATCCTCTGGAACTAGTAATCCCCCATTTTTGATAAATGAATTCCCAATGTGTCTGCCCAATACAACTGCATCCTCTAGAGCTGAACAACCACCTTGCGCTAGATCAGGTGTCATTGGGTGCATAGCATCACCAGCCACTGTGATGTTTCCTTTGCTTAGATTTCCAAATACGACATTCCATGGATGTCTCAACATCAATGGAGCCCATGTCAATGTTGATAGATCGGAATGTCGAACGACTTCTAGGTATTGTGAGGGAAAATTCTCAGCATACTTCTCAATCACTTGTTTCTGTATTAGTTCTGGGTCTCATGCCATGTTTTCTTCTTCAGGGCAAGTTAATGCCCAGTAGATCTCTGTCATTTAGAGGGATGAAACCTGCCCTCTTCCCAGCATCAACAAACTGGTTGACTTCCTGCCTCAACCCATGACCTTGTGGAAAAATTGCCAAGCCACGCGCTGCTGATCGACCTGAATAAACTGGTGCAGAAAGTGCTAGCCAATTCGCCACCACTGAGTGCACCCCATCACAGCCTATCAAAACCTTCAATAGCATTCACAAAGAAGGTTTGATTTCGCTGCATAAATCATTTATCTTGACTTGTGCATGTTATATTTGGTATGATATTTGATAGTAGTTCCGTCTTCCAAATGAACAACAATAATGGAATCACCACCAAGCTCTTGCTTTTCAATAGCGTTGAGCTTGGAAGAAAATCGAATTGAATCATCAGGCAATTCTTGTGCTAGAGCTTCTAATAGTGCTTTGCGATGAACTGTTCTGGGCTCCTTACCTTCGGCTTCAGAGTAGAAGATTTCCTGAACAGCTCCAGCAGCCACATTGGTTACAAACCCCCAAATAATTATGTGAGGATTAAAACTTAAGAGACACTTAAAAATTAATTAAACAAAATTTCAAACTTATTGTGATCAGAAGGTAGGAGAGCAGCATCGCATCAGTATATGTACCTTAAGGAAGGAGCATATCTAGAAGTGAGCTTATGAGAAATGCCAAGAGCATCAAGAGCGAGCCAAGCATTTGGAAGTAGGCCTAAAGCTGCACCAGTGGTACGGAGAGTTTCTGATCTCTCCAAGATCAAAGCTTGAACCCCAACTCTTTTGAAGGCAACTCCGGTGGCCAACCCAGCTAATGCCACCACCGACCACCACATCCTCCACAATTTCCATCTGTTTCCTTTTTTTTTTTTTTTTGAACTGCTTTGTTTTTTCAGTGTTTGTTATTGTGCGCATGAAAGGTTTGAAATGTGAGCTAATTTATGGACCACTTATTAAGACATCATAATTGACTGGATCTAACGTAAGCCTTTTGTCCCAAGTAATTAACTTACGTAGGCAAGTTGAAATGCAAAAAATATGTTGACCTTTCAAAAGTCAAAGGAAGAGAAACTTGGTCATCATATGAAAAGATTTCATCGATACACTAAGTCCTAAGAATATTATAACGCAACTCAACTCAACTAAGAATTGAGTCGAGATATTTAAAGTGATTACTTTGGGGCAATAGCACTTTATCTAAACTAATTCATTCCCTATCACCAGTTCGATCTATATTGAACTTGCAATGCATGTATTCTGTTTTCGTTCTACTTAATTTAAATCTCTTTGACTTTAGAGTACTTATCCAAAGTTCTAGCTTTCTATTGACTCCTTCTCGTGTCTCATCTATTAAAACTATATCATTTGCAAATATCATGCACCAAGCGATACTCTCTTGTATATCTAGAGTACTTTTCCAAAACTCTAGCTTTCTATTGACTCCTTCTCGCGTCTCATCTATTAAAACTATATCATCCGCAAATATCATGCACCAAGGGATACTCTTTTGTATATGTTTCATCAATTCGCCTAAAACTAGTGTAAAAAGGTAAGGGCTCAGAGCTGAACCTTAGTGTAATCCAACTAAGATAGGAAAATCTCTTGTGCCTCCTCTCACTGTGCGCACAATAGTAGTTGCTCCTTCATACATATCTTTCAACACTTTTATGTACCTAATAGATACCCTCTTTTATTCTAACACTCTCCATAAGATATCTCTTGGAATACTATCATAAGCCTTCTTCAAATCGATAAAAACCATATGTAGATCTTTCTTCATATTCTCTATACTTCTCCATCAAGCTTCTAATGAGAAAGATCACTTCCATAGTTGAACGATCGGGCATGAAGCCAAATTGATTGAAAGAGATAGAAGTGTCATGACGTAGTCAATGTTTCACAACTTTCTCCCACAATTTCATTGTATGACTCATTACTTTAATTCCCCTATAATTTGAGTAACTCTGTATGTCTCCCTTATTTTTAAAAATAGGTAATAAAATACTCCTTCTCCGTTCATCAGGCATTTTTTTGAGTTTAGAATCTTATTAAACAATTTAGTTAACCATGCCACTCCCACATCTCCCAAACACTTCAACACTTCAATTGGTATTCCATTGGGTTCACAGGCTTTACCCACTTTTATTCTCTTAAGTGCTTCCTTTACTTCTGAAGATCTAATCCTTCTAGTATAATTCACATTCTTTTCTATTGCTGTGTAGTATATATTTACGCTATTATCACTTTGACTATTATTAAAGAGATCATCAAAATAAGTTCTCCATCTTTCTTCAATGTCCTCATCTTTCACTAAAAGTTTTTCTTATTTATCCTTAATGCACCTAACTTGATTGAGATCTTGACATTTCTTTTCTTTCCTCCTTGCTAATCTATAAATATCTTTCTCTCCTTCTTTAGTTCCAAATTTCTTATATAACTTTTCAAAGGCCTGCGCTCTTGCTTGACTAAGCGCCTTTTTCGCCTCTTTCTTTGCTATATTGTACTGTTTATAAGCCTCATTATTATCACACTTAGGCAATTTCTTATACCATTTCCTCTTTCTCTTCACTACCTTTTGTACTTCCTCATTCCACCACCATCTCTCTTTTGTGGATGGTCCATGTCCTCTAGACTCTCCAAGTACTTTTCTAGCTACTTCTCTAATCTTTGATGCCAGCTGTATCCACATACCATTAGCCTCCACATCTAACTTCCATGCTTCGGACTCGATAAGCTCATTTTTGAACTTTACTTGCTTTACTTCTTTGAGCTCTCACCACTTTGTTTAAGCTCTAATATTTCGTCTAGCCTTACTTAAATTGTTCCTCAACTTGACATCCAAGACCACTAACCGATATTGACTTATTAAAGCCTCTCCCGGAATAACCTTACAATCCTTGCATTGAGCTCTATTTGTCTTCCTGGTTAAAAGGAAGTTAATTTGGCTTATATATTGTCCATTTTTTAAAGTCACTAAATACGACTCCCTTTTTATAAAGTTGATATTTGCTAGTATTAGGTCGTACACCATGGCAAAATCCAGGATGCTTTTCCCCTCCTCATTTCGGCTACCAAAACTAAAACCTCCATGAACATTCTCATAACCTTACCTATCATTTCTTATATGTCCATTCAAATCTCCACTGATGAAAACATTCTCTTCATTCAGTATGCTTTGCATTAGATCATCCATATCTTCTCAAAACCTTTGTTTACTCTCACTATCTATATAATGCCCTCACTTTAGGTATTCCGTACATTCTACCGTTCTGATGACTAACGTCTGTTCGGACAGCCAAGATGTTTGGAACTATACTTAAACTAGAGTGAGGAAACATAAATTGACTGAATAAAAACTAAGAAAAATTAAGGAAAAATAAAAGAAATGAAGTGCCAATAGGTTAAAGGAGTCGGGACTTTGGCGATAAGTGATCCTAACGGGAAGCGACAGTGAAGACAATTGTCAACCCCAGACCCATAAGGAAACCCTGTAAGATATATATTGGGATTTAATTTAAGGAGTTATGATGTTTAAATAATTTAAGGAGTTATGATGTTTAAATGACAATGAAAATGTCAAATAAAATTCAGGAAAATTTAGCCAATTGGTAAAGACAAATATAACTCAATAAACACAACGAAGGGCATTTTAGTCATTTCACCCTCAGTGTTGAATCTTGACCTAAATGTCAATTAAAATGAGAGAGAATAAAATCTTAAAATAAAATAAAATTATGAATTTGTATTATGGAAAAGGGAAAAGAAAGAAAAAAAAAAAGAAACGTAATTATGACCTAAGCATGATGTCAAAATGACATCATTAAAATTTTAACTAATAAAATTAAGACAAGCATATATAAATGGAGATTAACTTAATTAATTAGCCAAAAATCTATCATCTTCTTCCTTGGTTTCTCTCTTGGTCGAATTCCATAGACTTCCTTCCACCATTTTTTTTTTCAAGCTTCAAGCTTGAATTTCTCCCCATTTACATATCAAAACCCCTAAGTGTCTTCACTAAAAATTCATCCTACACCTTGAGGAAGCTTTATACAGCAAAAATTTGAAGAAAAATTAAAGTTTTAATAAGTCAAAGTTGGTCCTAATTGAGGTTAGTGCACTATCTATATCTCACTTCTTCTCTAAACATGATAAGCATGCTAAACTAGGTTAATATTTTATGAAATTAAAAGAAATTCATGAATAATTGAGAATCCTAATTTTGGCAGCCATGAAATAGTGAGAAATTAATGGTTTTAATTGTATTAAACTTGTTAATGATGGTATGTGATGAGTTTGTATATGGTAGAAATCTATTTGCATGCAGTTTGCATGAGTTGTGAAAATTGAAGTTAGGGTTTTGACCAAAATTTAGGGATTTTGTGTTGTGGCCTAAAATTGATATTGTTGAGGTTGATTGTTGACTATTTGAAGTACCATGAATATAATTGAAGTTTGGGAGTTTGGTGGAATTGAGAAACTGGGAGTGTTGTTTTCATGCAGGAATTCTGGACCATGAGTCCAGTTTGCTTTCATTGCCATAAGTAGAGCTATGTTGCTCCAATTGGTGTGAGGCCAATTGGATATGAAACCTAGGACAATTTGCCACATTTTTCATGGGGAGACCCTACACAAAAACTGAACCTAACCTTACCTAAATTTGGTTTGAATCCGAGTAACCATATGCTAGACCGAGAAAAAGACCATATAAACAGTAAATGTTCAAATGTCCATAACTTACTCTAAGAAGGTTAGAATGACCTGATTCTTGAACCATTGGAAAGGATAGACATAGGAGCACATTTTTTATGAAGAATATAGAGCCTAATTCTACCTCTAACCCAACCAATTTACTAGAACAAGTTAGGTCAACAATTCTACCCAGAACCAAAACTGACATGAAATTTTGGACTTGGACCTACCCGATCAGTTTTGGCAAAAATGTCATAACTTAGTGCACAAAATTACAAATGTAGTGAAACCAAAGCTAAAATCTCCAAAAGACCTAGAACTAAAATTTTGATATTTTGACCAAAACCCAGAACTTAATGGAATTTGGTCAGTTTGCTAGGACAAGTCAGCATGCCAAAACCTGAAATTGAACCAAATAGCCACTTGACCCTAGAATAGTATTTATATCATATCTCCCACTAGGAAACTCCAATTGGAATGAGCCAAACTGTTCTAGAAACCTAAGAAATAGGACTCCAACTTTGATTTAGGAACTTTCTTCAAATATTGAGTGTAAGAACCCTAAAATGGGAATAAAAAACACTGACCTGAACCTGAAATCCTGAAGGTACAGGGTTTATGAGTTCAGGTCAGTTAATTGGCTATAACTCATCCTACATAACCTGAAAAATTATGATTCCTGAACTTGAGTGACCCTCAGACATAGAAGAACAACTCATATGAAGGTCATTAGGCATAAAAATGACTGTAGCATGCCCAAATGACTAGACAAAATTTGACTCTAGAATCTGCCTAGTTCTGGAACCATAAAGGGTCAATGAACTAGTTTTAGTAATTTGACCATAACTTGAGTTCTAAAACTCCAAATGACATGATTCAAAAATAAAAGCAAAGAAAAGACATAGAGGAACAACTTACATGAAGGAAGTGTGGCCAAACAGTGGCTACATTTTAAATAATTTGCAAGGTGAAATTAAGATACCAAATTTGGACCTTGAGAAAGGTTCATAAAATGACTTGTCATATGATATAGAATTAACTAAAACGATTTGCTAAATATAAAAGTGACATGAATATGTATGTGGGATTTATGTTTCTCCTCACAAGTAACATGAAAATGCTATGAAACACAAATAGTACGTAACATGAAATAATGAAACTATAAGTACTTAATAATACTACTTTGCTCAAAGTATACCTAGACTTATGTATATAGCATGGATCGATTGGTATACCAATTAGGGACTACAGATTGTAGTACTGCCCACAGGAATGATCATTGATAGATAACATCTGTCTGATATGGTTATTCTACAAGCTTTATACCTACCCATTAGCCATTGTGCCTAATATAATTTCTGGCTTTATGCCTGCCCACTGGCCTTGTGCCTAACATGACCGATATATACATGATAGACATACGGATGTCTAACTAGTCTACTCTCATGTATCCAGTCTCTATAGTCTGTCATAGGTTACTTGGGTATAGATATGAGTAATAAGCCTTAAATTTAAATAATTACATAAAGAGATCATTGATATGAGTAATAAGACTGAATATGAGATAAATGAATAGAAAAGATCTCAATAAATTAGTTTGTTCGCAAAATTAAATAAACATATAATGACTCAAAATTTATGAAATTATATATAAAATAATTATTTTTAATTATTTAGTTATTTTTACTCAATATATGCACCACTAAGGGTTATGCTTAGCGCGTTGGTTTTTCCATCGCGTAGGTACAGGAGACCAGCAACAGAAGCAGTAGCAGTAGTGCCTACATAGGATTTTGGATCAGATCTGCCATTGTGTATTTGTCACCTCAGTAGTCTATTTTGATAAGGCCCATATGTACCTAATTTTGTATTTTTACTCATTGTATATAAATGATGTAATTCATTTTGTGATTGTAAATAACTTGTAAATTATTATATATGAATTTTATTATTGTATATGAATTTTATATGAATAAATGAAATATGTTTTCTTGAAAATTATATGAGCAATGATATGATATGATGTATGGAAAATTGATATGAGTAACGATGTGATATATGAAAATATGAAATGGATATAGACTGTTTTAACAGATGAATAGTGAAACTCACCATGCACTAATAAAATAGAAGAGACTTTATTCGGGTCTCTATGAAAATGAAATGTAAAAAAAAAAAAATTTCCAACTCATGGAATAATACTAATAAATGGAATTTAAATTAATAAGGTACACGACAAGACAAGATAGGGTGCTCTGGCACCAAATGTGGCACGCTTTGCTCGGCTACATTGTAGATGGGTAAGAGACGTCACATTTAGTAGTATCAGAGCAATGGTTTAGGCGGTCCTAGACCTAGATAGATAGAAAGACATCGTGTACATAACATGCTTGGGCCTTTATTTAGGAGTCGAGGTGACACTAATACAAATCTGTTTTCTTGTCTATTTTATAGGATTGATAGAACATGATTCTACTCATTCCTATATACGCATTGTACCTCCTGTTGATAAAGGGATATGAATAGATGGGTTAGAAGAGGACATACTTGTCACTAACCCTTTAGGCCATAAGGTGATGCTAGATTGTCAATTGAATGAGATCACATTAAAGATAGTGGATGGAGATCAGAAGGAGACTGTATATAAGATAAAAGAAGATGGGTGCAGAACTAGTTGAAGATAAGAATGTAGAGCCAGATCTAGTAAGACAGACTAAGAAAAAAGTGAAGCATTATAACACAGAAAAGTGGAAAGCCAAGGAGATGGTAGTTCCTCGACTATTTACACCGGGTAAATTTCGAGGATGAAATTTTATTTAGAGGGGAAGAATTGTAACGCCCTCACTTTAGGTAGACCATACATTCAACTATTCCGATGACTAACGTCTATTCGGACAGTCAGAATGTCTAGAACTACACTTAAACTAGAGTGAGTAGACATAAATTGACTGAATAAAGACCAAGAAAAATTAAAGAAAAATAAAAGAAATAAAGTGCCAATAAGTTAAAGGAGCTGGGACTTCGGCGATGGGTGAACCTAACGGGAAGCGACTGTGAAGACAGTTGTCAACCCCAGACTCATGAGGAAACCCTGTAAGATAAATATTGGGACTTAATTTAAGGAGTTATGAGGTTTAAATGATAATGAAAAAGTCAAAGAAAATCTAAGAAAATTTAGCCAATCGGTAAAGACAAATATAACTAGATGAGCACAACGAAGGATATTTTGGTTATTTCACCCTCAGTATTGAATCTTGACCTAAATGTCAATTAAAATGAGAGAGAATAAAACCTTAAAATAAAATAAAATTATGAATTTGTATTATGGGAAAGGGAAAAGAAAGAAAAGAAAAATGAAATGTAATTATGACCTAAGCATGATTTCAAAATGACATCATTAAAATTTTAACCAATTAAATTAAGACAAGCATATATAAATAGAGACAAACTTAATTAATTAGCCAAAAATCTATCATCTTCTTCCTTGCTTTCTCTCTTGGCCGAATTCCATAGCCTTCCTTCCACCATTTTTTTTTTTCAAACTTCAAGCTTAAATTTCTCTCCATTTACACACCAAATATCCTAAGTGTCTTCACTAAAAATTCATCCTACACCTTGAGGAAGCTTTATACAGCAAAAATTTGAAGAAAAATTGAAATTTTAATAAGTCCAAGTTGGTCCTAATTGAGGTTAGTGCACTATCTATATCTCACTTCTTCTCTAAACATGATAAGCATGCTAAACTAGGTTAATATTTCATGAAATTAAAAGAAATTCATGAATAATTTGGAACCCTAATTTTGGCAGCCATGAAATAGTGAGAAATTGGTGATTTTAATTCTATTAAACTTGTTAGTGATGGTATGTGATGAGTTTGTATATGGTAGAAATCAATTTGCATGGAGTTTGCATGAGTTGTGAAAATTGAAGTTAGGATTTTGATCTAAATTTGGGGATTTTGTGTTGTGGCTTGAAATTGATGTTGTTGAGGTTGATTTTTGACTATTTGAAGTGCCATGATTGTAATTGAAGTTTGGGATTTTGGTGGAATTGAGAAATTGGGAGTATTGTTTTCATGTAGGAATTCTGAACCTTGAGTCTAGTGTGCTTTCATGGCCATAAGTAGAGCTATGTTGCTCCAATTGGTGTGAGACCAATTGGAGATGAAACCTAAAACAATTTCCACATTTTTCATGAAGAGACCCTGCCCAAAAATAGATCCTAACTGACCTAAATTTGGCTTGAATCCAGGTAACCATATGCTGGACCTATAAAAATGACCATATGAACAGTAAATGTTCAAATGGCCATAACTTACACTAGGAAGGTTAGAATGACCTGATTCTTGAACCATTGGAAAGGATAGACATAGGAGCACATTTTTTATGAAGAACATAGAGTGTAATTCTGCCTCTAACCCAACCAATTTGTTAGAATAATTTAGGTTAACAATTCTAACCAGAACCAAAACTGACTTGAAATTTTGGACTTGGACCTACCCAATCAGTGTAACACCCCTGATTTTTTATATATTATTATTGGGCTTCGTGTAGGTATCCTCAATTCGCGGAAATTCGCGATTGTCAAGTTCGCAAATTTGGGCGAACGGACCGTTCTGGAAAAGTCTCGAATTGGACCGAGGTTTTGGCTAGCCCCATTGTCGGACGTCCGTGGCGTTCGAAGTCAGAAGCGGCAAAGGTAAACCCGAACCTTGCTTTTTCGTAATTTTCTAGTGCTTAAATAGGATTAAAAATCCATAAAATATTCGTGGTAGCTTAGAAAATTACGATTTTTTTTGCAATAGCTTAGTAATATTTCTAAGGACAGCGGGGCAGAGTTTTATAATTTTTAGATCTTATTTGAGCAGTTTTTGCAAAAATGATCAATTATAAGGACTAAATTGAAATTTTACATATTGTGATGAATGATTGATTTGATGGGCGGGAGGGTGTGTGATGTGATTGAGTTGTGGATATATGGATTATGGATATAGAAGTGTGTTTTGAGCCATTTTGCGAGTTGGGTAGGTCCTAGGTATAGGGAGACTCTGTAGGATTTTCGCACGACTTAGGGCGTATTGGGTCTTTTCTTGATTTGTATTGGGTCATTTGTATTAAATAATTGTAATATAATTGTCGGTGTGGCCGGACCTTCTTCCTCCGCCCAGCCACCACAGTGATTGCCATCAAGTCTGTGAGTAAAATATTAATTTTAATTGTAATTTCAATATTATTATATGTTCAAGCATGCCCATGCATCACTTATATGCAAATATTTATGTAGTTAAACTCTAGGCAAGATTTATGTTGAATTAATAACTGTTAGCGTGCCAGGGATGTTGTTGTAGTAATTTGGAGGCGGTGTGCGTGCGTTGGCGTGCGTGTGATGTGGTGTGGACTATGGATAGGGCGGGTAGACACGGCTTGAGATCTTGTTGGGACCGGTCCTTCGGGGTAGACACGGCTTGAGTTCTTCGCTGGGACCCGATTTGGTTATTAAGTGGAAGTCAGTGAGTTCTTGGCACGGGTTGGATTTAAGAGAGTCATATAGGGATCAGCTCCCATATATTATGATTGATGTTACAGGGTGCGTGAGTGCTTCAAATTACCTTTTTGTTGTTATAATGTGAAAATATGGTTGTTGTTGCATTTCACTCCACAGGTTGCATTAGTTCTAGATAGTTATAGAGATTATTGATATTTTACTCTAAAGTCGAGCGCTCACTCTGTTCAATATTTTTCTCAAAGCTACAGGAGGATTTTATTGTGGTTAACCTGCTTTTCTCCTTCGCAGGTTGTTTATCAATAGTTTTGTAATTTTATTTACTCCTAGAATTTCCGCATGTGTTAGAAATATTTAAATGATTCGGGTCTGTAATATAAATTGTCATGTGGACCTATAAAATTATATGCATGTTTGATGGATTGGATGAGGGAGCTGAGCTCCCATTTATTTTTATGCCGATATGAGTATGTGGAGGGTGAGCTGAGCTCCCCAATTGATGATATATTTTGTTTACAGGTCGGGTGAGTCAAAAACTCCCCGTTGAAAGGTCCACTTTATGGCCGGACTCTGTCCGGTTGGTTTCTTGAAATTAGGCCCAAATGGGCCTTAGAGTTGGGTTAATGAACAATTAGGCTTACTACGGGCCTCGGGGGCTTTAGGCTGGCCCAGGTCCTAGTGCCGGTCCGGCCTATAGGTTGGGTCGTGACAAATGTGGTATCAGAGCTTAGGCTCCAGATTCATAGGGAAAAATTATCTAAGTGTTGGGAAGAGTCTACTAGGAGTCACATGCGGAGTATAGGATTCTGTTTCGTCTTTTCCTGTAATTCTTTGTTTCTAGATTCTACGTTATACCTTGGGAAATATAAGATTACCTCAGTTAGTGTCTTGATTTTCGTGGAGTACACAGAAATGTGAAATAGAGTTAGTAGACATGTGAGGTCTATCATGAGGATACGTACTCCAAGAAATGTTATATTTTTGTCAGTATGGGTTTAAATGGTGTGCCCATTTAGGTAAGGCACGAGTACATAAAAGTGAGTCTTAAAAATGCAGTTTGCCCTAGATAAGGATGAGGATACCACTACTGGCAGTCATCAGTAGATGACCCAGTCAGAATAAGTTTGTGATAATAGAAGATTCAGGAGAGATAAGAAATTAGGAGATCTAGTCTGTCAGGACGTATTGTAGTAACTATACAATGTTCTCGATGTCTGCTCTGTAAGCTGCAGACTGATGCAGACATGAGATTATTGTGTAGAGCTACGTGCATCCCGTGGTGCTCCATAATGAGGGTGTTTGAGATGGCTTACTGTTTTGAGTACAGTTATGCGGAAGCAGTTCTATATTTGCAGAGGAGTTGGGAACTCCTGGTTAAGAGTCTAGAGTTAGAATATTGAGAGGTCACAGTGGGGTGATAACTAGAGTCAGTGACTCAGTTACTCTAGCATGAGCTAGAGTTACAATAAGAATTGCCATCAGACCAGAGGTTTCGGATTAGTTGCAAAGTAAAGGTGACACCTATAGAGTGAGATTATCTAGTATTCAGTATTGACGTTTGTATGGTTTTGCCCGTATGACAAACATTTGGTTAGAACTTAGTGAGAATAGTATACCTTGTGTGTATCAGTATGAAATAAAGTACAACCCTACTACCTAGGGAAAGTCGGAACTATGAATTGATGATTCACAGAGCTATAATATGATAGGAGAGTCATTAATTTGACATGGTTTTGGGCAAGGTGGTAAATGTAGTATCTTTGTTGCAGCAAGTTAGGGTATAGTCCTATCTTTTCAGAAGGGATCGAAAGTTATTACTAATAATGGTGACCAACAAAATAGTGCCCCAGATGGGACTGTAGAGTGTGGTAGAGAGAAGTTGGCTCAGGTATCCTGCGGAGGATGCAAGTTCTATTATAGGAATCATATATAATCAGATCACGATGGATGTAAATCCTTTGAATTGGATGACGGGTTTGGGTGCCCGGAATCTTAAGTTTTGGCTAGTTGAGTAAACATGGAAAATAATAATAATAATAATAATAATAATAATAATAATAATAATAATAATAATAATAATAATAATAATAATAAAATTACTGCAAAATTAGTTCTCGAGGTAGTAAGGGTATTATGTAAGCTAAAGGATAAGAATAGAGATCATACAATAAAAGTATGACTGTAATTTGCTGAGTTCCTTTCTAATTTCAAATTATTCAAAACAATAGTATAATCTAATTATAATAGTGTTAAGAGTAATAAATTAGCGAAGATAAATCACAGAAGGCCAATGGATAAAGAAAGTGCAAAATGAAAGTTTGGACAATTGATTGCAGATGCAATATAATCTATATGCTAGTGTAATTACTTTCTAGATTGGTCTAAGGACCTAATCTGAGTATACAGGACATATGATAACGCGATAGAGACTCAGAAGATATAGTTATCAAATGCGGCTATTATGTTAGGAAGAAGAATGGAACCAGGGATAGAATAGTCAAGTTCTATTTTGGGTAAGACAAAGGAAATAAATGAAAGGACAACCTAAAGAGCGCATAATAAAAGGAACAAAGTTAAGATATAGGATAGGCTAAGTGTTATTCTTGGCAAGGAGAATGACAAGGATGGAAAACCCAAAATGGGACCACATTAGTGAGAAAAGTGATGGAGGTATGGAATACAATAATAATGAGTAAATGTTAGAAGGTGTGCGATGGTATTGCGGACTACCTAAATAGATAGAGAAAGAGAAGTTAGTAAGCAGTAAGTTGAATAAAAGTCAGTCTAAGGGATCAAATAGGTATGATGAGAGGAAAAGAATGATAGATAATGACACATAGGTTTTAGGTTAGACTTTTGAGATAGTGAGAAGGTAGTTAGAGGTTCGTTATGAATGTCAGGCAAACATTTTTAGTGTGATCAACAGAATCACTTTGCGATGGCCAATAATAACAGAGCAACAGTAGGGGTAGAATAAAAAGTGACAAGTATGGATGGTAATAAATCACTAGAAAGTTTAAGGATCAAATTAATGACCATAGATAAGGGTGGAATTAGTGTTTGAAGAATCTATTAGCGAGAGAAATCTTTCAGGATTCAACAAGGGTTAAGGGCACAATATAAACGATGATAGATATGAATCATAGGTCGAGTATAAGTAAAGTTAATAAATTATAAAATATTATGTCAGGAAGGACGATGGTATAGTAAAAGGTTCATGTAGATGATACCTTATAGGTAGAGCACAATTGTGCTAGGAGATGATGAAATTTGAAGAGAAAAACTAAGAAACATAGGTTAAACATTATTATATGGACAATCGGGCGTAGTTGAATATAGAGGATATTTTTCTTTCTTTTCAAGTTTAGCTCGTGTTTTTGATTCCAGAGCGTTATATAAGGAGCATAGACTGAGGCAAGGAGACCTAGTTATTTGAGATTTTGATAGGCACCAATTCATATATAATTTCCTGATATGAGAATGACAGTAAGTGCATACCTAGTGTTAAGTATGAAAGGACGATCAGAGTAATGACAGGAGTTAAATTAAGTTAGCTACTAAGGCTTGCGACTGTTTTAAACTATGAGCTAGATGAAGTACTATTTATGGATGAGTTTCAATAGATGAAATTGTTGCTGATGGGTAATTTGAGGTTGAAGTTTAGAAAGCTATGGGCAGTATATATGAATATATTAAGGAGAATGAACAAGTAAAGTATCTTGTTTGGAATTAAGGCATGACACATATTTCCTACAGCCGTGTTAGTTCAGATGGAACTTATAGTTTATGGGGCTCATATTCATCCAGGATAAGCAATTTCCTACTAAGGCTGGTAGGGAATGATAATGTTCTGATAGTTAAGTTGGAAAAAAGGGGGTAAAAAAAAAAATTCTCTATGGGTAATTATAAGTGTTACATAAAGTGAAGAATGTGCTGGTAGGAGTAAATCATAGGGTTAGAATTCTCGAAGTAATGAAACTAGTAATCAAGATAAGACTAAGAAATAAAAAGAAAGTTAAAGTTGATGATGGGATAGACATCTTTGAAGGAAAAGGTGTAAGGATGAGATAGGACTAAAATTAAGGAATAAGTACAGCAGGTTGAAAAGATACCAACAATACCAAAAATAGGAAAAGGGAAGTGGATAAGATGCAAAGGACAGTAAGAGAGCTCGATAGAGTCAGTTATAATGATGAGGATAAGGAGTATCTAACCACTGCCCCTGTGTTAACACTACCTATGAGCGGTGAAGGATACACCGTGTACTGTGACGCCTTCAGAGTTGGCTTAGGGTGTGTTTTGATGCGGAATGGAAAAGTAGTGGCTTATGCTTCAAGGCAGCTGAAGAGGCATGAGCAGAACTATCCCACCCATGATTTGGAAATGGCGGCTGTAGTCTTTGCACTAAAAATCTGGAGACACTACCTGTATGGTGAAGTGTGCGAGATATACACCGACTATAAGAGTTTGAAGTACATTTTCCAACAGAGGGATTTAAACTTGAGACAAAGGAGATGGATGGAGCTTCTGGAAGACTATGATTGCACCATCGGTACCACCACAGGAAGGCCAATGTAGTAGCAGATGCTTTAGCGAGAAAATCTTACAGCGGATTTGGTGCACATTTATTGAGAGAAGAGACCATTGATTCAGAAAGTACATGAGTTGATGGATCAAGGTTTAATCCTAGATCTTTCGGATGAGGGGTCTTGTTGGCTCATTTTTCGGTGAGGCGGACTTGCGAGATAGAGTTAGAGTTTCCCAACACGAGACCAACAATTAATGAAGATCATAGAAAGAGTACTGACAAGGTGAAGGTGGTGAGTTTGGATTTGCCAATGATGGCGCCCTAGTGCAAGGTTCTAGGATATGTGTGCCCAATGTGGACAACCTCAGGAATGAAATCATGCGAGAGGCACACTATACACTGTACAATGTCCACCCAGGTTCCACCAAAATGTACCATGATGTGAAAGATAGCTATTGGTGGAATGGCATGAAGAGAGACATAGCAGACTTTGTGTCCAAGTGCTTGACTTGTCAGAAGGTGAAGTTTGAACACCAGAGACCGTCAGAGAAGCTGCAAGAGCTCCCTATCCCAGAATGGAAGTGGGAAATGATTACTATGGATTTTGTGACTGGGTTGCCTCGTACCACGCGAGGATATGATTCGATATGGGTAATTGTAGACCGCTTAACTAAATCAGCTCACTTCTTGCCAGTGAAGATCATATATTACATTTGCCGGTATGCGACTTTACATTCGAGAAATAGTCGATTGCATGGAGTTCTGCTTTCATAATATCGGCAGAGGGCCCTGATTCACTTCGGTTTTGGAGGAAGTTACAGAGGCACTTGGCACCTGATTGAATTTGATGCGGCTTTCCACCTCGACAGACGGACGATCAGAAAGGACAATCCAAACAACTGGAAGACATGCTCGCATGAGTGTTTTGGATTTTGGAGGTCAATGAGATGACGGCTAGCTTTGGTGGAGTTTGCCTACAACAACGATTATCACTCCGAGATAGGGATGCCACCCTATGAGGCACTATATGGAAGAAAGTATAGGTCTCCTCTGTGTTGGGCGGAAATGGGGAAGCGAAGGTGCATGATGTAGACCTAGTGCGGTACACTTGAGAGATAGTTCCTTTAATCGAGGAGCAGTGAAAATAGCTTTCGATGGCGAGAAGAGTTATGCGGACCTCGGACGGAGGGATGTGGAGTTTCTGATGGCGACTATGTATTCTGAAGATTTCTCCAATGAAGGGAGTCATGAGATTTGGAAAGAAGGGCAAGTTGGCACCTCGGTATATTGGACCTTTTGAGGTTCTTGATAGAGTTGGAGCGGATGCCTCTTGGTTGGAGCTACCACCCAACCTTTCTCACGTTCATCCGTGTTTCACATCTCTATGCTCAGAAATACATTCCGATCCTTCTCATGTACTACGATCGGATGTAATAGAACTAAAGGAGAACTTGACATTTGAGGAGCAACCTGTAGCCATAGTGGACTACCAAGTGAGACAGCTAAGATCAAAACAGATCCCTATGGTTAAGGTTTTGTGGAGGAGCCAGTCAGTGGAAGAGTGCACCTGGGAGTCAGAATGGGACATGCATAGCAAGTACCCTTATCTATTCAATGTGTAATCATGTACTTTATTACGCCTTGTGTAAAATTCGAGGGCGAATTTTTACGTAAGAGGAAGAATGTAACACCACGATTTTTATATATTATTATTGGGCTTCGTGTAGGTATCCTCAATTCGCGGAAATTCGGCGGTTGTCAAGATGCGCAAATTCGGGCGAACGGACCGTTCTGGAAAAGTCTCGGAATTGGACCGAGGTTTTGGCTAGCCCCCATTGTCGGGCGTCGGCGCGTTCGAAGTCGGAATCGGCAAAGGTAAACCCGAACCTTGCTTTTTCGTAATTTTCTAGTGCTTAAATAGGATTAAAAATCCATAAAATATTCGTGGTAGCTTAGAAAATTACGATTTTTTTTGCAATAGCTTAGTAATATTTCTAAGGACAGCGGGGCAGAGTTTTATAATTTTTAGATCTTATTTGAGCAGTTTTTGCAAAAATGATCAATTATAAGGACTAAATTGAAATTTTACATATTGTGATGAATGATTGATTTGATGGGCCCAGGAGGGGCTGTGTGATGTGATTGAGTTGTGGATATATGGATTATGGATATAGAAGTGTGTTTTGAGCCATTTTGCAGGTTGGGTAGGTCCTAGGTATAGGGGAGACTCTGCCGGATTTTCGGCACGACTTAGGACGTATTGGGTCTTTTCTTGATTTGTATTGGGTCATTTGTATTAAATAATTGTAATATAATTGTCAGGTGAGCGGACAACCTTCTTCCTCCGCCCGACCACCCACGGTGATTGCCATCAAGTCTGTGAGTAAAATATTAATTTTAATTGTAATTTCAATATTATTATATGTTCAAGCATGCCCATGCATCACTTATATGCAAATATTTATGTAGTTAAACTCTAGGCACGATTTATGTTGCATTCATAACTGTTAGCGTGCCATGGATGTTGTTGTGGTAATTTGGAGCAGTGTGCGTGCGTTGGCGTGCGTGTGATGTGGTGTGGACTATGGATAGGACGGGTAGACACGGCTTGAGATCTTGGCGGGACCGGTCCTTGGGGTAGACACGGCTTGAGTTCTTCATTTGGGACCCGATTTGGTTATTAAGTGGAAGTCCGAAGTGAGTTCTTCAGGCACGGGTTGGATTTAAGAGAGCTGTATAGGGGATCAGCTCCCATATATTATGATTGATGTTACAGGGTGCGTGAGTGCTTCAAATTACCTTTTTGTTGTTATAATGTGAAAATATGGTTGTTGTTGCATTTCACTCCACAGGTTGCATTAGTTCTAGATAGTTATAGAGATTATTGATATTTTACTCTCTGAGTCGAACGCTCACTCCTGTTCAATATTTTTTCTCAGGCTACAGGAGGATTTTATTGTGGTTAACCTGCTTTTCTCCTTCGCAGGTTGTTTATCAATAGTTTTGTAATTTTATTTACTCCTAGAATTTCCGCATGTGTTAGAAATATTTAAATGATTCGGATCTGTAATATAAATTGTCATGTGGACCTATAAAATTATATGCATGTTTGATGGATTGGATGAGGGAGCTGAGCTCCCATTTATTTTTATGCCGATATGAGTATGTGGAGGGTGAGCTGAGCTCCCCAATTGATGATATATTTTGTTTACAGGTCGGGTGAGTCAAAAACTCTCCGTTGAAAGGTCCACTTTATGGCTGGACTCTATCCGGTTGGTTTCTTGAAATTAGGCCCAAATGGGCCTTAGAGTTGGGTTAATGAACAATTAGGCTTACTACGGGCCTCAGGGGCTTTAGGCTGGCCCAGGTCCTAGTGCCGGTCCGGCCCATAGGTTGGGTCGTGACAATCAGTTTTGGCAAAAATGCTATAACTTAGTGCACAAAATTGCAAATGTAGTGAAACCACAGCTAAAATCTCCAAAAGACCTAGAACTACAATTTTGGTATTTTGACCAAAACCTAGAACTTAATGGAATTTGGTTAATTTGCTAGGACAAGTCAGCATGCCAAAACCTAAAATTGAACCACATAGCCACTTGACCCCAGAACAGTATTTATATCATATCTTCTACTCGGAAACTCCAATTAGAATGAGCCAAACTGTTCTGGAAACCTAAGTAATAGGACTCCAACTTTGATTTAGGAATTTCTTCAAATATTGAGTGTAAGAACCCTAAAATGGGAATCAAAGATACTGACCTGAACCTGAAATCCTGAAGGTACAGGGTTCATGAGTCTAGGTCAGTTAATTGGCTATAACTCACCCTACATAACCTGAAAAATTATGATTCTTGAACCTGAGTGACCCTAAGACATAGGAGAACAACTCATATGAAGGTCATTAGGCATAAAAATGACTAGACAAAATTTGACTCCAGAATCTGCCTAGTTCTGGAACCATAAGGGTCAATGAACCAGTTTTGGTAATTTGACCATAACTTGAGTTCTAAAACTCCAAATGACATGATTCAAAAAGGAAAACAAAGATAAGCCATAGAGGAATAACTTCCATGAAGGAAATGTGGCCAAACAGTGGCTATATCTTAACCAATTTGTAGGTGAAGTTAAGACACTAAATCTAAACCTTTAAGAAAGGTTCATAAAATGACTTGTCATATGATACAGAATTAACTAAAACGATTTGCTAAACATAAAAGTGACATAAATATGCATGTGGGACTTATGTTTTCCATCACAAGTAACATGAAAATGCTATGAAACACAAATAGTACATAACATGAAATAAGGAAACTATAAGTACTTAATAATACTACTTTGCCCAAAGTATACCTAAACTTATGTATATAACATGGATCGATTGGTATACCAATTAGGAACTACAGATTACAATACTGCCTACAGGAATGATCATTGATAGACAACATCTTTTTGATATGGTTGTTCTACAGGCTTTATGCCTACCCGTTGGCCATTGTGCCTGATATGATTTTTGGCTTTATGCCTACCCGCTGGCCTTGTGCCTGACATGACCGATGTATACATGATAGACATACGGATGTCTAGCTAGTATACTCCCATGTATCCAGTCTCTATAGTTTGTCATAGGTTACTTGGGCACAGATATGAGTAATAAGCCTTAAATTTAAATAATTACATAAAGATATCATTGATATGAGTAATAAGACTGAATATGAGATAAATGAACATAAAAGATCCCAATAAATTAGTTTGTTCCCAAAATTAAATAAACATGTAAATAACTCAAAATTCATGAAATTATATATGAAATAATTATTTTTAATTATTTAGTTATTTTTACTTCAATATATGCACCACTAAGCGTTATGCTTAGTGCGTTGGTTTTTCCATCGCGTAGGTACAGGAGACCAGTAGCAACAGCAGTAGTGCCTACATAGGATTTTGGATCAGATCTGCCATTGTGTGATTGTCACCTCAGTAGTCTATTTTGGTAGGGCCCATATGTACCTAATTTTGTATTTTTACTCATTGTATATAAATGATGTAATTCATTTTGTGATTGTAAATAACTTGTAAATTATTATATATGAATTTTATTATTGTATATGAATTTTATATGAATGAATGAAATATGTTTTCTTGAAAATGATATGAGCAATGATATGATATGATGTATGAAAAATTGATATGAGCAACGATGTGATATGTGAAAAGGATATAGATTGTTTTAACAGATGAACTGTGAAATCCGCCATGCACTAATATAACAAAAGAGACTCTGTTCGGGTCTCTATAAAAATGAAATGTAAATTAAAAAAAATTTCCAACACATGGAATAATACTAATAAATGGAATTTAAATTAATAAGGTACACGACAAGACAAGATAGGATGCTCCGGCAACGAATGTGGCACGCCTTGCTTGACTACACTGTAGATGGATAAGGGGCATCATAATCTATTCCTCTTTGTGGGGAATAAGTACTAACTACATTTATTGTTTGTTTTTCTAGTACAAACTTTACTAGTATAATTTTATCTCCTACTCTTTTCATTGCTATTACGACATCTTTTAATGTCCTGTCTATGATCACGCCCATTTCATTCTTGTTCCTCTCATTTTCGGTAAATCATAATTTGTATCATGAATTACTCACTTCCTTGTTTTTCTCTCCTACCCATTTAGTCTCTTAAATGCAAGAAATATTCACCCTTCTCCTTTCCAAAGTATCCACAAGCTCCATTAATTTTTCTGTAAGTGATCCAACATTTCAAGTACCAACCCTGATTCTCCTCTTATCCTGTTCCTTCCTAATTGATCTCCTTCTATGATATCTTTTATTATTCTCTATGCCTATCTTGTGTTCTGTTCCACTATCTGTTCTATAGACTAACTTCTTTACCCACACTCGTCCATGATGTGGGAATCCTTGCTCATTTAATACCACACCCGGGCGCTGGCATGGCGCATCGCTTTCGATGAACTGTTTGCTGGTTTTTACAACACCGTAAGTGCACGGATCGCTAATAAGTAATAGAGTGATGAGTAAAGTATCGTTCCCATGAGGAATTTTATTAGTAAGTACCAATCTACACAGTAATTTTAACTGTTTAGGCTATCAAATATTGAGGGAATGAAAGTTGTCTATTTTAAACACTAAAATGATAAACTTAAAATGAAGTAATATGTTTTGAAACAATTCTGGAATTAAGATTTCACACTTGAATCTTACTATGGGTGTTATCTTGTTTATTTACTAGATTGAGAATTGTTTGCCTTGATGGAAATTAATCCTAAGATATCCTAAGTCATTTCTCAAGGCACTTAGGGTGTATTCTAATTAACTTAAACCCAACTTTCGTGGCGATTAAATTAATTAAAATCCTTTAAGCTCTTTGACCAATTTTGAAATTCTACAAAGGTATAAGCCTATGTCTAGGTTAGAATTTCTAGGTTCAAAATCTTGATTTTCTAATATTAATCTTTACCTTTCAGTCCTTTAATTAATATCTATAATTATTACTAAGTGGGTACCAACACATAGCATGCATTAAGATCACAAGAAATTAAATCAAGGAACAAATCTCAAATCCAATAAATAAAACTTAAAGTTTATCCATAATAATGATTACAAGCATTACTCTCCCAATTACAGAATATAAAAAATACTCACTCATGGTGAGTTCAGCAAACATCATGATAAACAAAAATAAAGACAGTAAAAAGAAATTGTCTAGAAGAAATAAAGTGATAAACATCCATTTAAGGAAATGGAATGAAAGAACCGAAGAGGGTTTGCAGTTTTGATCTTATGGAACTTCGATTGGAAAACTCCTCTTGATACTGATATTCTTCTCCTCAAGACGGCTGGTGAGACTTTAGAGGCGAATCCTCTTTGAAACTCCTAAAAAGTGCTGCCAAAAGATAAAAAAGGTCCCTTTCTTTTGATATTTTCTGCTTCTATTTATAATAGCTGCTCTAGGGTTAGGTCATTTTAAGTCCAAAAAGCTTTAGGAGTCTGATTTGAATCAGAAAACAAGAGCTGGAATTCGGGTTATAAAACTAGCTGTTGCATAGTACACGGCCCGTGTGTCACTACATGGCTCCGGCCCGTGTAACTTACTGGAGCGGAATGACGGAGTCATGCATTGGCACAGAGGCTTACATGGGTCTGTGTTGGCTACATGGGCCTGGTTACACGGGCCGTGTACTTTTGTTCTCAGAAAGTTCTTCAAGCTTATGCCTGACAGAGACTTACACGGGTCTATGCAGATTACACAGGTCCAATTACACGACCCATGTACTTTTATTTCTCCATTTGCTCTTTAGCTTTCTTCTGGTAGAAGGTTACACGGGTCTGTGGCTTTGCTTACACGACCCGTATACTTTGTATCAGTAGCAATTCTGAGTCTTTTGATCCTTCCAAGCTTCCCTTTTTACTCCTATGCTCTGTGACTTCACCAAAACACCTGAAATGACACAGAAAACATGGAATTAAGATCTTGACAATAGAAATTACAAAAACTAATGAAATCAACTACTATGTATGAGATTACTTACCTAAATGCCATGAGATAGCATACAAATGTACTTAAAAACATCTATACAATTCAAGTGTATCAAATACCACCAAACTCAAACTCTTGCTTGTCCTCAAGCAAAACAAAACTATGTTTAACACACATTTCAGGGGATAACTTAGGAATATAACCAATAATTTAATGAGTACAAAATTAAACTCCTCCAATCCTTCATAACAATTACCCTCTTTCAAGGCATAAGGGTTCTAATAGTTGCCTGTTTGGAACTTCACCTCCCTTCATGGTGACTCAACTAATTATCCCTCTATACAAGGCCATTAATAAGTCACAAATAACCCGTTTTATTAGGATAGACTTGAGAAACACTTACTCTCCTAAATTTGCCTTTATTGTGGATAATTATAATGTAGTGACTCAATTTCAACTCCATCAGTATATCTCAATTTTCTATCTCCACTAATATAACATATACTTTTCAAAAGATCAAAAGGTCTTTAAAATGGTAGTAATGGGGCTAAAGGGATAATGACTTAGTTGCCAATGAAAGGTTTATAGGGAATGCAAATATGAGGATAGCGTTTATGCATAAAACACCAAGTATACTAAGTTTATTCTATTGATTTTGTATGGAGAGGAGGGGCTTTTAGTTTTTATTGTGCCAAGCATGCTTTCATGATTCTTGAAACTTCCCCTTTTTTTTTATGTCCCTTTTGTCTTCTCCCCCAAACTCATTGCTTTTGTTGGGTTAGGAAGGCAGATTTTTCTTTGGTTTCAATTTCACACTTGCACTTTTTCTTGAGTTTTTCATCCTCTATCCATTTTCCTTTTTGCACTTAATATACTTTTTACTTATGCATTTAGCTTCCTCAAAATGGTAGGTATGTGTTTAAGCTAGGGGCTAGGTAAATAATATGGGTAAGCAAGGAAAATCATATAGGTAAAAATATAGGCTCAAGTTGGGTGCAAGGGATATATTGACTAAGGGTGGCTAAGGCTTAATTAGGCTATATCAAAGAATGCCTTAATTATTTCTTCATTAGGCATATGCTAGGATTTCACCTTGATAGATCCAAGAGATATGTTCTAGAGCTGATGAGGCATTTTCAGGTTTATTTATATTTCAAGAAATTTCTCTTAACTTCACAAGTTTGATGTGACAAATTAATGGTTATGAAGGGGTTTAACTAGTCTAATTCCACTAGAGAGATTAGGTTCTTCACAAACAACATGTTAAAATCCCTTTTTGCCTATCCAGATACGTTCATTCCTCTATCTCGTAGAATCCAATTATTAGCTTACTAGAAATTGGTTGTAGTGCTAAGTTTCACAATTCAAAGTTAAAAATTTTCAAAAATTTTCTGGAATTTTGATACACAAGAATAATATAGCTGAATTTAAATAATGTAATGATATGCATGTAATGATATACAAGAGATGAAATGCACTTGTACACCCCCCCCCCCCCCCAAAACTCAAACTGGATATTGTCCTCAATGTTAACATAATATGCAAAATTAGAGAAAACGTACACAAATTATAAGAAAGCATATTATTTATTAAGCATGGAAAAGTTTGGACATAAAGCAAATAAAAGTGACCTATGATTGCAGTTTAGGACTAAGGTATTCAAAATTTTACAATAAAGAACCAATCCTATAGTCCTAGCTCTAAAAGGTCTCTGATGGTGATGATGGCGATGCTGGCTCCTCTTTATTGAGCCTCTCCATTAGCATGTCCAAGGCTTCCTAGAGGCTGTCCTTGATTGCTCGCATCCTATTGTAGATGGTGGTCTCCATGCGCTGTAGGTATGCGAGGACCAGGTCTATGGGTGGTGGTGTGTATGGAGGCACTCGAGTGGGGGATTCATGAAATAGTGGCTCTTGGGGTTTTGCCTGTGGCTGCGAAGTCTCTTCAGGCCCTTCTTGTGCTTCGTCTCTCCAAGGGATTGCATTCCCTTCGGCATCAAGGAGG
Source organism: Hevea brasiliensis (assembly GCF_030052815.1). Taxonomy (NCBI): domain Eukaryota; kingdom Viridiplantae; phylum Streptophyta; class Magnoliopsida; order Malpighiales; family Euphorbiaceae; genus Hevea; species Hevea brasiliensis. The sequence continues at coordinate 79,636,470 of NC_079502.1, read as the reverse complement.
TAGCAGGTGTTTTCCACCTTCTTACATATCCCCATGGATATGTAGATGGTTTGATCTATTCTTGATGTTCCGCTGACTGAGCATAGCCTGTGATGTCTTGAAAAGAATCCAAAGTGGAGGGCGATGGTTGTGACGAGGTCACCAAGCGCGATGTGCCCAGGAGCCTGATGATAGAAGCAGCGGAGGTGGTTGCACAAAAAGAAGCCGGTGCTGCCCGGTGACCATACACCACAAGAAGAATAGCTCGCTGGCATTTACCACGCTAAGGCTATCACCGCGGCCCATTATGGTGTGGGTGGCTAACCAGCACATGTAGCGTAGGGCTGGACTTGTGATACCTGTGGATTTGGACTTGTTGGAGTTATACGGCTCCGTGTTTGGGGCAATGGAACTCCAGAAGTTGATGCTATTGTAGAGCATGCGGTTCCTAGGGATCTCTTGGTGGTCGGCATTGTTGAAGCCAAAGATGGCATTGAACTCATCTATATTCATCACCCGGCCAACACCAAGGAGGCAAAATTCAATTCTGCCTCTGTCTTCCCTATAGGTAGGCCATAAGGTGGCCTTGAAACTGCCCAAAAACTCCAATGTGGTGTCCCGGTATGCTGGAAATTGGAGTTGAGAGAACCTTGTCCACCCGATGTTATCGAGTAGCCCATTGATCTCATCCTGCAGCCTAATTTACTCCAGCAACGTGAAATCCATGTATTTCGTGGAGCTAATTTTTTGGGTGTGAAGCTGGGTGCACATTACCTTATGGGCATCATCACGGAATCCCCAAGGAATGGAGATTTCGGGTAGTGGAGCGGCTTGTGGCTGGGGTTGCGGTTGAGAGGGTTGAGGAGATGCTGCCCTTGTTCTTGGGCGTTGGTGTGTCAGCTGAGGGGGAAAAAAGTGAGGATTCCCCTCCGCGCCTTAAGGAAGAGCCCATTCTTCACGCAAATCACTTCGCAGGAGCTATTGATTTGTTTTTGGGAAAGAGAAGTGTAGGGTTTGGTGAAGGGAGAAGAGATTTGAGGGGTTTTTATAGACTAGGAGGGGTGGAGATAAAGGGTTTTACCTTTATGAATGAGTTTAAGGAGAGGGGTGCATTTAAAGAGCTGTTAGGACTTTTCATTTCGCGCATTTCACGCCCTAGGAGTCACGTCTGCGATATGATACATGGGTCGTGTATCACTACATGGGTCCTGACATGTAGGGCCATGTAAATTTCTGCCCAAAAATTTCAAAGTCTGATATAGTACACGGCCCGTGTAATTGAGCTCAGGGACCCGTGTAACTTATTGCCCATCGAGTTGCTTTGCTGGACATGTTACACGGCCCGTGTCAAGTACAAAGAGGACCCGTGTGACTTTCTATCCTCAAGTTATTCTACTAGCAACATTACACGGTCTGTGTAAATTGAGCTATGGACCTGTGTAACTTTTTATCTCCCTCAGAGTTAAAAATTACAAGAAATTTATGGACTTCCAGAAAGTTACACTGGGCGCATGAAACCAGTACATGACCCATGTAATTTTCTGATTTTCCAAATTTTTCCCAAATGAAAATTTTTATTATCACAACACATGAAATGGATGCAAAAGTTAGCAACAGAGCTACTTCTTCAATGTTTTGTCCAATCTTCTCTTTCGTGGTGTTGACTTGATGATTCCTCTCCTCTCTTGTTCTCTACTCCCTCTTGCTTTTCCGAATCTGAGATCTTCTGGGATTCCTACAAAAGAAAATGTGAACAAATATTAAAATAAGAAAGAAAGAAAGAGAAATTAGAGATGTTAGGTTGCCTCCCAAAAAAGGCTTATTTATAGTCATTAGCTCGACTTTGCTTTCATCTTTCACGGTTTGTCAGTAGGATGATCGAGGGTGCAATTGACTCTCTTTTCTATGGGTTCTCCTTGAAATTAAGGCTTTAGTCTCTACCCATTGACCTTAAATGCTCCTGAGGTTTCGCTCCACACTTCGACTGCTCCATGTGGGAAGACTTGAGTGACCTTAAAAGGTTCAGACCATCTTGATTTCAATTTTCCTAGAAAGAGTTTCAATTTAGAGTTGAATAACAAGACAAGGTCTCCTTCTTTTATTTCTTTCCTTGCTATACGCCTGTTATGCCATCTTTGGTTTTATCTTTGAAGATTTTGGCATTTTCGTACGCATCTTATCGGATTTCTTCCAATTCATTCAGTTGTAAGAGCCTTTTTTCACCAGCAGCTTTGAGGTCAAAGTTTAGGATCTGAATTGCCTAGTAAGCTTTATGCTTAAGTTCAACAGGGAGATGGCATGATTTTTCATAAACCAGTCGGAAGGGTGTTGTGCCAATTGGGGTTTTATATGCAGTGCAGTATGCTCACAGTGCATCATCTAACTTCATGCATCAGTCCTTCCTAGATCTGTTTATAGTTTTCTTTAGAATCCGCTTCAGTTCCCTATTTGAGATTTCTACTTGGCCGTTGGTTTGAGGATGATAAGGTGTAGCCACCTTGTGAGTCACTCTATACTTTTTTAGTAGAGTTTCGAATTACTGGTTGCAGAAGTGACTCCCTCCATCGCTGATTATTGCTCGTGGTGTGCCAAATCTTGTGAATATATTCTTCTTCAGGAACCTTGTGACCACTTTAGCATCATTAGTTGGTGTGGCTATTGCTTCTACCCATTTTAACACATAATCAACACTAACCAGAATATACTTGTTTCCATGGGAAGAGGGGAATGGGCCCATGAAGTCTATCCCTCATACATCAAACAATTCTACCTCAAGTATATCATGCAATGGCATTTCATTCATTCTTGAAGTTCTTTGGCATTGATCACAATCGAGGATAAAGGATCTCACATCCTTAAACAAATGTGACCAGTAAAATCCTGCTTGCAAGATCTTGGCCGCTGTTTTTGAGGTGCCAAAATATCCTCCATATAATGATGAATGGTAGTGCTAAAGGATACTTTCCATATCTACCTCTGGTATGCATCTTCTTATCAGCCCATCATTACATCTCTTGAACAGCAGAGGTTCCTCCCATGTATAATATCTCATATCATGTAGGAATTTCTTCCTTTGTTGATAAGTCATGTTTGGAGGTAATACCCTGCATACAAGAAAATTAACATAGTCAGCATACCATGGAATTTGGGAGAATGCTAGTAATTGCTCATCAGGAAATGAGTCATCAATTGGCAAATCCTCGAAGTCCCCTGTATACTCCAATTTCAGCCTAGAAAGATGGTCAGCTACTACATTTTCGGATCCCTTTTTATCCTTGATTTCAAGGTCAAATTCTTGTAGGAGTAGAATCCATTGAATCAGCCTTGGTTTTGCTTCCTTCTTGTTCAAGAGGTACCGGATGGCAGCATGATCTGTGAATATGCTGACTTTTGACCCAATTAGGTAAGATATGAATTTGTCCATTGCAAACACCACTGCCAGGAATTCCTTCTCTATGGTAGCATAATTGATTTGCGTGTCATTTAGTGTCTTGCTGGCATAATAAATAGCATGGAGCTTTTTATCTTTTCTTTGCCCGAGCACAGCTCCAACTGCAAAGTCACTTGCATCATACATCACCTTGAATGATAGCTCCCAATCTGGTGGCTGCATTATTGGTGTTGAGATCAGGGCTTCTTTGATCATGTTAAAAGAAACAACGCAATTTTCATCAAAATCAAAGGGAACATCTTGACTTAAGAGGTTGGTAAGTGGCTTAGCTATTTTGAAAAAATCTTTAATGAATCTTCTGTAGAACCCTGCATGTCCCAAAAAGCTTCGCACTCCCTTGACTGATGTTGGTGGTGGCATGTTTTCAATGATCCCAATTTTTGCCTTATCAACCTCAATTCCTCTTTCTGATATCAAATGCCCCAGCACTATACCTTCCCTTATCATGAAGTGGCATTTTTCCCAATTTAGGACTAGGTTTGATTCTTCGCATCTTTGCAACACCTTAGATAAATTAGCTAGGCAATCATCAAAAGTAGTTTCATAGACAGAAAAATCATCCATAAAAACTTCCATGATATTTTCAATATAATCAGAAAAAATAGCCATCATGCATCTTTGAAATGTAACAGGGGCATTACAAAGACCAAAAGGCATTCTCCTATATGCAAATGTTCCATAAGGGCAAGTGAATGTGGTTTTTTCTTAGTTTTCTGGGTGAATAAGAATTTGAAAGAATCCTGAATACCCATCTAGATAACAGAAATAAGAGTGTTTTGCTAGCCTCTCTAACATTTGGTCAATGAAAGGGAGAGGAAAATGGTCTTTTCTGGTGGCACTATTCAATTTCCTATAATCTATAAACATTCGCCAACTAGTGATTACCCTAGTAGGGATCATTTCATTGCTTGCATTTTGGATAACAGTTGTCCCACCCTTCTTAGGAACTATATGTATTGGACTAACCCATTTACTATTAGAAATTGAGTATATGATATCTGCATCTAATAGTTTCAAAATTTCCTTCTTGAATACTTCTTTCATGTTTGGGTTAAGTCTTCTTTGGTACTCGATAGTGGGTTTATTGTTTTCTTCCATGGGTATCCTATGCATGCAAATCGAGGGGTTAATCCTTTTCAGGTCTTCTATTTTATACCCTATGGCCTTGTTATGGATCCTAAGTTCTCTTAACAATTTTTCCTCTTCTAACTTAGACAAGCTAGCATTGATTATAATAGGATATTTAGAGTTTGAGTCCAGAAAGGGGAGAGGTTTCAGTTCTACCTGTTTAGCATTTTCATAGAGCTTGTCCTTGGGCTGTTCCTCTTTTAACTCTTCCATCTCGAAGGCTTGAGCTAGGGGTAGGGGTGGATGAGCTGCTAGCTATTGTGCATAGGCTGTTATTTCTGTGTTTTCAATATTTACCGTGTGAATGTGCACAATGCACGCTTCAAGAGGATCTTTAGGATGTATCTTATGAAATTCCTCTTCAACTTATTTGTCAATTATGTCGACCTTGAAGCATTCATCAGGTTCGAATTTGTGTTTCATTGTGTCGAACAAGTTGAATTCCACTTCTTCTTCTCCTACCTTGAGGGTTAGTTGCCCCTTTTTTACTTCTATGATTGCTCTGGCAGTTGCTAAGAATGGTCTTCCCAAGATGATAGGGTTGTGAACATCTTCTTCCATCTCAAGAACAACAAAGTCTACTGGAATGAAGAATTTGCCCACTTTGATGGGGATGTTCTCTAGTATGCCCACTAGATATTTAACTGATCGATCAGCCAATTGCAGTGAAATTGTCATGGGCTTCAGTTCTCCGATCTCCAGCTTTTTGCATATCGATAGAGGCATTAGACTCACACTTGCCCCAAGATCACAGAGGGCTTTGTCTATTTTCTTGTTGCCAATGAGGCAGGGTATGGAGAAGCTTCCTGGATCTTTCAACTTTGGAGGTAGCTTGTTTTACAGTATGGCACTGCATTCCTCTGTTAAAGCAACTGTCTCGTAATCTTTCAGTTTTCTTTTCTTTGACAGAATTTCCTTTAAGAAATTTGGCATTGGATGGAATATGAGAGAGTGCTTCTGGGAAGAGAATGTTGATATAAAGTTTCTATAAAACTTCTAAAAACTTCCCAAACTGCTTGTCCAATTTGGCCTTTTGAAATCTCTAAGGAAAAGGTATGGGAGGCTGGTATGGCTTTGGTAACTTCTTTTTCTTCGCTGCTTCCTCTTTCTGATCTTTCTTGGCTTCCTCCTCCCTTTTCTCTGCTTGGCTTTCAGATTCTTCTGAGGTCTCCTCTGTTGATTCTTCCACTGATTGTACTAGAGTTCTCCCACTCCTCAATGTAACTGCCTTGCAATGCTCCCTTGGGTTCATCTCTAATTGACTAGGTAGTTTACCCGTAGCCATACTTAAAGAACTTGCTTCCTGAGTAATTTGATTTTCTAGCATCTTGTTATGGGTAGCAAGTTGGTCCATTCTGAAAGTCAGCTGTTTAATTAATTCATTCTGTTATTGTTGAGCTGCTGGGAAACCTTCCATTATGGATTCCATGGTCATCTTTGGTTTAGGTTGCTGAGGTTGAGGAGGCAATGGTGGCTATGCAAAGTTTTGGGCTCTGTTCTGAAATCTAAGAGGTGCTGGTGGTTTGTACCCCTGTTGCTTATTTATTGGCTGGTTCTGCTGATTGGACCATGAGAAATTTGGGTGCTTCCTCCATCCAGGGTTATAAGTGTTTGAATATGGATTGTTGGGCTGCCTCTGGTTGAAGTTTCCTCCATTATTCACATAGTTCATCTGTTCTATAGAGGGTTCATTAAAGTTGTTATATTCTGAATATCCTCCTCCATAGCTGTCCTCATGTTGACTATTCATCCTTACTTCATTGGCTTGCATTTTATCAAGTCTCCTTGTGAGCTAATCAAATTGGGCATTTATCATGCTTAGGGCGTCTACTTCCAGGACCCCTGCTGTTCTCCTTATATTTCCTCTTTCATTTGACCACTCATAATTATGGTATGCAACCCTCTCTAAAAGTTCAAGTGCTTGTGTCACTGTTTTCTCCATTAGGTCACCTTCTACAGCTAAATCAACTGTGCTTCTTGTAGAGGGTAGTAACCCATTATAGAAGTTTTGCACTAAAAGCCAATCCTCTATGCCATGGTGTGGACATTCCCTCTATGGGTCTTTATATCTTTCCCATGCATCATAGAGTGATTCACCTTCCTTTTGTCTAAAGGTGTTGAGCTCAAGTCTCAGTCTTGTAGTCTTTGCAGGTGGGAAGTACCTTGCTAGAAAAGCTTGTGAGAGGTTTTCCCATGTGGTGAATGTTCCAGCTGGTTGAGAGAGTAACCAATTTTTTGCTCTGTTTCGAAGGGAGAATGGGAGTGCTCTGAGTCTTATGGCTTGATCAGAAACTCCATTCATCTTGAATGTGTCACATAGGGCAAGAAAGCACTGGAGGTGATAGTGTGGATTTTCTGTCAGTGAACGTTCGAACTGGGTTTGCTGAATCATTTGAAGCCACAATGATTTTAACTCAAAAGTTATTGGCTTCCACTATGGGTCTGGTGACACTGGACTGAAATCCTTGGATAGATGGAGCTCCGTAGTCTCTCAAGAGTCTTAGTCTATCATTATTATTGGCCATGGTTGGAATTTCAGGATTTTCTTGATCATGCTCTTGATATTTTCTTTCCCTCCTGATGGCTCTTAGAGTTCTATTTATCTCCGGACCACAGTCCAAAATTTCTTCTACTGACTTTGTTCTGGTCATATACCATATCGGGCACCTGAGAGAAAAGAAAAGAAATAAAACAAATCAAATAAAATTAGATAATGAAGATAATTGCCTAAATCAGCTAAATTGCTTATCGCTCGATATTACTAAAGCCAAAAATCCCCGGCAACGGTACAAAAAACTTATTTGCTACTTTTTATACCCCCACAAGTGCACAGATCACTAATAAGTAATAGAGTAATGAGTAAAGTATCATTCCCACGAGGAATTTGATTAGTAAGTACCAATCTACACAGTAATTTTGACTGTTTAGGCTATCGAACAATGAGGGAATGAAAGTTGTCTATTTTAAACACTAAAATGATAAACTTAAAATGAAGTAATCTATTTTGAAACAATTCTGGAATTAAGATTTCACACTTGAATCTTACTATGGGTGTTATCTTGTTTATTTACTGGATTGAGAATTGTTTGCCTTGATGAAAATTAATCCTAAGGTATCCTAAGACATTTCTCAAGGCACCTAGGGTGTATTCTAATTAATTTAAACCCGACTTTCGTGACGATCAAATTAATTAAAATCCTTTAAGGTCTTTGACCAATTTTGAAACTCCACAAAGGTATCAGCCTATGTCTAGGTCAGAATTCCTAGGTTCAAAATCTTGATTCTCTAATATTAATCTTCACCTTTCAGTCCTTCAATTAATATCTATAATTATTACTAAGTGGGTACCAACACATAGCATGCATTAAGATCATAAGAAATTAAATCAAGGAACAAATCTCAAATCCAATAAATAAAACTTAATAGTCATCCATAATAATAATTACAAGCATTACTCTCTCAATTCCAGATTATGAAAACTATTCACTCATGGTGAGTTCAGCAAACATCATGATAAACAAAAATAAAGACAATAAGAAGAAATTGTCTAGAAGAAATAAAGTGATAAATATCTGTTTAAGGAAATGGAATGAAAGAATCGAAGAGGGTTTGTAGCTTTGATCTTGTGGAACTTCGGCTGGAAAACTCCTATTGATACTGATATTCTTCTCCTCAAGATGACTGGTGAGACTTCAAAGGTGAATCCTCTTTGAAACTCCTAAAAAGTGCTGTCAAAAGATAAAAAAGGTCCCATTCTTTTGATGTTTTCTGCTTCTATTTATAATGGCTGCTCTAAGATTAGGTCATTTTGAGTCCAAAAAGCTTTAGAACTCTGATTTGAATCAGAAAACAAGAGCGAGAATTCGGGTTATAAAACTGACTGCAGCATAGTACACAGGCCGTGTGTCACTACACAGCCCCTGCTTGTGTAACTTACTGAAGCGAAATTACGGAGTCATGCATTGGCACAGAGCCTTATACGGGTCTGCGTTGGCTACATGGGCCGTGTACTTTTGTTCTCAGAAAGTTTTTTAAGCTTGTGCCAGGCAGAGACTTACACGGGTCCATGCATATTACACGGGTCCAATTAAATGACCCGTGTACTTTTGTTTCTCCATTGGCTCTCTGGCTTTCTTCTGACAGAAGGTTACACGGGTCTGTGGCTTTGCTTACACTGTAACACCCTCCTTGTAGCAACTCCGTACATTCTACTGTTCCGGTGACCAGTGTCGGTCCGGACAGCTAGAATGTCCGAAAAAATATTTAAACTAAAGTGAGGAACCATAATTAACTCAAATATTAATAAGAAAAATTTAGAAAAAATTTTAGAAATAAAATACAACCAAGTTAAATGAGCTGGTGCCCTAGCGATGGGTAACCTAGTGAGAAGTTGCATTTCTCACAACTAGGAGCCCTAGACCTGAGGAAAAAATTATAAAATAATTTTTAGGACTCCAGAGAAGGGTCATTGAGGTTCTTATGGCATTAGAATGCCAAGAAAATGCTTAGAAAAATTTTTCAATCGGTATAGACAATTTTGGCTCTTTAAGCCAAACAGAGGGCATTTTGGTCATTTCATCTTTAGAGATGATTTTTGGCCAACTTTTCCAGTTAAATAAATAATTTATATAACATAAAATATGAATAAATGTTGTTAAAAATTTAATTGCAATTAAATAGACAAGAAAAGATGAGAAAATGAAAGAAAATGGACTTATGACATCATAATGATGTCATTAAAGTTCTCCCAACCTATCTAATATGGACACATGGCATAAACTTAGTTAAAAGAGACAAAATGGGCTAAAAATGAACAAAAAAATCAGATCTCTCTCTCCCTTTCTTCTTCCTTGCCGTGACCATCCTCCATAACCACCATTTTCAAGCTTTTTCAAAGCTCGATTTTACTAACTTCTACCCAACAAAACCCTATACTCCCAACACAAAAAAGTGTTCTTGCATCTTGGTGATTCTTTTGAGAGCAAAAAGAATAGGAAAACAAGAACCTTAGCAAGTGGGGAAACTTCACTCCATAGAGGTTAGTGACCTAACCTTAATTTTCACCTTAAATTCATGTTAAGGACTATGTATGAGTGCAAATTACAAAGAAAATTTATTAAATACTATGTGTATTCCATCCCATAAATTTTGGTAGCCTTGTTTAGGGTATGATTATGATGAGTTTTATGGAGTTAAAATGATAGTTTGGCTGCCCTCAATATGCATGAATTGAATGGATTGATGAAATGCCATGATAATGCATGGTTTGTGATATTTGAGTTAGGGTTTGGGGTGAAAAATGAGACTTTAAACATGTGATAATGGAGGTAGGTTTTAATAGTCAATTAGTGACCATTTGGTTTGGTTTGAATCAAAAATGAAGTGAATTGTGTAGTGGGATTTGGGTTTGGTGTGGCTGCCCTTGGTACCCTACAAGACTGAACATGAGTCCAGCAGGTTTGGGCAGCAATAACTTGAATTGTAGAGGTTCAATTGGTACAAGGCCAATTGGATATGAAACTAGACACATAATGGCACAACTTTGGTGAAGAAACCATGCCCAGAACACCAAACCAAGTTGACCAAAAGTTTGCCCTAATCCCGGTGACCTGCAGTCTGCCTGGGCAAAATGACCAAATGAACAATGTTTGGTCATTTAGCCATAACTCAGTGTAGAAAGGTCCAATTGACTTGAAATTTTAGCATCAACAAGATGAGATATAGACCAACAACTTTCATGGAGAAACCTAACCCAAATTATGACCAGAACATATTCAAAAAGTGAGTTGCAATCACTGTTCCTAACACTGTAGAATTAGTCAGTCCAGAAATTCTAGAAAAATTTCAATTCGGCCAGTTATGGTTTTTGAGCCATAACTTAAGCTACAAAACTCCAAATGGAGTGATTCAAAAAAGTAAATGCAATTAGACAAAATAAGGAACAACTTTCATGTTAATCATTTTGCCAAATTCCCACTGCAAAAATGACCAATAGAATAGTAAACCCAAAGCATGAAAACTGAAAATTCTCTCCAATTAACATTATGCTTAGAAATGGTATTGGCAACCAATACCAATAAGTTTAAAATGCAAAATGTGGTATGTTGATGATATTTAAACCAATATATCTATTGTTAATGCAAAAGTCAACATTTTGATTGACCAATGAAATGAATAGTAACCATAAAATTTCAATTCCAAAGAATTACATAAATTAAAAGTGTTAAATGCCCTAGTAGGCTTAATGTGATTGGTTTGGATAGGTTGGCATGCCAATAGGGTTCTGTTAGCGGTACTGTATATGGCTTCATGCCATTCTGTGTTTCATGGCTTCCCATGCCATTCTGTGACATAATAGCATTTGGCTATATTATTTGAGTTGATATACTTGGGTTTTAACCCTGATAATTATTACAGCTTATTAGCTGTTCTGTTGCACACTGGGAGACACAATGTGACCGATGGTGTGATGGTCCGAGGTACTTAGCACCCAGTGTCAGTTTACCCGTTTATCTAGTCCAGTCGACTAGTATGGGTTACTCGGGCAATGTTAATAAATCTTACCAAATTTAAATCGAATATTACTACAAATAATATCAAAAATTAAGTCTACTAAAAAAATGTAAACATTCATTCTGCATACTTATTTTTATTATATTTTATTTTATTTTATATTGTCACCACTAAGCAGAATTGCTTAGCGCGTCGCTTTTGCCACGCGCAGGTACTGGAGACCTAGCTGGGGAGCCCAGCAGACATCAGACAGGGTGAGCCTTCAGAGCTGCATCCGGGGTCCAAAGTCACCTCACATCTGCACTGCATATGGTAGGACATTAGGATTTTAGGTAGCATTTTGTATTTTGCATTTTGTATTATGTATTAGTTTTGGGATTGTAACTATCAACTCTTGTAATTATGTAATAATGTAAATATATGAAATTTCATGTTATCGAAATTTTCTGTATAATGTATGTTGATAAATAAAATGTTGAGAAATAAATATGAATATGCTTCAAGTGATGAAGTGAACAGAAAAGTTTTGAAAATAGTATTGTGATTTGAGATTGAGATTTTGAGATTGACTTGAAATGTATATAATGGAGTTTGGATTTAGAAATTATATTGGAAGTGTTTTTAAACAGGTTCAAAAGAATTGTTCTTCTAATTTACAGCTGGCACTCTGCTGGATTTTCTATAAAATTTGCGGAAAAATTCAGATTTATCAAAATTGAAAATAAATGAATTAAAATGGATAAATTGTAATAGAAATATAAATTGGTGCTCCGGCACACTGAGTGGCATAACTTGCTTAGCTATACTGTAGACGGGTAAGGGGTGTCACATACACGACCCGTGTACTTTGTATCAGCAGCAATTCTGAGTCTTTTGATCCTTCCAAACTTCCCTTTTTACTCCTATGCTCTGTAACTTCACCAAAACACCTGAAAATGAACAGAAAATATGGAATTAAGATCTTGACAATAGAAATTATAAAAACTAATGAAATCAACTACTATGCATGAGATTACTTGCCTAAATGCCATGAGATAGCATACAAATGTGCTTAAAAACATCTGTACAATTCAAGTGTATCATGGACGCCCTACACCCTTGCATATTTTTTACTGCACTCGGGCTCTGATGTAGCGCATCATAAGTAAAGGATGCCCCAACGTTTATATCGTAAGAATCCATATCATGAGGTGTGACGAAATTTTTACGCTGGTTGTCACCAACCACAACCCTCCTCATTTATCCAGGCTTAGGATCGACTAAGCAAAAACTACTTAGGCGGAGTTCCTAAGAATATTATAAAAATAAATAAAATCTACTCAACTTAATTTGTATAGAAATTGAAAACAAATTGTACCAAAGTAGAGTCTCAATATTAAGATTTAAGGAAAATTATTATTTAGTCTTTTTATTTTAACGAGATTAGCTACTTGGTCTTTCTATTTGGAAAAACATATTAGTTAATTTTTGTATTATTGTATTATTTACTCTTTAATCCCTGTAATTTAAAAAACACAATCACATAATCCCTTTATTTTCTTAACCTTAAATTATTTAGTTCTCATAACAGTGGTTTCTCTTTTTGAATATATTAATTAATATAAAATTTCATTTAAACTGGATGAAAGAATTAAAGAGTAGATAAAACAGGAATTAATTAATATATTTTTTAAAATAAAATAATTAAATAATTAATTTTTAAAAAGAGAGAAAAAAAAAACCATGTTGGACATGAAAGAAAAAAAGCAACACGTTACACGTTCCTAACTTGTTTCTCTCAATTTTAATTCCCTTTTCTATTTCACAGATGACCCTTTAAAACTCCAGCGTATTTTCTCTTCAATTAAGCATAAGATTTTGCATATCTATATGTTAATAGTGGAGAAATACAACTTTCCCAACATAGGATAATCCAGATGATTTTATATTTTTAGACGACAATTCTAATCTTAATTTAACAACTTTTGGTCCTTATTTAATCATTTGAAAAAGGAAAAATTATTATTTAATCTTTACATTTTATTAAAATTAACTATTTGATCTCTATATTTTTAAAATTATTTTATTTAATCCTTGAATTTTGTTTCCGTTAAACTCTATATCCCTCTATCAAATTTTTTTTAATCAATAGATTTTAATACTAGTTAAATTACTATTTAATCTATTTATTTTAATGAAATTAATTAATTGACCATGTATTTTATAAAACTGCTATTCCTTGATTTTAGTGAACCTAATTAGTTGGTCCTTGTATTTTAAAAAAATAATCTTTGATAAAAATGAAAATTTTGCAAAATACTGACATTTTTTTAAAAATAGTTTAACTATTTTTATTTAATTTTTTGAGCATTAATTTTGTGTTTCTCTAATGAGAAACAATTTTCTTATATTATTGCTTTGATTATTTGAAGATATAAGGGAATTGAATAACCTTTTTGTGTCTATAGTTTGTATTATTTTTTATTAATAAATAGAAAATAGAGAGAATGATGTGGGTGAAAAGGGAAGAAACATTAGAGAAAGTAATAAGTGGGAGTAAGAGAGAAATAAAAGGAAGAGAGTCAAGGCAATTTGAGTATAAAAAAATTATGAGGAATTAAAGAGTTAACAGAATTAAATTATAAGAACTAATTATATTTTTTTAAATACATGAATTAAATAATTAATTTTACTAAAAGAAAGAAATTAAGTGCTAGTTTAACTGGCATTAAAATTCATTAACTAACGACAAAATTAATGAAATGACTAAATAATTTAATATATTATAAATTAATTAAATAATTAAATAATATTTTTTTAAAATATAAAATTTAATGATTAATTTTATTAAAATATAAAGATTAAATAATAATTTTTACTTCTAACAAATGGAGCTCAGTTGCAGCAATCAAACTCTATAATTCAAAACTAACCAACTTTGGCCAATGGAAGCTTGGATGATAGATTCGAGAAGATTGATGTACAGGAAGGTTACCACTTCCCACATTTTCGTTCAACAATTTGGTAGTCATAAATTTTTATTGTCGAAATTGATTCATTATAAATAAAAAAATAAAATAAATAAATAAATTTATTTATTAAATATATAAATTTTATATATATTTTTTTAAATTTATGATATATTAAATTTAAATAATTTTTTTAAATTTTAGAGTTTTTTTTTCATTAAATTTCTGTTAAAATTTGATTTCCAAATCTCTAATTATTAATTTCACGATCAAATTTTATGGTCATGATCAACATTTGTACCTATATAAGAACTTCAAAATTCATAATAAATTTAATTAATCCAATATATAACCAAACTTAATAGGAATATATATATATATATATATATATATATATATATATATATACTATTTTACTATTATGAATTTTTTTTTTTTACAACTCTTAATATATCATCAAATATTATACAATAATATGAATAGACTTTTATTAATAACAGTTAACGTATTTTGTAGAACTAATTTTGGATGGTTGATAATTTAATTTAAAATGAGATAATTAAATAAAGGAAAAAAATATAAAAATACACCATGTGATATCATACTTTGACGAATGAGGAACCGTTGTTTAATTTTTATCAATTGATACTTTATATTTTTCTATTTTAGCAAATGAAATTCAAACCATTAGTTATAATTAAATAACATTAATATAGTGACACATGATAGATATAGTGCTTATGTTGCACTCACATGACACTTATGTGGTGAAAATGTGGCATTGGCGTGTCATTCATGTGTCACCATGGTAGTGCCACATGTTCGCTACATGAACATTATTTAATATTAACTAATGGTTTGGACCATATTTGTTAATGAGGGATGCACAAAGTATTAAATTAATAAAAATTAAATCACGATCTCTTATGTATCAAAGCGTGAAACCACAATATATTTTTTTATATATTTTTCCTTAAATAAAATTGAAATTAAGATTTTAGGATTTATTATTATTATTATTGTTATTATTATTATTATATTTGCTAAAATGATGAATATTATTATTATTGATATTTTTTACAAGTTTATTAGAAAATAAAATATTAATTTTTGATCAAATTAGATCAAAATTAGTGAATTATCTATAAATGAAACAAACTTATATAATTGACTATAATTGATAAAAGTGGAAAAATTTTAGACTTTTTTTAATTATTAAAGTTATATCACGTCAGCAACAACATATAGAATAATAATATTTTTACCATGTTAGCCACTACGTCAGCAAAAATACAAAAGTTTCTACCACATAACCTATTAAGTCAGCAACAATATATTAAAAATAATATTTTTTTCTATATTGGTATCCCCAAATTCTCAATTTTGATCAAGCCATAATAAATACTAAATTTTCAAATTAGGTCAAAATTGATTAAAAAAAAAAAAGTTTTGGCTCTAATTATAAAAACGCGTAAAGTTTTAGATTTTTTTTTTTATAACATTTGCCCTTTTGTTAGTCAATAAATGTTAATGCTAGTCAAACTATCATTTAATTTATTTATTTTAGTGAAATTAATTAGTTGGCCATATATTTTATAAAACTAATATCCCTTGATTTTAGTGAAACTAATTACTAAGTTCCTATATTTTGAAAAATATAATCTTGCATGAAAATGGCAATTTTACAATTTGAATTTGCATTTTTTTAAAAATAGTTTAAGTATTTTGTCCAATTTTTTGAGCATTATTTTTGTGTTTTCTCTATTGAGAAATAATTTTTTTATATTATTACCTTGATTATTTGGAGATGTAAGAGAATTGATTAACCTTTTTGTGCATATAGTTTGTACATTTTCTATTAAAAAATGGAAAAGAGAGAGAATTAATGAAGGAGAGAATAGTGTGAGTGCAGAAGAAAAAAAACATAAGAGAAAGTAATAAGTGAGAGTAAGAGAGAAATAAAAGAAAGATAATTAGAGCAATTTGGATATAAAAAAAATCCAAAGGGATTAAAAGGTTAACAAACTAAATTATAGGAACTAATTAATATATTTTTCAAAATACGTAAATCAAATAATTAGTTTTATTAAAATAGAAATATTATATAGTAGTTTAACTAATATTAAAACTCATTTATTAACGACAAAATTAATGAAATGATTAAATAATTTAATATATTACAAATAGAATGACTAAATAATATATTTTTTAAAATATAAAATCTAAAAATGAGTTTTATTTAAATATGTTAAAATACAAAAATTAAATAATAATTTTAGCTTAGAACAAATGAAGCACAATTGCAATTGACCGAACTCCTTATTCAAAACTAACTTTGACCAAATTAATGGAAGGCTTGGTGATAGATTTGAGAGGATTATTGTGCACGTACTTATAAGATGATGTAGGAAGGTTACGACTTCCCACGTTTACGTTCAACAATTTGGTAGTCATAAATTTTTCTTATATAGAGTGATTTATTGTGGAGCCAAAAAATAAAGTGTATGATAAAATTTATTTATTAAATATATAAATTTTATATGTTTATGTCTTAAATTTTAATAGACTAAATTTAATTTTTTTTTCAGTAAATTTCTGTTAAGATTTGCTCTCGAAATCTCTAATTATTAATTTCACCATCAAATTTTATTGTCATGATCAACATTAAAATATGTACGAGTGTAAGAGCTTCAAAATTCATAATAAATCTAATTAAGCCAATATATAGCCAAACTTAATCGGAAAATCCAATATCAATAAATCAAACTCATGGAATCAGACTTATATTTTGAGCAACTTAATGAAGAATATAACTCATTGACCTGCAATGACAATATATATATATATATATATCTCAAAATGTGCATACATATAATTTTAGCATCGATTTTGTTTTTTTTTTCACTATTATGGATTTTTTTTACAACTCTTAATATATCATGAAATGTTATATATTAATTTTTATAAGATTAATGAATAGATTTTTACTAATGACAGTTAATCATATTTTGTTGAATTAATTTTGGAGGGTTGATAATCTAATTTAAAATGAGATAATTAAACAAAGGGAAAAATATAAAAGTATATCATATGGTATCGTAATTTGACGCATGAGAAATCATTATTTAATTTTTGTCAATGTGGTACTTTGTGTTTTTCTATTTTAGCAAATTTGATACAAACCATTAGTTATTGCTAATAACGTTTACATAGTGACACATAATAAACATAGTGTTTATGTGGCACCTACATAACACTTATGTGGCGAAGACGCAGTGCTAATGTGTTACTCATATATCGCTATGTTAGTGCTATATATTCGTTACATTAGTATTATTTAATGATAATTAATGGTTTGAATCATATTTGTTAACGAGAGAAACATAAAGTATCAAATTAATAAAAATTAAATCATGATCATTTATATGTTAAAGCGTGAAACCACAATGTAAATTTTTTTTACTTTTCCCTTAAATAAAATTGAAATTAAAATTTTAGGATTACTAATTATTATTATTATTATTATTATTATTATTATTATTATTATTATTATTATTATATGATTTGGATGTGATGAAAATATTTGATATATTTGATTAATGTTTATTTAATAAACTTTTATAAATTCCCTATTTAATGTTTCTTAAATTTTTATTATTTCGTATCATTATACAAATTTAAGAATCGAATATATTAAAATTAATAAAATAATTTAAAATTACATTATAAAAAATAAAATTTTAAATATATTGTACAGCAAATGAGCATTTAGCTAGTGTATGTATATAAAGTATGCGTTTAGATCACAATAAAGGGAGTTTTGTTCAATTTTAATATCCATAATCATCAAATAACATCATAAACAAGAGAGCCTAATTCAACTCTATAAAAATATATGACAATATAATCACCATATTTTGGTGAGTCTCACTCAATCCCCATACGCATACATAATCTCATACAATCATTCATAATCACAATATACAATACTCATATAATCTAGTGTCACTGCTAAGTTCTCAGAGCAATAACATTAATATTAATAAGTTATAACAAAAAATAACACAGCAAGCAGGGACAATTCTAAAGATTACACTTCTTGTCCGTTGAAAAAAAAAAAAAACAAAAATGAACAATCGACTGATAAAGTTTGATATTGAACAAGTAAATAGTCTTTATAACTAACCCAATATCTAACGTAGTCTTAATTATGGAGTGCACAATAAATCACTTCATAGCAATTTTAAATAATCTGCAAAAGGAAATTGTCTGGAACCCACGCACACACCCATAGTATAAAATGTATATAGGAGCTAATCTCTTACATCATCTACTGATCCATTGTATAATAAAAAATATTATATATATATATATATATATATATATATATATATATATATATAATTTTTATATTATTTATAAAATTATATTTTAATAAAAAGATACTTTAAATAATCCAGTTTTTCCATGCAAGTGTTGTGGAATGGAGTCTTTCGAATATTTTTTACCCTTCCCGAAGTATTAGACAAAGAGATCCTGTTTCTTCCTATTTGTTTATTTTGGTGATGGCAAGGTTTTCTCAAGGAATTATTGATGCGGTGGGTAGGGGGTTGTGGAAGCCTATTCGTTTAAGTTGTTCTGGGTCTCAATTATATCATTTGTTTTTTGCAGTTGACATAGTCCTTTTTGTAGAAGCATCCTCTGATCAAGTTGAAGTTATTAATAGAGTTCTTAATGAATTTTGTTCTTGTTCAAGTCAAAGATTAGTGAAGTTAAGACCAAAATATTATTCTTGAAAATTGTGAATTAGCAATTAAGAAGAACATTAAGTGAGCATATAGGTTTTAGGCAGTGTGAGGATTTGGGTAAGTATTTGGATGTTCCTCTTTTACACGCAAGCGTAAGGTGCATCACCTATGCTTATATATTTGAGAGGGCTTAAAAGAGATTAGCTGGTTGGTCGGCAAAGCATTTATTATTAGTTGGAAGGATTACTTTGGTTAAATCAGTTCTATTCTCTCTGCCTATGTATGCTATGTAGTCATCCTCTCTTTCGGTTTCTGCGTGTAAGGAGATTGAGAAGATGTGTAGAAGATTTATTTGGGGGGAATTCATAGGAAGGAAGGTTTCGTTGTTGCCATAGGCTTCTGTTCTGCAGTCTAAGGATCGAGGTGGGATGAGTATTCAAAAAATGAGGGATATGAATGATGCTTTTGAAATGAAATTATGTTAGGGGCTTGTGAACAATAAGGAAGCTCTTTGGGTTAAAGTTCTATAAAGCAAGTAAAAGATGGGTTTTGAGCCAGTGCCTATTGAATTGAGAAAAAGGAGGTGCTCTGCTTTCTAGGGGAGCCTGCGTAGCATTTGGGGAAAATTTCAAGAGGGTTGCTTTGGTCTGTTGGGAATGGTCTCACCATCGGTGGCTTCTTGGGCATGGCTTGTTGATGAATTATATGCAAATTCTTAAGAGTATAACTGTATGGATGATTGCATAGCGAGTTATGTTAATGCAGAAGGTGGTTGGAACATTGAAAAGTTGAGTTCTCTTTTGCCCCAGGATGTGATTAATGTTATTATGGAAAGATTGCGTATGCTAGTCTTCAAGCTGAGCATGGAGAAAAGGCAAAGAAGTTTTGGGGATTGATCTTGAAATGGCTAGGTATGCGAAGAATTAGATCCTTTTTGTGGATTGCTGCTAATGCGGGGCTTTTAATTAATGTGATGCGGGTTAGAAAGCATAAGAGCAATGATTATATCTGTCAGATTTGTGGGAAGGAGGATGAGTTTGTTGCATGTCCTTCGGGACTACATGCATGCTAGGTAAGTCTGGGGGAAATTCACCGTACGAGGGTAAGTTAGAAACAAAAATTATAAAAATTGGGTGTGGTATGAAAAATTTACGAGATCAAGGTAAGAAAAGTCAGGAGCCTAAAAACGCTAGTAACAGTAGCGCTTTAATGTCCAAAACACTATTAATAATAGCGTTCAAATAAAATGCTACTCTTAATAGCGTGCAGACGGAATTCAAATTAAAAAAAAAAAAGTTTGACGCTACTCCAGCTTTTGTTTTAATTTTTTTAATATTTTAAATAAAATATAAATATTATTTTAATAAATAATATTATAATAATTAATATTATATATTATAATATTTTTATTATAAAAAATTATTTTTTAATTTAAAATTAAATTAAATTTTAATTAAATAAAAAATTAAAAATATAAAATATTATTATAATAAAAATTTTAAAAAAATTAAATAAAAACCTGGACGCTACTCTAAGTAGCGTCCAACTTTTTATTTAATTTTTTAATTATTTTATTTTTATATTTTAAATAAAAATATAAATATTATTTTAATAAATAATAGTATAATAATTAAAATTATATATTATAATTTTTTATTATAAAAAATTATTTTTTAATTTAAAATTAAATTAAATTAAAAAAATATAAAAAAATTTGTAATGCAATTTAATTTTAATTTTTTAATTTAATTTAATTTTTATAATAAAAAAATTAAAAAATTAAATGAAAATCAGGACGTGCGTATAGTTTCTTATTTAATTTTTTAATTATTTTATTTTTATATTTTAAATAGAAATATAAATATTATTTTAATAAATAATAATATAATAATTAAAATTATATATTACAATTTTTTATTATAAAAAATTATTTTTTAATTTAAAATTAAATTAAATTAAAAAAATATAAAAAATATGTAATGTAATTTAATTTTAATTTTTAATTTAATTTAATTTTTAATTGAAAAGTAATTTTAATTTTTTATTTAATTAAAAATATTATTTTAATAAATAATATCATAATATTTAATATTATACATTATAATATTTTTATTATAAAATATTATTTTTTAATTTAAAATTAAATTAAAATTTAATAAAATAAAAAATTAAAATTAAAAAAAATAAATAATTAAAAAGTTTAAGAAAAATTGGACGCTACTATAATTCAATTTTTTTTAATTTTTAATTATTTTATTTTATATTTTAAATAAAATATAAATATTATTTTAATAAATAAAATTATAATATTTAATAATATATATTATATTATTTTTATTATAAATATTATTTTTAATTTAAAATTAAATTAAAATTTAATGAAATAAAAAATTAAAATTAAAAAAATAAATAATAAATAATAATTATTATTAATAATAAAATAATTAAAATTTTAAAAAAGCGTTAAACTTTTTTTAAATTTTTTAAATTATTTATTTTTTTAATTTTAATTTTTTATTTCATTAAATTTTATTTTAATTTTTATTTCATTAAATTTTAATTTAATTTTAAATTAAAAAATAATATTTATAATAAAAATTTAAAATATATAATATTAAATATTATAATTTTATTTATTAAAATAATATTTTTAATTTATTTAAAATATAAATAAAATAATTAAAAATTTAAAGAAAAAATAAGTAGCGTCCAATTTTTCTTAAATTTTTTAATTATTTGTTTTTTTATTTTATAAAATTTTAATTTAATTTTAAATTAAAAAATAATATTTATAATAAAAATTTTATAATATATATTATTAAATATTATAATTTTATTTATTAAAATAATATTTATATTTTATTTAAAATATAAAATAAAATAATTAAAAATTAAAAAAAAAGGTTGGACGCTACTATAAGTAGCGTCCAACCTTTAAATTTTTTTTTTAAATAATTTTTTATTATCTAAAAGAAAGCTGGACGCTATTTTGAATAGCGTTCAGTTTTTCTTTCAAACTTTTCATCCGGACGCTATTTATAATTGCGTTCGGATCTTAAAAACGCTATTAGAGTTAGCGTCTCATACTCAGTTCGTCACAATTCATCCCTTTTTGGTAATTAATTTCAAACTCACATGTTTTGGTAAATTTTCGTTTTTGGTTATCCCTTTTTGATAATTAACCCTAAGTCTGGCAAGGTTTGCTAAATGTTGTGGGGACAAAGCATTTTAGGCAAATGATGAGGTCAGTTAAAGATTGATTTAGCTATAATTTGTAGGAAGAAGGTAGTGATGAGGTATTGCCTTGGCATGTTATGTTTGGCACATCCGACTAGTTTCTTTGGTTGCAAAGAAATAATGTTATGTTTAATGACGGGATTTTTTTGGTGCCTGAAACATTGGAAGAGGTTTGCAGAAGAGCTATAGAAGGATGGGCGGTTACTTTCGAAAATCTTCACTTCCTGGGAATGAAATCATGCCTTGTGTGGTGAAAGTTAATTGGAAAAAGCCTCCTATGTTTAGGTCAAATTAAATGTGGATGGTGGTGTGAAAGAAGGGAAAAGGGTGGGTCGTTGGTGGTGGTTTGATTAAAGAGTGGGATAGCAATTGGCGAGGGGGGTTTGTGCTAAGGCAAGGTTGCTGCTTTATTTTGAAAGTTGAAGCTTTGGCTTTGTTGGAGAGTCTCATTCTTTTGTGACACAGGATTTCGTAAAGTTCAGGTTAATTGTGATAGTATGGAGTTGGTTACAATAGCGAATGAGTATTTGCTAATCCCTTCAAATTTGTTTAGTGAGCTGCAAAGCATTCGGGAGGCTGTAGGACGTAGTTGAGAGATGGAAGTTTATTATGTTTTTAAAGAAGAGAATATAAGTGCCGATTGGCTCTCTCATTTTTCAAAGAACTTCTCTGCGAAAAAGTTTGTGCTGATTAGTCCTCCCGTGAGGCTTTTGCATTGGTTGGATCATGATGCTAGGAGGCTGTCTTTTGAGTCGTTGGCCTTAGGCTGCGGTTGTAGCCTTTCCCCAATTAAAAAAAAAAAAAAAAAAAAAAAAAAAAAAAAAAACTCATCTTATATGTGCCGATATATGGGAATAGCCCTGTGACAATGGCGTCTTTGTAACAACCTATAGGTCTAAATTGAATTTTATATATATATATATATGTCTTCGCACATTTGAAAAAACTACCTTTATATATTAGATTCTATTTCTTTTTTTATTAACTTCTTTGAAATTAGGTTATTGACATTTTCTTTTTTTACATTTTATTAATTTCTTTGGAATACGTTACTTATTTCTTTTTTTTTTATATGATTGAAAAACTGCCTTTATACTTATCTTTATGTAATTTATATTAACTGAAATTAATATTTTTAAAATTAAAATTTTCAAAATTAAAATTTTCAAAATTTTTTTTTCATTTATAAAAATAATTCCCTTGATATCCTCAGTGCTCACTAAATTATTATTAAATCATAATTTGTTAAAAAATATGTTTATATTGTAGTGTTTTTTTTACGTATTTATGTATTATTTTTAATATATTAATTTTTATTTTAATGTGCGTTGCACGTTGATTTACTCATTATATAAACTAAGGATTTAATATTTTTATCATTTTATTTTAATTTTTGTATATAATATAATATTATCATAATACATTATTTTAATAGCCAATTAAATTTACTTATTCATTAATATGATTGAATTTTATTTTTAATTAAAGTTAGTTAAAAAAATTATAAGAAAATAAAATTAATAAGTTATATTATTTTAATCAATTAAAATATTATAAATAAAACACATGAAATAAAATTTTTAATATACATTACTTTAGTGATTAAAATATTATAAATAAAATATCATAAATATGGTATGGTAATATGAATATTTTGATCTTATAAATTAAAATTTATTACTTACTAAAAATTATTTTCAAAATAGTTTTAAATTTTTTTAAATTTTTCAATAAAGTTATTATGATCCATTTAAAACAGAGATTGTAAGGCAAAAAATGTATTTTATAGCTTGACTTTA
The DNA here is from genome assembly GCF_030052815.1 of Hevea brasiliensis. Lineage (NCBI taxonomy): Eukaryota > Viridiplantae > Streptophyta > Magnoliopsida > Malpighiales > Euphorbiaceae > Hevea > Hevea brasiliensis. The sequence goes on along the minus strand of NC_079502.1, from coordinate 79,612,667 downwards.
TCTTAATGCAATAAGAATTTTAGAATTAATATTTTTTTATAAATATATTTTAATTTGATATTTTTATAAATAATAAAAATAATAAAGGGTGTTTTTGGAAATCTAAATGTTTGCCTTCCTACTTTTTAATTTATTTTTTCAACTTTTTGCTATTTATAGCAAATTCTTTATAATTTTAGATTGATTTTAAATATTTATTATATTTAGTGAGCAGTTAAAATTATGATATATTAATCGATTGGAATAAAAACTAACAACTAAAATTACATTACATTAGTTGATTTAAATCAATTTTGACTGCAGATTAAAAAAAAAATACTTTTAAAACCATGCCAAAATTGTCTAAAAAAATAATAAACTATAATTATAAAATTTTTTTAAAGAAATATTTTTTAATATTAAGCCGTTAAATTATATATTATTATTTACTATTAATAAAATTATTTATGATTTATGATTTTTACCTATATAAGTATTTTTTGAAATAAGATTTATAATAAGACTAAAATTTTAATGTGTTAATTATTATTTATTGTAAATTAAAAAAATATAAAAATAATTTGACCAATTCAAAATTCTTTCATTCATATTTTTATATTTATTAATTAATTATTAAAAAAGAATACAAGACTATAAGTAAAAAGTTAGATTAATGATTATATATACATATATATATATATATATATATATATATATATATATATATATATATATATATATATATATATAATGCAAATTAAAAAAATTAAAACAAAAGGTATATATGGTATATATATTAATGAAAACTTAAATTATATAATTTAAAAATATATTTTTATAATTACATATTATATCTTAATTTTATGCTTTAATATAATTTTACATACTCATATATTTACATAATAAAATAAGGCTAAATGATAAAAAAAAAATCAAAACATTTATGTTAATTATCAATTTTAGTCAGAACTTTTAATTTTATCAATTTGGTCATAAACCTTTTTAATTGACAAAAATAATTTAAACTTTTTATTTATCATCAATTTTGGCCACATTTTTTAAATTTTATTAATATATTCAATAATTTTATTTTTTTTTATTAATTTTAACAAATTTTATATTAACAAAAAAATAATAAATGAATAATATATCTAATATTATTATCTTAATTTTTATTTTTTTTCTCTCTCAACTTGTGTTTTTAATTCACATATTTCTTAATATTTTATTTCAAATTTTAAGAAAAAAAAAAGAAAAATCAAAGATTTAAACATCAATGTGAACAAATAACATAACCAAAATAAATATAATTATATTTTTAAAATGATAAAAAAATTAATTAAATTATTATTTTTATCAATTTGATAATGATCGCTAAAATTGAAAAATGTATATAAATATTTAATTATTTTTATCAATTAAGTAATCCAATTAGACTAATTATTAAAATCAAAACAAATGTGAAAATTTGAAAATAAATTGATAAAATAAAAAAATTTGCTTAACATTAAAAAAAAATCCATAAAGGTTCTGATTTTTTTTTGTCATTTAGCCATTGAATAACAATAATATAAAATTTATTTAATTAGATAAAAATTTGAAATGAATGAGTATTTAAATTTGATATTATGAATTTGTAAACGTTTAAAATAATTAGAAAATAAATTAATAAGAGTAATATTAATGTTTTCTTTATTAATTTAATTAATATAAATTAAATATATATAATTTAAATATTTTCTATTCAAAATTAAAATAAAATTTAATATTATAAGTTTGTAAATATTTAAAATAATTAGAAATAAATTAACCAGAGTAATGTAAGTATTTAATGTTTTTTTATTAATTTCATTAAAATAAATTAATTATTTTTTAATAAATTAGTAATACTTATAGGATTAAAATCATAGAATTACTATATTAAGAATTATAATATGTTTTTCTAATATAAATAGAATTATTATTAAACTAATATTAAAATTTTAGTTTATATTAATTATTGTAATTTTAGAAATGAAAATTACTAAGTATTTAGTGACAAATATTCTGTTGCTAAAATTATTAAGTATTTAGCGACAGGTATTTCGTTGTAAGTTATCGGATAAGGAAATTGACATAAGAAGGGATTTAGCAAAAAACGTTGAATCGCTAAAAAGTTTTAGCAACGACAATGAATAGAAAGCTTTTACTAAAATTATTAGTGATGTATCTTTTTGTAATTAAATGGTATTGTAACACCCCTATTTGCATAACTTGGTATATTTTACTATTTTAGTGACCGGTATCGATCCGGATAATTAAGAGAATTAGAACTATATCTAAGACACCTAGATAAGCCCTGAATACAAATAATTAGTAATTGCCAAATCGTTAAGTATAAATTAGAAAAACAGAACACAAGAAGTTAAATGAGTCAGGATTCACAGCGATGGGTGACCTTCTCGAAAATGACTGCGAGGTCAGTTTAAACTCAAATTTCGAACCGTAAAATGTGACACTGCGGTCCTTAGGACTATTGCGAACACAGTGAAAAAGAGAAAATCATAGAAAAGAATTGTTAAGCAGGTCAAATAATTAGGTCAGGGATCCGAAAGAAATATCGAATAACTTGCAAACCAGATTGAACCAGCGATGGGCAATTTGGTCAATTTACCCCTAGAGCTGACTCCTGACCTAATTGTCCAATAAAATTGGAGAAAAGAAAATTTTAAGATCGAGAATTAAATTAAAGAACTATTGAAAAATTTATGAAAATGAAAAAAGAAAAGAAAAAAATTTTATTGCATCACCTTGATGACATCACATATGATGTCAAAATCAATTTTTATTTACCCACTTTATTTGACAAAGTCAAAGGCACTAAATAAGACATAAAAATAAAAGAAAAGAAAAAAAAAATGGTTATCTTTATTTTCTCCCAAGTTAGCCGTCCCTCATCCCTCTCTCATCTCTCTCACATATTTCCTCAATTGAAGCTAAAATTTAAAGCTTCACAAACTCTAGAAATCCCCCAAAAATTTCACTAAATTATGATTAAACCTTGTTTGGGCAACTAGAAGAGGAGATTGAAGAAGCAAGAAAAAAAAAGGAAGAAAATTAGTGATTGGAAAATCAAACAAAGGTTAGTATGTAAATTTGAATTCTTTTGTTAAATTTATATGTTCTTAGTTAAGTTAACTTAGATTTTAACTTAAATCCAAATAAAAACAATTGTTGAGGGACCAAACATGAAATTCATCCAGCTAGGGTTAGGGTTTGATATAAATGAGTTTGATGGTTTTGAATGGCTGTTTGAGGTGAATTAGGTGTGTAGAACATGAATACACACTTTAAATTGTATTAGATTGAGCTTTGTGTGTAGCTAGAGTTTTGAGCATATGAAAAATTGAAAAAAAATTTGAAAATTGGCCAAATGATGTTAATGACCTTATTTGAGTTGAGAAATGGTCAATTGTGACCATTTGTGGTGTGTATGAATTGTTGGAAATAAGTTTAAATTCAGATTGGAGAGGGTCAATCTATAGGAAGCATGACCTAGGTCCTTTTCAGGGACCAAAACTGAAAATTTACCAATCCAATTGATGTGACGCCAATTGGGAATGAAACTAGACACAAAATGGCACATTTTTTATTTAGGAATCATGCCCAGAAAGTGACCATAACTTAGTGACCAATTAGGTTAAATCCGGATTGGGCACACTGACTTGTACAAAAATGATCAAATGAACAGTAGTTACGTAAATGACCATAACTTAGTCTAGAAAGGTCCAAATGACCTAAATTTTTACCAGTAGAAAGCTGAGACATAGCCCTACAACTTTCATGAAGAAAACAAACCCAAATTTTGACCATAATCTGTTTGAAAATCCACCTGCAATCAACCACAAAAGTTGCCAAAATCCAGAATTTGCCCAGAATTCTGAGTAACCCCAAATCCGGCCAGCCATGTTCAAATGGCTATAACTTAGGCTAAAAAACTCCAAATGGAGTGATTCAAAAAGGAAAATAAATTTAAGACAATAAGGAACAACTTCTATGAAGAAAACTTAGCCAAATTATCACAGCAACATGACCAATGGAACAGTGCAAAACTGAACACCAAAATTGAAAATTTAAAATTTGTGCCTAAGGGACTTGAAGTTTGAGAAAACAACCAAAACCAACAAATTAGGTAACCAAAATGTGGTATGTTGGTGAAATTAGAATTCCCATACCTATTAAGCATTAGAAAGTCAATAAATTGACTTGAATAGTATCATGAATAGTAACCCCGAAATACAAATTTCAAAGAACATCAAATTAAGCATATTAAAGTTAGATTTGAAATTATTTTTGGACTTATGATAATTTATGATACTGAAACACTGTGAAATTGTGTGTTTCAGTGGAAAAGAATATCGGGAAAGAACTCGAAACATTGAGTCAAGGCTAAGAGGCGACTCGTATAAGGTTTATGCACAACATAAACATTCTTAAAAATTTCTTTGTAAAGTGCATGAAATGATTTGTGATTTATTTATATTGCAAAATAATGATTGAAATGTACACTATACTTTTGATCTAAATTATTGAAAATTTGATGATATGTGATTTAATTGTCAATAAATGTTTGGCAAATTGATAAGAAAGTTTTGAAACCACAGTATCATGACCATATATTTGAATGTCTCACTAGCATGACTAGTAGGAGAAATTAGTTTTGAATTTTGATTCATTCTCTGGCTGAAGTGTTGAGGTGTGTGCCAGTAGAAGAATAATTGAATGGGTACCCATATATTTGAGCTATCTAGCCTTGTGATTTCTCATAAGCCTCCGGCTATTGAGATGAATATGTTTCGAATGGCATGATATAACTGTGTGTTTTTATGAAATTGATTTGAGAATTCCTAAATGAAATTATTGGACTAAAAGTTTATAAATCATGTTTTGCATATGTCTTCCATTTTCAGTAATGTGTTTGAATAAGTATGATTTAAATTATGCATAGATATTATTTTAGTATGTTGTGCACCACTGAGTCATAGTACTCAGCGATGGCTGTTATTGCTGTCACAGATATAGAGACTAAAGGAGTAGCAGAGTGAGCTGCTGAGGATATTGAAGCTACACTCCTGAAGTTCTGTCGGGTATATTTTATACCCTGATTGTAATATTTATTTTGATGTATGTAAATGTATGTACATGTATAAACTGGTATGAGCAGTTGTATAAAGTTTGTAATAATATTATTTTGGATTTGCTAATGTAAAGTGGTTGATAAATGTAATTTTTTTTTTTACTTTAATGAAAAATGAATGGAAATATTGAGTACTATTTTGATGACAATTGAGTTGTGAATTATTGATTTGAATTTTGGAGTTTGAGAAATGATGTTGAGTTGTGTTGAAGTAATAGTGAGTTTGATGAAAAAGAATTATTGGAAGTGTTTTTTACAGGTTTGTGAAGAACTGTTTTCTTAAATTACAAACAGCACTCTGTCGAAATTTTTCCAAAATTTGTGTAAAAATAAAAATGGACAAAAATTTTAGCTAGCTTTTAAACTTATATTAAATGTAAGAAAATGCTCACCACTTCCAAAAAATAAGAAAAAGCTTTTTAAAATCCCTTGTAGGGTACTTAATGAGTTATCGGTAGGTGAAGTTCGGTAGTTCATTAGGTATTCTACGGGATCATGTTATGCCTTACAGAGGAGTAAGGTGTGACATGTTTTAGTGGTATCAGAGCGAATTTTTAAAGTATGTTTTAACTTATGAATTTGTGTCTTTTCTTTGATAAGTGCAACTGCTCAATGTCCTTATTTGTTACATACAATGCATTCCATTATAAATATGAACTAACAGAGGGAATCTCTTTGTGTTATTTGTTCAGGAGATATCTCAACTCCAATTTGAAATGAAAGAAGGGGATCGCTCTGTTGAGCAGCTTGTAGAGGCTGAGGCTAAAGGGGAAGCGCCAGCTCTCCAAAATATCAGTGGGTCAGTGGCACCAGCCCAATAAATGCTGCAGTTTCCTGCACAATTTGCATTGTAGATGGCGGCAATGTTTCAACAAATGGCTGAAAGCATGCCTACTCAAGCTCCACTTCAGACACCTGTGGTACAACCACAGCCTCCAGTCAGACAGTATGACAAGCTATTGAAGTATGGGGCGACAGAATTTAAGGGTACAGTAGACCCTTTAGAGGCAGAGCAGTGGTTGGAGAGGATGAATCGAGTGTTCAATAAGCTGCACTGCCCAGATGAACTAAAATTTGAATACTCAGTGTCCTTGTTGCAAGGGGATGCGTATAACTGGTGGAAGACCATCCCCCATAGCTTGGCTGAACTGCCAGTATTGACCTGGGACGACTTCATCAGAGAGTTCAGACAGAAATATGTCCCAGGTGCATATGTGGATCAGAAACTGCAAGAATTTCTGAGCTTGAAACAAGGCAACAGTTCAGTGGCAGAGTATGAGAGGGAGTTCTCTCACTTAAGCCACTATGCTGGGAGTCTCCTGTCTACCAGCAAAGAAAGGTGCAAGAGATTTGAGACCAGTTTTAAGCCCAGTTTGAGGATGCAAGTAGTGGGATTCAGACAGAGTAACTTCTCAGAGCTCATCTCTCAGACACTTGAGTTAGAAAGAATTGAATCAGAAACAACACCAGTGAAAGAGAAAGCTTAGAAGACTGAAAAATCTGAGAAAGAAAAAGGTGAAAAATCAGTTGAACAAAGTCCCAGTGGTACATCTGGAAAAAAGAAGAAATTTAAGGGAGCTAGCAGAGATAGAGGTGGAAGGTTTGGAAGGGGCAGATTCTTTGGACAGAGATCCCCTAGATCTGGTCAGCAGTCGACCAAGGGTTCATATCCTCCCTGCCCCTGTGAGACATGTGGCAAGATTCATGGGGGAGAATGCTATTGGGAAACAGAAGCTTACTCTAACTGTGGAGGCAAGGGCCATCTCGCTAAGGACTACACTAGTGCCCCTAGATTTGGTCTAGCTCCTACTACTGTAGAAGGATCCATTCAGAGTCCTGCTATCAGATGTTCACAACCGGTTAGCAGAGGAAGAGGCAGAGGTAGAGGCAATGCTTCTGATAGTCAGGGTACTGTTAACCAGTCAGCACAAGGGAGTGCTCCGGCTAGAGTCTGCACTATGAGACAGCGGGAAGAGGCTAAGACTTCCGATGTTATAGTTGGTACATTCTCTATCTCTGATCAAGATGTATTTGTACTATTTAATCCGGGTTCAACCCACTCATATGTTAGTGCTAGCATAGTCAGTTCACTTGCGGTTCTGTTTACCAAAATAGATTTTAAAGTGCTAGTAACTAGTCTGTTAGGACAAGAAGTCCAGGTTAATATAATCTATAGAGATTGTCCTTTGGTGATCCAAGGACACACTTTTCTATCAAATTTGATTGAAATGCCCTTCAGAGATTATGATATCATCTTGGGCATTGATTGGTTAGCTAGGCATCACGCCATGATTGACTATAGACTGAAGACAGTCACTTTTGGTCTCCCTCTGTACGGTGATGTGGTAATACATGGGGAGAGGCAGTTACTACCATCAAACATCATTTCGGTTGCACTAGCCAGAAGGATGATAAAAAAGGGGTGTGAAGCATACTTGGCACATGTGATAGACACCCAAGTGGGGAGTTCAGCATTGAGGGACATCCCTACTGTATGTGACTTTCCAGATGTGTTTCCTGATGAATTGCTAGGATTACCTCCAGAAAGAGAAGTGCAGTTTGAAATTGATGTTATGCCTGGTGTGGACCCAATCTCAATAACACCATATCGAATGGCACCAGCAGAATTGAAAGAGTTGAAAGTGCAGTTGCAAGAGCTACTTGACAAGGGCTTTATCCGCCCTAGTGTGTAACACCCCTATGTTCGGTAGTGCGTTTTACTGTTCCGGTGACCAGTGTTGTCCGGACGGCTAGGATGCCTAGAACAACACTTCGATATGAGTGAGAAGACATAAAATAATGAAATACAAGAAAAGAAAATACAAGAAAAATAAAGGAAAAATAATAGCAAAGAAATGTAACCAAGTTAAGCGAGTCGAGAACCCTAGCGATGGGTGACTGCACCGGGAAGTCATGGCGTGGACCGTTGACTAGCCCTGGACTGCGGGGAATCCTGGAAAATATTTTTAAGACTTAAAGAGACATCAATTGAAGTATAAATATCATTAGAAATATCAAAGAAAAATTAATTAATTAGTACAAAGAAAAGTGAGAAATCGAAAAACGGACAAAACCCAGTGTTACCGAAAAATCGGGAATGCAACCCGAACAGGGGCATTGTGGTCATTTGACACCCCGAGTTGCCTTTTGACCTAAATGTCCATTAAAAATAAATAATATTACATTTGAAAAATATAATAAAAAATTAAATTAGGGGTACCTAATGTAAATAACAAAAATGGGATTCAAATTGGGTAATTAACACATTTAAACATATAATATAATTGATTTTTGGTGAGGGAAGCACTATGGGGTTAAAATATTCACTAAGTGGGCAGATGTATACCCATTAAACTTCATCTTTAACCTTTTAAAACCTCCATGCCGAAATGAAACTCATTAAAAACCTCCATAGCCAAAACTTGAGAGAGCTCCTAATCTCCATCATTCTCACCTCCAACCACCAAAGCTTCTTCACTAATCTTGATCCCCACCTCACAAGGAAGAAGTAGATACTAAATTTAAGGGAGTTTGGTGAAGATTTGACAAGCCTCATCAATAGGTAAGTTGGTGTTTTTTATTATTGTTTAATTAAAGTTTGTAAGGATGTTATGGGTGTTTGATTTATGGAGAGATTTTTGAGGTTTGATGTTGAATGGGGATGTGTACTTTTGGCAGCCATAGAAACTCTTTGAAGACAGTTATTTTTGCTTGTAAATGGTGAATTAAAGGATTGATTAAATGTATATGGTGTAGGAAATTATTTGGGTGACGTATACTTAGTATATGTGAATGTGTATTGAAATTTGAATGCTTGGAAATTATGGGAATGTAATGCATGAAATGGCAGCCTGGTTTGGTGAACCATAAGGATGTTATTTCATGTTTGGATTATGGAATATTAATGTTGAATTGTGTTGGTTGTTATGGCAGTTTGGGTATGTGTGTGATGGTGTGAAGTTGGACATGTAAAAGTGTTATGGTTAGGTGATTGAATTGTTGTAAATTTGGTTTGAAAAATTCTATACTAAATGGTGCACATTGAATGTAATTGTAAGCTGCCAAAATGACCTATAATATGTTGTGAATTATGTTTAGGTTATGGTACAACTAGAATTGGCTTGAATGTTGAGTTTGGTAAGGGTTAAAAGTGATCCTTGATGTGTATGAAAGAAATGCAATAAGATAGTTTGTGTTTGATGTGTATTAAAGAAATGCAATAAGACAGTTTGTGTTTTGGGCCTAGAACTTTAAGTGTGTGGCTCCAATTGGTATGAGACCAATTGGAGGTGAAACTAGACACAAAATCTGCCAACTTTCATGAAGGAAGCTTGCCAAAATTCTGCTTGCAAGGTAGCTTGAAAAATGACCAAATCCGGATTAAGTGCAAATAAGGCCTGAAAATTTACCATTTGGGTAGCAGTTAGTGTTTAGGCCATAACTCACTCAAAACAGGTCCAATTGACCTGAAATTTTGACCATGAATAGTTAAGACCCATATCTACAAGTCTCATGAAGATACCAAAGCCCAAAAATGACCATAAGCAAGTCAAATAGCTTGCACAATTTCGGGTCCAAAAACTATCTGAACCAAAATTGACCTAAAATGACCTAAAGTGACCAATTTTGATGCAATTTGACCAGCAATAGTAAAATGATCATAACTTGGTCTACATAACTCAGAATGACATGAAATTGCGTGCAATAAGACATAGATCTACAAGTTTATAGTTTTGACCAAAACCCGAAAACCGAGGGAACTAGGTCGTCCGGCTAGGTCAAACCAGTATCCCGGAATCCAGCAAATTGCAAGAAAACGCAATATACATGGAAATGAGTTTGGTAACATGTACCAACCCTAAAAGACTATCGAATGTAACATATTAGTAACATTGAAACCTAATTTACCTAAAACGCATCGAGGGTCGATATATTAGGTTGATTAAGCAAATAATAGAATTCAGTGAATTAATTATCAAGCATATTCATTAGAGACAGTTTAAATGAGTACTGAAACACTTCAAATTGTGTTTCTCAGTTAGCAAAGACTTAGGAAAAGGGAAGGAAACACTGAGTCAAGACCAGGAGACAGTTATCAGAGGTTTGTGCACAACAGCTATTTCTTTTGAATTTTTTTCAATTGAAATGAATTATGACTATTTGTATATTATTGTTTTCAATTATGAAAATGTGTTTGAATGGATACTTATTGCTTGAAAGGCATTATAAATGGTTTGAAACTGTGAAAAATTGTTTGAATGATATTGATGGATACTTATTGATTGAAAAGCATTGGAAATGGTTTGAAACCACAACTATCATGTATATTGATTGTATTCCTCGCTAGCTTGTCTGGTGGAACGAATTGAATTCCCTCTCTGGCTGAAGTGTTGAGGTGTGTGCCTGTTGAGGACGAATAGAATGAGTACTCATATTTTTGCTATCTAGCTATGTTATTCCTCATTAGCCATCGGCTTTTGGGATGAATTGAATATCTCATTAGCCATCGGCTTTTGGGACGAATTGAACTTTGGAACATGATTAAGCTGTGTGTGGTTTATTGATATGTATTGTGAGATTGTGTAATGGAATTTAAATTCTTATTGACATTCATTGTCTTTTGAATTTAACTATGTTTTGATTATTGAGATTTATTATGATATTGTGAAATAGAGTTTAAATTCCTTATGACATTTATTGTCTTGAATTTAACTATGGTTTTAAGTATCCACTATTTATTTAACTTATGATTTGTGATTTAAAGTTGTATTTGGTTAATGTTGTGCAACACTGAGACATTGTCTCAGCGATAGCTTTTTATTGCTGTCGCAGGTAGATAGACGGATAGGGCAGCAGACTAGGCTGCTAGTACATCCAGCGAGAGATTATCGGGTATAATGAGTATACCACATTTTGCATTTTATACTGTAATATATGTTCACTGTATGTATATATTGTTTTTGGTTTTGAGCAGTTGTAAATTAAATTTGTACATTGAAGTTGTAAAGTAAATTATGAGTTATTTTGAATTGTAAAATTTGTATTATATTTCTTGTATCTCAGTCATTGAAAAATTATTATGGATTTGAGTTGAAAAATATATTGTGTTGTTTAACTGTTGGAGTTGAGATTGAGAAAAATATTGAAGTGCTTTTTACAGGTTTTTGAAGAACTGTTTTATCCAAAATACAGATGGCACTCTGCCAAAATTTTTACAGAAATTACTAATAGTTCAAATGTATTAGCTGTTTTACTTCAGTTAAGAAAAAATTTTAACACCTGTAAATAGTGCTCACCACTGTAAAAAGAAGTAAGAAAAGTTTTAAAATCCCTGGTAGTGTATTTAATGGGTTATCAGGAGACGAAGTGGGTAATTCATTAGGTATACTACGGGATCATGTTATGCCTTACAGAGGGGTAGGGTGTGACATAGTGTGTCACCTTGGGGAGCGCCAGTGTTATTTGTTAAGAAGAAGGATGGCACTCTCTGCTTATGTATCGACTATCGGCAGTTGAATAAGGTGACAATAGAACAGATACCCATTGCCCTGCATTAATGACTTGTTTGATCAATTGAGGGGTGCAACTGTATTCTCCAAAATTGACCTGAGATCAGGTTATTATCAGCTGAAAATACAAAGTAGAGTATTCCTAAAACTGCCTTTAGAACCCGCTATGGCCATTATGAGTTCTTGGTTATGCCATTCGGGTTAACTAATGCTCTGGTTGCTTTTATGGATCTGATGAACACTATCTTCAGACCATACCTTGACCATTTTGTAGTGGTGTTCATAGATGATATATTGGTTTATTCGAGGAGTGCAAAGAAGCATGATAGACACCTGCGCATTGTACTGCAGACTTTGAGAGAGAAACAGCTATATGCAAAACTATCAAAATGTGAATTTTGGCTGAAGAAGATATCCTTTTTGGGGCATATAGTATCAGCAGAAGGTATTAAGGTAGATCCCAGCAAGATAGAAGCTGTCCTTAATTGGAAGCCACCCAGAAATATCACAGAGATTTGCAGTTTCCTGGGGTTAGCTTGATACTACCGCCGTTTTGTGAAAGGGTTCTCCATGTTGGCATCTCCACTGACTAAGCTGCTTAGGAAAGATATGAAATTTCAATGGACGGATAAATGCCAGCAGAGTTTTGATGAATTGAAGAGGTGTTTGACTAAGGCTCCAGTCCTGACTTTACCTACCCCGGGTAAAAAATACACAGTATATAGTGATGCTTCTCATAATGGGTTAGGTTCTGTACTGATGCAAGATCAGAATGTCATTGCATATGCATCATGCCAGCTGAAACCTCATGAGAAAAATTATCTGACACATGACTTGGAGCTAGCAGCTATTGTGTTCGCTCTTAAGATCTGGAGACACTATTTGTATGGGGAGAAGTGCTAAATCTACACAGATCATAAGAGTTTGAAGTATCTAGGCACTCAGAAGGAGTTGAATTTGAGACAGAGGAGATGGTTAGAGTTAATAAAAGACTATGATTGTCTGATAGACTATCAGCCAGGGAAAGCTAATGTGGTGGCTGATGCCTTAAGTAGCAAGACTATGGCAAGTCTATGAGTTTCTCCTTTGTCTATGGTACATGAGTTAAGATCATTGCATGCCAGCTTAGAGATTAATGATGAGGCGCAGACAGCAGTTACATGGCATGTACAGCCAGTGTTGATTGACCAGATCAGAATAGCGGCTCAGAACGATGAAAGATATCAGAAGTTATTAGAAGAAGTTAGACAGGGCAAGAAACCTGAGTTCTCAATTAGAGATGATGGTCTACTACTACACCAGGGCAGAATGTGTGTTTCTAATGATGTTGATTTGAGGCAGATCATTTTGAAGGAAGCACATGAGTCTCTTTTTGCTATGCACTCTGGTGGTACAAAAATGTACAAAGGACTAAAAGAACATTACTGGTGGATGGGTATGAAGAGAAATGTAGCAGAATTTGTTTTTAAATGCCTAACTTGTCAGCAAGTAAAGGCAGAGCATCAAGTACCAGCTAGTTTGTTACATCCACTACTAGTACCGGAATGGAAATGGAAGAGAATAACTATGGATTTTGTGATGGGACTTCCGAGGACACAGAAGAGCCATGATGCAGTATGGGTCATAGTTGACAGACTGACCAAGTCTGCTTATTTTTTGCCTGTCCGGATGGACTACAGTTTAGAAAGATTGGCCAAGTTATACACAGATGAGATAGTAAGACTGCATAGAGTGCCATTATCCATCGTGTCACACCTTACCCCCCTGTAAGGCATAACATGATCCTGTAGAATACCTAATGAACTACCGAACTTCACCTACCGATAACTCGTAAAGTACCCTACAAGGGATTTTCTTACTTTTATAAGTGGTGAGCATTTTCTAATAGGTATTAAAACATTTAATTAAAATTGAAAACTAGTTAAATATTTTTTGCCTATTTTATTTTTCCGTAAATTTTATAAAAATTTCGGCAGAGTGCCTTCTGTATTTTGAGAAAACAGTTCTTCAAATTCCTGTAAAAAACACTTCCAATAATTTGTCTCAACAACTTCTTCAAATTTACAATCAATTTCAACATCATTATCAATCTCCAAAAATTCAAATCCATAATTTCCAATATTCAACAATCATCAAAATACCATTAATGAATATCATTCAATTTAAAACAAAATACTTCCATTCATATTTCATTAAAAATAAAACAATTTATATACATCATTACAAAAATTTACATTAGGAAAAATCCAACTAAAATTTATTACAAACTTTATACAAACTGCTCAAGACCAGTTTTACATGTCCATACCTTTACATACATTACATACATCAAGATAAATTTTTACAGTCAGGGCATAAAATATACCTGATAACTTCAAAGCAGGTAGCTCCTCTGTCCTCAGCAGCTCAATCTGCTGCTCCTCTAGTCTCTATATCTGCGACAGCAATAACAGCTATCGCTGAGTACTAGGACTCAATGGTGCACAACATACTAAAATAATCTTTATGCAGAATTTAAATCACATTTATTCAAAAATTGGACTGAACATGAGAATTAAATACAAAACATGAATTATGAGATTTTAATCCAAACAAGTTCATTTTGAAGTGTCAAAACCAATTTCATAAAACCCACAGTTATATCATGCCATTCGAAACAAATATAATCTCAATAGCCAAAGGCTAAGGAGAAGTCACACCACAAGGCTAGCTAGCTCAAATATATGGATATCCATTCAATTTCTTCTTCTACTGGCACACACCTCAACACTTCAGCCAGAGAAGGAATCAAAATTCAAAACTGATTACCCCCACTAGTCATGCTAGTGAGGTGTTCAAATATATGGTCATGACACTGTGGTTTCAAAACTTATCTTAACAATTTACTAAACATTTATGCCATCTCAAATATACACAAATAACTTTCAAAAATTTAGATCAAAAGCATAATAAATATTTCATCATAATAGTGTCACAATTCAATATTTTAAATTATTCAAAACAATATGCAGAAGATAATTTACATAAATTATACATTGTGCACAAACCTTAAGCGAGTCGCCTCTTGGCCTTGACTCGATTCCTCGGGTTTTTTCTCAGTGTTCTTTTCAACTGAAACACATAGTTTCACAGTGTTTCAGTATCATAACTTAGCATAAATCCAAAAATAAATTTAATTTCACTTTTACCTAGCTCTAATGTGCTAAGCTTGACGTTCTTTAAAATTTGTGTTTCGGGATTACTATTTACTATACTATTCAAGTCAATTTGTTGACTTTCTAAGGCTTAATAGGTATGGAAATTCCAACTTCACCCACATACCACATTTTGGTAACTAAATTTGTTGGTTTTAGTTGTTTACTCAAATTCTAAGTCTTTTAGGCAAATTTGCAATTTTTCAGTTTTGGTGTCTTAAGTTGCACTATTCCATTGGTCATTTTTCTGTTAGAATTTGATAAACCTTTCTTCATAGAAAATGTTCCCTATTGTCTTAAGTTTATTCTCCTTTTTTAATCACTCCATTTGGAGTTTTGTAGCTCAAGTTATAGCCATTTGAATCATAGCTGCCGGATTGGACTTAACCCAGATTTCTGGGCACCAAACTGGTTCTGGCAGTTTTAGGTCACCAACTTTGGGTGACTAAATGACTTGGTTAAGGGCATAATTTGAGTTTGTGTTCTTCATGAAAGTTTTAGGTCTATATCTCAGATTTCCACTGGTAAAATTTCATGTCATTTAGACCTGTCTAGCCCAAGTTATGGCCAAATGAACAAATACTGTTCATTTGGTCATTTTTGTACAGGTCAGATTGCCTAATCCGGATTTGGTCAATTTGTTTACTAGGTTTTAGTCACTTTTTGGGCATGATTCCTAAATGAAAAATGTATCATTTTGTATCTAGTTTCATTCCCAATTGGCCTCACACCAATTGGTCTTGTAAATTTTCAGTTTTGGTCCCTAAAAGGGACCTAGGTCAAGTTGCTTGCATACAGCCCCCATTCAATCCGAATCTACACTCACTTCCAACACTTCCAACATACACCAATTGGTCACAAATGACCATTTCTCACCTCAAACCAAGTCCAACACACCATTTAACACATTCTCACATTTTTGTCTTCCAAACCCTAGGTGCCAAATCCTAATTCCCAATTTGTTACATTCAACTACTACAATGCATACCAACATCTTTACACACTCAATTGAGTTCACATACTCAATGAATTCCAAAAATTTTTTTTCATCAAATCCAATCTTTCCCTAGGCTAGCCAAATTCTCTATGGTCCATTTGCTCATCATTTAGTTTCAATTATCAACAATTTTTAACTTAGTCAAATTATCTAATCATAAATATAAGGAAAGAAATGAAAGAATCACTAACCTTATATGAAGTTTCCCAAAGCTTTAATTCTCTTCAATTTCCTTCTATTTCTTACTCCCAATCTTATTTTCAAGACTCAAAATCAAGATTTAACATGAGGAACTAGGAAATTTATGGTGTAATTTATGGTTTTAAAAGCTTAAATATAAGCTTTAATGGTGGAAAAATAAAAAGAGAGGGAGAGGATGGCCACGGCAAGGAAGAAGAAAGAAGGGAAATTCTATTTTTCTTTTCATTTTTTTAACTCCTTTATGCCATAATTATCCCATAAATTAAATTATTTAATATTAGACATTATTGCATCAAGCTTATCAACTTTGATGATGTCAAAAATTCTAATTTTCTCTATTTTTCTTTTTCTTTTATTTTTCCTTGTTTCTTTAATTTAATTCTCTATTTCAAAATTTTCATTAATCAAATTTTATTGGACAGTTAGGCCATGAATCACCTCTAGGGGTGAATTGACCAAATTGCCCCTCGCCGGTTCTATCCGATTTGCAAATAATTCAATATTTCTTCCGGATCCCTGACCTAATTATTTAACTGACATAACAATTCTTTTTCGTGATTTTCTCTTTTCCACTGTGTTCGCAATAGTCCTAAGGACCGCAGCGTCACATTTTACGGTTTGAAATTTGAGTTTAAATCGACTTCGCAGTCCTTCCCGAGAAGGTCACCCATCGCTGTGACTCTCGGCTCATTTAACTTCTTGTGTTCTGTTTTTCTTATTTATACTTAACTAATTAACAATTACTAATTATTTGTGTTTAGAGCTTATCTAGTTATCTTAGATATGGTTCTAATCCCCTTAATTTTCCGGACCGACACCGGTCACCGGAATAGTAAAATATACCAAGCTATGCAAATAGGGGTGTTACACATCGTATCAGACAGAGATCCTAGGTTCACTTCTAGATTCTGGGGTAGTCTTCAGAGAGCCCTAGGAACTAGATTGAACTTCAAGATCTTGCATTCTACCCACGCATGCATGGCGATGCGAGAGAGTAATTCAGATCTTGGAGGACATGCTACGGGCTTGTGTGATTGAGTTTGAGGGTAGTTGGGACTAGGGGTGGCCACGGTTCAGTTTCGAACCAGAATCGAACCGGAACCGATTCGATCAAAATCGGACCGAAACCGATTAAAACCAAAACTGGTTTTGAACCGGACCGAAATCGTCCTTCTATAGTTTGGTTCAGGTTCATATTTTTTAGAAACCGTGAACCGGCGATTCCGAACCGGATTGAACCGACGGTTCTAAACCGGACCAAACTAGCAATTTAAATACAAAAAAATTCAATAAATACCTCACTCCACTCCTAATTCATTTATATATATATATATATATATATATATATATATATATATATATATATATATATATATATATCATTAATTCTCTATACAATTATTCTCTACACTCTCTTTAATTTTCAATACTCTTTCAATTTCTCTCAAATTTTCTAAATAATTATTTTCTACACTCCTTTTAATTCTCAGTACTTTCATAATTCTCTTACTTTATTATTTTATATGCTCACTAAAATTTTTAATGCTATATCAATTACTCTGTTATTATTTTATATATTCAATAAAATTTTCAATACCCTCTATTTTGATTTTTTTTTTCTTTTATATTTTTTTAATTATCAATTATCATATAATTTTTTAAAAAAGGGCAAGTAATACTCAACTTAACTCAATTCAACTAAGCTTTTATCCAAAAAATTTATTGGGGTCGGCTATATAGATTCTCTTTCTCCACTCTAGACGATTTTGGTTTAAATCATCGGAAATGTGTAATACTTTTAGGTCATGTTGTACTATTCTCCTTCAAGTCAGTTTAGGTCTATCTATTCTTTTCTTTCTATTCTCTGACCCAATGTGCTCTACTTGTCTAACTGGAGCTTTCATACGTCTACACTTCACTTGACCAAACCACCTCAATCTCCCTTCTCTCAACTTATAACTGAAAATTTTGATTTCTCTAAATCCTAAAGGGATACATAGGCAAAATTAAGTTCATGCACCTTTTTTTAAACTTTTTTTAAATTAATTTTATCTATAGTTTTTAATAAGTTCAAGTCTTTGCTTATTAAATTTTTCTTAAAAATAAGTTAATTTTATTCTTTTTATTCTTATTTTATTTTGATTAAAAGATTTCTAAGAAAAATTAAAATATTTTTTACAAATATAACTTAAATTATAAATCAATAAAATTTTCCTCTAATTTTTTCCTTTAAGTCGTTCTTAAACCGCTTTCAAACCGTCCTTCAAACCGTCTTGAACTGTCATTTTTTGAACCGTCTTTTAAACCGGGGCTCGAACCGGAACCGGTGGTTCAGGAACCGTCTTCCAAACCGTCCCATGACGGTTTGGTTCAGGTTCATTATTTTATTAAACCTGAACTGGCGGTTCCTGAACCGTGGCCACCCCTAGTTGGGACACACACTTGCCTTTGATTGAGTTTACTTACAACAACAGCTACCAATCAAGCATTGGAATGCCTCCATATGAAGCTTTATATGGCAGCACATGTAAAACCCCGTTGTGCTAGGATGAGGTAAGCGAAAGAAAATTGATTGGGCCCGAAATTATTCAGCAAACTGAAGAGAAAATCAGATTGGTTAGAAATCGACTTAAAGCTGCATCAGACTGTCAGAAGTCCTATATTGATATGAAGAGAAAGGATATTGAATATGTAATAGGTGAGAAAGTATTCCTCAGGGTTTCCCCTTGGAAGAGAATTATGAGATTCGGCAGGAAGGGGAAACTGAGTCCTCGTTTCATTAGGCCATATGAGGTTCTGGAGAGAGGCTACTTGGGAACGAGAGGAGGACATGAGAAAACAGCACCCACAGTTGTTCAAAGACTGATTACTAGGTAAAAATTTCGAGACGAAATTTATTTTAAGGGGGGGAGAATTGTAACACCCCTATTTGCATAGCCTGGTATATTTTACTGTTCTGGCGAGGGGCAATTTGGTCAATTCACCCCTAGAGCTGACTCCTGACCTAACTGTCCAATAAAATTGGAAAAAAAAAATTTTTGGGATCGAGAATTAAATTAAAGAACTATTGAAAATTTTATGAAAATGAAAAAAGAAAAGAAAAAAGTTTTATTGCATCACCTTGATGACATCACATATGATGTCAAAATCAATTTTTATTTACCCACTTTATTTGACCAAGTCAAAGGCACTAAATAAGACATAAAAATAAAAGAAAAGAAAAAAAAATGATTATCTTCATTTTCTCCCAAGTTAGCCGTCCCTCATCTCTCTCACATATTTCCTCAATTGAAGCTAAAATTTAAAGCTTCACAAACCCTAGAAATCCCCTAAAAATTTTACTAAATTATGACTAAACCTTATTTGGGCAACTAGAAGAAGATATTGAAGAAGCAAGAAAAAAAAAAGAAGAAAATTAGTGATTGGAAAATCAAACAAAGGTTAGTATGTAAATTTGAATTCTTTTGTTAAATTTCTATGTTCTTAGTTAAGCTAACTTAGATTTTAACTTAAATACAAACAAAAACAATTATTGAGGGACCAAACATGAAATTGATCCAGCTAGGGTTAGGGTTTGATATGAATGAGTTTGATGGTTTTGAATGGCTATTTGAGGTGAATTAGGTGTGTAGAACATGAATACACACTTTAAATTGCATTAGATTGAGCTTTGTGTGTAGCTAGGGTTTTGAGCATGTGAAAAATTGAAGAAAAGTTTGAGAATTGGCCAAATGATGTTATTGACCTTATTTGAGTTGAGAAATGGTCAATTGTGACCATTTGTGGTGTGTATGAATTGTTAGAAACAAGTTTAAATTCAGATTGGAGAGGGTCAATCTGCAGACAGCATGACCTAGGTTCCTTTCAGGGAGCAAAACTGAAAATTTACCAACCCAATTGGTGTGAGACTAATTGAGAATGAAACTAGACACAAAATGACACATTTTTCATTTAGGAATTATGCCCAGAAAGTGACCATAACTTAGTGAACAATTAGGTTAAATCCGGATTGGGCACACTGACCTGTACAAAAATGACCAAATGAATAGTAGTTACGTAAATGACCATAACTTGGCCTAGGAAGGTCCAAATGACCCAAATTTTTACCAGTAGAAAGCTGAGATATAGCCCTACAACTTTCATGAAGAAAACAAACCCAAATTTTGACCATAACCTATTTGAAAATCCACCTACAATCAACTGCAAAAGTTGCCAAAATCCAGAATTTGCCCAGAATTCTGGGTAACCCCAAATTCGGTCAGCCATGTTCAAATGGCTATAACTTAAGCTAAAAAACTCCAAATGGAGTGATTCAAAAAGGGAAATAAATTTAAGACAATAAGAAACAACTTCTATGAAGAAAACTTAGCCAAATTATCACAGCAATATGACTAATGGAACAGTGCAAAACTGAATACCAAAACTGAAAATTTAAAATTTGTGCCTAAAGGACTTGAAGTTTGAGAAAACAACCAAAACCAAAAAATCAGGTAACTAAAATGTGGTATGTGGGTGAAATTAGAATTCTCATACCTATTAAGCATTAGAAAGTCAACAAATTGACTTGAATAGTATCATGAATGGTAACCTCGAAATACAAATTTCAAAGAACGTCAAATTAAGCATATTTAAGTTAGACTTGAAATTATTTTTGGACTTATGATAATTTATGATACTGAAACACTGTAAAATTGTGTGTTTCAGTGGAAAAGAATACCGGGAAAGAACCCGAAACATCTAGTCAAGGCTAAGAGGCGACTCGTATAAGGTTTGTGCACAACATAAACATTCTTAAAAATTTCTTTGTATAGTGCATGAAATGATTTGTGATTTATTTATATTGCAAAATAATGATTGAAATGCACATTATACTTTTGATCTAAATTGTTGAAAATTTGATGATATGTGATTTAATTATAAATAAATGTTTGGCAAATTGATAAGATAGTTTTGAAACCACAGTGTCATGACCATATATTTGAATGTCTCACTAGCATGACTAGTGGGAGAAATTAGTTTCGAATTTTGATTCGTTCTCTGGCTGAAGTATTGAGGTGTGTGCCAGTAGAAGAAGAAATTGAATGGGTACCCATATATTTGAGCTAGCTAGCCTTGTGATTTCTCATAAGCCTCCGGCTATTGAGATGAATATGTTTCGAATGGCATGATATAACTGTGTGTTTTTATGAAATTGATTTGAGAATTCCTAAATGAAATTGTTGGACTAAAAGTTTATAAATCATGTTTTGCATATGTCTTCCATTTTCAGCAATGCGTTTGAATAAGTATGTCACACCTTACCCCTCTGTAAGGCATAACATGATCCCATAGAATACCTAATGAACTACCGAACTTCACCTACCGATAACTCATTAAGTACCCTGCAAGGGATTTTAAACAATTTTCTTACTTTTGACAAGTGGTGAGCATTTTCTAATAGGTATTTAAAACATTTAGTTAAAATTAAAACTAGTTAATATTTTTGGCCCATTTTATTTTTACGCAAATTTTATAAAAATTTTGACAGAGTTCCCTCTGTATTTTGAGAAACCAGTTCTTCAAATACCTGTAAAAAGCACTTCTAAAAATTTTTCTTAACAACTACTTCAATTTCATACTCAATCTCAATCAATTTCTCAACATATTTATCAACTTTCAAATTTCAAATCCACTATCCAATGATCATCAAAATACTAGCAATCCATTTCATTCAAATTAAATAAAATAGTTCCATTCATATTTCATTAGAAACAAAACAATTTAGATACATCATTACAAAATTTTCATTAAGAGAATTTCAAACTACAATATATATTACAACTTTATACAAATTTTATACAAACTGCTCAAGACCCATTTTTATATGTCCATACATTTATGTGCAATATATACATCAAAAGAAATATTTACAGTTAGGGTATAAATTATACCCGAAGACTTTAAGCTGATAGCTCCTCACACCTCAACAGCTCAGTCTGCTGCTCCTCTAGTCTCTGTATCTACGACAGTAATAGAAGCTATCGCTGAGTACTAGGACTCAGTGGTGCACAACGTACTAAAATAATCTTTATGCAGAATATAATCACATTTATTCAAAAATTTGACTAAACATGAGCATTAAACACAAAACATGAATTATGAAATTTTAATGCAAATCAAGTTCATTTCGAAGTATCAAAACACATTTCATAAAACCCACAGTTAGATCATGCCATTCGAAACAAATAGAATCTCAATAGCCAGAGGCTAAAGAGAAATCACATCACAAGGCTAGCTAGCTCAAATATATGGATATCCATTCACATCCTCTTCTACTGGCACACCTCAACACTTCTCCAGAGAAGGAATCAAAATTCGAAACTAATTACCCCCACTAGTCGTGCTAGTGAGGTGTTCAAATATATGGTCATGACACTGTGGTTTCAAAACTTATCTTAACAATTTGCTAAACATTGTCATTTCAAATATACACAACTAACTTTCCACAACTTAAGTCAAAACATCATAAATAATGTCACAAATAAATTTTCAACAATTCAAAGCAAATGTAAAATACATATTTCATTCACTTTATCAATGAACTTTAAAGCATGGTGATGTTGTGCACAAATCTCAAGCGAGTCGCTTGTTGGCCTTGACTCGACTCCTCGGGTTCTATCCCGGTATTCTTTTCCACTGAAACACACAATTTCACAGTGTTTCAGTACCATAACTTAGCATAAATCCAATAATAAATTTAACTTCAGTTTTACCTAGCTCTAACGTGCTAAATTCGACGTTCTTAAAATTTTGTGTTTCGAGTTACTATTCACTGCACTATTCAAGTCAAATTATTGACTTTCTAAGGCTTAATAGGTAATGGAACTCCAACTTCACCCACATACCACATTTTGGTCACTAAACTTGTTGGTTTTGGTCATTTTCTCAAAGCTTAGGTCTTTTAGGCAAAATTGCCAATTTTCGGTTTTGGAGTCCTAAGTTGCACTGTTTCATTGGTCCTTTTACTGTTGGAATTTGGCAAACCTTCCTTCATAGAAAATGTTCCTTATTGTCTTAAGTGTATTCTCATTTTTGAATCACCCCAATTGGAGTTTTGTAGCTCAAGTTATAGCCAAAATATAATTACTGTTCACGTTACAATTTTGGTTCTGGCAGATTTTTGATCCAACTTCGTTCAGTAATTTGATCAAGTTAAGTCCATAATTTGGTCTAATTTCCTTCATAAGAAATGTTCTACTATGTCTTAAGTTTCCATCGGTTCAAGAATCGCCTAAATCAGAGTTTTCTAGAGAGAGTTATAGCCATTAGAACTTTACTGTTAAAATGGAAATCTGCAGTTTTGCAGGTTCAGTAACTCAACTTTGCTCAATAATTTGATTAGGTTAATGGGATAATTTGGGTTGGTGTTCTTCATGAAAGTTTTAGATCTATATCTTATCTAATTACTGGTAAAATTTTAGGTCAATTTGACCTGACTAGCTCGAGTTATGACCAAATGAACAAATACTGTTCATTTGGTCAGTTTGTGCAGAGGCAGCCTGCGATTTTCTGACTTCGGCCACTTTGTTCACTAGGTTTTAGTCACTTTTTGGGCAGGCTTCCTAAATGAAAATTGTGTCATTTAGTGCCTATTTTCATCCCCAATTGGTCCCATATCCATTGGACTTGTAAAATTTCATTTTTGGTCCCTCAAAGGAAATTTTGGTCATGTTGCCAACACATGACCTTATCCAATCCGAATTGGCTTTTAATTCCAACACTTCTAACACACCTCATTTGGTCACAAATGACCATTTTTCACTTCACATTAGGTCAAAGACACCATTTACAAATTTCTCCAAATTTTTGCCTCAAAACCCTAGGTCCAAAACCCTAACTCACAATTTTTGTTACATTTTATTAATTCAACACATATAAACTTACTTACTCAACTCATTCAAGCTCATGTTTACTTTTAATTCAATCAAACACATGCAATTCTCACCCCTACATAGGCTGGATGAATTTCCCATATGGTCCCTCAACAATAATTCTCTTTTCATTTTAAATTAAAATTCTAAGCTAAAGTAACTCAAATCATACAAATTTAAACATTAAATTTAAATCTAATGCTTACCTCAACTTGGAGTTTCCTCTTCCTCAATTCCTTCCTTTTCCTCTTTTATTTCCTTGCTCAAACTTCTTTTCAAGTTGCCTAGACAAGCTTTAATCAACAAAATTAGGGAATTTATGGGAGATTTTTAGGGTTTATGGAGCTTGAAATCAAGCTTCAATGGTGGATTTTGAGAGAGAGGTGAGAAGTGACGGGAATGGAAGAAACCATTTTTTTTTTGTTCTTTTCTTTTTGTTATTTTATGTCTTAGGAAGACCATAATTCTAATTAAATAAATTTTTAATTAAAATACTTATGGCATCATGCATGTGTCACCACATGATGTCATTACCTTTTTAACTTTTTCATTTTTTTTTCTTTTTATTTTTCTATTAATTCTTTAATTTAATTCTCGATCCCGAAGTTTTCTTTTCTCTGATTTTATTTGACAGTTAGGTCAGGAGTCAGCTCTCGGGGTCAATTGACCAAATTGCCCCTCGCCGGTTCATCCCGGTTTGCAATTAATTCCATATTTCTTCCGGTTCCCTGACCTAATTATTTGACTGGCTTAACAGTTCTTTTTCATGATTTTCTCTTTTCCACTGTGTTCATAAGGGTCCTAAGGACCGCAGCGTCACATTTTACGGTTCGAAATTTGAGTTTAAAATGACTTCGCAGTCGTTCCCGAGAAGGTCACCCATCGCTGTGACTCTCGGCTCGTTTAACTTCTTATGTTCTGTTTTTCTTATTTATACTCAACTAATTGAACATTACTAATTATTAGTGTTTATGGTTTATCTAGTTGTCTTAAGTGTGGTTCTAATCCCCTTAATTGTCCGGACCGACACCGGTCACCTGAACAGTGAAATCTACCAAGCTATGCAAACGGGGGTGTTACAATTCTCCCCCCCCTTAAAATAAATTTCGTCTCGAAATTTTACCTGGTATCAATCTTTGAACAGCTGTGGGTGCTATTTCCTCATGTCCTCCTCTCTTTCCCAAGTAGCCTCCTGGCCTGAATGATGGTTCTACAGTACTTTTACCAATGGTATCTGCTTGTTCCGTAGCTACTTCACCTCATAAGCCAGAATCTCAATGGGTTCTTCTTCATATGTGAGGTCTGGATTCACTTCAATTTCCTCTACTGGTTGTACATGAGATGGGTCTGCTCGATACCTCCTCAACATAGACACATGGAAGACATTATGTATCTTCTCCAACTCTGGAGGTAGTGCCAAACGATATGCCAAAGGACCCACTCTTTCCAGAACCTCATATGGCCCAATGAAACGAGGACTCAATTTCCCCTTTCTGCCAAATCTCATAATTCTCTTCCAAGGAGAAACTTTGAGGAAAACTTTCTCACCCACTGCATACTCAATATCTCTTCTCTTCAAATCAATGTAGGACTTCTGACGGTCTGATGCAGTCTTAAGTCGATCTCGGATCACCCTAATTTTCTCCTCAGTCTGCTGAACAATTTCGGGTCCAATCATCTTTCTTTCACCCACGTCATCCCAACACAATGGGGTTCTACATTTTTTACCATACAAAGCTTCATATGGAGGCATTCCAATGCTTGATTGGTAGCTGTTGTTGTAAGCAAACTCAATCAAAGGCAAGTGTGTATCCCAACTGCCCTCAAATTCAATCACACAAGCCCGTAGCATGTCCTCCAAGATCTGAATTACCCTCTCAGACTGGCCATCTGTCTGTGGGTGGAATGCAGTACTGAAGTTCAATCTAGTTCCTAGGGCTCTCTGAAGACTACCCCAGAATCTATAAGTGAACCTAGGATCTCTGTCTAATATGATGGATACTAGCACTCCATGCAGTCTCACAACCTCATCAATGTACAACTTGGCTAATCTTTCTAAACTGTAGTCCATCGATCGGCGTAAAATGAGCGATTTAGTCGATCACAACAATGACCCAAACTGCATCATGACTCTTCTGTGTCCTCGGAAGTCCCATCATAAAATCCATCGTTATTCTCTCACATTTCCATTCTGGTACTGGTAGTGGATGTAACAACCCGACGGGTACTTGATGTTCTGCCTTAACTTGCTGACAAGTTAGGCATTTAGAAATAAACTCTGCCACATCTCTTTTCATACCCATCCACCAGTAATGCTCCTTTAGCCCCATATACATTTTTGTGCCACCAGGGTTCATGGCAAAAGGAGACTCATGTGCTTCCTTCAAAATGATCTGCCTCAAATTAACATCATTAGGAACACACATTCTGCCCTGGTATAGAAATAGACCATCATCTCTGATTGAGAATTCTGGTTTCTTGCCCTGTCGGACTTCTTCCATCAGCTTCTGATACTTCTGATCATTCTGAGTAGCCATTCTATTCTTATCAATCAACACTGGCTGTACATGCCACGCAACTGCTGTCTGCCCATCATCATTAATCTATAAGCTGGCATGCAATGATCTCAACTCGTGTACCAAAGACAAAGGAGTAACTCATAGACTTGCCATAGTCTTGCGACTTAAGGCATCAGCCACAACATTAGCTTTCCCTGGCTGATAGTCTATCAGACAATCATAGTCTTTTATTAACTCTAACCATCTCCTCTGTCTCAAATTCAGCTCTTTCTGGGTGCCCAAATACTTCAAACTCTTATGATCTGTGTAGATGTAACATTTTTCCCCATATAAATAGTGTCTCCAGATCTTAAGAGCAAACACAATAGCTGCAAGCTCCAAATCATGTGTCGGATAATTCCTCTCATGCGATTTTAGCTGATGTGATGCATAGGCAATGACATTTTGATCTTGCATCAATACACAGCCTAACCCATTGTGAGAAGCATCACTATAAACTGTATATTCTTTACCCGGAGTAGGTAAAGTCAGGACTGGAGCTTCAGTCAAACATCTCTTTAATTCATCAAAACTCTGTTGGCATTTATCCATCCACTGAAATTTTACATCTTTTCGGAGTAGCTTAGTGAATGGAGATGCCAACATGGAAAAACCCTTTACAAATCTACGGTAGTATCCAGCTAAACCCAGAAAACTGCAAATCTCTGTGACATTTCTGGGTGGCCTCCAATTAAGGATAGCTTCAATCTTACTTGGATCTACCTTGATGCCCTCTTCTGATACTACATGCCCCAAAAAAGATATTTCCTTCAGCTAAAATTCACACTTCGACAATTTGGCATATAGTTGTTTCTCCCTCAAAGTCTGCAGTACAATCCGCAGATGTCTATCATGCTCTTCTGCATTCCTCGAATAGACCAATATATCATCTATGAATACCACAACAAACTGGTCGAGGTATGGTCTGAAAATAGTGTTCATCAGATCCATAAAAGCAGCCGGAGCATTAGTTAACCCGAATGGCATAACCAAAAACTCATAATGGCCATAGTGGGTTCTGAAGGCAGTTTTAGGAATACTCTGCTTTTGTACTTTCAACTGATAATAACCTGATCTCAGATCAATTTTGGAGAACACAGCTGCACCCCTTAACTGATCAAATAAGTCATCAATGCGGGGTAATGGATATCTATTCTTTATAGTCACCTTATTCAATTGTCGATAATCAATACACAAGCGGAGAGTGCCATCCTTCTTCTTTACAAACAATACTGGTGCTCCCCAAGGTGACACACTAGGGCGGATAAAGCCCTTGTCAAGCAGTTCTTGCAACTGCACTTTCAACACTTTCAATTCTGCAGGTGCCATTCTATATGGCGTTATGGAGATTGGGTCCACACCAGGCATAACATTAATCTCAAACTGCACCTCTCTTTCTGGAGGTAATCCTGGCAATTCATCAGGAAACACATTCGGAAAGTCACATACAGTAGGTATGTCCCTTAGTGCTGGACTCCCCACTTGGGTGTCTATCACATGTGCCAAGTATGCTTCACACCCCTTTTTAATCATCCTTCTAGCTAATGCAGCCGAAATAATGTTTGATGGCAGTAAATGCCTCTCCCCATGTATTACCACATCACCGAACAAAGGGAGACCAAAAGTGATCTTGATCTCTGATCAATCATGGCGTGATGCCTGGCTAACCAATCCATGCCCAAGATGATATCATACTCTCTGAAGGGCATTTCAATCAAGTCTGACAGGAAAACATGTCCTTGGATCACCAAAGGACATTCTCTATAGATTCTGTTGACCCGGACCTCTTGTCCTAACGGACTAGTTACTAGCACTTCAAAACCCATTTGCACACATGGAACAGCAAGTGAACTGACTATGCTAGCACTAACATATGAATGGGTTGAACCCGGATCAAACAACACAAATACTTCTTGATCAGAGATAGAGAATGTACCAGCTACCACATCGGAAGTCTCAGCCTCTTCTCGCTGTCTCATTGTGTAGACTCTGGCTGACGCACTTCCTTGTGCAGACTGACCAACTATGCCCTGACTGCCTGAAGCAGTGCCTCTACCTCTGCCTCTTCCTCTGCCAACTGACTGTGAACCTCTAGGAGCAGGACTCTAAATAGATCCCTCGGCAGTAGTAGGAGCTGGACCATATCTCGAAGACGGAGCACTAGTGCAGTCTCTTGCTAAATGACCCTTGCCTCCACGATTCGCGAGCTCCGGTGGCCCAATAGCATTCCCCATGAATCTTGCCACAAGTCTCACAGGCGACGAGAATGTGAACCCACCTTTCGGCGACGGACCTAGGGGGTCTCTGTCCAGAAAATCTGCCCCTACCAAATCTTCCACCTCGACCCTTGCTGGGTCCACTAAATTTCTTTTTCTTTCCAGAGGTAGCACTAGAACTCTGTTCAACTGATTTTTCCCCCTTGTCTTTTTCTGATTTCTCAGCTTTTTCTGATTTTTCTTTCACTGGGATTGCTTCTGATTCTATTCTTTCCAACTCAAGTGCTTGAGACATGAGCTCTGAGAAATTGCTATGTCGAAATCCCACAACTTGCATCCTTATGCTAGGCTTTAAACTCGTCTCAAATCTCTTGCACCTTGCCTTGCTGGTAGTAAGGAGACTCCCCGCATAGTGACTTAGGCGGGAGAACTCCCTCTCATACTCTGCCACTGATCGGTTCCCTTGTTTCAAACTAAAAAATTCTTGCAGTTTCTGATCAACATATGCATCTGGGATGTATTTCTGTCTGAATTCTCTGATGAAGTCATCCCAGGTCAAGATCGTGGTTCACCAAGGCGTGGGGATGGTCTTCCACCAATCATACGCATCCCCTTGCAGTAGCGACACAGAATATTCAAACTTCAGCTCATCTGGGCAGTGCAGTTTCTTAAACACTCTGTCCATTCTTTCAAGCCATTGCTCTGCCTCTAAAGGGTCCACTGTACCCTTAAATTCTGCAGCCCCATACTTTAGTAATTTATCATACTGTCTGGCTGGAGGCAGTGGTTGTGCCACAGGTGGTTGGGGTGGAGCTTGAGCAGGCATACCCCCAGCCATTTGTTGAAACATCGCAGCCATCTGCTGTGCGAACTGTGCAGGGAACTGCGGCATTTGTGGGGCTGGTGCTGCTGACCCACTAACATTCGGTAAAGCTGGGGCTTCCCCTTGTGCCTCAGCTTCAACAGACTGCTCAACTGAGCGATCCCCTTCTTCCCTTTCAAACTGAAGTTAGGGTATCTCCTGAACAAGTAACACAAGGAGATTTCCCTCCGTTAGTTCATATTCATGATGTAATGCACTGTATGTAACAATTATGGACATTGAGCAGTTGTACTTAACAAAGAAATACACAAATTCACAATTTAAAACATACTTCAAAATTTTGCTCTGATACCACTAAAACATGTCACACCTTACCCCTCTGTAAGGCATAACATGATTCCGTAGAATATCTAATGAACTACCAAACTTCACCTACCGATAACTCATTAAGTACCCTACAAGGGATTTTAAACAATTTTCTTACTTTTGACAAGTGGTGAGCATTTTCTAATAGGTATTTAAAACATTTAGTTAAAATTAAAACTAGTTAATATTTTTGGCCCATTTTATTTTTACGCAAATTTTATAAAAATTTTGACAGAGTTCCCTCTGTATTTTGAGAAACCAGTTCTTCAAATACCTGTAAAAAGCACTTCTAAAAATTTTTCTCAACAACTACTTCAATTTCATACTCAATCTCAATCAATTTCTCAACATATTTATCAACTTTCAAATTTCAAATCCACTATCCAATGATCATCAAAATACTAGCAATCCATTTCATTCAAATTAAATAAAATAGTTCCATTCATATTTCATTAGAAACAAAACAATTTAGATACATCATTACAAAATTTTCATTAAGAGAATTTCAAACTACAATATATATTACAACTTTATACAAATTTTATACAAACTGCTCAAGACCCATTTTTACATGTCCATACATTTATGTGTAATATATACATCGAAAGAAATATTTAAAGTTAGGGTATAAATTATACCCGAAGACTTTAAGATGATAGCTCCTCACACCTCAGCAGCTCAGTCTGCTGCTCCTCTAGTCTCTGTATCTGCGACAACAATAGAAGCTATCGCTGAGTACTAGGACTCAGTGGTGCACAACATACTAAAATAATCTTTATGCAGAATATAATCACATTTATTCAAAAATTTGACTAAACATGAGCATTAAACACAAAACATGAATTATGAAATTTTAATGCAAATCAAGTTCATTTCGAAGTATCAAAACACATTTCATAAAACCCACAGTTAGATCATGCCATTCGAAACAAATAGAATCTCAATAGCCAGAGGCTAAAGAGAAATCACATCACAAGGATAGCTAGCTCAAATATATGGATATCCATTCACATCCTCTTCTACTGGCACACCTCAACACTTCTCCAGAGAAGGAATCAAAATTCGAAACTAATTACCCCCACTAGTCGTGCTAGTGAGGTGTTCAAATATATGGTCATGACACTGTGGTTTCAAAACTTATCTTAACAATTTGCTAAACATTGTCTTACCAATTTGCTAAACACTGTGGTTTCAAATCCGAATTGGCTTTTAATTCCAACACTTCTAACCCACCTCATTTGGTCACAAATGACCATTTTTCACTTTACATTAGGTCAAAGACACCATTTACAAATTTCTCCAAATTTTTGCCTCAAAACCCTAGGTCCAAAACCCTAACTCACAATTTTTGTTACATTTTATTAATTCAACACATATAAACTTACTTACTCAACTCATTCAAGCTCATGTTTACTTTTAATTCAATCAAACACATGCAATTCTCACCCCTACATAGGCTGGACGAATTTCCCATATGGTCCCTCAACAATAATTCTCTTTTCATTTTAAATTAAAATTCTAAGCTAAAATAACTCAAATCATACAAATTTAAACATTAAATTTCAATCTAATGCTTACCTCAACTTGGAGTTTCCTCTTCCTCAATTCCTTCCTTTTCCTCTTTTATTTCCTTGCTCAAACTTCTTTTCAAGTTGCCTAGACAAGCTTTAATCAACAAAATTAGGGAATTTATGGGAGATTTTTAGGGTTTATGGAGCTTGAAATCAAGCTTCAATGGTGGATTTTGAGAGAGAGGTGAGAAGTGACGGGAATGGAAGAAACCAATTTTTTTTTTTGTTCTTTTCTTTTTGTTATTTTATGTCTTAGGAAGACCATAATTCTAATTAAATAAATTTTTAATTAAAATACTTATGGCATCATGCATGTGTCACCACATGATGTCATTACCTTTTTAACTTTTTCATTTTTCTTTTTTTTTCTTTTTATTTTTCTATTAATTCTCGATCCCGAAGTTTTCTTTTCTCCGATTTTATTTGACAGTTAGGTCAAGAGTCAGCTCTCAGGGTCAATTGACCAAATTGCCCCTCGCCGGTTCATCCCGGTTTGCAATTAATTCCATATTTCTTCCGGCTCCCTGACCTAATTATTTGACTGGCTTAACAGTTCTTTTTTGTGATTTTCTCTTTTCCACTGTGTTCATAAGGGTCCTAAGGACCGCAGCGTCACATTTTACTGTTCGAAATTTGAGTTTAAAACGACTTCGCAGTCGTTCCCGAGAAGGTCACCCATCGCTGTGACTCTCGGCTCGTTTAACTTCTTCTATTCTGTTTTTCTTATTTATACTCAACTAATTGAACATTTTTGTGTTTATGGTTTATCTAGTTGTCTTAAGTGTGGTTCTAATCCCCTTAATTGTCCGGACCGACACCGGTCACCGGAACAGTGAAATCTACCAGGCTATGCAAACGGGGGTGTTACAAAGTATAATTTAAATTATGCATAGATGTACTCAGCGATGGCTGTTATTGCTGTCGCAGATATAGAGACTAGAGGAGCAGCAGAGTGAGTTGCTGAGGATATTGAAGCTGCACCCCTGAAGTTCTGTCGGGTATATTTTATACCCTGATTGTAATATTTATTTTGATATGTGTAAATGTATGTACATGTATAAACTGGTCATGAGCAGTTGTATAAAGTTTGTAATAATATTATTTTGGATTTGCTAATGTAAAGTGGTTGATAAATGTAATTTGTTTTTACTTTAATGAAAAATGAATGGAAATATTGAGTACTATTTTGATGACAATTGAGTTGTGAATTATTGATTTGAATTTTGGAGTTTGAGAAATGATGTTGAGTTGTGTTGAAGTAGTAGTGAGTTTGATGAAAAAGAATTATTGGAAATATTTTTTACAGGTTTTGTGAAGAACTGTTTTCTTAAAATATAGACGGCACTCTGCCAAAATTTTTCCAAAATTTGTGTAAAAATAAAAATGGACAAAAATTTTAGCTAGCTTTTAAACTTATATTAAATGTAAGAAAATGCTCACCACTTCCAAAAAGTAAGAAAAAAGTTTTTAAAATCCCTTGTAAGGTACTTAATGAGTTATCGGTAGGTGAAGTTCGGTAGTTCATTAGATATTCTATGGGATCATGTTATACCTTATAGAGGGGTAAGGTGTGACAGGTATTAGGGATGAAACTATATGTATTAGCTACAGGTTATTGTCGCTAATATACATTATTGGCAACAAATTATTTATCGGTCACTATAAATATGTTTTTAATATTTTTGTAAATAACAAAAATAATGAAGTGTGTTTTTGAAAATCCCAATTTTTTTATTTTTCACTTATTAATTTTTTGTTTTAGTTAATTACTTATTATAAAACTTTACATTTAATTAAAGTTATAGTAAAAATATGATTAAAAATTTTAAATTTATATGGACTTTACAATTAAGAATTTTAAATTTATTCAAACATTCAAAGTGATTTAAATAATAAAAATATAATTGTAATTAATTTGAAAAAAGAAGGGCATTTTTAGTAAAACTAATTTTTCCCTTTTCACATTTATATATAATATAGATTTCAATTAGAGACTTTTATTTTAATCATTAGCAATACTATTGTGCGCACAGTGGGAGGGGACACAAGAGATTTTTCGATCTCAATTGGATTACACCAAGGATCAGCCATAAGCCCTTACTTTTTTATATTAGTTTTAGATGAACTGATGAAACATATACAAGAGAGTATTCCTTGGTGCATGATGTTTGCGGATGATATTGTTCTGATAGATGAGACACGAGAAGGAGTTAATAGAAAGCTAGAACTTTGGAGAAGTACTCTAGAGTGAAAGGGTTTTAAGTTAAGTAGAACGAAGACAGAATACATGCATTGCAAGTTCAGTGAAGGCCAAACTGGTGATAGGGAAGGAGTTAGTTTGAATGGAATGATACTACCCCAAAGTAATCACTTTAAATATCTAGGCTCAGTCCTTTAAGTAGATGGGGGATGTGAGGAGGATGTTAGTCATAGGATTAAAGCCGGATGGTTGAAGTGGAGACGTGCCACGGGAGTTTTATGTGATCGTAAGATTCCCAATAAATTGAAAGGAAAATTTTACCGTACAGCGATACGACCGGCTATGTTATATGGTAGTGAGTGTTAGGCACTGAAAGAGTCGTATGCATCTAAGATAAGAGTTGCAGAGATGAGAATGTTAAGGTGGATGAGTGGCCATACTAGACTAGATAAAGTCTGTAATGATAGTATTAGAGAAAAGGTAGGAGTGGTGCCAATTGAAGATAAGTTGAGAGAAGGGAGATTGAGGTGGTTTGGTCATGTGAAGCGTAGACATACGGAGGCTCCAGTTAGACAAGTAGAGCACATTAGGTTAGAGGATAGAAAGAAAAAAAGGGGTAGACCTAAATTGACTTGGAGGAGAGTAGTACAACATGACCTAGAAGCATTACACATTTCTGAGGATTTAACCCAAAATCGTTCAAAGTGGAGAAAGCGAATCCATATAGCCGACCCCAAATTTTTGGGATAAAGGCTTAGTTGAGTTGAGTTGAGTATTATAAAATTTTAACAATTATAATAAAATATATGTTTACACCAAAAATAATTAATTTATTTATTAATTATTTTAGGCCTAAGAATTAATTAAATTAATTTTTTGTGAAATTAATTTAATTAATTTTATTTTATTAATTTAATCAATCTATGGCCTAGGATAATTATTAATTAAATATTTGGTGGTTATTGGATGGTTATTTGAAAGAAAGAAGTTGGTTGCAGTTTCAAGTGGTTCAAAGCAATTCCAAGGAGTGGGCAACTAACTAGTGGTAACTACAGAACGTGATAAGGTATCTTCCAAAGTCTTTTAGGTATCTGCAAGGAAAGTTATAAGAGTCGAATATGCTGCAATGTGAAAAGCCCCTAACACATCAACAACAACAACTCAACCATACTATATCAATATTTTATCTTTATTTTATTAGTCTTTTATTTTTTTAAAACTCTTTCATTTTATTTCAAGCATTGTACTTTTCTTTTAAGCAATCAAAGCATTCAATTCCAGTTCATTTGCCTTTAATTACTTATTATTTGTGAGATTGACAAAGCTCTTATAATAGAGTCAGTTCCCATAATTGTTTGATCTGAGAAGTCAGAGCGCAATCCCAGGTGATATGCTTAGTATTTGGCATGCCCGCAATTGTAAGGTGTGAGACAGCCAAATTGCTTTCTAAAAAGAAAACAATTTTTGGCACGCCTAGTGGGACCATCGTCTCATTTCATTCGACACTATTGTTTTGTTTTTTTATAGGCAACACCATGCCTCCAAAAATCAGAAGCATTATTGGCAAAGAAACTGCCTGGTCTCATGGCATGGAAGGAAGTCCTACTATAAAAGGCTTGAATGTTTAAATTCCTCTCATGGTTAAATGCCTTGAAAAGAGGTTAGGCCCTCAAGAAAAGAAATTCAAAATCCATCTGCTGCAGAAGCCATACGTACCTTGTCTACTGACCCAGTTCAGGGGCAATAAGAGATTTGCAAACAAATTCTTAGTTCTTTGGAAACTCTTGCATCGACCATCACTGGTGTCTTGATGAAAGACATGGAATAGGGGTTGGGAACTCTTAACCAATTAATTGAAAGAATTGATGTAAATATGGAAAAAGTAGTTGATAAACTTAATTCACCAGTTCCAGTGCGGTCTGATGGCTAGGTCCCTGAGCAAGAGGAATCTAACATGGCATCAAGAAGTGTTAACCAGTTCAGGGGACAATCTTAGCCATGTACCCCCCACGACAGTGTTAATGGAACCCGTGCTAGCAATGAGGAAAGATACCAACCACCCCAAAGGAGAGAAGAATAGATGGCTAGCCAAACAAGAACACCAGTTCAACCTAGCTACCCTAGCAACAAAACTGTTATTCTAACCTAAGTCGTCAGTAACACTAACCCGATCACTCACCCTAGTGTTTATGATGCAAAAGCAGTTGTAAGTCCTCAAGTTATACCGGCTCTCCAATAGCAGCAGGTGTAGATACCCCAGGTGACCTTTGGCTCTTTTGGCTTAGGAGGCAATAACTTTAGAGGAACTATAGTGTCTGCTATGTAGATACCTCAACTAGTGCCAACACCTCTGCCTCAGTTACCAGCTCCTGCAATCTAGGTACTTGCTATTTTAGCTGCACCCCAAGTGACGATAGATGCTATTAGAGATACTGTGCAAGAGTTGTATGGTCCTAGCCTTAAACAAATTGGCTGACCAGAGTTCCATAAGCCATGTCTAGACTTTATTAATAGGGAGAACCCATATTTAAGAGGGTACCGCATCCCAGACTTCAGCATCTTTCTAGGAGAAGATGGACAGTTGACTTTGGAGCACATAGCAAGGTTCATAATCTAGTGTGGTGAACTAGCAACTTATGAGAATTTTGGCTATTACAAGCTAAGACTGTTTCCAAACTCTTTCATTGGTATTGCTTTTACTTGGTACTCTACTCTTCTTAGAAACTCTGTGTATTTTTGGCAGGAAATGGAAAGGCTGCTTCATACTCAATTCTTTAGAACTGAGCCAAAAGTATGTATTGTTGAACTGTCAAGGATGACACAGAGAGGGAGAGAATTAACTAATGCTTTTATTACTCGTTTTAAGAAAATGAGGAATAGGTGCAAGGTGTTCTTACTAGAGACCGAGAATGTAAAGATGGAATAACAGGGATTGGACATCAAACTGAGGAAGAAGTTTTAGGAGATGGAGTTCAGGGACTTCTATGAACTTATTGCTAATGTAACTGAGTATGAGGTGCTACAGATGGAAGAGTCACACCGGAAGAGGACATTTATGGGAACCTACTACCAAGAGGTAAATAACCATGAACTTACTATAGCTGACTTCGTGACTACTGGTACTTGTGTGTGTCCTCCTTTAGGTGTTTCGAATAAGCCAACTCAATAGAGGAAGACACAATCTACTTCAAATATACCCCTTCAGTATGCCTTCGAAACCAGCAAAATAGAGGAGATATTCGACTTTCTATTGAAGGAGAAGTTCATTAATCTCCCCCCTAACCATAAGCTGCCAACCAGAGAAGAGATAAAGGGGAGATATTACTGTAAGTGCCTTAACTACTAGAATCACAACATCAATCGCTATTGGGCTCTTACAGTAGTGATCCAAGATCACATCAAAAAGGTTGTTTTTAAATTCTGTGAGAAGAAAGAAGCAATGCTAATTGATAAAGACCTATTTCCTCCTATGGCTCCCATCAACATGGCCATTGTTGATTTAAGGGATGTCATCAATGAGCTGAGAAGACTGCAGGATCAAACTAAGGTAATTTAGAAATCCAGAGGTTCCTTTCACAGGTATTCAGCCTATGGCACTTTCCCAAGCGTTGTTAGGGGTTCAGTTAGGAAACGCCTTTAATTTGAATCACCATCCAGGAAGTGGCTAGATGATAAGTACCTAGATAATAAGTACTGAGATGATAGGTACTGGCGTTCTAGCAGATACTAAGGTACCAGGGGAGTCAATAGGAGAGTTGGTTACCAACTATACTGTTTTCCTCAAAAGGTCAAAATTCTTATACTTGTCACACCTGCAGTGAAATTCCAGAAGAACTAACCTAGGTTTGTGGCACCACTTCCACTACAACTAAGCAAAAAATGGTAGACAGTGTGCCATCCCAAATTTCCATAGCTATTGAACCAAACCTAAAAAGGAAGGCTTTAGAGGCATAGAGTAGCAGAAAAAAGATGAGAAAAAGTTGAAAAAGAAAAGCCTCTGCCAAAAAGCAAATTCAACAGAAAGGTGACAGAGGATTCAGAGTCAGTCAGAAGTTCAAAAGAGGTACTAGACCACGGAAAGGGAGGTAAGAAACTACCTGTTGATTGTGATGTTATTTGCTTGTTGTTACCCATTGCTTTCTAGAAGGTGATGGTGGAAGTACCTAAGGAGGTTCTTGAGAAACTAGCAGATCCCTTGAAAGCTAAAGTGTGTAATGGAGTTAGCATAAAATGCAATAACCCAAGGGAACTAAAGAAAGTTATAATTGATAAACCATCTGAAAGGATGACTAGGCACCTATGTTGAAGGACATGTATGTCATGCTAATTGCAGATATGCTTATTAATGCTGCAGCTAAGAATGAACTAGTATCCTTTTTTGATAGTTTCTCAGGCTATAATCAAATCTTCATTGCTCCGAAAGATGTGTCAAATACCACCCTTAGATGTTTAGGTTCCATTGGGAAATTTGAGTAGTTGGTCATGCCTTTTGGCTTGGAGAATGTAGTTGCAACATACCATAGAGCCATGAATGCATATTCCATGACATACTAGGGCATTACTGATACACTTGTATTATATAGATATTTTTTAGTACATGTATATAATATTTCATAGCATTTAAATAAGTAATCTCATGCATAATCATTAATTTCATTGACTTTTGCAAATTCCATTGCCAAGATCTGAATTCCATATTTTCTGTATCTTTCCAGGTGTTCTAAAGAGGTTCCCAGGGCATAGGAGCAAATTAGAGAGCTTGGAAAAGCCAAAAGATTGAGAAGTGTTACTGATACACTTTACACGGGTCGTGTAATCAAAGCCTCAGACCCGTGTAGCTTTCTGCTAGGAGAAAGCCAAAGAGCCAGGGAAGAAACAAAGTACGCAGGCCGTGTACTTTGCCCCGTGTAAAATATGAAGACCCGTGTAAGTCTCTGCCGGGCCAGGATTGAAGATTTACCCAAAGTATAAAAGTACATGGGCCGTGTAATCAGGCCCATGTAACTACCTGAGGTCCGTGTAAAGTCTTGTCCCGATACAAGATGCAACAATTCAAGCTCTAGTAAGTTACAAGGCCCTGGGCCATATAGTGACTCACAGGCCGTGTATCATGCGACAGCCAATTTTCTGATTTGGCTCTAGTTCCAGTTTTTGACAAAAAAAAAAAAGACTTTTAATGCTGCTAGGACTCTGAAAACCTAACCCTAGACATTGTATATAAATAGGAGCAGCAGAAAGCAGAAAAAGGAGAGGTCGAACAATATCACCTTCACTATTTTCATATAGCCGTCTAGAAGAATAGTGCATTGGTATCAAGGAGGAACCCTCAGCTGAAGTTTCACAAGATCAAAGCTACAGATTCTCTTCGGTTCTTTAGTTCTATTTCTTTAAGCGGATATTTCATGTTTTTTTATTTTATTTCTATTATGTTTGTTAAACTCACCATGAGTGAGTAATTTCTTTATTCTGGAATTGGGAGAGTAACACTCGTAATTATTATTATGGATGAATATTGAGTTTTATTTATCGGATCTGAGTTTTGTTCTTTGATTTAATTTCTTGTGATCTTAATGCATGCTATGTGTTGGTACCCATCTAGTATTGATTACAGATATTAATTGAAGGACTGAAAGGTGAAGATTAATATTAGAAAATCGGGATTTTAAACCTAGGAAATCAGACCTAGAGATAGGCTGATGACCTTTGTGGAGTTTCATAATTAATCAAAGATCTTAAAAGGTTTTTTTTTAGGACTAATCACTAACGAAAGTAGGGTTTAGCTCTAATCGAAAGACACCTTAGGTGCCTTGACCTAGGATATCTTAGGATTAATTTCCATCAAAGTGACGATCCTTAATCCAATGAATAAATAAGAGTAAAACCCATAACAAAATTACAGTGTGAAATCTTAATTCTGAAATTGCTTCAATAGACAGTTTTATTTAAAGTTATTTTCAGCATCCAAAATAGATTTAATTCACTCTTCATACATATCTGGTAGCCTAAATAGTCAGAATTACTGTGTAGTTTGGTACTTGCTAACTAAATTTCTCGTGGGATGATACTTCACTCACTACTTTATTACTTGTTAGCGATCCGTGCACTTGCGGGGTTCAAAAACTAGCAAACAATTACATGGAAGTCTATATTGATGATACAGTAGTGACGTCTACGAGGTTTGATGAACATGGGGAGCATTTGAGGAAAAGCTTCCAGAGGATGAGGCAACATCAACTGAAGATAAATCCCCTTAAGTGCGCCTTTGGTGTAAAAACCAGAAGCTTCTTAGGTTTCTTGGTACATCAAAGGGGAATAAAAGTAGATTAGAACAAAACCAAAGCCATCCAAGAAGCAAAATCGCATTAGACCAGGAAATAATTACAAAGATTCTTAGGGCAGGAGAGTGAGTTCAGATGGGAAGATAAGCACCAGCAGGCCTTAAACAAAATCAAGGAGTATCTCACTAAGCCTCGAGTACTTATTCCTCTAAGGTATGGTGATCCATTAAAGCTTTATTTTTCTACCGCTTTTGATTCTCTTGGGTGTCTACTGGCACAAGATAACAAAATGGGACATAAGAAGACAATGTACTATTTGAGTCAAAGCCTAACAGATACAGAGACTAGGTATTCTCCAATTGAGAAGCTTTGCTTGGCATTGTATTTTTCTTGTATAAAATTAAGACATTATTTAATAGGTTTCAGGGTATATGTAGTTTCAAAAATAGATTTAATAAAATACATGTTATCTAGACCATTGATTACTAGAAGAATTAGGAAGTGGTTATTAGCTTTATCAAAATTTACCTTGATTTATTTCCCCAGAAAGCTATGAAAGAGACTTTCTGGCTGACCGCCCATGTCTAGAGACAATAGACTCAATGGAGTAAGGGTTAAATGTCTACAATACAGAAAAGGTACCTTGGTCTCTATGGTTTGATGACTCTAGTACAGAGACTTTAACAGGTGCAGGAATCATCATTGTGTCACCTACAGGTACCAAGACAAATCTTTCCTTTAGTTTGGAATTCCAATGTACTAATAACCAAGCTGAGTATGAGGCATTAATCATCGGCTTGATCCTCAAAGAATTGGGAGTAGAGGAGGTACACATTTTGGGAGACTCACAACTGGTCATTAAGCAACTTATTAGAGAATAGAAGTGTGGCAGTTTCTCCCTAGCCCATTATTTTACTGCTGTTGTATAAATTTTGGATTACTTCAAGGAAGTTTCGTTCACACATGTGCCAAGGTAAGCTAACTGGGAAGTTGATGAGTTGGCTCAGCTAGCTTCTGGTTTGAGAATGTCTTAAGAGCTAACACACAAGATGATTTTAGTAAGAAAGAGGAAACATCCGTCCATGGAAGAAAGAGGTATACCCATTGATTTATTTAATACTGACCTAGTTATTATAGATGACTGGAGATCCTTGTTAAAGAGGTACCTAGTCAATCAACTAAAGTACCCCACAACATCAAAGTCTAAGCTATAAACTATTTGTTGCTTGAAGGTGAACCCTTCCTGAAGGGATTTGATGGCTTATTGCTCAGGTGCCTTAGTTTCCCCAAGGCTATGAGAATGATGTAGTAGGTGCCTAAAGGGATCTATGGTGCACACCAGGTAGGTATCAAGATAAGATGGCTCATTATTAAATAAGGTTATTACTAGCCACAGATCCTCAAAGACTACATAACATATGCAAAGGGTTACCAGTAATGTCAAAGATATGGTGCAGTGAAGAGGAGACCAACTGAAAAGGTGCATCCTATCTTGAAGCCACGGCCATTCAGAAGTTGGGCTATCAACCTCATAGGTAAAATTCATCCACCATCTTTGATGGGCCATACTTTTATTATTGTTGCTACAGATTACTTCACCAAGTGGGCGGAAGCAATACCTACAAAGAAAGTGGAACAAAGCAATATGATTCAGTTCATCAAAGAACACATCATCCACAGATTTGGAATCCCTCAAATAATTACAACTGACTAAGGAACAATGTTCACTAGTCAAGATATGAAGGATTTTACAGAGGATTATGGCATAAAACTGCTCACCTTAACTCCATATTATGCCCAGGCCAATGGGCAAGCAGAAGCATTTAACAAGGTCTTAATGGGTATCTTAAAGAAGATAATCAACCAAAACCTAAGAGAGTGGTGTTTTCTCTTGTCAGAGACCCTGTAAGCATATAGGACCTTCAAGCGGGATATGACACAGAAAAGCCTTTTTGCTTTAACTTATGGGCATGATGCAGTACTCCCAATGGAGGTAGTAGTTTCTTCTCTTAGAGTTTCTCTATAAAATGGCCTTATGCTAGATGAATACACTCAGGCTATGGCAATGGAGTTAGAAGACTTAGATGAAGTTTGGATGCTAGCATTCAATCACATGGCTACACAGAAGAAGAAAGTGTCAAGGATCTATAACAAAAGAATAAGGAGGCAAATTTTCAACAAGGAGATCTAATCTGGAAAACTGTATTACCTATTAGTGCCAAAAACAAGTAGTTTAGCAAATGGTTTTTAAACTGGGAAGGTCCTTTCTAGGTGCATCGGGTACTAAAAGGTAATGCTTATTGGTTGGCAAGACTTACAGGAGAGCCACACAAAAAATCAATTAATGGCAAGTACCTGAAGAAATACTTTCCTTCTATGTAGGAAATGGAAGATAAACACACAAAAGAAAATAATTAGGGCCAAGCCATGGCCCTATTAAAAGATGATGCCATGGTTGGCATAAGATTTCTTTATAAATAATGTAATTGAAGTTGACATAATGGTTAGACATTCAATATAATTAGATAGGATGGGCTTTGTAATCAAGGTTGGCTCTTGGGCCACCTGTAACACATAAATAAAAAGGCTAACACATGGCTTATCATTTATAGTATAGCTATCAAAATCAGTGATATCATAAAATAAAATAAATATACTATAACTGTAGACAATACACTGGTCCATAAATCTAAGAATCAAATAATAGGAATCTACATATGAGAAAGAATAGAATCACAGAGGATAGCCCAACAACTTCGGCAGAAAGCTAGGAAGTTTGAATAGGACTAGTGCTCTCAAATCTTATTCTCTATAGGTGCAGCCAGCTCCCTCAAATCCTGCCCCTCAGATAAGATCACATCTCTGTTTATCATGTGATCAACTAACAGATCTTCCTCTAGTCGCATAAGGGAGGCTTCCTCTGCCTTAAAGCTAGATATCTACTCTTCCAAGTCAGCTACTTTGCCCCTAATGGCTTTCACTATATCCTCCCTCTCCCTACCTTGGACCATACAAGATTGAGCATTTTGAATAAGCTCCCTGAGCTCATGATGTTTGGTTGAGAAGGTGGTAATAAAA
Organism: Hevea brasiliensis; assembly: GCF_030052815.1. Classification (NCBI taxonomy): domain Eukaryota; kingdom Viridiplantae; phylum Streptophyta; class Magnoliopsida; order Malpighiales; family Euphorbiaceae; genus Hevea; species Hevea brasiliensis. Next base: position 79,569,611 of record NC_079502.1, on the reverse strand, counting down.
GTAGAGAGTGCTATAGAAAACTGAATCTTCTTAACATAGGCAAGCAGAATCTCAGTAACCTATATCTGTGCATCTTTGAGCAATGTGCCTATTGTAATTAGGGTAGACGGAGCATAAAATAGTAAAGACCTCTACTCCTCTATATGAGAACCAAGCTCTATAGACAGTAGGTAGCGTAGCTGGGTCTTGGCTGCTATCTCCTGTATAGCATGGTCGCTCTCAGAGCAGACTAGGCTTTGTGCCTCCTTATGAATCCTAGAATCTCTCTCAAAAGAAACATTGCCTATAAAAGATGTGTTAGCACCTGAAGGAGTCCCTAAGTCAGTGTCACTAGTGTTAAAAACCTCTAATGGAACTGTAGGGGGAGCTTAAGGTTTCCTGGCCTTAGGTACATGATTGTCGGAATGCCTGATGATAAACTTGTATCATATAGGTATTTTACGGCACTATTGCATTGTATTTCATAGCATTTAGGTAGTTAATTACATGCATTTTACTTAGTTTCATTAGTTTTTGTTAATTTTGGTAATCTCTACTTAAATTTATGTTTTCTGTATCTTTTTAGGTGTTTTAAGGAAGAACCAAGGCATGGAAGTCAATTAGACAAGTTTGGAAAGTAAGAAAAGTAAGAGGGGCTACTGTATAACTTTAGACGAGTCGTGTAAAAATAGAGCTGGACCCGTGTAACTCACTGGTTAGGAGAAAATTAAAGAAGATATGAAGAAACCATAGTACATGAGTCATGTAATAGACCCCATGTACCTCACATACCCTCGTGTAATCTTTTGGAAGCTAAAACCTGGAGAGCCAAGGAGAGATGATAGTACACAGGTCGTGTTAATAGCTTTGTGTGAACTTCCTACCCCCGTGTAACTTGCTATCTTCCTCATGAATGAAACTCAAAATTAGTTCAGAAAATTACACGACCTAGGGCCGTGTACTTTGCAGCAGATAGACTTCTATTTCGACTCCAATTGCCTTTCATTCATTTCAAAAAGACTTCTAAGGCTCTTAGGACTCTAAAACGTGACTCTGAGGCACCTAATATAAATTCTAAAAGACCGAGACATGTAAAGGAACCTTTAGTTCCAGTTAAAGTTAGTTTTAGTTTAAATACAAACCCTAGTTTTCTAAGTGACTTGGAGAGAATCTACATCAGCTTCAAAGAGAAGGACTCTCAACTGAAGTTTCAAAAGTTCAAGGCTGCAGAATCTTTGTTCTGGGTTCTTTTGTTATATTTCTTTAAATTGTCTTATGTTATTTTATTTTAATTTTAGTATGTTTGTTAAGCTCACCATGAGTGAATAGTTTGTTTAATTCTAGAATTAGAAGAGTAGCACTCTTAATGTTTGTTATGGATATATATTGAGTTTATTTAATGAATTTGAGTTTTGTTCCTTGATTCAATATTCTGTGTTCTTGATGCATGCTGTGTGTTGGTACCCATTTAGTCATGATATAAGATACTAGTTAAAGAACTGAAAGGTAAATATTAGTATTAGAAATCAAGGTTCTGAACCTAAGAAATCTGACCTAGAGATAAGTTGAAATCTTTTGTGGAATCTCATAATTAATCAAAGTGCTTAAAGGGTTTTAATTAAGATTGATCGCTATGAAAGTAGGGTTTAGATTAATTAAAATATACCTTAGGTGCCTTGAGAGAGGACCTAAGATATCTTAGGATTAATTTCTATCAAAGTAACAAATCTCAATCTATTAAATAAGTGAAGTTAGGTCCATGATGAGGTTAAAGTGTGAAATCATAATTCGGGAATTATTTAGTCAATAGATTTCTAATTTAAATTTATAGCTTTATCTTCCTTTAATTCTCAGCATTAGTAGTTTAGAATAAATCTCTCAACACATTTGGTAGTTTAAACAGTCAAAATTACTATCTAGCTTAGTACTTATGCCTATAAATTCCTCTTAGGAATGATACTCTACTCATTACTATATTACTTATTTGTGATCCATGCATTTGTGGGCTTGTAAACCGGCAAACATCTGACAAAAGGGAGAGAGGAGCTTCCCTACTACTTCTTCTGAGGTGGAGGGGACTTCTTGATTTTGGGCTTATATCTCTTGGCTAGTGCTTTAATCTTCTATTCTGGAAGAGGCTACTTTTTGGGCTATAGCAGCAGAAGGAGTAGAGGGAGTGCATGAAAGAGAATCTAGAGAAAAGTAGTAGAGGTTAGTAAAATGACAAGTATAATAGGATAAAGCAGTAAAATAGTAAGCAACTGGGCCAAAGGTCTGACAATGGTGTCATGAGACTTGGAGGACCACTAACTTTAAAAAGTGTGGCAGAAAAGGTCAACAGCCTCCATGGGAATCATCTAGCACACATCTTGCAGCTGCTCTGGCCTATAGCTATATCAGCCCATGTTTACTGGAGATGACAGACTAATTTTACTGCCAGTGACTAGGTTAGCATGAATAAGGGTGCCAGAGGGAAGACCTTGAAAAAATCTTAATTGTTTGCACCAAAGGGAAGGCATGTGTAACTCTAATCTAGGCTTTACTATGCCTAGACGAGTGCCAAAGGAGGTATTGGTGTGTAAGTGCCAGACAATAGTGATAGAGACCTAGTGGCTAATAGCTTCATCTGTAAAGGTGGCTCTGGAGTAGATGAGCCATGCAGGAAGGCCAATAGACTCAAGGGCCTCAATGTCACCAAAAGCAGTGAAGTTGGAGAAGTCCAGAGTAGTAGCTAGACTAGGAACCTTAGTACCCAGCTCTCATCCTAAGCGAAGCTAAAGAAATGACCCTTCTACTGAAGACACTATCAACAGAGTCTGGTAGAATGCCTGCTAGTTCAAGGAAGTAAGAGAGTAGTTACAGTTATACAATCCAAAAAGTGCCATTCACCTTGCTCAATAGTGCATTGTTTGATACCATGGAAGATAAGGCTAGGAAAGCAGAAGCCAGTAACATGGTACTAAGGGCACAAGGCTGACCCATGGCGAAAGAGCAAGCTAGTGGCAGGTACTCAACAAAAAGGCACCCAGAAGAGGGGCAAATGATGAATTTACTAATCAAGCACCAGATGAATAAAGTATGATCAAACTAGTTGATGCTAGTGCTGTACTCAATAAGGGCACTATAAGAGGTGAATTTGTCTAGCTTCTTATATCTGGAAGGCAACTTTATGAAAGAGATAGGAACCTCATTGCCAATAATAGGTAAGCCTGTCAAAACTTTAATATCCTTCAATGTGATAGACATTGGTCCCATTGTCAAGATGAAAGAGTTGCAGGATTTGGACTATAACCTTAAGGAGCCAGCCAATAACCCAAGACAGAAAGGTGTACCACAAGTGGTCAGCTTTGTCACACCTTACCCCTCTGTAAGATATGACATGATCCCATAGTATACTTAATAAATTATCAAACTTCGCCTACCGATAATCTATTAAATATACTACAAGGGATTTTAACAAAACAAATTCATTTTAAGTTTAAATGTAGTGGTAAAAGTATTATTTAAGTATTTTCAATTTACGTGCATGCCATAAAACTTATTTAGAAATAAATAGACATTTTTAAAATTTTGCAGAAAATTCACGTGATTACGACTGTAATTTTATTAAATCACAATTTTAAAACCTGTTGGATTCACCTGTGGCAATTATATAACATAATTAAAAAAAATTGTTATTCAAAAATTTTCTTTCTTTTATCCACGAACCAAAAAGTATGAAGCTTTTACATTTACAATACAAGAACATTTGATTAAAATTGACATCCATTGAAATTGATGAAATTAGTATTACAAAACTTACAAATGATCAAACTCACAAGAATAATATTGCAATAATTTACATTTGATTAAAGTCCCAAAAATAATATTACAAAGTTTCTGTACAACTGCTTGAATGTAATTACATACATATAGCTACATAATTACATCAAAACCTAATGTACAAGGGTATACCTATGATATAATCGGAGACAACTCCAACTCAGCTTTAAGTCATAGCTCCACGTAGGCTCACTCAACTGTTCTATCTTTTCTTTCACCTGCGATAGCATACAAAGCTAACGCTGAACGATGAACTCATTGGTGCACAACTAATAATTTAAAACTAAATACAAAACATGCTTTGTCAAATCATAACAGAGAGATTGAAATATTCAAATTCTTCATAATTCATGAAACCAAGGTCAATATTTTCAATTATACAAATCATTTGTTTGAATGATATTTTGATCAAGTAATCACAATTTACTAAATCATAATAAAGCATTTAAAATATTTACATTCTTCTTGAACCATGGAAACAATATAATATTTTCAACCAATTGCAAGCATTTGTTTTAATCACCTTTTATAAAAGTATGCACAATTTAAGGGTGTTGCCAACAATTCACACAGTTGGATCCATGACACAAAATTTTTGATCGATGCCATATTGTACGCCACGACAAAGCACACTCCCCCTAATAACCGAGGCAAAAGGGAGGCACCAAAGGCTAGCTAGCTAATGAGTACTCATCCGAACTCAACCTCAAGTGGCAAGCCAGAGAGGGAGAAAACTCAACCCTAATAAGTGGAGGAGATCACATCAAATATCATCTCATTAGACAAGCTAATGAGGAGCACAAATCACATTGCTATGTCAACTGTGGTTTCAAAACATGTTCAAAATAATTTCCATTCACAAAATGCATTTACAAATCAATAAACATATTTAATTATTGTAAATTCATGCACATGGTTGGCAACACATCAAGTTCACAAAACCACTTCAAAACACATTCAAATACTGGCCCACCCCCTTACTACATTGAAATTAAAGGCCAACATCCACTTTTCCATAATATAAATTCATTTCACAATTCATAATCTTCAAAATAATATAAATAATTCTTAGATGCATAAGAAAAATTATATTTGAATCATACAAATTTATTCAACAAATTAAAGTTCTCAATGCAAAGAAAAAGCACAATTAATTCATTCAATCCTAATATAAATTTAAAAACAAACGAAAAGGCTAGTTGCGCACAAACCTTCAATGAATCTTTTTTTTCTTTACTTATTTCTTCTTGTCCTTCAAAGCCTCTTTTTCTACTGAAAACACACAAGTAGAATGTCTCAATACTTATCCCAACTATTGCCAATACCTAAACAATTAAATGTCTAATCAATCCCTAAGTTAACTTTGCAATTTCAATGAGTTTTGGGTTCTGGACACTTTTGTACTATGACTTTTGAACCCAATTTTAACCTAGTTCCATTCATAATTTGATAAGGTGTTCTTCATGAAAATTGTTTATCTATGTCTTAGTTTTATTTTCCTTTTTGAATCACTTAATTTGGAGTTCTAGATCTCAAATTATGGTCAAAATATTAGACACTGTTCTAGGTGTCATATCCTAAAATTCCATATTTTCCAGATTTGGATCTTAAAATTTTATTCTATATCTGGGCATCTTAAGTTCATAATTTGACCCTAGTCCCTAAAAAAATGTTTTAGGTCTCTGTCTTAGGTTTCCAAATCATTTTGAATCACTTCAATTGCAGTTATGTAGAGGAAGTTATGGTCTGTTAACCATTCGGAGGTCACAGGATAATTTTGTTGAAGTGCACGATTTCCAGATTTGGCATTCCTGAATTACTCCAACATTTCCCCTACATTGCCCTAAGAACTGGGTTTAGGTCCAAACATGACATTTTTAGTTCTATGTCTTATGAGTATTTTGGCTTTGGAGTTACCTAATTTTCATTTATATAGCTCCAGTTATGGCCATTTTGCCAAAACTGGTCGGATGCCTAATCCTTCACATTTTCCAGGTTCAGTTCAGAATCTGGGCAGATTTGCTGGACTAATTTTGTCTAAAAATTTGATTTGGTTAGGGTGATAATTTGACTTCATGGTCTCCATAAGAATTTTTTTCCTATGTCTCAGGTTTCCATTGGTTTAGGAATCACTTAATTTGGAGTTTTCTAGAGTGAGTTATTCCTAATTAACTAAGTACTGTTCATATGATCATTTTCTCTAGGTCCAGAATTGGTAACCTAGATTGAAGCCTTAATTAGGGGAACTTATGGTCATTTTTCTGGGCAGGGGTTCTCATGAAAGTTTTAGCCCTATGTCTTATGTTTCATTTCCAATTCATTTCACACCAATTGGAGTTGTTTACCTCAACTTATGAGTATTTAAACCTACTTGACTCAAGTGTCTAGAATTCCAGCACATTAGCACCCTATCATTCCAATGATTCCTTTCATCAAATCAACACTAAATCACCTTAATTGCACATCAATGACCTTAATTTGATATCAAAAACCCTAATTGCACTTCATATCACCAAAACCCTAATTTCTTCAAAACCTTAATTGCTCATCTTCTAAATTCATACAATTTCATGCCAAATCAACACACAAAGCATGTATACACCTACACATAAGCTTGAATTCAAGATCAATTTCATCAAATCACTCAACACCCTAGGTTACCCAAGCTGACCGAACTTCACTCTTCAATATTCAAACATGATTTCATTCACTTCTAATGCTAATTCTTCATAATTACACTTAAATTCAAGAAATCTAAAGTAAACTATGCTTGAATATAAACTTAACTCAATAGGTGATTTTCAATCTTTAAAATCCTTCAAATTTTCTTGAGTTTCTTCCTTCCAATGTCACACCTTACCCCTCTGTAAGGCATAACATGATCCCGTAGTATACCTAATGAATTACCAACTCCATCTACTGATAACCCATTAAATACACTACAAGGGATTTTAAAAACTTTTCTTACTTCTTTTACAGTGGTGAGCACTATTTACAGGTGTTAAAAACCTCTTTGAACTGAAGTGATAGAACTAACTCATTTGTATTATTTGGAATTTCTGTAAAATTTTTGGCAAAGTGCCATCTGTATTTTGGATAAAACAGTTCTTCAGAAAACCTGTAAAAAGCACTTCAATATATTTCCAAATCCCAACTCCAACATATTTCTCAACACAGCATTTTTCTCAATTTTAAATCCACAGTGATTTTTCAAAGACTGAGATACAAGAAATATAATACAATTTTTACAAGCCAAAACAATTCATAATTATTTTACAACTTCAATGTACAATTTGAATTTACAACTGCTCAAAACCAAAATCAATATGTACATACAGTGGTCATACATTACAGTACAAAATGCAAAATGTTGGTATACTCATTATACCCGAAAATCTCTCGCTGGAGGTACTAGCAGCCTAGTCTGCTGCCCTGTTTGTCTGTCTACCTGCGACAGCAATACAAAGCTATCGCTGAGACAATGTCTCAGTGGTGCACAACATTAACCAAATACAAATTTAAATCACAATTCATAATTCAAATAAATAGTGGATACTTAAAACCATAGTTAAATTCAAGACAATAATGTCATAAGGAATTTAACACAATATCACAATAAATCTCAGTAATCAAAACATAGTTAAATTCAAAAGACAGTAAATGTCAATAAGAATTTAAACTTCATTTCACAAATTATCAAATCGCATAATAACACAATTTAGTCAAATAATTTAATAATACAGTGTTGCCAATTCATTCACAACTTAAGCCATGACACAAATTTCCGATCAATGCCGCGTTGTACACCACGACAAAGCAATCACAACCCCACTAATCGAAATCAATGAGGAAGGGAGCTAGCTATATAATGAGCACTCATCCGATCACCTCGATCGTAAACCGAGAGGAGAAAAATAAATGATCACGACTCCATAAATGGAGAAGGAAAATAAACGATCACAACCCCATAAATGGAGAAGGAATGATATGGTATCACATGCTAAGTGTGAACACAAAATCAATTCCAAACATTTTATTCAAATGATTCGTGAGAATCCAATAAATTTCCAAAGTCATAATTTCATTCACAAAATGGCAACACAATTCATAATTAACTTTAATTTCCACAAATCACACTAAATCAATTTTTTTCACAGTTTCAAACCATTTACAATGCTTTTCAAGCAATAAGTATCCATCAATATCATTCAAACAGTTTTTCACAATTTCAAATTATTTACAATGCTTTTCAAGAAATAAGTATCCATTCAAACACACTTCCATAATTTAAAACAATAATATACAAATAGTCAATATTTATTTCAATTGAAAATTCAAAAGAAATACTGTTGTGCACAAACCTCTGATATTTGTCTCCTGGTCTGGACTCAGTGTTTCCTTCCCTTTTCCTGAGTCTTTGCTAACTGAGAAACACAATTTGAAGTGTTTCAGTATTCATTTAAACTATTTCTAGCGATAATGTTTGATAAGTAATTCACTGAATACCCTTATTTGCTTAATCAACCAATATATCGACCCTCGATGCGTTCTAGGTAAACTAGGTTTTAACGTTACTAATGTGTCACATTCGATAGTATTTTAGGGTTGGTACGTGTTACCAAACTCATTTCCTTGTTTAGTGCATTTTAATGCAACTTGCTGGATTCCGGGATACTAGTTTGACCTAGCCGGACGACCTAGTTCCCTCGGTTTTCGGGTTTCGGTCAAAACTACAAACTTGTAGATCTATGTCTTATTGCACGTGGGGCAAAATTTCAGGTCATTCTGAGTTATGTAGACCAAGTTATGGTCATTTTACTATCGCTGGTCAAATGGCATCAAATTAGGTCATTTTAGGTCAATTTGGTCAACTTTGGTTCGGCCAGTTTTTGGACCCGAACTTATGCAAGCTGTTTGACTTGCTTATGGTCATTTCTGGGCTTTGGTGTCTTCATAAGACTTGTAGGTATGGGTCTTAACTATTCATGGTTAAAATTTCAGGTCAATTGGACCTGTTTTGAGTGAGTTATGGCCTAAACACTAACTGCTGCCCAATTGGTCAATTTTCAGGCCTCAATTGTACTCAATCCGAATTGGTCATTTTTCATGCTACCTTGCAAGCAGAATTTTGGTATGGTTTCTTAATGAAAGTTGGCACATTTTGTGCCTAGTTTCACCTCCAATTGGTCTCATACCAATTGGAGTTACATATTTAGTGTTATTGACTAAAATGCATACTGCCTTAATTACATTGCTTATACATCTATCCATTACACATTTACTTGCTATATGTCCACTTCCCTTACCAATTCTGTTTTGGTACATTACCAAAACCATATACCACTTCATTTTAAAGTCATTTTGGGCAGATTACAAATATCCTCAATACACCAATTAAAACTCTAATTCACAAAGTCCAAATACAATCACATATACACATAAACATTTCTAGTTTTTACATACACTTTACACAACTAATTTATATACATATCCATCAATCCTCAATGCCATAATTCTGCCAATATCTTCATGAACTCATACATTTATCAAAGAGTTCCAAGGCTGCCGAATTGTTCCACAATGCCAAAGTGTCCTACAATTCATCAATTTCCATTCCAAGTGCACAATCACCATATACATGTGGAATAATTTACTAGGACATTAAATCACCCTAATCAACATAATTTCTCATCAAATATATGTATAAATATTTCATTAAACATACAACTCCATGGCTGTCCAAAATGGATATATCAATAACTCCTCAAACTTGAAAATTTTCTTCACAATTCAAACACCCATAACAAGTATACAAAGTTTAACAAAGCAATGTTCAAAAATACAAACTTACCTTTGGTTGGGACTTGTTAAACCTTCACTAAACTTCTTGATTTTGGTATCAAACTCTTCCTTATGATGTGGAGACAAATTTTAATGAAGATAGGTGTGAGAAAAGAAGGCTTGATCGTAGGATTGTGAAGGTTTGAAGGTGGGCGGCCATGGGAGCTTTTGGAGAAATTCATTCGGCCATGGGTGAAGGGTTTGGAGAAAATGAATTTGCAGATTGTTTAATGAACTTACACCTGCCCATTTTGTTCTTAATTTATCCCTTAGTGGTCCACTTACTCAATTTAAATCATATAATAAGTTTAACTTTCATTTATCCCACATTAAACCCTTAATTTTTGCTATTTACTTTAGGTACCACCAAATTAATTTTTCATTTTATTTTCTAAGTGTAATATTATTTATTTTTAATGGACATTTAGGTCAAAAGACAATTCGGGATGTCAAATGACCATAATGCCCCTGTTCGGGTTGCATTCCTGATTTTTCGATAACACCGGATTTTGTCCATTTTTCGATTTCTCACTTTTCTTTGTACTAATTATTTAATTTTTCTTTGATATTTCTAATGATATTTATACTTCAATTGATGTCTCTTTAAGTCCTAAAAATATTTTCCAGGGTTCCCCGCAGTCCAGGGCTAGTCAACGGTCCACGCCGTGACTTCCCGGTGCGGTCACCCATCGCTAGGGTTCTCGGTTCGCTTAACTTGGTTACATTTCTTTGCTATTATTTTTCCTTTGTTTTTCTTGTATTTTCTCTTCTTATATTTCATTATTTTATGTCTCCTCACTCATATCGAAGTGTAGTTCTAGGAATCCTAGCTGTCCGGACAGCACTGGTCACCGGAACAGTAGAACGCACTACCGAACTTAGGGGTGTTACAATTCTCCCCCCCTTAAATAAATTTCGTCCACAAAATTTTACCCAATAACCATCTTATAATAGTCATACGTTTATTTTCTCCTTTCTATATGATCGTATAATCTTCTTTTTCTCAAATTTGTATAAGACTTTTAACAATCTAATACAATGTTAATTTGTTTGGATAACACCAATCTCCTCTTTCTATTATGCTGTCTAATATTTCGATTCACGTTGCTTCTTGAATGACCCTTGAGGTCATGTTAGAATCATTCATCAGTCATTGGTCCTCTGACCATTCTAATCCATAGTCTTCCTCACATTCGTAATATTTCTTTGTTATATATGAATCAATTGTTCAAATCTCTACTTCCATAACTCTTTTTATCTGTCAATATTCTATAACTTACTTCCTTTTGTACTGAACTATAACCTTTCGATATTCTAACTTTTGAGTTTTAGATCCCTAAGTAGGATTTTCAACTTATTTCTAACAATTAAATTCTGTCCTGGCATAACTATACAAAAACAGATGCCGTTGGCAACTATCCTCATCTAGGTGTACTATCAGGTAGTACATAGCTCTACACAATAATCTCAAGTTAGTACTGTAATCCGCAGCTTACAGTATAAACAATCAAGAACATTGCATAGTTACTACAATACATCCCAATAGATCAGACTTTCCTATCCTTTATCCGTTTTGAATTCACTGATATCCGAACTTATTCTGATTACAATATCCACTAACAATTACTAACAGTAACATCTCTACCTTCATCTAGAGCAATTATATTACTTTAACTTACTTTTACATCCTCTTGCCTTACATTAAGTAGGCTCACCAATTAGCTTTATAATTTATGGTGTGTCAGGAAATACTTTTCGCCGATAAACTCTTCCAAAACTAATTTCACTTATTATCACAATCCTTATCCTAAAGGACTAATCACTAATGCATCAAAATTTATTTCCCTGACCTCCTATCCTAGCGGACTTGTTACTAGCACCTCAAAGTCCATTTTTGTACATGGAACAACAATGCAATCAATGATGCTAGCACTCACATAAGAATGGGTAGAACCTGGATCAAATAACACAAACACATCTTGGTTAAAAGTTGAGAAGGTACCAGACACAACATCAGATGTCTCTGCCTCTTCTCTCTGTCTCATTGCATAGACTCACTGCAGCAATCGCCTTGCTCGATTGTTTCATTGTACCTTGGCTCACTGGGTTACCTCTACCCCCGCCTCTACCTGCTGGGTGGTTGTGAACTTCGTGACAGGGTTCTCGAATCGACCCTTCGCAGAGTAGGAGGTGGTCCAACTCTGCGACTACTGGTACAGTCCTTGGCAAAGTGTCCTGTGCCTCCACAGTTATAACAGGCTCCAATAGCCTTATAGCATATCCCAACATGATATCTTCCACAATTTTCACATTGGCGGGAATGGTAGGAACCTCCGGTACTCTGGTGACCAGATAGAGGAGGTTTCTGTCCTGAATGTCTTCCCCTACCAGACTTCTTACTATCTCTGTTGTATCCCCCAAAGTTTTTCCTCTTTCCAAGAAGACCACTAGAACTCTGTTTCTCGACTTTCCTCTTTTTCTGTCTTCTCCGATTTCTTTTCTCAGAGCCACTTTAGATTCAATTCTTTCTAATTCTAGTGCTTGAGAAATAAGTTCGAGAAGTTGTTATGTTTGAATCCGACCACTTGTAACTGATACTAGGCTTCAAGCCGGTTTCAAACCTCTTGCATCTCTCCTGTGGTAGCAAGTAAACTTCTTGCATAATGGCTCAGCAGAAAATTCTCTTTCATACTCGACCTGACCGCTTCCCTGTTTGGACTTAGGAACTCTTGTAGCTTCGGTCTACATAAGCATCGTGACATATTTTTGTCTCAATTCTCCGAGAAAGTCATTCCATGTTAGCACTGCGCAGTTCTACTGCATCGTGGGGAATGGTTTTCCACCACCATAAGCATCCCCAGAGCAAAGATACTGAGTATTTAAATCGAGCTCCTCCGCAATGCGCTTTCTTGAATACCCTATCCATCCTTTCTAACCACTGCTCACCTCTAGAGGATCTACTGTCCCCTTGAACTCTGAAGCTCCATACTTCATCAATTTGTCATAATGTCTAGTAGGAGACTGTGGTTGTACCATCGTGTCTCAGATTGGGGCTTGAGTAGGCACATTACCAGCCATTTGTTGGAACATTGCAGCCTATCTCACGAGCGAATCGAGCAGAAATCGCGATCATGGGGCCGGTGTCTTGAACCACTGACATTATGTAGGCCTGGGGCATCCCCTTGCACCTCAGCCTCAATAGATTGATCGACTGAACGATCACCCTCTTCCATAGTCAATGCGAGGATTTTAGATCTCCTGAACAAATAACACAAAGAGATTTACTCCCGTTAGTGCATATTTATAATGTAATGTACTGTATGTATCAAACAATGATATTGAGCAGTTGTATTATGAAGAAAGAATATTCAAATAACAGGTGAAAACAAAATTTAAAAAACTAGGTCTGATACCACTAAAACATGTCACACCCTACCCCTCTGTAAGGCATAACATGATCCCGTAGTATACCTAATGAATTACCAACTCCATCTACTGATAACCCATTAAATACACTACAAGGGATTTTAAAAACTTTTCTTACTTCTTTTACAGTGGTGAGCACTATTTACAGGTGTTAAAAACCTCTTTGAACTGAAGTGATAGAACTAACTCATTTGTATTATTTGGAATTTCTGTAAAATTTTTGGCAAAGTGCCATCTGTATTTTGGATAAAACAGTTCTTCAGAAAACCTGTAAAAAGCACTTCAATATATATCCAAATCCCAACTCCAACATATTTCTCAACACAGCATTTTTCTCAATTTTAAATCCACAGTGATTTTTCAAAGACTGAGATACAAGAAATATAATACAATTTTTACAAGCCAAAACAATTCATAATTATTTTACAACTTCAATGTACAATTTGAATTTACAACTGCTCAAAACCAAAATCAATATGTACATACAGTGGTCATACATTACAGTACAAAATGCAAAATGTTGGTATACTCATTATACCCGAAAATCTCTCGCTGGAGGTACTAGCAGCCTAGTCTCACGCTCTGTTTGTCTGTCTACTGCGCGACAATACAAAGCTATCGCTGAGACAATGTCTCAGTGGTGCACAACATTAACCAAATACAAATTTAAATCACAATTCATAATTCAAATAAATAGTGGATACTTAAAAACCATAGTTAAATTCAAGACAATAATGTCATAAGGAATTTAACACAATATCACAATAAATCTCAGTAATCAAAACATAGTTAAATTCAAAAGACAGTAAATGTCAATAAGAATTTAAACTTCATTTCACAAATTATCAAATCGCATAATAACACAATTTAGTCGAATAATTTAATAATACAGTGTTGCCAATTCATTCACAACTTAAGCCATGACACAAATTTCCGATCAATGCCGCGTTGTACACCACGACAAAGCAATCACAACCCCACTAATCGAAATCAATGAGGAAGGGAGCTAGCTATATAATGAGCACTCATCCGATCACCTCGACTGGTAAACCAGAGAGGGAGAAAAATAAATGATCACGACTCCATAAATGGAGAAGGAAAATAAACGATCACAACCCCATATATGGAGAAGGAATGATATGGTACTGTCATGCTAAGTGTGAACATAAAATCAATTCCAAACATTTTATTCAAATGATTCGTGAGAATCCAATAAAATTCCAAAGTTATAATTTCATTCACAAAATGGCAACACAATTCATAATTAACTTTAATTTCCACAAATCACACTAAATCAATTTTTTTTTCACAGTTTCAAACCATTTACAATGCTTTTCAAGCAATAAGTATCCATCAATATCATTCAAACAGTTTTTCACAATTTCAAATTATTTACAATGCTTTTCAAGAAATAAGTATCCATTCAAACACACTTCCATAATTTAAAACAATAATATACAAATAGTCAATATTTATTTCAATTGAAAATTCAAAAGAAATACTGTTGTGCACAAACCTCTGATATTTGTCTCCTGGTCTGGACTCAGTGTTTCCTTCCCTTTTCCTGAGTCTTTGCTAACTGAGAAACACAATTTGAAGTGTTTCAGTATTCATTTAAACTATTTCTAGCGATAATGTTTGATAAGTAATTCACTGAATACCCTTATTTGCTTAATCAACCAATATATCGACCCTCGATGCGTTCTAGGTAAACTAGGTTTTAACGTTACTAATGTGTCACATTCGATAGTATTTTAGGGTTGGTACGTGTTACCAAACTCATTTCCTTGTTTAGTGCATTTTAATGCAACTTGCTGGATTCCGGGATACTAGTTTGACCTAGCCGGACGACCTAGTTCCCTCGGTTTTCGGGTTTCGGTCAAAACTACAAACTTGTAGATCTATGTCTTATTGCACGTGGGGCAAAATTTCAGGTCATTCTGAGTTATGTAGACCAAGTTATGGTCATTTTACTATCGCTGGTCAAATGGCATCAAATTAGGTCATTTTAGGTCAATTTGGTCAACTTTGGTTCGGCCAGTTTTTGGACCCGAACTTATGCAAGCTGTTTGACTTGCTTATGGTCATTTCTGGGCTTTTGTGTCTTCATAGGACTTGTAGGTATGGGTCTTAACTATTCATGGTTAAAATTTCAGGTCAATTGGACCTGTTTTGAGTGAGTTATGGCCTAAACACTAACTGCTGCCCAATTGGTCAATTTTCAGGCCTCAATTGTACTCAATCCGAATTGGTCATTTTTCATGCTACCTTGCAAGCAGAATTTTGGTATGGTTTCTTAATGAAAGTTGGCACATTTTGTGCCTAGTTTCACCTCCAATTGGTCTCATACCAATTGGAGTTACATATTTAGTGTTATTGACTAAAATGCATACTGCCTTAATTACATTGCTTATACATCTATCCATTACACATTTACTTGCTATATGTCCACTTCCCTTACCAATTCTGTTTTGGTACATTACCAAAACCATATACCACTTCATTTTAAAGTCATTTTGGGCAGATTACAAATATCCTCAATACACCAATTAAAACTCTAATTCACAAAGTCCAAATACAATCACATATACACATAAACATTTCTAGTTTTTACATACACTTTACACAACTAATTTATATACATATCCATCAATCCTCAATGCCATAATTCTGCCAATATCTTCATGAACTCATACATTTATCAAAGAGTTCCAAGGCTGCCGAATTGTTCCACAATGCCAAAGTGTCCTACAATTCATCAATTTCCATTCCAAGTGCACAATCACCATATACATGTGGAATAATTTACTAGGACATTAAATCACCCTAATCAACATAATTTCTCATCAAATATATGTATAAATATTTCATTAAACATACAACTCCATGGCTGTCCAAAATGGATATATCAATAACTCCTCAAACTTGAAAATTTTCTTCACAATTCAAACACCCATAACAAGTATACAAAGTTTAACAAAGCAATGTTCAAAAATACAAACTTACCTTTGGTTGGGACTTGTTAAACCTTCACTAAACTTCTTGATTTTGGTATCAAACTCTTCCTTATGATGTGGAGACAAATTTTAATGAAGATAGGTGTGAGAAAAGAAGGCTTGATCGTAGGATTGTGAAGGTTTGAAGGTGGGCGGCCATGGGAGCTTTTGGAGAAATTCATTCGGCCATGGGTGAAGGGTTTGGAGAAAATGAATTTGCAGATTGTTTAATGAACTTACACCTGCCCATTTTGTTCTTAATTTATCCCTTAGTGGTCCACTTACTCAATTTAAATCATATAATAAGTTTAACTTTCATTTATCCCACATTAAACCCTTAATTTTTGCTATTTACTTTAGGTACCACCAAATTAATTTTTCATTTTATTTTCTAAGTGTAATATTATTTATTTTTAATGGACATTTAGGTCAAAAGACAATTCGGGATGTCAAATGACCATAATGCCCCTGTTCGGGTTGCATTCCTGATTTTTCGATAACACCGGATTTTGTCCATTTTTCGATTTCTCACTTTTCTTTGTACTAATTATTTAATTTTTCTTTGATATTTCTAATGATATTTATACTTCAATTGATGTCTCTTTAAGTCCTAAAATATTTTCCGTGGTTCCCCGCAGTCCAAGGCTAGTCAACGGTCCACGCCGTGACTTCCCAGTGCGGTCACCCATCGCTAGGGTTCTCGGTTCGCTTAACTTGGTTACATTTCTTTGCTATTATTTTTCCTTTGTTTTTCTTGTATTTTCTCTTCTTATATTTCATTATTTTATGTCTCCTCACTCATATCGAAGTGTAGTTCTAGGAATCATAGCTGTCCTGACAAAGACCGGTCACCTAATAAAGAGAACGCACTCTACCGAACTTAGGGTGTTACAATTCTCCCCCCCTTAAATAAATTTCGTCCACAAAATTTTACCCAATAACCATCTTATAATAGTCATACGTTTATTTTCTCCTTTCTATATGATCGTATAATCTTCTTTTTCTCAAATTTGTATAAGACTTTTAACAATCTAATACAATGTTAATTTGTTTGGATAACACCAATCTCCTCTTTCTATTATCTTTGTCTAATATTTCGATTCACGTTGCTTCTTGAATGACCCTTGAGGTCATGTTAGAATCATTCATCAGTCATTGGTCCTCTGACCATTCTAATCCATAGTCTTCCTCACATTCGTAATATTTCTTTGTTATATATGAATCAATTGTTCAAATCTCTACTTCCATAACTCTTTTTATCTGTCAATATTCTATAACTTACTTCCTTTTGTACTGAACTATAACCTTTCGATATTCTAACTTTTGAGTTTTAGATCCCTAAGTAGGATTTTCAACTTATTTCTAACAATTAAATTCTGTCCTGGCATAACTATACAAAAACAGATGCCGTTGGCAACTATCCTCATCTAGGTGTACTATCAGGTAGTACATAGCTCTACACAATAATCTCAAGTTAGTACTGTAATCCGCAGCTTACAGTATAAACAATCAAGAACATTGCATAGTTACTACAATACATCCCAATAGAACAGACTTTCCTATCCTTTATCCGTTTTGAATTCACTGATATCCGAACTTATTCTGATTACAATATCCACTAACAATTACTAACAGTAACATCTCTACCTTCATCTAGAGCAATTATATTACTGTAACTTACTTTTACATCCTCTTGCCTTACATTAAGTAGGCTCACCAATTAGCTTTATAATTTATGGTGTGTCAGGAAATACTTTTCGCCGATAAACTCTTCCAAAACTAATTTCACTTATTATCACAATCCTTATCCTAAAGGACTAATCACTAATGCATCAAAATTTATTTCCCTGACCTCCTATCCTAGCGGACTTGTTACTAGCACCTCAAAGTCCATTTTTGTACATGGAACAACAATGCAATCAATGATGCTAGCACTCACATAAGAATGGGTAGAACCTGGATCAAATAACACAAACACATCTTGGTTAAAAGTTGAGAAGGTACCAGACACAACATCAGATGTCTCTGCCTCTTCTCTCTGTCTCATTGCATAGACTCTGACCAGAGCACTGTCTTGCTCTGATTGTTTCATTGTACCTTGGCTGCCTGCTGGGTTACCTCTACCCCTGCCTCTACCTCTGCTGGGTGGTTGTGAACTTCTGGTGACAGGGTTCTGAACTGACCCTTCTGCAGTAGTAGGAGGTGGTCCAACTCTGCGACTACTGGTACAGTCCTTGGCAAAGTGTCCTGTGCCTCCACAGTTATAACAGGCTCCAATAGCCTTATAGCATATCCCAACATGATATCTTCCACAATTTTCACATTGGCGGGAATGGTAGGAACCTCCGGTACTCTGGTGACCAGATAGAGGAGGTTTCTGTCCTGAATGTCTTCCCCTACCAGACTTCTTACTATCTCTGTTGTATCCCCCAAAGTTTTTCCTCTTTCCAGTAAGACCACTAGAACTCTGTTCTACTGACTTTCCCTCTTTTTCTGTCTTCTCTGATTTCTTTTTCTCAGGAGCCACTTTAGATTCAATTCTTTCTAATTCTAGTGCTTGAGAAATAAGTTCAGAGAAGTTGTTATGTTTGAATCCGACCACTTGTAATCTGATACTAGGCTTCAAGCCGGTTTCAAACCTCTTGCATCTCTCCCTGCTGGTAGCAAGTAAACTTACTGCATAATGGCTCAGGCAGGAAAATTCTCTTTCATACTCAGCCTCTGATCTGCTTCCCTGTTTCAGACTTAGGAACTCTTGTAGCTTCTGGTCTACATAAGCATCAGGGACATATTTTTGTCTGAATTCTCTGAGAAAGTCATTCCATGTTAGCACTGCAGGTTCTACCAGACTGTGGGGAATGGTTTTCCACCAGTCATAAGCATCCCCCTGTAGCAAAGATACTGAGTATTTAAATCTGAGCTCCTCCGTGCAATGCAGTTTCTTGAATACCCTATCCATCCTTTCTAACCACTGTTCAGCCTCTAGAGGATCTACTGTCCCCTTGAACTCTGTAGCTCCATACTTCATCAATTTGTCATACTGCCTAGTAGGAGACTGTGGTTGTACCACTGGTGTCTGTATTGGGGCTTGAGTAGGCACATTACCAGCCATTTGTTGGAACATTGCAGCTATCTCACGAGCGAAAGCAGAAATCATGCGATCGCTATGGGGTCTTGAACCACTGACATTATGTAGGCCTGGGGCATCCCCTTGCACCTCAGCCTCAATAGATTGATCGACTGAACGATCACCCTCTTCCATAGTCAATGCGAGGATTTTAGATCTCCTGAACAAATAACACAAAGAGATTTACTCCCGTTAGTGCATATTTATAATGTAATGTACTGTATGTATCAAACAATGATATTGAGCAGTTGTATTATGAAGAAAGAATATTCAAATAACAGGTGAAAACAAAATTTAAAAAACTAGGTCTGATACCACTAAAACATGTCACACCCTACCCCTCTGTAAGGCATAACATGATCCCGTAGTATACCTAATGAATTACCAACTCCATCTACTGATAACCCATTAAATACACTACAAGGGATTTTAAAAACTTTTCTTACTTCTTTTACAGTGGTGAGCACTATTTACAGGTGTTAAAAACCTCTTTGAACTGAAGTGATAGAACTAACTCATTTGTATTATTTGGAATTTCTGTAAAATTTTTGGCAAAGTGCCATCTGTATTTTGGATAAAACAGTTCTTCAGAAAACCTGTAAAAAGCACTTCAATATATTTCCAAATCCCAACTCCAACATATTTCTCAACACAGCATTTTTCTCAATTTTAAATCCACAGTGATTTTTCAAAGACTGAGATACAAGAAATATAATACAATTTTTACAAGCCAAAACAATTCATAATTATTTTACAACTTCAATGTACAATTTGAATTTACAACTGCTCAAAACCAAAATCAATATGTACATACAGTGGTCATACATTACAGTACAAAATGCAAAATGTTGGTATACTCATTATACCCGAAAATCTCTCGCTGGAGGTACTAGCAGCCTAGTCTGCTGCCCTGTTTGTCTGTCTACCTGCGACAGCAATACAAAGCTATCGCTGAGACAATGTCTCAGTGGTGCACAACATTAACCAAATACAAATTTAAATCACAATTCATAATTCAAATAAATAGTGGATACTTAAAAACCATAGTTAAATTCAAGACAATAATGTCATAAGGAATTTAACACAATATCACAATAAATCTCAGTAATCAAAACATAGTTAAATTCAAAAGACAGTAAATGTCAATAAGAATTTAAACTTCATTTCACAAATTATCAAATCGCATAATAACACAATTTAGTCGAATAATTTAATAATACAGTGTTGCCAATTCATTCACAACTTAAGCCATGACACAAATTTCCGATCAATGCCGCGTTGTACACCACGACAAAGCAATCACAACCCCACTAATCGAAATCAATGAGGAAGGGAGCTAGCTATATAATGAGCACTCATCCGATCACCTCGACTGGTAAACCAGAGAGGGAGAAAAATAAATGATCACGACTCCATAAATGGAGAAGGAAAATAAACGATCACAACCCCATAAATGGAGAAGGAATGATATGGTACTGTCATGCTAAGTGTGAACATAAAATCAATTCCAAACATTTTATTCAAATGATTCGTGAGAATCCAATAAAATTCCAAAGTTATAATTTCATTCACAAAATGGCAACACAATTCATAATTAACTTTAATTTCCACAAATCACACTAAATCAATTTTTTTTTTCACAGTTTCAAACCATTTACAATGCTTTTCAAGCAATAAGTATCCATAAATATCATTCAAACAGTTTTTCACAATTTCAAATTATTTACAATGCTTTTCAAGAAATAAGTATCCATTCAAACACACTTCCATAATTTAAAACAATAATATACAAATAGTCAATATTTATTTCAATTAAAAATTCAAAAGAAATACTGTTGTGCACAAACCTCTGATATTTGTCTCCTGGTCTGGACTCAGTGTTTCCTTCCCTTTTCCTGAGTCTTTGCTAACTGAGAAACACAATTTGAAGTGTTTCAGTATTCATTTAAACTATTTCTAGCGATAATGTTTGATAAGTAATTCACTGAATACCCTTATTTGCTTAATCAACCAATATATCGACCCTCGATGCGTTCTAGGTAAACTAGGTTTTAACGTTACTAATGTGTCACATTCGATAGTATTTTAGGGTTGGTACGTGTTACCAAACTCATTTCCTTGTTTAGTGCATTTTAATGCAACTTGCTGGATTCCGGGATACTAGTTTGACCTAGCCGGACGACCTAGTTCCCTCGGTTTTCGGGTTTCGGTCAAAACTGAAAACTTGTAGATCTATGTCTTATTGCACGTGGGGCAAAATTTCAGGTCATTCTGAGTTATGTAGACCAAGTTATGGTCATTTTACTATCGCTGGTCAAATGGCATCAAATTAGGTCATTTTAGGTCAATTTGGTCAACTTTGGTTCGGCCAGTTTTTGGACCCGAATTTATGCAAGCTGTTTGACTTGCTTATGGTCATTTCTGGGCTTTGGTGTCTTCATAAGACTTGTAGGTATGGGTCTTATCTATTCATGGTTAAAATTTCAGGTCAATTGGACCTGTTTTGAGTGAGTTATGGCCTAAACACTAACTGCTGCCCAATTGGTCAATTTTCAGGCCTCAATTGTACTCAATCCGAATTGGTCATTTTTCATGCTACCTTGCAAGCAGAATTTTGGTATGGTTTCTTAATGAAAGTTGGCACATTTTGTGCCTAGTTTCACCTCCAATTGGTCTCATACCAATTGGAGTTACATATTTAGTTTTATTGACTAAAATGCATACTGCCTTAATTACATTGCTTATACATCTATCCATTACACATTTACTTGCTATATGTCCACTTCCCTTACCAATTCTGTTTTGGTACATTACCAAAACCATATACCACTTCATTTTAAAGTCATTTTGGGCAGATTACAAATATCCTCAATACACCAATTAAAACTCTAATTCACAAAGTCCAAATACAATCACATATACACATAAACATTTCTAGTTTTTACATACACTTTACACAACTAATTTATATACATATCCATCAATCCTCAATGCCATAATTCTGCCAATATCTTCATGAACTCATACATTTATCAAAGAGTTCCAAGGCTGCCATTGTTCCACAATGCCAAAGTGTCCTACAATTCATCAATTTCCATTCCAAGTGCACAATCACCATATACATGTGGAATAATTTACTAGGACATTAAATCACCCTAATCAACATAATTTCTCATCAAATATATGTATAAATATTTCATTAAACATACAACTCCATGGCTGTCCAAAATGGATATATCAATAACTCCTCAAACTTGAAAATTTTCTTCACAATTCAAACACCCATAACAAGTATACAAAGTTTAACAAAGCAATGTTCAAAAATACAAACTTACCTTTGGTTGGGACTTGTTAAACCTTCACTAAACTTCTTGATTTTGGTATCAAACTCTTCCTTATGATGTGGAGACAAATTTTAATGAAGATAGGTGTGAGAAAAGAAGGCTTGATCGTAGGATTGTGAAGGTTTGAAGGTGGGCGGCCATGGGAGCTTTTGGAGAAATTCATTCGGCCATGGGTGAAGGGTTTGGAGAAAATGAATTTGCAGATTGTTTAATGAACTTACACCTGCCCATTTTGTTCTTAATTTATCCCTTAGTGGTCCACTTACTCAATTTAAATCATATAATAAGTTTAACTTTCATTTATCCCACATTAAACCCTTAATTTTTGCTATTTACTTTAGGTACCACCAAATTAATTTTTCATTTTATTTTCTAAGTGTAATATTATTTATTTTTAATGGACATTTAGGTCAAAAGACAATTCGGGATGTCAAATGACCATAATGCCCCTGTTCGGGTTGCATTCCCGATTTTTCGGTAACACCGGGTTTTGTCCATTTTTCGATTTCTCACTTTTCTTTGTACTAATTATTTAATTTTTCTTTGATATTTCTAATGATATTTATACTTCAATTGATGTCTCTTTAAGTCCTAAAAGTATTTTCCAGGGTTCCCCGCAGTCCAGGGCTAGTCAACGGTCCACGCCGTGACTTCCCGGTGCGGTCACCCATCGCTAGGGTTCTCGGCTCGCTTAACTTGGTTACATTTCTTTGCTATTATTTTTCCTTTGTTTTTATTGTATTTTCTCTTCTTGTATTTTATTATTTTATGTCTCCTCACTCATATCGAAGTGTAGTTCTAGGCATCCTAGCTGTCCGGACAGCACTGGTCACCGGAACAGTAGAACGCACTACCGAACTTAGGGGTGTTACATCCAATCTTCCAATCATAGATTAATTAGAGCTTTTCTAGGGTTTAATCATGGAAATTGGTGGGGAAGATCAAGGTTTCAAGAGCTTAAATGGTTGAAAATGGTGGAAGGGAGGAAGAAATGGGAGCGGGCCATGAGAAAGAAAGAAATAGATTTTTGTTTTAATTTTTAATTGTCTTTTGTCTTCATTTATAAGGGATAATTATCTCATAATTTAATTAATTTAAATTATAATTTTAATTGTGTCATGATGATGCTATTATGATGTCATAATTGAAAAATTCTACTTTCCTAATTCCTTTCCATACACATCTCCATATTTTAATTTCATTCTAGTGTTTTAGTCTTACTCGTTTTAATTGGGCATTTAGATAAAAAATTAACTCTTGAAGTGAATTGATCAAAATGCCCCTCATTGGGTTATAGTCCATCTTTTACAATAATACTCGATGAGTCTTAAGATTATGATTCACTTATTTGTGCTTCTGCCTTTTTCATTTCTTTGGTTTTCAAATTCCCAATAATGTCTAAATTAATCCTTGATTAAGGATTCAACAGAGTTGCACACAAATCTAGGATAGTAACTGATCTTACAGTCACTTCCCGTATAGGTCACCAGAACTCAAGCTCATTTAACTGATTGTGCTTCATTTTTCTTATTTTTATCCAACCTCATTTGATCTTTATTAATTTAATTTAGAACTTCTCTCTATAATTTAATTATGGTTCTTGACATTCTAGCTGTCTAAACAGACATTAGTCACCGAAACAGTAGAATGTACGGAACTGCTTAATCTGAGGGTGTTACAAGCTTGATGAAGTTATACATTACCAGGAGCTTCCAAGTATGAGAGAAGTGGGGCTGGAGTCTATCTATCCACAGCTCCCAATTAGAAGATTGCTTTAGCCAGGATTTAATGTCACCTAGACGAGGGAGGGACTGTAATTCACGATCAAGCAGTAGCTCATGGTAGCTCTCTAGAGGGAAAGGAAGCAATGGAATGTCATGAGAGAGAGCAAAAGGACCAGGTAGACCTTGCAAGAAAGAAGTAAGTGACATTAGGTACTTGTATAAAGAATTTATATTAGATAAAGTGAAACAATGGAAGAGAACAATGCTTACTGAAAAAAGACTAGATGGTGGAATAATCTGAGTCCTTCCAAAGATAGTACCTATAGGTTCTAAGGCACAGGTACCTGCAGGTTCAGAAGAGTTGGTACCTGCAAAAACAAAGGTTGGTACATGGTGAGACAAAATTAGACAGAGATAGCTAGTTTTTCAAATATGAGCCAATTGTCACAAACAATGATCAAAACACAACCTTTAGAGAGCTCACATATAAAGTAAGTTTAGAAATTACCTCCAGTAGTGTGATAAAATAAGTTGGTATTGGGCATGGAAAAGGTTGGTGGAGTGTAAACTCATAAAGTAGTAGAAGTAGCACTCAACTTAGGAACACCACTACTGATAGCAGAAACCTATGGTACCGTCAATGGTACTGCGGAGCTGCAGGTGCCTGTGAACTAGAAGGAGGGTCTGATGCCATCTCTACAAATACAAGGGATATAATTAAATGAGCATTCCTAAGTAATAATAGTCAAGAAAGAAACATAGGTACTGATATGCAAGTTCAATATACAGTACTTAACAGATGCAGATAATTTACAGGTACCAATCAACACACTATAGGTACCTAAGCAGGTACCTATAAATTTCTCAAATCTAACAAAAATAAACAGAAGCCAATTCCATACCCAACCATCACATGACAAAATTAACATCAAGAAGTGACGGAAATTTTCAATTTACCTAAAATCAAGTGAAGTAAGAACACAAGTGCCATGAACTAGTGACCGAAACTTGCAAACAGGTGGCACAATAGAAGTCAGCATTAAGATGATGCCATCGACGGTGACTAGGGGGACCATGGATAAAGCTTAATGGCAAATAGAATGCCATGGTGAAGAGTGACTTGATGAAACTATCAAAGAAAGAATTGTGTGGTGGCAGGATTAGAACCAAATAGCAATGGAATGGTGTGTCGACAAGGTGAATCGAGTGATGGATGATCAAAGAAGATGAATGGAAATGGCATGAATGGCAATGGAATGCCAGTGAAGGCAATCATACAATGAAGGGAAACAAGCCGATGGGAAGGAGAAGAAAAGAAAGAGAAAGAATGGTAGAGGAAGAAAGAAATAAGTTTATTGGTTTCTTTTGATTTGATGGTAGTAGTTGTGAGAATGAAAGAAAAATTAGTTTTAAGTGTCCATCGAGAATCGTGATTTATAGTAATTAAGAGGACCGCAATAATTAGAACTCTAAGGGAGTTATGATTCGCAATGATTAGATTTCTATAGGAAATTGGACTCTTATGAGAAAAAGTCAGCTTAAATTTCAAACTTCCAGGAAGATCATAAGAGATACTGGATTATTTTTTAATTTTGAATAGCAAAGAGATGAGCTAAGACCAGTTCTTATTCACCCAGGATGGCTTAGTTAGCCAATCTAGGTGTGGGGGATAATTGTTTACGCTAAAAATAATTATTTTTGTAATTACCCAGCCTAGGGCCGTTACCAGTGCTAGGGATCATGTTAGCTTGAGGCTACAAAAACTCATAGCAAGTCTAAAAACCTATTAAACATAAACATATCCTAGTATGTCATAGTTCATGCATACTCCAAATCATTACTCTTTAGTTTTCTCATTCATAATTAACATAAAAAAAATAGCTCAAAAATTGAACCTTTACATACATAAAATTACTAAAGTGTAATTAGTTCATACATATATACTCACATGAGGAGTTAGCTTAGATTTCAATATACATAATTACATCACTTCTACTTAAGATAAAATATCTATCAAAAACTTAAATACCAACACAGTAACTATTCCTTTACATATTACATGTCTAATAAACATATTACATACATATAAGCACTCTACTGCTACTCCTATTGCTCAAGCTCTAAAGGACTCTTTTACTCTTGAACTCCTGCACCTAGGGTTAGGTGAAAGGGGTGAGCTTACACAAGCTCAGTGAGTAAACTAATCAATATCAATTAATTATACCATTCATTTCATACATGTGCAATGCATCATCCAAATGAGTTTTCACATCAAAGACATTCCACATAAGATAGACTTGTCACCAGTGATTCCCCAGATCCAATGTGCCCAGCTTATACAGAGGCTCTTTAGGGATTTCTCTTAAAAGTAGTGTGCTAGGGGATTATTAGGCCTCACCTGGTCTTACCACCATAGATCATGCATGATCACATCATAAACATAACATATACATAACATAGGGGGAACCAGTGGGTTATCCAAATTTCATTATGCATCAATGACAATCATGTAAAAATGCAACATATTCATGCTTTAGATACATACACCTCAGTAAATAATGAAATGATGCATGTGGATGATCATGAATCAGATTCAAATAATTTACGTTTATTAGGGTTAAAGTTATTCACCTTTTATAACCTATCAACCACATAACACAAACAAAAGCTATCTTCATATCCTTAACTTTCTGAGTCCCTCAAGCTCAATCCTATAACATAGGACCCTAAAGAGTTATACAAGGCTCTAAAACTCTATACACATATCAAACATTTTATTCTAGGCCCTTAGAAACCATAAAATCATGCTTTGGAACCTTAGAACTAAAGGAGAAATAAAGTTAGTAGAACCAAGTTCGACTGTTAGAGTCTTGGACTTCAGCTGTCGAACCTAAAATTTCTCCAGATTCTTTCTTGAAAAACTACATGCTTTGACTTCCGAAACAATGGTTTTCAATAGCCAAACTTGGGAATTTCTAGAATTTCCAAGTCAAAAACCAACAGAAATTCTCACTTAATCCAAGCTTCCAAAACACTATCTGAACATACAGACACAAGACTAGGGTCAAAAACAACTTGGAATCAAGCTCCAAACACATATGCAAAACCAATCTTGAACTTGAATCCAAGATTCAACTAAACTTCAACATGCAATTCCTCTCCCTAAAACCAAAAGCTTAAAACCAAACTAAAACCTTTTAAAAATCACATTCAATTTAAACCACACTCTCCTAGTCATAATCACATATTAAAAACATGTAGGAAATTCATTTTAAGATAGGAAAAATCACCTTTCTCCTTTGGAAACAAGGTAGAGAGAGAAAGAGACTAAATAAAATCCTCATGATCCTTTAATTTCTTGAGCTCTCTAGCTATTCAAGACTTCTAGCTTTCAAAAGAACTCCAAATTAAGGAAATTTCAAGTGAAAACCTTGCATGTATTTAGGTTTTGGAAAAAAGACAAACAAAAAATCACTTTTGTTTAAAATTTGACTAAAATGGGCTATTTATAAACCTACTGTCAAGAGGATTTTCGGCTACCAGAGTCTATTCTGTCCAAACGAGCATTTAAACAGTAAAAAGGAATTCAGTTGCCGAAAGTTCATCCTTCGGCTGCCAAAGTTCTTTCTTTTTTTTTTGGTCAAAACCTTTAAAATATTTTAATTTTAAATACATTTGTTAACACATCATACATACATATATTTATACATATACTACATTTTTCACCACCATTCCCTTACTCGTGGAATCTTGAATTCTGCCAGAATTTCATCGATGGCGAAACTTTTGGCATTAGAAAATGGTGGGTGTTACATTCTCTCCCCCTTAGGAACATTCGTCCTCGAATGTTAAACAAACACATAAGAATATGAACATTTAAAGCATAATATAGACAAACATAGCCAAACATACCTAGAACAAGTGAGGATATTGCTGTAACATGGAGTCATGGGTCTCCCACATGTATTCTTCCATGTTATGGCTATTCTAAAGGACTTTGACCTTAGGTATCTCCTTATTCCTGAGCTTTTTTATCTGTGTATCCATGATCCAGACAGGTTGCTCAACATAAAAAAGTTCTTCCGAAATTTCCATGTCTGGTTCACTTATACCCTTGTTCGGATCTGATACATACTTCTGCAACATAAAAATATGAAACACAAGATGAATCCTCTCAAGGCTAGCTTATAAAATACATTTTTTACCCTTTGCAGCACTTCATATGGTCTAATATACCTTAGAGCTAGTTTGCCTCTCCTCCCAAATCGGATAACACCTTTCATCGGAGATATTTTTAGAACCACCATATCCCTTCTTAGAAAACCACTACTCTTCTATGGAGATTTGCATAGCTCTTTTGCCTACTGGCTATTATCTTCAATCTTGCCCTGATTAAGGGTATGGCCTTGTAACGCCCTCACTTTAGGTAGTCCATACATTATACTGTTCTGATGACAAACATCTGTTTGGATAGCCAGGATGTCTGGAACTACACTTGAACTAGAGTGAGGAGTCATGAGATGATTAAATAAAGGCAAAGAAAAATTAAGGAAAAGTAAAAGAAATGAAGTGCAAGTAGGTTAAAGGAGCCGAAGTCATAGCGATGGGTGACCATACTGGAAAGCGACTGTGAAGATAGTTGCCAACCCCAGACACATGGGGAAACCCTGTAAGATAAATATTGGGACTTAATTGAAGGAATTATGAAGTCTAACTAACAATAAAAATGCCAAAAAAAATACAAGAAAATTTAGCCAATCGGTAAAGACAGTTATAACCCGATAAGTCCAACGAAGGGCATTTTGGGCATTTCACTCTCAGTGATGAATTTTGACCTAAATGTCATTCGAAATGAGAAAGAATAAAATATTGAAAATAAATTAAAATTATGAATTATGAAATGGAAAAAGAAAAGAAAAGAAAGAAAATCAAAATATAAATGAATTATTACATGAGCATGATGTCATAATGACATCATTAAAATTTTTAACCAATTAAATTTTGACAAGCCTATATAAATAGAGACAAAATTCATTAAACTCTTCTTATCCTATTTGGTCTTCTTCCTCCTTGAGCTCCATTTGGCCAAACCACTTGAGCCTTCTTTCCACCATTGATTTTCAAGTTTCCAAGCTTGATTTCCTCCCCTTTCTCACCATAAAACTCCCAAGTATCTTCATTAAAAATTATCCCCACACCTTGAGGAAGCTAGTGGCAGCCAAGAAGTGAAGGAAAATTTAAGTTTAGGCAAGGTCAAGTTGAGTTCCAAAGAGTTAGTGCCCTATGAGTTTCTTCTTTCTTTTATAGTTGTTAACATGCAAAACTAAGTCAAAATTTTATGAAATTAAAAAGAAAATCTTCAGTATATGGAAACCTAATTTTTGGCAGCCATGGGAATAGGGGGAAATTGATGTTTTTGATTGTTCTAAATTTGTTAGTAATGGTGTGTGATGAGTGTATTTAAGTTAGATTGTGAATTTTATGTATTGTGCATGAATTATGAAAATTTAACTTAGAGTTTTGACAAAAAATTGGGGTTTTTATGTTGTGGCTTGAAATTGAGAATGTTGAGATGACTTGTTGCCTATTAGAAGTGCTATGAATGCCAATTGATGTTTGGGAGTTGGAGAAATTGAATTTGAAAGTGTTAAATTTTCATGCAGGAATTTGGATCTATGAGTCTAGTGTAGTGTTTGAGCTATAAGTAGAGTTGTGATGCTCCAATTGGTGTGAGGCCAATTTGAGATGAAACTAGGTCATAATGCCCCATTTATCATGAAGAGACCATGCCCAAAAACTATCCCTAACTTGACCTAAAAACTGCTTGAATCCGGAGAAGCCTAATCTAGACTTAAGAAAATAACCAAATGAACAGTAAATGTTCAAATGGCCATGACGTACTCTAGAAAGGTCAGAATGACCTGATTTTTGAACCCATGGAAAGATTAGACAAAGTAGAACAACTTTCATGAGGAATAGAAACCCAAATTCTGACCATAACTAAGTCAAATTGCTAACCAAAATTAGCTTGTCAAAACTGCCAGAACCAAAACTACCCAGAATTTCTGGACTTGAACCTATCCGACCAGTTTTGGCAAAAATACCATAACTGTAACACCCCTATTTGAATAGCCTGGTATATTTCACTGTTCCGGTGACCGATGTCGGTCCGGACAATTAAGGGGATTAGAACCATACTTAAGACAACTAGAGAAGCCATAAACACAAATAATAAGTAATGTTCAATTAGTTAAGTATAAACAAGAAAAACAGAACATAAGAGGTTAAACGAGCCGAGAGTCACAGCGATGGGTGACCTTCTCAGGAAGGACTGCGAAGTCATTTTAAACTCAAATTTCGAACCGTAAAATGTGATGTTGCGGTCCTTAGGACCATTATAAACACAGTGGAAAAGAGAAAGTCACGAAAAAGAACTGTTAAGCCAGTCAAATAATTAGGTCAGGGATCCGGAAGAAATATTAGATTATTTGCGAACCGGGATGATTTGGCGAGGGGCAATTTGGTCAATTGACCCCGAGAGCTGACTCCTGACCTAACTGTCAAATAAAATCAGAGAAAAGAAAATTTCAGAATCGAGAATTAAATTAAAGAACTAATAGAAAAATAAAAAAAAAGAGAAAAAGAAAAAGTGTAGGGAGATGACATCATGCATGACATCATGCATGATGCCATAAAAGTAAATATTAACATATTTAATTAATTAGATTTTTTTGGGTCTTCCATAAGCTAAAATAAATAAAGAAAGGAAAAGAAAAAAAAAAATAAATTTCATTGTCTTCTTCCCTACTTGCCGCCTCTCTCTCCCAAGCTCTCTCTCAAACTTTTCCTCCATGAAAGCTTATTTTTAAGCTTCCTAAATATTAATTCCACCATAAATCCTTTGATTTTCTTGAAGAAAAATTATAAACAAATCTTGGAAGGAAGATTAGAAGGAGAAGAATTGAAGAAAATTGAGA
Source organism: Hevea brasiliensis (assembly GCF_030052815.1). NCBI lineage: Eukaryota > Viridiplantae > Streptophyta > Magnoliopsida > Malpighiales > Euphorbiaceae > Hevea > Hevea brasiliensis. The sequence continues at coordinate 79,538,375 of NC_079502.1, read as the reverse complement.
GGAAGTGAAGATCAAAGACTTCACTTAAGGTTAGTAATGCAAACTTCAAATTTTTAGTTTAATTAGTGTATGTATGGCATCAAGAACTTGTAAATAAACTTAAAATAAAAAAAAAGTATGTGGGGAGGACCAAACTGAAATTTCGGCCAGCTTGAAGGGGGGGTATAATTTGCATGGTTTGATGGATTTAAATGAGTTTAGAAACTTTATTTAGTTGAATGATTAGGATTAAAAGCACTAAATGTGATTAAATGCATGAGGTTGGTGAATTAGGGTTTTGAGCATTAGGGTTTTGAGGCAAAAATTTGGAGAAATGAGTAAATGATGTCTTTGACCTATTGTGAAGTGAAAAATGGTCATTTGTGACCAAATGAGTTGTGTTGGAATGGTTGGAATTGAAGCTAAATTTGGAGGGAGTGTGGCAGCATGACCAAGTCAATTTTAAAGGACCAAAAATGAAATTTTACAAGTCCAATTGATATGGGACCAATTGGGGATGAAAATAGACATAAAATGACACAATTTTCATTTAGGAACCATGCCCAAAAAGTGACCAAAACCCAGTGAACAAACTGACCAAAGTTGGATAAGTGCAGGCTGCCCTGTACAAACTAACCAAATAAACAGTGTTTGTTCATTTGGTCATAACTCGAGCTAGGCAGGTCCAAATGACCTGAAATTTTACCAGTGGTTAGATGAGATATATACCTAAAACTTTCATGAAGAACACAAACCCAAATTCTTCCAGCAACCAAGTCATTTGGCCACCCCAAGTTGGTGACCCAAAACTGCCAGCACCAAAATTGCCCAGAAAATCTGGTTGTTTCCAATCCGGCAGCCATGGTTCAAATGGTCATAACTTGAGCTACAAAACTCCAATTGGGGTAATTCAAAAATGAGAATAAACTTAAGACAATAGGGAACATTTTCTATGAAGGAAGTTTTGTCAAATTCCAACAGTAAAATTACCAATGGAACAGTGCAACTAGGAGCACCAAAACTGAAAATTTGACAATTTTGCCAAAAAAACTTAAGCTTTGAGAAAATGACCAAAACCAACAAATTTAATGACCAAAATGTGGTATGTGGGTGAAGTTGGAGTTCCCATACCTATTAAGCTTTAGAAAGTCAACAAATTGACTTAAATAGTATAGTGAATAGTAACCCGAAACACAAAAATTTCAAGAACGTCGAGTTTAGCACAATAGAGCTAGTTAAAAGTGAAGTTAAAATTATTTTTGGATTTATGCTAAGTTATGGTACTGAAACACTATGAAACTGTGTGTTTCAGCTGAAAAAGACTTGGAAGCTCAGAGAGACTGAGTCAAGGCCTAGAGGCGACTCACGTCAGGTCTGTGCACAGTAATTTTTGTTTAAATATATGATTCTTGAAAATTTGATTTTTTTTGAGTTAAATATGAATTGTGTTGCCATTTATGATTGTGGATATGACTTTGAAAATTTACCAGATTTCCAATAAATTGTTTTGAATAGATTTTGTGTTCACACTTAGCATGACAGTATTACATTATTCCTCCTCCATTTATGGGGTTGAGATCGTTTATTTTCCTCCCTCTCTGGCTTGCCAGTTGAGGTTGAGATCGAATGAGTACTCATTAGCTAGCTAGCCACCTCCCTCATTGATTTCGATTAGTGAGGTTGTAGATTGCTTTGTCGTGGTGTACAACACGGCATTGATCGAAAATTTTGTGTCATAGCTTAAGTTGTGTATGATTTTGGCAACACTGTGTTTATGAAATTATTTGACTAAATTGTGTTATTATGAGCTTTGATAATTTGAGAAATATTTAAATTGTGTTTCATCAATGAATGATTTATGTATTGCATTTCAAAATTTTATTGTGCACCACTGAGTATTTTTATACTCAGCGATAGCTTATTTTGCTGTCGCAGATAAGAGCAAGGAGAAAGCAGCATAGTGAGCTACTATCGAATTGTGGACCACATTGATCATTTTGTATGGGTATTATTTTTATACCCTTGTAGTTAATTTTGATGTAAATGCAGAAATATTGTATGTATCAATGTAAAGTTGAGCAGTTGTAAATAAATTGTAATAATATTATTTTTGGATTTCCTTCTGTAAATTAATACTTGTGCCTGTGAATTTCATACTTTATGCCTTGTGAATGAAGTTATTAAATATTTTGAGATGATAAATTTTGATTTGGATTGTGGAATTATTTTGAAGTGAATTGAATTGAGTTGATTTGAGGTTTATTGGAGGTTGGGAGTTGTGAAAAATTTTTGGAAGTGTTTTTCTCAGGTATTTGAAGAATTGTTTTCTCCAATTACAAACGGAACTCTGTTAAAATTTTTATAAAATTTGTGGCAAAATTAAAATGGACAAAAATTTTTACTAGTATTTAAACTTCGAATAAATGGTTTTTAATTCCTACCAAAATGCTCACCACTTCCAAAATGTAAGAAAATTGTTTTAAAATCCCTTGTAGGGTACTTAATGAGTTATCAGTAGGTGAAGTTCGGTAGTTCATTAAGTATTCTACGGGATCATGTTATGCCTTACAGAGGGGTAAGGTGTGACAATAACTTGGTCCAAAAAACTACAAATGCAGTGAAACCAAAGCCAAAATCTCTACAAGACCTAGAACTACAACTTTGGAAGTTTTTCTAAAACTAGAACCTAATGAAACTAGGCCAATTATCTAGGACAAATCAGCATACCAAAACTTGAAATGAACCAAATAACCACTTGACTCCAGAATAGTATTTATACCATAACTTTTAGTAGAAAACTCCAAATGGGATGAGCCCAACCGTTCTGGAAACCTAAGAGATAGGCTACAACTTTGATTTAGGAACCTTTCTCAGATTTTAAGAACCCTAAAATGGGAGACAAAGCCACTGACCTAAACCTGGAATCCTGAAGGCACAGGGTAACTGACCTGAGACCAGGCCTGTTAGTTTGCCATAATTAATTCTAAAAAACTTGAAAAATTATAAATCTTAAATCTGAGTGATCCTAAGATATAGGGTAACAACTCCTATGAAGAACATTAGGCCTAAAAGTGGCTGTAACATGTCCAAATAATTAGAAAAATATTTACTCCAGATTCTGCCTGGTTCTGAAATTAGAATGAGTTAAAGAACCAGTTTTGGTTATTTGACCATAACTTGAGTTCTAAAACTCCAAATGACATTATTCAAAAAGGAAAACAAAGAGAAGACATAGAAGAACAACTTCCATGAAGGGAGTGTGGCCAAAAGTGGCCACATCTTAACCAATTTGCTAGATGAATTTAAGATACCAAATCTGGACCTTGAGAAGGGTTCATAAAATAACTTGGCACATGATATAGAATGAACTAAAGTAATTTGTTAAACATAAAAATAACATGAATATGCATGTGAGACTTATGTTTCCCATTACAAGTGACATGAAAATGCTATGAAACACCACTAGTATATAATATTAATTAATGAAACTACAAATACTTAATAATTCTACTTTGCCCAAAGTATACCTAGACTTATTTATATAGCATGGATCGATTGGCATACTGATTAGGGACTACAGATTACAGTACTGCCCATATGAATGATCATTGACAGACAACATATAACTGAGATGGTTTTTCTACTGGTTTTATGCCTGCCCGTTGGCCACAGTGCCTATTATTATTATTGGCTTTATGCCTACCCACTAACCTAGTGCCTAACATGACTGTTGTATACTTGATAGACATACGGATGTCTAACAAGTATACTCCTATGTATCTAGTTTTTATAGTCTGTCATAGGTTACTTGGGCATAGATATGAGTAATACACTTTAAATAAGCACATGAAGAGATCACTATTATAGATTTAATAAAACTGAATATGAAATATATGAATACAAAGATCCCGATAAATTATTTGCTCCTAAGGTTTCGCAAATATGTAATTAATTCAAAAATTTAGGAAATTTTATATGGAATAATTATTTCAATTATTAGTTATTTTTATTTCAATTATTGCACCACTAAGCAGAAATACTTAGCGCGATGGATTGTTTCCTCGTGTAGGTACAGGAGACCACCACCAGTAGCAGCAATAGCAGTAGAGCACCGATAGAGGATTGATTAGATTTGCTAGAGTGTTGGTGTCACCTCATCAGTTATTTTGGTAGGGCTCATGTATATATTAGATGTTGGATTTTTATCATTGTACATAAGCAAATGTTGTAAATCATTTTGAGATATGTAATTAAATTTTTGGATTGTATATAAATTGTACATTATTGTATGTAAATTTTATATGAATGAAATGAAATTTACTTTCTCGAAAATTTTATTAATAATGAGATGATATGACATGGCATATAGAAAGAATGAGATGGATAGTATAATATATGATATGAAATTATTTTTAACAGGTGAATGGTGGAACCCGCCATGCACTAATAAAACAAAGGTCCTCTGTCTGGGTCTCCAGAAAAATAAAATGTGATAAAAAAAATTTCCCATACATGGAATAATATAAATAAATGAAATTTAAATTAATATGGTATAAGACAAGATAAGATAGGGTGCTCCGGCACCAAATGCAGCACACCTTACTCGACTACATTATAGATGGGTGAGGGGTGTTACAGGCCTAATTGGTGATTTCCACCAACTCCATTCCTGCTAAAACTCTTTCACCTACTTCTTCCCAACATACAGGAGACCTGCACTTCCTCCCATATAGAGCTTCATATGGTGTGATTTAGATGCTAGAGTGATAGTTGTTATTGTATGTGAACTCAACTAGAGGAAGGTACTTTTTCCATGATCCTCCAAAGTCAAGCACACACATTTTTAATGTATACTCCAGAATCTGTATGGTCCTTTCTAACTATCCATCTATTTGAGAATGGAAAGCTATGCTGAAGTCCAACTTGGTGCCCAACTCATTCTGAAGACAATGCCAAAATCTTGATGTGAACTGTGATCCTCTGTTAGAGACTATCATTACTAGAGCTCCATGCAATCTTACTATCTCTACCACGTACACTTGAGCCAACTTATCCACAGAATAGTTAGCTCTTAAAGGAATGAAGTGAGTAGTCTTAGTCAATTTTTCCACTATAACTCATATTGAGTCATGTCTATTGGAGGCTACTAATAACACCACAACAAAGTCCATTGCCACATTCTCCTATTTCCATTCTGGAATGGGTAGTGGGTTAAGCATTTCTATTGGCTTTTAATGTTTTAGCTTCACTCTCTAGTAGACTTCACAAGCAAACACAATTGTGCAATCTCTTTCTTCATGGGAGGCCACCAATACACCTTCTTTAGATCTTGATATATTTTGGTGGCTTCAAGATGGATGTTGTACTTAACATTATGAGCTTCTCTCATAATGTCTCCCTTGAGCCCAATATCATCTAATACACATAACCTACTGCCATATCTTAACACTCCTTTCCTATTGAATCGAACCTCAGGGTTTTTACCCTCCTACACTGCTTTAGCTATCCTTACTAACTCAGGGTCTTTATGCTACCTCTCTGCTACTTGTCTTAAGTACACTGGTGTCACCTTCATCTGAGCTATCTAGGTATCCTTAACTAATAACTCCAGCTTTAGCCCTTCTCTAATCAGTTGGTATAACTCCTATGAGATAAGCTACCTTTCTACGGATATATGAGCTAAACTGCTAAATTATTTATAGTTGAGGGCATCTACAATAACATTTGCCTTTTTCGGATGGTACTACATGGTACAATTATAATCACTGAGCAGTTCTACCTATCTCCTTTGTTTGAGATTCGGCTTTTTCTTATTGAAAATGTACTAAAGACTCTTGTTGTCTATGAAAAGTTCACATTTAGCCCTATATAAATTGTTTCTCTACATCTTTAGGGTAAAGACTATGGCCACTATCTCTAAGTCATGATTGGGATAATGAGCTTCATACTTCTTCAATTGCCTCAAAGCATAAGCTATTACTCTGCCATTCTACATAAAAGCACATCCTAAACCCACTCTATAAGTAATGTAGTAAATGATGAAATTTTTATTGCCTGAAAGTAAAGCCAGCACTGGTGCTGAAATCAGACATTTCTTAAGCTTCTGGAAGCTCTCCTCATGCAGATCACTCCATTTAAACTTGTTGTTCTTCTGAGTTAACCTAGTCAATAAAGCAGGTGTTTTGGAGAAATTAGGCATAAATCTCCTATAATAGCTAGCCAAATATATGAAACTCTTAATCTCAAACACTGTAATTGGCCTCGGTAAATTTGCCACTGCTTCATCCTTCTTGAGATCCACTTCAATTCCATTCTCTGACACTACATGTCCTAAGAAAGATATGCCTTTCAGCTAGAACTCACACTTAAAAAACTTTGCATACAATTGATGCTCTTTCAAAGTTTGCAGAACCTTGCTTAGATGCTGTGCATGTTCTTTAGAAATCCATGAATGCAACAAGGGCATTGGTTAACCTGAATGGCATCACGAGAAACTCATAAGACCTATACTTGGTCTGAAAAGCAGTCTTTGAAACATCCATCTCCTTAATCCTCAACTAGTAATATCCATATCTTAATTCTATTTTAGAGAAACAACTAGCTCTTGCTAACTGATCAAATAGGTCATCAATACAGGGCAAAGGGTACTCATTCTTCACGGTCACTTTATTCAACTGTCTGTAGTCAATGCACAGCCTCAAGTATCCATCTTTCTTCTTGACAAATAACACTAAAACACCCAAAGGAGGGGTAGTTGGTTTGATAAACCCCTTATCCACTAAATTTTATAGTTGTTCCTTTAACTACTTCAGCTTTGTAGGAGCCATCCTGTAAGGAGGAATAGATATGGGTTTAGTGTTAGTATTATGCCCTATAGCATATTATTTAGTATGTATCTTGTACATGTTTTATTAATAAAAGGCATTATCACTTTTCTATTTACATAATATATTTATGTGTAATAGAAAAGGTCCATTGATATTTTGTTAGAAATTCTACTCTTAAGTTGTTAAGAATATGAGTGACAGTATTTCTAGCACAAAGTATCATAAATTGGTTCACAATTGAGGATACTTCACAATAAGGACATGACTTATCCAGATAGATTATATTCATGTTTGTTCCCAATGTATTTATATGAGATATAAATAAGATGGAATGGTGAGTCTCATGCCATATAACAAACATGATAGGCACTTATACATGATAAGTAGGTCGAACCAGTGACATTTATGACAAGCACATGGAGTTTACTCTTGTCAATGCATTGTCATAAATCATATCAGTGCATATAATCTTTAGACCTAAGATAGCACAGTTATCTTGTATATAGGTAGTTTGAGTTTGATACTATTTTCATACTTGTACTATGTATAGGTATATGGGTATGTGTTGGCTCCTACTAGTTATATATGGAGGTAGGTGTTGATCAAGATGGAATCTGTTACCCTAAGTAAATAGGGATAAAATCCTATGTTCATTTAATTATTCTTGATGTTTCAAGTTCCTGGCCAGGACAGATAGATTTTATCAGAAAAGAGTTTCTGATGAGAAAATCTTTTTTAATCAAGAATTGGAATTAAAAGAGAACATAATATCCATAGCAAATGGGGTTTGACATAAACCATGACTCCAGCTCGAATTGGGATTTTGTAACCGAGAGATTCTAGTGCATGGTAACATATGATTATAGGTTCATTTAAGGTAAACCTTATTACTGATTAGGTGGCCATAGCATGCTATGCTAGGTGTTAACCATGGTTTATGAGGTGCATAAAATGATTTAGAGAAATCATTTATGGTAAGAAAGAGTTCTGATGATATTAAGAGTTGATATCATGTCTCATTGCCAATTAGTGATGATCCTAGTAAGTCACACACATACACAAGTAATCACCAAATTAAATATAATTTAATTAATTAATTAAAGAGTTTAATTGATTAATTAAATAGGTTTGGTTTGCAATTAGATTGCAAAGTCCCTAGCATGGCTTAAAACCAAATCTAGGTTATTGGATGTATAGTATAAGTTAAATTTATATTTAAAGTATTTAAATATGAATTTAATTATGAGAAATTAATTAATAGAGATTAATTAATTAATTTATATTTGATATAAATTGATTAGAAGAAGAGAAATTATTATTTCGAGTTAAGAATTCAAAATTAAAACACAGGGGTATTTTGGTCATTTCACAGGGTGACATGTGGCACCATGAGATGGTGACACATGGCACTACACTTAAGCTTGCCATATGTCTTTTAATAATGTAATATGATCAAAGTCAAGATTAAATATAGGTTTGACACTTGGCACAATGTGATTGGGTCAATTAAACCTAGAGCCAATCAGAATGGGACATGTGGCAAGGGTTTTAAGTGGTGACCTAGCTATATAAGTGTAAGGATGAAAGAACAAAAATACAAGCTACTATATTCTCTTGGTACTGCCACCTGTGGTAGCCTCTCCTTCTCTTCTTCTTCATCTCTCATCAATTCAAAGAGATTAGACTATAATCTCTTGAATTAAAAATACTAGAAATCGTTTCTAGTGTCCTGTTTACATCTGTAATCTCTTAAAAGGCAAAACCTGATTTTCTAATTGATTGGAAAAGCTTTAGAAGATGTTCAAGGGGTTGCCATTGGTGATCTTGGTGTGGACAAGCTAGAGGGACAACACCTGGTGTCCTAGGCCCATCCCAAAGGTGCCAAACATGCTGCAGTGCATCAAAAAGGTTAGTGCACTTATTCCTGATCTAATCTAGGGTTCTAATGAATTAATCTATTAATTCTAAAATCTTAAATGCAAATGTAGATCCAAAAATATATTAAAAGAGTTTTAATATGATGTTTATCATTGAAATCAAATAGATAAAAATGAATCTTGCATGATGTATGTGACCCTAGATAAAAAATTTTTGAATTCAATGATCTAAACTTGTGTTTTTCATGCTTTCGCTCCTTCAATTGGTATCAGAGCCACTATATTTGCCATTTAGATTGTTTAATGTATGATTTAATTGTGTGATTTGATCATAAGATGATTAGTTCATTGCTGGTTGCAAAAGAAAAGGTGGCGGCATGCTTGGTTCCACCATGGTGCGCATGGTTTTAGCACCATTGTGGTGCGCAAGGTTTGATGCATTTTAAATGTGCAATTGTTGTATGATCTAAGGTCCATTTTATGTCTAATTAAATTATTTAATTAGAAATATAATCACACAATTAAATTATGATTCAAATCTGAATTTTTTTAAAATTGTTTGAATGTGATTCAAATCTGAATTTTTTAAAATTGTTTGAATGTGATTCAAATATGAATTTTTAAAAATGTTTGAATGTGATTCAAATATGAAATTTTTAAATTTGTTTGAATGAGATTCAAATCTGAATTTTTAAATATGTTTGAATGAGATTCAAATCTGAATTTTTAAATTTGGTTGAATGAGATTCAAATATGAAATTTTAAAATTTATTTTGAATAAGATTCAAATCTGAATTTTTAAATTTGTTTAAATCATATTCAAATCTGGATTTTAAGATGAATATGAGATATTCAATTTAATTTAAGTATGTATATTTTATTTTATTGTTAAATAGCGATATGCATGATGGATGATCATGGACTATAAAAGACCAATGTGATTGGATTTATTTCTTTTATTTTTCTTTGGGTTGTAAATTAATTAATTTATTTTAATTTATTTTGGGCATGTATTATAAAGGTTATAACATTTTTGGGTTGTAATTTAATTTATTTAGTTCTTGTAAATTCGCCTTGGTATGCCAAGGATTGCTATGTAATTGGATTGCAAGAAAATCAAGGAGGTCAAGAGCATTGGTGGAACCAGTGGAAGGAATTTAAGATCAAGTGTTGATTATGTACTCCTTCAGCAACTCTTGTAATATGAATGAATAAAATGCACCTAGGAATGCCCTGATTCAATTCTTGGTGGCTCAGAATTAAATCCCTTAGAAAGTCTATGATCATACCATATTTATTTATTATCCATGAATGCATGAGATGTATGGGAATGTATGCAAGTATATGATATATGCATGCTAATTGGATAATGTGCAAAGTGAGACCATAATAGTAATTAGGACGACCACAAAATCTTCTAAATAAATGATTAAGTTGGATATGGTATAATTAAAATAATTATAACATGGGCCCTCCATTGAGGCAATTATTTTAAGAAATTTTAAATACTTGCATATGATGTAATTAATTTAAGAGATTTTCTTAATAATAATTGTTAAGCATGAGATATTGTAAATATGCAAATGGTTTGGTGGCCAATATTGGATGTACCTGAGGACATTAAAATTATTTGCATAATTACTAGCTCAGTGGGATCAACTTAACTAATGCAAGATAAGTCAATAATGGATGTACCTGAGATTTTGAGCATTAGGGGCTAGATAAAGGATTGAACCTCACATGAGATGTGATGGGCAAGGAGTTGCTCACTTATAGTTTATTGTAATTCCAATAATGGATGTACCTGAGGATGATCAATAGAATTATAAGAATTCAATCACCCACTAGAAATCCATCCAACTAGGATTTCCGTTTTCTACTTTGGAAGTGTAGGATTCGCTAAGTTAGTGGGAGGACTAATTTGATTAAAAGACCATAATCATTTTGGTTAATTACATGATACATTTACTAATTAATCTTATAACATCCTCACTTTACGTAGTCCGTATGTTCCACTGTTCCGATCGCTAATGTTTGGAACTACACTTAATTGACAGTGAGAAAGCATAAAATAATGAAATATGTAATGAGAAAAATTAAGAAAAAATAAAAGAGATAAAATGTGACTAAGTTAAACGAGCCAAACCCGTAGCGATGGGTGACCGCACAAGGAAGTTACGGCGAGGACCGTTGACTAGCCCTGGACCACGGAGAACTCGGGGAAATATTTTCGGGACATAATTAAAGGTCTACTGAAGTGTAATTGACATTGAAAATGTTAAAGAAAAATTAATAAGTTAGTATAAACGAAAAACGAAAATTAAAGAAATCGACAGTAAAAAAGGAGTAAATTGGTAGTACCGAAAAAAATAGAAATACAACCCGAAGAGGGGCATTTTGGTCATTTGACACCTCAAATTGGCTTTTGACCTAAATGTCCATGAAAAATTAGTAGTATCAAATTTTGAAAATGTCATGAAAATAGAAAATTTGACATAAAATGTAAATAGTGAGGAATTTGGGGCATAATTACAATTAAGGGAAAATTTAGATTATTAAACATTTAATCCACCTTAGTGGAGCACTATGGATTTGTATATTCATTAAGTGGACACCTATATAAACATTAGAAGACAACAACCCACCTCATCTTCTTCTTCTTCTTCAATTTGCATTCTTAGCCGAATTCACCTTTCTCCCAAAACCACTATTAACGTCCTCACCTCAAGCTCTCTCTCTCATGGTTTAAGCCATTTTTTCCTCTAAGTTTCTTCATAAAAGTTGTTCTACACATCATGAGCAACACATAGGGAGCAAAAAGGGCAGAATTTGATGAAGTTTGATCAAGCTCCACAAAAGGCTAGTGCTAGTTTTTCATCCCTTGCTTCATTAAAGTTTGTATTAAGGTTGAGATGAGTTGAATGGTGAAGAAATTTAAAGGATTTGACGAGTTATTGATATATTCAATTTTGTACAGCCATGGAAGTGAAAGGTAAGTGGTTTATTCTTACATGAATTTGATGAGAATTAAGGTTAATTAAAGTAATTTGATGTGTTAGTGAATTAATTCCATGTGTATGTGTGAATGAGCTTTAGAATTGGGGTTTGAAAGAAATTGTGGAAGACTTTGGCCAATGGTGATTTTTTGGCAGCCTTTAGGTTCAATGAAGAGTGCTTGATTTCATGAATTTATTTAATGAATTATGATACTAAGGGATTAATGGAAGTGTATGTAAATTATTGTTGGAATTATATGTAATTGTTGGGTGTTTTTATGTGGATATTATGTTAATGTTGACTTTGTGAATTAGGTTTGTATTTGGTATGTTGAGGATTTATATATACTGCTCCAATTGACCATAATGAGATGTGATGAATGATGTTAGTATGTTACCAATCCAGAATTTAGGTATGGGGAGCTAAGGTATTGAATGTGTAGTTGATTGGTATTTAAGAATTGTATAAGGGTAGTATGCGTTAGAGCTATAACCCTAATTGTGTGACCCCAATTGGTATGAGGCCAATTGGAAGTAAAACTAGACACAAAATGTGCCAACTTTCATGTAGAATCATTGTTAAAATTCTGTCCGGAAAGTGACCATAAATTGGACCTAATCTAGATTTGGTAATGTGTAAACACTAAATCTGGCCATATGAACAGTATTCACGAAATTGGCCATAACTCAGTGAAAACAGGTCCAAATGACCTGAAATTTATATCATTGGAAAGCTTAGACATAGAGCTACAACTTTGGTGAAGATTATAGAACCCAAAAATGTCATTTACTAAGTCAAATTGCTTGCACAATTTGAGGTAACAAAACTGTCCAGAACCATTGCAACCTAGAATTTGACCATTTGAATAGTAGTCAGTCATGTGACCATAACTATCACAAAACAAGTCCAAATAACCTGAAATTTATACCATGGAAAGCTTAGACATAGAGCTACAATTCTTATGAAGACACCAAATCCTAGAAATGACCAGAACCAAGTCAAATTGCTTGCCCAAGTTAGGGTACCAAAACTGCTAGAACTGAATTTGACCTAAAATTGACTAAATTTTGCACTAAAGATGCAATCTGTTCAGTTTTAGTAAATTGACCATATCTTGATCTATATAATCTAGAATGACCTGAAATTTATGCCAAAAGTTCAATAAGACATAGAGCTACAATTTTTCTTCTTTGACCAGAAGCTAAAAACCAAGAGAAACAGGACATTAAGCTAGACTAATCTAGCACACTAAAATGAAAATTTGACGTTGACATACAATGAAGCTTTGAAGTAATTTGGCAATGAATGCCAACTTGTGAAAAGGATAAATTGCACTATATTGAGAGCATATTGAATTACAAATTGTGACATGTTGATACTAGAATCAACTTATGCATGATGTATGAAAAGGTCAATATTTTCATTGACCAGTGAATTGTATAATGACCAGTAAACCCTAAAAATAAATATTTAATCTTGTAATATGCCCTAGTTTGCCTAGTTGACTAGTTTGGATAGGTTGCCATGCCAATAGGATTTTGGCAGCTGTTCTGTAAATGGCTTCACACCGTACTATATTTTCTGGCTTATTATGCCATACCATGATTTTAATAGCCTATGGCTATACGGATTGTGTTATTATACTCGGCTTAATGCCTGATTGATTATATGGCTTTTTAGCCACACTGTCTGCACACCGGGAGATACTTTGTGACCGATGGTGTGACGTTCCAAGGTACTAGGTACCCAATGCTAGTATATCCATTTATCAAGTCTGATCAGTGTATAGGCTACAAGGGCAGTCAATTAAAATATTATCCCATTCAGGCAGTTAAGTTAAGTTATGTATAAGAAAATTTCAGTACAATTAAATTAAGTATTGAATGAAATGAGTAAAATAAATTAGCAATAGAAACATAACAAAAATACAATTTGCAGAACCGTAGAGACTTAAAATACAATACAGTTAGAATAATTTGTATACTGGGTATTAATTCGGAAACGTTATAAACTTAACACTTCCAAAAAGGAACAAACTAGTATATAAGATAGTTGATGCTAGAAATACCATACCAAATTAAATTGATTCCTGGATATCCGAATTATGATTTATTTCTTTCTTTATTTGTATATATTATTTCTTATTATATTATTGCACCACTAAGCAGAAATGCTTAGCGCAATGGAATTGTATCCTCGCGCAGCTACTGAAGGTAAAACCAGTAGACAGTTGATTGAGATTTTTGGAGTTCAGATCTGCAGAAGTGTCAGAAAGAGTTCAAGGTTGTCACCTCCTCAGCAATACATGTAGATAGGGCTCAAAATTACACATGTTATGTATTTTGTTCATTCTAAATATATTGTAAATTATTTAAATATCCTGTACATGACAAACTTATGTAATTTAGTTGACAAATTATATAAGTTAATGAAATATAAGAATTTTGATATTTGAGTTGATTATCTAATCATAATGATTCAAAATGAGATTGAGTTTGAGAAATTTTGATACTGAATCTGAGTTTGAGAAAATGTTGAGAATGCTTTGAGATAATCTGAGTTATGAATTTGAGTATATATTGAATTTGTTTTTGGCATATTCAAAAGAACTGTTAGTCTAAATTACAGCCAGCACTCTGCCGGATTATCGTTCAAATTTTTGAAATTTCCAAATTAGTCAGATTTTGATAAACAGTAAAAATAGCCTAAACCTTAGATAAAGTTTTTGAACAAGTACATCAAGAATTGTAATGAAATCAGATAAAATCAAGTGCTCCGGCACTCCGTGTGACACACCTTGCTCGGCTACACTGTAGACGGGTGAGGGGTGTTACAAATCTTGTTATTTTCTGCAGTTAATTTTCTGATAATAATGAGTACACCACAACCACCACCATCCAATATCCTTGTAAGCATACTTGATCGCAATAGGTTGACAGGACCCAATCTATCTGTTTGGCTAAGAAATTTGAAACTTATCCTAAACCTTGAACATATAGGATATGTTCTAGACTCACAGGTTCCTGGTCCCTTACCTCCAGAGGCCACACAAGAGGAACATAAAACTTTAGATAAGTGGAAGGAGCATGATATAAGAGCCAAGTGTTACATGATTACTTCTATGAGTAATGAGTTACAGAAGCAGCATGAGAACATGCAGAGTGTGAGTGAGATCCTTCTTCACCTATAAGAGTTGTATGGTGAGCACAGTAGGAATGCTAGGTATGAGATATCTAGACAGCTGTTCCGCATGAGGATGTCTGAGGGACAGAATGTTGGGAATCATGTCCACAAGATGATTTAGCTGATTGAGCAGCTGGAACATCTTGACTTTAACATGGATTTCCAACTACAAACAGATTTGATCCTTCAGTCCCTTCCTGAGTCTTTTGGGAATTTTGTGACAAATTTTCATATGACTAAGCAGGAATGCACCTTGGCTGGTTTACTCAACATGCTAGTTATTGCCCAAAAGAATATGCTGGGCAATAAAGGAAAAGAGGTAGCTTTGATTGCATCTTCTTCTGCTGGAAAGTCCAATAAGAAGAAAGGCAAGAAAAAGAAACCTCAGATTCCTAGTCCTTCAAAGAAAATAGCTAAACAGAAAGGGAAAACTAAAGCTGATGGAGGCAAAGGAAAGTGTTTCCACTGCCAGCAGGATGGGCACTAAAAGGGAACTACCCAGAGTATAGCAATCTAAAAAGAATGCAATGCCATGATAAAAATCAACTCAATTTTAAAATATATTTGGCATTTAAGATTAGGTCATGTTGCAGAAGATAGGATTGCAAAACTGGAGAAAATGGGGATTTTATCGTCATTGGGCTCTGAGCCTACTCCAACTTGTGAATCCTGTCTTCAGGGCAAAATGACTAGATCACCCTTTGTTGGACAAGGGCTAAGAGCTGATAATATTTTGGAGCTAATACATAGTGATGCATTGTGGTCCATTTAAAGAAATGGCTAGAGGCAGTTTTCATTATTTTATTACCTTTACTGATAATAAATCAAGGTTTGGGTATTTGTATTTGATGAAATACAAACATGAATCCTTTGAAAAGTTTAAAGAATTTAAATCTGAAGTTGAAAATCAAACAGGAAAAAGTATTAAAGCTCTTCAATCAGATCGTGGAGGTGAATACTTGAGTACTGAATTTGATGAATACTTAAGAGAGCAAGGCATTGTTTCCCAATTGACTCCTCTAGGAACACCACAGCTGAATGGTGTATCTGAAAGGAGAAATCGTACCCTATTGGATATGGTACGTAGTATGATGAGTTATACTGATATGCCAATCTCCTTTTGGGGATTTGCATTAGAATTAGCTTTGTATATTCTGAATAGGATTCCATCAAAATCAGTATCTTCCACACCTTATGAGATATGGCATGGAAGAAAACCAAGTATTAAATATGTTAAGATTTGGGGTTGTCCAGCTTATATCAAAAAGCTGAACACTGATAAATTGGAAACCAGATCAGAAAAGGGTCGATTTGTTGGATATCCAAAAGATAGTTTTGGATATTATTTTTATTTGCCTACATCATAAAAGGTTGTGATAAGTAGAGATGCCACATTTCTTAAACAACAGTTTGTTCAAGAAGGAGGCAAAGGAAGGCAAATAGAGTTAGAATTGGAGAATTCTGACTAACCAACAAATCAGATGGATATAGATCCATCTAGTCAACCTACACCTATTGATGAAACATCTACAGTTGTTCCTCGTAGATCAACCAGGGTATCTCACCCACCAGTGAGATATGGTTTCCTTCATGAAGAAGAACAAGAGTTGTCTACTCATGAAGAAGTAGATCATGGAGATGATCCACTTACCTATGAAGAAGCTATATCAGATATAGACTCTTCAAAATGGATTGATGCTATGAAATTTGAGATTGATTCCATGTATAACAATCAAGTTTGGGATCTTATTAACCCACCTGAAGGTATTGTACCTATAGGGAACAAATGGGTTTTCAAGAAGAAAATTGGTTCTGATGGAAAGGTAGAGACTTAAAAGGCAAGGCTAGTAGCAAAAGGGTTTCGCCAAAGGCAAGGAATCGACTATGAGGAGACTTTCTCGCCTGTAGCCATGCTTAAATCAATTAGGATTCTATTAGCAATAGCTGCATACTATGATAATGAGATTTGACAGATGGATGTCAAAACAGCTTTTCTCAATGGATACATTGAAGAAAACATTTTCATGGAAAAACCTAGGGGTTTTGAATCCCAAGATGGTTACAAAGTGCGCAAGCTAAAGCAATCCATTTATGGGTTAAAACAAACTTTGAGGAGTTGGAACATCCGTTTTCATGAAGCCATTAAGTCATTTGGTTTTATAAAAAATGAGGATGAGCCATGTGTAAATAAGAAGGTTAGTGATAATGCTATCACTTTCCTTGTCTTATATGTGGATGATATTTTGTTGATGGGTAATGACACAGGTATGTTGACAACTGTAAAGGTATGGTTGTCAAATACATTCTCCATGAAAGACTTAGGGGAGGCAACCTATATTCTTGGGATTCGCATCTATAGAGATAGAGCGAAAAGAATAATTGGTTTATCCCAAATTCTATACTTGGAAAAGGTGTTAAAGAGGTTTAACATGCTTGATTCCAAGAAAGGATTGTTACCAATGAGACATGGTATCCACCTTTCTAAAGAGATGTCTCCAAAGACACCTGAAGAAAGAGATAAAATGGCTAGGATTCCATATGCTTCAGCTATTGGAAGTTTGATGTATGCAATGTTGTGTACTAGGCCGGATATCGCATATGCTGTTAGTTTGACTAGCAGGTATCAATCCAATCCAGGTTTGGAACACTGGATAGCTGTCAAGAATATCCTTAAGTACTTGAGAAGAACTAAGGATTTATTCTTGATATATGGAGGTGGTGACTTGCAATTGGATGATTATACTGATTCTGATTTCCAATCAGATATCGATGATAGAATGTCTACATCTGGGTATGTGTTCATTCGTAATAGAGGTGCAGTCAGTTGGAAGAGTTCCAAACAGAGTACAACTACAGATTCCACTGCAGAGGCCAAGTATATTACTGCGTCAGATGCTGTACAAGAAGCTGTTTGGATATATGGAACCCCAGTCTCACCAGAAATCCAAACACATAGAAAGGCGCTACCACATTATCAGAGAAATAGTTGGGCAAGGCAATGTAGCCATGCAGAAAATAGCATCAGCTGAAAATCCAGTTGATCCATTCACTAAGCCTTTGTTACAAGCACAGTTAGACTGACATCTTGAGAAGATGGGTCTAAGGTATTATAATGAATGGCTCTAGTGCTAGTGGGAGATTGTTAGTAGTATGCCCTAGAGCATATCATTTAGTATGTATCTTGTACATGTTTTATTAACAAAAGGCATTATCATTTTTCCGTTTACATAATATATTTATGTGTAATAGAAAAGGTCCATTGATATTTTGTTAGAAATTCTACTCTTAAGTTGTTAAGAATATGAGTGACAGTATTTCTAGCATAAAGTATCATAAATTGGTTCACAATCGAGGATACTTCACAATAAGGACATGACTTATCCAGAAAGATTATATTCATGTTTGTTCCCAATGTATTTATATGAGATATAAATAAGATGGAATGGTGAGTCTCATGCCATATAACAAACATGATAGGCACTTATACATGATAAGTAGGTCGAACTAGTGACATTTATGACAAGCACATAGAGTTTACTCTTATCAATGCGTTGTCATAAATCATATCAGTGCATATAATCTTTAGACCTGAGATAGCACAGTTATCTTGTATATAGGTAGTTTGAGTTTGATACTGCTTTCATACTTGTACTATATATGAGTATATGGGCATGTGTTGGCTCCTACTAGTTATATATGGAGGTACGTGTTGATCAAGATGGAATCTGTTACCCTAAGTAAATAGGGATAAAATCCTATGTTCATTTAATTGTTCTTGATGTTTCAAGTTCTTGGTCAGGACAGATAGATTTAATCAGAAAAGAGTTTCTGATGAGAAAATCTTTCTAATCAAGAACTGCAATTAAAAGAGAACATAATATTCATAGCAAATGAGGTTTGACCTAAACCATGATTCCAGCTAAAATTGGGATTTTGTAACAGAGAGATTCTAGTGCATGGTAACATATGATTATAGGTTCATTAAGGTAAACCTTATTACTGATTGGGTGGCCATGACATGCTATGCTAGGTGTTAACCATGGTCTATGAGGTGCATAAAATGATTTAGAGAAATCATTTATGGGAAGAAAGAGTTCTGATAATATTAAGAGTTGATATCATGTCTCATTGCCAATTAGTGATGAGCCTAGTAAGTCACACACATACACTAGTAATCACTAAATTAAATATGATTTAATTAATTAATTAAAGAGTTTAATTGATTAATTAAATAGGTTTGGTTTGCAATTAGATTGCAAAGTCCCTAGCATGGCTTGAAACCAAATCTAGGTTATTGGATGTATAGTATAAGTTAAATTTATATTTAAAGTATTTAAATATGAATTTAATTATGAGAAATTAATTAATAGAGATTAATTAATCACTTTATATTTGATATAAATTGATTAGAAGAAGAGAAATTATTATTTCGGGTTAAGAACTCAAAATTAAGACACAGGGGTATTTTGGTCATTTCACAAGGTGACATGTGGCACCATGAGATGGTGACACATGGCACTACACATAAGCTTGCCATATGTCTTTTAATGTAAGATGATCAAAGTCAAGATTAAATATAGGTTTGAAACTTGGCACAATGCGATTGGGTCAATTAAACCTCGAGCTAATCAGAAGGTGACATGTGGCAAGGGTTTTAAGTGGTGACCTAGCTCTATAATTGTAAGGATGAAAGAACAAAAATACAAGCTGCTGTATTCTCTTGGTGCTGCTACCCTTGGCAGCCTCTCCTTTCTTCTTCATCTCTCATCAATTCAAAGAGATTAGCCTACAATTTCTTGAATTAAAAATACTAGAAATCGTTTCTAGTGTCCTGTTTACATCTGTAATCTCTTAAAAGGCAAAATTTTCTAATTGATTGGAAAAGCTTTAGAAGCTGTTCAAGGGGTTGCCATTGGTGATCTTAGTGTGGACAAGCTAGAGAGACAACACCTGGTGTCCTAGGCGCATTCCAAAGGTGCCAAACATACTGTAGTGCATCAAAAAGGTTAGTGCACTTGTTCTTGATCTAATCTAGTGTTCTAATAAATTAATCTGTTAATTCTAAAATCTTAAATGACAAATGTAGATCCAAAAATATATTAAAAGAGTTTTAATATGTTGTTTATCATTGAAATCAAATAGATAAAAATGAATCTTGCATGATGCATGTGACCCTAGATGAAAAATTTTTGAATTCAATGATCTAAACTTGTATTTTTCATACTTCTGTTCCTTCATTTAGTACTAGGCACTAGATCAATTTCAAAATCTATAACCCTCTTAGGTGGCAACCCATGCAACTCCTTTGGAAACACATCTGGAAATTCTCTCACCATAGCAATTGATCCTGGTCCACCTCTATTTTCCATAACTTCTTTAACATGTGCTATAAACCCTCTACACCCTTTTCAAAGTATCTTTCTGGCTTGCATGGCTAAGATCATACCCTTTATAAGTACTACCTAATCTCTTTGGAACACTACAACTGACCCATCTTATCCTTTAAACTCTACTATCTTGCTTCTACAGTCTAGGGTAGCATAGTTGGCTTTGAGCCAATCCATTCTTAGAATGACATCAAAATTTATCAATTCTAGAACTGCTAGTTTAGGTGGAAAACACCTGTCCTCAATCATCTCTGGACAAGCGTAACAAATTATTTTTGCTGTCGAAGGGTCACACTTTGGTCCACTAACAAGCAATGGACATTCTAAACTTGAGACTACCAATCCTAATCTTAGGACTGCATCAAAGCTAACAAAAGAGTGTGATGCACCCGGATCAATCAAAGCATATAAACTTTCTATGTAAAGGTTACCTGACACCACAGTGTTGGAGGTATTGGCTTCCTGTTGTATCATGGTAAAAATCTGAGCTGGTGTTATTAAACCCTTCCCTTGTGAACTTATTATGGAGGATGAAGAACCTCGTCCTCTACTTTGTCCCCTTCCTGATGAAGGACCTACAAAAGTCTGTCTCACTAATAGTTGGGCCACACTGCCGGACCCTGCTTGTTGAGAAGCCATCCTTTCCATATTGGGATGTGTCCTTTTTGCCCACATCTATAACACTCAGAGGTTCTAAACCTACATGGCCCTCGATGAGGTTTTCCACATCTAACACAAAGTGGAAGTATTCGAACCCAAACTAGATCCGCTTTCCATCCCGAGGCCTGACTTGATTATATTTTAGAACTTATTCTTCTTTTGTTTCTTGCCAAACTTCCCTCCTTTTTCCTTTTTAGTCTCAGATGCAGAAATAACTTTGGTCATGTGATTGAACCTCCCAACATTTGTAGCCTTTGGAATGGTAGACTGTTCAGCCTTAGTACTTTTCAAATCTAGACTGCCTTCAATGATGGCCCCAGCTTCCATCTTCCTTATTGCATCTATTATCAAATGCAAGCTGTGGGTTTTAGTAGCCAAAATCAAGGAAGAGTATCTAGAGTGCAACTTGTGGGTGTACCTCTTAGCCTTCTTTCTATCAGTATCATACCCCTATCCCACATACTGCAGGAGATCCATAAACTTGTCTATGTACTCATCCACACTCATATTAGTAGTATGTTTTAACTATTCAAACTATACCACCTTCAACTCTCTAAAGCTCTCTAGGAAGGCCCAGTTGGTAAATTCTGCCACAAATTAAGACCGGGTCATGCTTTTGACCTTATTAGCAACATAAGCCTTATACCATTCCTCTGCCTTCTTATATTTCAAGATAAAGCTGGCCATCTGAATGGCCCTACTGTCACTGAATCCTAACTCATCCACTATCATTTTGACCACCTTAATATACTCGAAATGATCATTTCTCTCCTTATATTTAGGTGCATCTAGCTTTAAGTAATCAACCATCTTTCCCTTACCTCTATCACTTGTCTTAGTCTCTAATGTCGGAACTATTGGGATTGTAGGAGGTGGCGGTGGTGCTTGCTCTCCTATAACTCTCTCCATGGGATTCTGTGTTCCCATGGTGGTTAAAGAACTTTGAGGGTGTTATTGGGGAGGTTATGTGACACCCCTTACCCGTCTACAGTATATCCGAGTAAGATATGTCACACAGTGTACCGGAATACTCTATTTTATCTCAATCATTTTTATTCTTCCTTAATTTGGTCAAAACCCTAAATTCTCAATTCCTCTATTCTTCCATTAACTTACAATATAAGGTGCTAAGTGTTAATTTCATATCAAAGGACAACTTATATACTCTTTTAATCTTAAAAAAAATCATCAAAACTCTCATAAGTTCATGCCTGCCAAAAATGGTAAAAATTCATCATGCAACTTTTGTTTAATTTCACTTAATTTTCACACTTAATTCCTACTCCACATATGATATACATAAATTTTCTACAAGGAATTGGCACTAACCTCTTTTGGGAGATAACTTGAGCTTATAAATCTCCTTAATTTCTTCTTCTAATTGCTGCCTATAGATGGTTTAAGGTGTGAGGAAGAGGTTTAGTGAAGAAAGTTTAGGGTTTTATGGTGAAAAGGTAAGGTTTGGCATGAGAGAAAGAGAGAAGCTCTTCAATGGTGGAGGGAGAAGATGGCTGCCCGAATTTGGGAAGAACAATCTGGTTTTTTTTTTTTTTTTTTTTTATCCTTGTTTATTAATTTTTTATCCTCTTAAAATGTTTGTCAAGCTCCCATTGGTTGGCACTTTAATTTATTGTAAATTTTAATTTAAACTTTATGACATCATGGCTTATGTCATAGGTCTAATTTTTATTTTAAATTTCTTTTCTTTTCTACTCATTTCTAATTTAATTTTTAGCAATATTTATTCACATTTTATGTCATAATAATTATTTACTCAACTGGACAAGTTGGCCAAAAATCATCTTTGAAGACGAAATGACCAAAATGCCCTCCGTTTGGCTTAACAGACTAAAATTGTCTATACCGATTGAAAAATTTTTCTAAACCTTTTCTTGGCATTCTAATACCATAGAAACCTCAATGACTCTTCTCTGGAGTCCCAAAAATTATTTTATGAATTTTCTCCTAGGTCTAGGGCTCCTAGTTGTGAGAACCGCAACTTCCTACTAGGTTACCCATCACTTGGGCACCGGCTTATTTAACTTGGTTGTATTTTATTTCTAAAATTTTTCCTAAATTTTTCTTATTAATATTTGAGTTAATTATGGTTCCTAACTTTAGTTTAAATATTTTTTTGGACGTTCTAGCTGTCCGGACCGACACTGGTCACCGGAACAGTAGAATGTACGGAGTTGCTACAGGGAGGGTGTTACAACTCTTCCCCTCTAATTTAAATTTTGTCCTCAAAATTTACCTGATGCAAACAGTCGAGGGAACTGTTGCCTCATCGTCTCTTCACTTTCCCAAGTTGCCTCCTCAGTGTTGTGGTGCCTCCAAAGCACTTTCACCAGTGGAATCTGCTTATTCCTCAACTCTTTCACTTCCCGAGCCAGAATCCTTATGGTTTCTTCTTCATATGTCAAATCCGGTTGTACTTCAATTTCTTCCATGGAGATGACATGTGAAGGATCTGAGTGGTATCTTCTTAGCATAGACACGTGGAACACATTGTGGATCTTGTCCAGCTCTGGTGGTAAAGCTAGCCTGTAGGCTACTGGTCCCACACGCTCAATGACTTCATATGGGCCAATGAACCTAGGGCTCAACTTACCTTTTCTTCCAAACCTCAGTACCTTCTTCCACGGTGACACCTTGAGGAACACTTTGTCGCCAACCGCATATTCTATTTCTTTTCTCTTCAAGTCGGCATAGGATTTCTGTTTGTCTGAGGCAACCTTCAGATTGGCTTTGATTAGTTTTACCTTCTCTTCAGTCTGTTTCACCAAGTTTGGGCCTACTAGTTTATCTTTGCCCAATTCAGTCCAGCACACTGGAGTTCTACATTTCCTTCCATACAGTGCTTCATACGGGGTCATTTGGATACTAGCTTGGTATCTATTATTGTATGCAAATTCTGCCAGTGGAAGGTATCTATCCCAACTTCCCTCAAACTCAATGACACAACTCCTCAGCATATCCTCAAGGACCTGACATATATTTCACATTATTATTACCATTTCAGTTCAATATGTGTATTAGTTTAATTGGTTTCAATTATTTACCTGGATTACTCTTTCTGATTGCCCATCCATCTGAGGATGGAAAGCTGTGCTGAAGTGGAGTTGTGTACCCAAGGACTCATGCAACTTCTTCCAGAATCTCGATGTAAACCTTGGGTCTCGATAAAATATGATGGAAAGTGGAATTCCATGCAATCTAACTATCTCACTGATATACAATTCTGCTAATTTCTCTAGTGAGTAGTCAGTCCTAACTGGCAGAAAGTGTGCTGACTTCGTCAATCTATCTACTATCACCCATACTGCATCATGCTTCTTTTGGGTGAGAGGTAGATCACTTACAAAATCCATGGTGACCCGATCCCATTTCCATTCAGGTATGCATAAAGGCTGTAGCAAACCTGATGGAACTTAATGTTCTGCCTTGACTTGCTGACATGTCAAGCATTTAGTCACATAGTCAGCTATGTCCTTCTTCATACCAGGCCACCAATATCAAGCTTGGATCATGATACATTTTTGTACTTCCTGGGTGCATAGCATATACACTGGTGTGTGCCTCTTTTAGAATACTGGCCTTCAATTCCCCATCATCTGGTACACACAGTCTTCCTTTGTAGTATAGACACCGATCTGTTTTCACTTCATAGTTAGTTTCTTTCCCTTCTAGGATTTTTCTCATAATAGCCTTTAGCTTCTCACCTACCTTCTGCCCATCTAAAATCTGCTGTAACAGGTTTGGCCTCACTTGCAACTCAGCCAAAATAGCTCCATCTCGAACCAAAGATAGTCGGGCATTCAATGATCTCAAAGCTGTGATGGATTTTCTACTTAAAGCATCAGCAACTACATTTGCCTTCCCAGGATGGTAGTCAATTACACAATCATAGTCCTTCAGGAACTCAATCCATCGCCTCTGTCTAAGGTTGAGCTCCTTCTGAGTTGGCAAATATTTTAGACTTTTGTGGTCTGTGTAAATATAGCACTTTTCACCATATAAGTAGTGCCTCCATATCTTCAGTGCGAAGATAATTGCTGCAAGCTCTAGATCATGGGTAGGGTAATTCTGTTCATGTGGCCTTAGCTGCCTGGAAGCATAAGCGACCACCTTCCCCTCTTCCATCAATACACACCCTAACCCATTATGAGAGGCATCATCAGAGACCACAAAGTCCTTTCTCGACATTGGCCGTGTTAACACCGTGCCTCTGTCAACATAGCCTTTAATTTCTCAAAACTAGTCTGACACTTGTCATTCCAGTCAAATCTGACATTCTTATGTAACAACTTGGTCATTGGAGCAGCTATTAAGGAAAATCCCTTCACAAATCTCCTGTAATACCCAGCTAGCCCCAAGAAGCTTCTGACCTCAGTTGTATTTCTGGGAGGCTTCCATTCCATCACTGCTTCTATTTTCTTGGGATCCACCCTAATCCCATCAGCTGACACTATGTGTCCAAGGAATGCAATCTCATTCAACCAGAAGTCACACTTGGATAACTTAGCATACAGCTTCTTTTCTCTCAGGGTTTGTAGAACAATCCTCAAATGCTCATCATGTTCTTCACTGGTCTTGGAATACACCAAAATATCACTAATAAAGACCACTATGAACTGATTTAGGTATGGATGGAAGATACGGTTCATAAGGTCCATGAATGCTGCTGGTGCATTTGTTAGGCCAAAGGGCATCACCAAAAACTCATAATGCCCATACTGAGTCCTAAATGCAGTATTTGGCACATCTGCATCTTTCACCCTCAACTGATGATACCCTGATCTGAGATCAATTTTGGAAAATACTCCTGCTCCCTTCAATTGATCAAACAGATCATCAATTCTAGGTAATGGATACTTATTCTTCAAAGTCACTTTATTCAACTGCCGATAATCAATGCATAACCTCAAAGTCCCATCCTTCTTTTTTACAAACAGCACTGGAGCTCCCTATGGTGACACACTGGGGCGTATGAACCCCTTATCCAGCAACTCCTGTAACTGGATTTTCATTTCCTTCAATTCTGTGGGCGCCATCCTATAAGGAGCAATAGAGATTAGTGCTGTACCCGGCAGTATATCAATAGCAAATTTAACTTCCCTTTCTGGTGGCAAACTAGGCAATTCTTCAGGGAACACATCTGGGAACTCTTTTACTGTGAGTATGTCACACAGATCTGGCTTAGCCTGCCTAGTATCCACCACATGTGCTAGGTAGGCTTCACAGCCTTTTCTCATTAGTTTTCTTGTAACTGTGGCTGAGATGACATTGGACAAGAAATCTGTCCTTTCCCCCACAACTGTAATCTCATTACCCTCAGGAGTTTTCAAAGAAATTCTCTTCAATTTACAATCAACCATTGCCTAATGACGTGACAACCAGTCCATTCCCAAAATCACGTCAAACTCATGGAAAGGCAACTCAATCAGGTCTGCTAAGAATTCATACCCCTGAATCCTTAACGGGCAACCCTTGTATACTTTGTTCACCACTACACTATGGCCCAATGGATTAGTGACTAGAATGTCTTGGTCACTCTCCCCTACTAATATCCCCCTTTCTATAGGTAAGTTGATGCAGATGTATGAATGAGTGGATCCTAGATCCATCAATGCATGCACAGATGTATTATAGAGGGAGAACGTACCCCTGATGACGTCCGGGGCATCTTGCTCCTCCTGAGCTCTCATGGCATAGGCTCGCAGTGGTCCGTCCTCGAGCCCTCTCACGACTCAGATGTAGGCCTCTGTGATGGTCCCACTGCCTCAGATTTGCCAGATTTCCTACCTCTTTGTGGTGCAGGAGCAGGTCTGTCTGCTTGTGTTGGAGCAACTGTAGTAGTTCTGCATGGACAGTTCCTCAACTGATGCTCTGTTGACCCACACCTTAAGTGTAACACCCCTATTGGTATAGCCTGGTATATTTCGCTGTTCCGGTGACCGGTGTCGGTCCGGACAATTAATGGGATTAGGGCCACACTTAAGACAATTTGAAAAGCCATAAACATAAATAATTAGTAATGTTTAGTTAGTTAACTATAAATAAAAAAACAGAACATAAGAGGTTAAACGAGCCGAGAGTCACAGCGATGAGTGACCTCCTTGGGAACGACTGCGAAGTCGTTTTAAACTCAAATTTCGAACCGTAAAAAGTGACGCTGCGGTCCTTAGGACCCTTATGAACACAGTGGAAAAGAGAAAATCACGAAAAAGAACTGTTAAGCCAGTCAAATAATTAGGTCAGGGAGCCAGAAGAAATATGGAATTATTTGCAAACCGGGATGAACCGGTGAGGGGCAATTTGGTCAATTGTCCCCGAGAGCTGACTCCTGACCTAACTGTCAAATAAAATTGGAGAAAAGAAAATTTTGGAATCGAGAATTAAATTAAAGAACTAATAGAAAAAAATAAATAGAAAAAAAAAGAAAGAAGATGGAAAAGTCAAAGTTGATGACATCATGAATGATGTCATAAACAAATTAATTAAGTGAATTATTAAATTGGGAATTTTGGTCTTCAAAAAGGGGATAAACATAAAAGAATACAAAAAGAAAAAAAAAATTAAAAACCTCATTTTCCATCTTCCTTGCCGCCCCACTTTCTTCTTCATTTCACCATTGCCCATCTTTCATTAAAGCTTGCACTCAAGCTTTATTCCTCCACTCAACCTTAATAACTCCCTTAAAAACCTCCCTAGAACTTGTTATTGCAACTTAAGAAGGAGATTACAAGAAGAAAGAAGAGTTAAGATAGGGTTTTGAAGCTTTGAGAAAGGTTAGTATATTAAACTCTTTATTTTTCCATTTAAATGCATCATTAGTTGTTGAATTAGCTTGTAATGTGTTAAAATGAAATAAAAATATGGGGAAGAACAAACTGAATTTTTGGGCAGCTTGAGAGGAGTATGGTTTGCATGAATATGATGCAATTGAATGAGTTTAGAAACCTTACTTAGTTAAATGATTAACATTAAAACCATTAGAAGTAGTTAAATGCATGAAAGTGATGAGTTAGGGTTTTGAATGCTAGGGTTTGTGAACCAAAATTTGGAGAAATGCATAAATGGCATGTTGGACCTATTGTGAAGTGAAATAATGGTCAATTATGACCAAATAACTTGTGTGGGAATGATAGGAAACTAAGTTAAATTCGGAGGTAAATGGTCATGCTGCTGGCAGCATGACCAAACCCACTTTGAAGGACCAAAACTCAAATTTTACAAGCCCAATAGATATGCCACCAATTGGGGATGAAAATAGACATAAAATAGCACAATTTTCATTAAGGAACCATGGCCAAAAACTGATCAAAACTTGGTGAAACAATTGACCAAAGTGAAATGAGAGCAGGCTGCCATCAAGATTAAACTGACCAAATGAACAGTAACTGTTCATTTGGTCATAACTCGAGTTAGACAGGTCAAATTGACCTGAAATTTGGCCAGGGGTTAGAGGAGATATAGATCTAAAACTTTCATGAAGAACATCACCCCAAATTATGCCATTAACCCATTCAAATTATTGAGCAAAGTTGAGTTATCAAACCTGCAACTCTGCAGATTTTCATTTTAGCAGTAATGTTTGGATGGCTATAACTCTCTCTAGAAAACTCGGATTTAGGCGATTCTTGAACCGATGGAAACCTAAGGCATAGTAGAACATTTCATATGAATAAAGTTAGACCAAATTATGAACTTAACTTGATCAAATTACTGACCAAATTTGGATCAAAATCTGCCAGAACCCAAGATACCAGTATGAACAGTGCAACTTTGGAGCACCAAAACCGAAAATTGGCAATTTTGCCAAAATGACCTAAGCTTTGAGAAAATGACCAAAACCAACAAGTTTAATGACCAAAATGTGGTATGTGGGTGAAGTTGGAGTTCCCATACCTATTAAGCCTTAAAAAGTCAACAATTTGACTTGAATAGTGTAGTGAATAGTAACCCGAAACACAAAAACTTCGAGAACATCGAATTTAACGCAATAGAGCTAGTTAAAATGAAGTGAAATTTATTTTTGGATTTGTGCTAAGTTATGGTACTGAAACACGGTGAAATTGTGTGTTTCAACTGAAAAAGACTTGGAAGCTCGGAGAGACTGAGTCAAGGCCTAGAGGCGACTCCAGTCAGGTTTGTGCACTATAAATCCTGTTTAAGCATTTTACCCTTGAAAAATTGATTTAGCATGCAGTATGAATTTATGAACTTTTGTGTTGCCACCTTGTGATCAAATTGTAACTTTGGAAATTGATTTGATTTTTTTATGCAATATTTGAATGAAATGTTTGAAATGGATTTTATGTTCACACTTAGCATGACAGTATCACATTTCCTCCTCCATTTATGGGGTTGAGATCATTTATTTTCCTCCCTCTCTGGCTTGCCAGTTGAGGTTGTAGATGGGATGAGTACTCATTAGCTAGCTAGCCACCTACCTCATTGATTTCGATTAATGGGGTTGTAGATTGCTTTGTCGTGGTGTACAACGCGACATTGATCGGAAATTTTGTGTCATGGCTTAAGTTGTGTATGACTTGGCAACACTGTGTTTATGAAATTGTTTGACTAAACTGTGTTTAATAGATTATTTGACAAAAGGGTGTTATTATGAACTTCGATCATTATTGAAATGTGATTGAGAAACATTTGAATTGTATTTGGCAATGAATGATTTATTTATTGCATTTTAAATTTTTATTGTGCACCACTGAGTATTTTTATACTCAGCGATGGCTTATTTTGCTGTCGCAGATAAGAGCAAGGAAAAAGCAGCAGAGTGAGCTGCGATTAAATCGAGGATTACATTGATCTTTTGTACGGGTATTATTTTATGCCCTTGTAGATAAATTTTGATGTAAATATGAAAATGTTGTATGTATCAATATAAAGTCGAGCAGTTGTAAATAAATTGTAATAATATTATTTTAGATTTTCTTCTGTAAATTTAATATTTGTACATATGAATTTCCTGCTTTATGTTTTGTGAATGAAATTATTAAATATTCTGAGTTGACAAATTTGATTTGGATTGTGGAACTGTTTTGGAATGAATTGATTTGAGTTGAATTGTGAATTATTGGAGGTTGGGAGATGTGAAATATTTTTGGAAGTGCTTTTTACAGGTGTTTGAAGAACTGGTTTCTCAAAATACAGAGGGAACTCTGTCAAAATTTTTATAAAATTTGCGGCAAAAGTTAAAATGGACAAAATTTTTACTAGTATTTAAACTTTGAATAAATGGTTTTTAATTCCTACCAAAATGCTCACCACTTCCAAAATGTAAGAAAATTGTTTTAAAATCCCTTGTAGGGTACTTAATGAGTTATCGGTAGGTGAAGTTCGGTAGTTCATTAAGTATTTTACGGGATCATGTTATGCCTTACGGAGGGGTAAGGTGTGACATGTTTTAGTGGTATCAGAGCATGGTTTTGCAATAAATTTTGACTATGCATGTGAATATTTCTTTGATAAGTACAACTGCTCAAGCGTCTTTAATTGATACATATGACATATTTACATCATGAATATGCACTAATGGAGGTCAACCTCCTTGTGTTTGATCTCAGGAAGTAGAAAATTGTGAAAAACGGAATGGAAGGAGGAGATCATTCCGAAGAACAATATGTTCAGGCTGAGGTTCAAGGGGAAGCCCCAGCACTCCAGAATGTGAGTGGGTCAGCCACTCCAGCTCTCTGCCCAAAGACTACGCTTCTGCTCAATTTATGCAGCAGATGGCTACCTTCTTTCAGCAAATGGCGGGTAATGTGCCACCCCAAGCTCAGATGCCAATACCTGTAGCCCAACCACAGCCCTTAGCTAGGCAGTACGAAAAATTAATGAAATTTGGGGCCACTAAGTTTAAAGGCACTGTGGATCCACTGGAGGCAGAACAGTGGTTGGAAAGAATGGAACGAGTTTTCAGGAAGCTGTAGTGTACGAAAGAACTGAAGTTTGAGTATTCTGTTTCCTTGTTGCAAGGGGATGCTTTTGAATGGTGGAAGACCATCCCCCACAGCCTGGTTGAGCCACCTGTGCTGACATGGACAGACTTCCTGAGGGAATTCAGGTAGAAATGGGTTCCCGATGCATATGTGGATATGAAGTTGCAAGAATTTTTGAGTTTGAAACAAGGGAACCGAACTGTAGCAGAGTATGAGAGAGACTTTTCAAGGCTAAGCCACTATGCTGGAAGCTTAATCTCCACCCCCAGAGACAGATACAAGAGGTTTGAGTCCGGGCTAAGGCAGAGTTTGAGAATGCAAATTGTGGGTTTCAGACATCAGAATTTTGCTGAATTGATCTCAAAAGCTTTGGAATTAGAAAGGATAGAATCCGAAGGGGCAGTGAAGAAGGGTTCACAAGAGAAAGAGAAAACTGAAAAGACTACTGAACAAGCATCCGAAGTGGTTCAGGAAGAGGAAACAGCTTTGGGGATCTAGCTCCGTAGAGGCAGAGGTAGATTTTTCGGCCAAAGACCACCCGATGCAGTCGTGAGATTCAAAGCAGCACCCGAGGAGCTCTATCGGTCCGACAGTGTGAAACGTGTGGTAGAACTCATGGTGGGGTTTGTTTCAAGGCTACTGGTGAATTCTTTAATTGTGGAGGAAGCGGACATTTCGCTAAGGATTGCACTAGTCCGTGCCGGTCTGGATCTTTTGCCACATCTGAAGGATCAACCCAAGTCTCGCACCTGCAGGGTCACGCCACCGCTAGAGGCGAGGCAGAGGTAGGGGTCCCGTAACACCCTCGAAGTCGAGCACCATAACCAGCCAATTACCTAGTGGCGCACCAGTCAGAGTGTATACCATGCGTCAGAGGGAAGAGGCTGAAACATCAGATGTTGTAGCTGGTATTTTCTCCATCCTTGACCAAGATGTGTATGTGTTATTTGATCCTGGCTCCACACATTCGTATGTTAGTGCTAGTGTGATGTGTTCTCTCATATTCAAAGGTGTACCAATGGACTATGATGTGCTAGTAACTAGTCCATTAGGCCAGGAGGTCAGGGTAAATAGGCTATATAGAGATTGTCCTTTGGTGATCCAAGGACATATTTTCCTGTCAGACTTAATTGAAATGCCCTTCAGAGATTATGACATTATCTTGGGCATGGATTGGTTAGCCAGGCATCACGCTATGATTGACTGTAGACTGAAGACAGTCACTTTTGGTCTCCCTCAGTATGGTGATGTAGTAATACATGGGGAGAGACAGTTATTACCTTCAAACATCATTTCAGCTGCACTGGCCAGAAAAATGATTAGGAAAGGGTGTGAGGCATACTTGGCACATGTGATAGACACCCAAGAGGGGAGTCCAACATTGGAGGACATTCCTACTGTATGTGACTTTCCGGATGTATTTCCTGAAGAATTGCCAGGATTACCTCCAGAAAGAGAAGTGTAGTTTGAAATTGATGTTATGCCTGGTGTGGACCCAATTTCCATAACACCATACAGAATGGCACCTGCAGAACTAAAAGAATTGAAAGTGCAGTTGTAAGAACTGCTTGACAAGGGCTTCATCCGCCCTAGTGTGTCACCTTAGGGAGCGCCAGTGTTGTTTGTAAAGAAGAAAGATGGCACTCTCCGTTTGTGTATTAATTATCGGCAGTTGAATAAGGTGACAATAAAGAATAGATATCCATTGCCCCGCATTGATGACTTGTTTGATCAGTTGAGGGGTGCAGCTGTGTTCTCCAAAATTGACCTGAGATCAGGTTATTATCAGCTGAAAGTACAAGAGCAGAGTATTACTAAAACTGCCTTTAGAACCGGCTATGGCCATTATGAGTTCTTGGTCATGCCATTCGGGTTAACTAATGCTCCGGCTACTTTTATGGATTTGATAAACACTATCTTCAAACCATACCTAGACCAGTTTGTTGTGGTATTTATTGATCATATATTGGTTTATTCGAGGAATGCAGAAGAGCATGATAGACATCTGCGAATTGTACTACAGACTTTGAGGGAGAAATAACTATACGCCAAATTGTCGAAATGTGAATTTTGGCTGAAGGAGATATCCTTTTTGGGGCACATAGTATCAGCAGAGGGTATTAAGGTAGATCCTAGCAAGATTGAAGCTGTCCTTAATTGGAGGCCACTCAGAAATGTCACGTAAATTGCAGCTAGGTTTAGCCGATACTACCATAGATTTGTGAAGGGATTCTCCATGTTGGCATCTCCATTGACCAAGCTACTTAGAAAGGATGTGAAATTTCAGTGGACGGACAAATGCCAGCAGAGTTTTGATGAATTGAAAAGATGTTTGACAGAGGCTCCAGTCCTGACTTTACCTACACCGAGTAAAGAATATACAGTTTACAGCGATGCTTCTCACAACGGGTTAGGTTGTGTGTTGATGCAAGATTGAAATGTCATTGCCTATGCATCACGCCAGCTAAAACCACATGAGAGGAATTATCCGACACATGATTTAGAGCTTGCAGCCATTGTGTTTGCTCTTAAGATCTGGAGACATTATTTATATGGGGAGAAATGTTACATCTACACAGATCATAAGAGTTTGAAGTATTTGGGCACCCAGAAAGAGTTGAATTTGAGACAGAGGAGATGGTTAGAGTTGATAAAAGACTATGATTGTCTGATAGACTATCAGCCAGGGAAAGCTAATGTTGTGGCTGACGCCCTAAGTCGCAAGACTATGGCAAGTCTATGGGTTACTCCTTTGTCTTTGGTACATGAGTTGAGGTTATTACATGCCAGTTTAGAGATTAATGATGATGTGCAGGCAGCAGTTGCATGGCATGTACAGCCAGTGTTGATTGATCAGATCAGAATGGCTGCTCAGAATGATGAAAGGTATCAGAAGCTGTTGGAAGAAGTCTGGCAGGGCAAGAAACCAGAGTTCTCAATTAGAGATGAAGGTTTACTGCTACACCAGGGCAGAATGTGTGTTCCTAATGATGTTGATTTGAGGCAGATCATTTTGAAGGAAGCACATGAGTCTCCTTTTGCCATGCACCCTAGTGGTAAAAAAATGTATAGAGGGCTAAAGGAGCATTACTGGTGGATGGGTTTAAAAAGAGATGTGGCAGAGTTTGTATCCAAATGCCTGACTTGTCAGCAAGTAAAGGCAGAGCATCAAGTACCAACTGGGTTGTTACATCCACTACCAGTGCCAGAATGGAAATGGGAAAGAATAACGATGGATTTTGTAATGGGACTTCCGCGGACATAGAAGAGTCATGATGCAGTATGGGTCATTGTCAACAGACTGACTAAGTCTGCTCATTTTCTGCCAGTCCGGATGGACTACAGTTTGGACAGATTGGCCAGGTTGTACATTGATGAGATTGTGAGACTGCATGGAGTGCCAGTATCCAATGTGTCAGACAGAGATCCTAGGTTCACTTCTAGATTCTGGGGTAGTCTTCAGAGAGCCCTAAGAACTAGAGTGAACTTCAGTACTGCATTCCACCCACAGACGGATGGCCAGTCTGAGAGGGTAATTCAGATCTTGGAGGACATGCTACGGGCTTGTGTGATTGAGTTTGAGGGTAGTTGGGATACACACTTGCCTTTGATTGAGTTTGCTTACAACAATAGCTACCAATCAAGCATTGGGATGCCTCCATATGAAGCTTTGCATGGCAGGAAATGTAGAACCCCATTGTGTTGGGATGACGTGGGTGAAAGAAAAATGATTGGACCCGAAATTGTTCAACAGACTGAAGAGAAAATCAAGGTGATCAGGGGTCGACTTAAAACTGCATCAGACCGTCAAAAGTCCTATGTTGATTTGAAAAGAAGGGATATTGAGTATGCAGTGGGTGAGAAAGTTTTCCTCAAGGTTTCTCCTTGGAAGAGGATTATGAGATTTGGCAGAAAGGGGAAACTAAGTCCTCGTTTTATCGGGCCATACGAGATTCTGGAAAGAGTGGGTCCTTTGGCATATCGGTTGGCACTACCTCCAGAGTTGGAGAAGATACATAATGTCTTCCATATGTCCATGTTGAGGAGGTACCGATCAGACCCATCTCATGTACTACCAGTAGAAGAAATAGAAGTGAATCCAGACCTCACATATGAAGAAGAACCCAAAAAGATTCTGACATATGAGGTGAAGTAGCTACGGAACAAGCAGATACCATTGGTAAAAGTGCTGTAGAACCATCATTCAGGCCAAGAAGCTACTTGGGAACGAGAGGAGGACATGAGGAGACAACATCCACAGCTGTTCGAAGATTAATACCAGGTAAAATTTCGAGATGAAATTTATTTAAGGGGGGGGGGGGGAGAATTGTAACACCCCTATTGGTATAGCCTGGTATATTTCGCTGTTCCGGTGACCGCTGTCGGTTCGGACAATTAATGGGATTAGGGCCACACTTAAGACAATTTGAAAAGTCATAAACACAAATAATTAGTAATGTTTAGTTAGTTAACTATAAATAAGAAAAACAGAACATAAGAGGTTAAACGAGCCGAGAGTCACAACGATGAGTGACCTCCTCGGGAACGACTGCGAAGTCGTTTTAAACTCAAATTTCGAACCGTAAAAAGTGACACTGCGGTCCTTAGGACCCTTATGAACACAGTGGAAAAGAGAAAATCACGAAAAAGAACTGTTAAGCCAGTCAAATAATTAGGTCAGGGAGCCAGAAGAAATATGGAATTATTTGCAAACCGGGATGAACCGGTGAGGGGCAATTTGGTCAATTGTCCCCGAGAGCTGACTCCTGACCTAACTGTCAAATAAAATCGGAGAAAAGAAAATTTCGAAATCGAGAATTAAATTAAAGGACTAATAGAAAAAAATATATAGAAAAAAAAAAGAAAGAAGATGGAAAAGTCAAAGTTGATGACATCATGAATGATGTCATAAACAAATTAATTAAGTGAATTATTAAATTGGGAATTTTGGTCTTCAAAAAGGGGATAAACATAAAAGAAAACAAAAAGAAAAAAAATAATTAAAAACCTCATTTTTCATCTTCCTTGCCGCCCCACTTTCTTCTTCATTTCACCATTGCCCATCTTTCATTAAAGCTTGCACTCAAGCTTTATTCCTCCACTCAACCTTAATAACTCCCTTAAAAACCTCCCTAGAACTTGTTATTGCAACTTAAGAAGGAGATTACAAGAAGAAAGAAGAGTTAAGATAGGGTTTTGAAGCTTTGAGAAAGGTTAGTATATTAAACTCTTTATTTTTCCATTTAAATGCATCATTAGTTGTTGAATTAGCTTGTAATGTGTTAAAATGAAATAAAAATATGGGGAAGAACAAACTGAATTTTTGGGCAGCTTGAGAGGAGTATGGTTTGCATGAATATGATGCAATTGAATGAGTTTAGAAACCTTACTTAGTTAAATGATTAACATTAAAACCATTAGAAGTAGTTAAATGCATGAAAGTGATGAGTTAGGGTTTTGAATGCTAGGGTTTGTGAACCAAAATTTGGAGAAATGCATAAATGGCATGTTGGACCTATTGTGAAGTGAAATAATGGTCAATTATGACCAAATAACTTGTGTGGGAATGATAGGAAACTAAGTTAAATTCGGAGGTAAATGGTCATGCTGCTGGCAGCATGACCAAACCCACTTTGAAGGACCAAAACTCAAATTTTACAAGCCCAATAGATATGCCACCAATTGGGGATGAAAATAGACATAAAATAGCACAATTTTCATTAAGGAACCATAGCCAAAAACTGATCAAAACTTGGTGAAACAATTGACCAAAGTGAAATGAGAGCAGGCTGCCATCAAGATTAAATCGACCAAATGAACAGTAACTGTTCATTTGGTCATAACTCGAGTTAGACAGGTCAAATTGACCTGAAATTTGGCCAGGGGTTAGAGGAGATATAGATCTAAAACTTTCATGAAGAACATCACCCCAAATTATGCCATTAACCCATTCAAAGTATTGAGCAAAGTTGAGTTATCAAACCTGCAACTCTGCAGATTTTCATTTGAGCAGTAATGTTTGGATGGCTATAACTCTCTCTAGAAACTCGGATTTAGGCGATTCTTGAACCGATGGAAACCTAAGGCATAGTAGAACATTTCATATGAAGAAAGTTAGACCAAATTATGAACTTAACTTGATCAAATTACTGACCAAATTTGGATCAAAATCTGCCAGAACCCAAGATACTAGTATGAACAGTGCAACTTCGGAGCACCAAAACCGAAAATTGGCAATTTTGCCAAAATGACCTAAACTTTGAGAAAATGACCAAAACCAACAAGTTTAATGACCAAAATGTGGTATGTGGGTGAAGTTGGAGTTTCCATACCTATTAAGCCTTAAAAAGTCAACAATTTGACTTGAATAGTGTAGTGAATAGTAACCCGAAACACAAAAACTTCGAGAACATCGAATTTAACGCAATAGAGCTAGTTAAAATGAAGTGAAATTTATTTTTGGATTTGTGCTAAGTTATGGTACTGAAACACGGTGAAATTGTGTGTTTCAGCTGAAAAAGACTTGGAAGCTCGGAGAGACTGAGTCAAGGCCTAGAGGCGACTCCAGTCAGGTTTATGCACTATAAATCCTGTTTAAGCATTTTACCCTTGAAAAATTGATTTAGCATGCAGTATGAATTTATGAAATTTTGTGTTGCCACCTTGTGATCAAATTGTAACTTTGGAAATTGATTTGATTTTTGTATGCAATATTTGAATGAAATGTTTGAAATGGATTTTATGTTCACACTTAGCATGACAGTATCACATTTCCTCCTCCATTTATGGGGTTGAGATCGTTTATTTTCCTCCCTCTCTGGCTTGCCAGTTGAGGTTGTAGATCGGATGAGTACTCATTAGCTAGCTAGCCACCTCCCTCATTGATTTCGATTAATGGGGTTGTAGATTGCTTTGTCGTGGTGTACAACGCGACATTGATCGGAAATTTTGTGTCATGGGTTAAGTTGTGTATGACTTGGTAACACTGTGTTTATGAAATTGTTTGACTAAACTGTGTTTAATAGATTATTTGACAAAAGGGTGTTATTATGAACTTCGATCATTATTGAAATGTGATTGAGAAACATTTGAATTGTATTTGGCAATGAATGATTTATTTATTGCATTTTAAATTTTTATTGTGCACCACTGAGTATTTTTATACTCAGCGATGGCTTATTTTGCTGTCGCAGATAAGAGCAAGGAAAAAGCAGCAGAGTGAGCTGCGATTAAATCGAGGATTACATTGATCTTTTGTACGGGTATTATTTTATGCCCTTGTAGATAAATTTTGATGTAAATATGAAAATGTTGTATGTATCAATATAAAGTCGAGCAGTTGTAAATAAATTGTAATAATATTATTTTAGATTTTCTTCTGTAAATTTAATATTTGTACATATGAATTTCCTGCTTTATGTTTTGTGAATGAAATTATTAAATATTCTGAGTTGACAAATTTGATTTGGATTGTGGAACTGTTTTGGAATGAATTGATTTGAGTTGAATTGTGAATTATTGGAGGTTGGGAGATGTGAAATATTTTTGGAAGTGCTTTTTACAGGTGTTTGAAGAACTGGTTTCTCAAAATACAGAGGGAACTCTGTCAAAATTTTTATAAAATTTGCGGCAAAAGTTAAAATGGACAAAATTTTTACTAGTATTTAAACTTTGAATAAATGGTTTTTAATTCCTACCAAAATGCTCACCACTTCCAAAATGTAAGAAAATTGTTTTAAAATCCCTTGTAGGGTACTTAATGAGTTATCGGTAGGTGAAGTTCGGTAGTTCATTAAGTATTCTACGGGATCATGTTATGCCTTACGGAGGGGTAAGGTGTGACATTAAGCAGGCACCAGTCACTCTCCAACACTCCCCCTTATGCCACTTCAAGCAATGTGGACATGCAGAAGATGCTGGGGCTGGTCCCCTGAACCCCATCCCTGGAGAGCTGCCCACTGATGGTGTGGACTGACCTCTCCTAGGGGTAAACTGTGGCCTGGGCCCCTGAGAGTGACCCTGACCTTGTGGTTGACTTGAACTCTGTGTAGGTGGACCTTTAAACTTCTTCCCAGGTGTAGGAGATGAACTAGATTGACCCGAGCCCCTCTTCTGCTGTCTCTTCCTTCTAGTCTGCTCACTTATTCTTACTTTTTCAACTTTTATTGCAGCTTCCACTAACTTGGTGAAGTCTGTGATTCCCAAGGCAGTGATCATGATCTTTATAGTGTCATTTAATCCTTCTTCAAATCTCTTACACCTCTTAGCTTCATTAGGGGCAATCTCCCTTCCGTAGCGGCTCAATCTGACAAACTCCTTTTCATACTCGGCCACTGTCAACTGTCTCTGCCTCAGGTTAATGAATTCCCTTCTTCTCTCTTCTAGGTATACACTACCCACATATTTCTTCTTGAATTCGGAGAGGAAGAAGTCCCAAGTTATTACTTCTGGCTGTACTTCACTGGACACCGTATCCCACTATTCATATGCATCATCTTGCAACAGAGATACAGCAGCTTCTAGATTTTGTTCAGGAGTGCAGTGGAGTTGTTTTAAAACTCACTGCTCTGCTCAACCAATTTTCTACCGCAATGTAATCATCTTCTCTCTTGCCAAAGAAGTCCACTGCTCCAACTTTTCTCAATCTTTCCAGGTGTGATTTCGATTGTGGAGGTGGTGGTGGTGGTGGCATTACCCCAGCCATTTGTTTGAAGAATTCGACCATTTGCTGGAACACGGCCTGTGGAGGTTGAGCAGGCTCTGATGGAGCTAGCAGAGCAGGTTCTCCCCTACCCCTAGTCTCAGCTGGTGCAGGTGGAGCATGACTCTCCACTTCCTCCTCAACTACTCTCTGTGATGTAGGGTCCATATCCTATTCAAAATAACAAAGATAAACAGATCTGCATTAGTGTCACCTCGACTCTTACAAATGCAATGCATGGTATGGACTCAATCTAGGCCCAGAAACGCTTAAACCGTGCTCTGATACCACTAAATGTGACACCCCTTACCCGTCTACAGTATATCCGAGTAAGATATGTCACATAGTGTACCGGAATACTCTATTTTATCTCAATCATTTTTATTCTTCCTTAATTTGGTCAAAACCCTAAATTCTCAATTCCTCTATTCTTCCATTAACTTACAATATAAGGTGCTAAGTGTTAATTTCATATCAAAGGACAGCTTATATACTTTTTTAATCTAAAAAAAAAATCATCAAAACTCTCATAAGTTCATGGCTGCCAAAAATGGTAAAAATTCATCATGCAACTTTTGTTTAATTTCACTTAATTTTCACACTTAATTCCTACTCCACATATGATATACATAAAATTTCTAGAAGGAATTGGCACTAACCTCTTTTGGGAGATAACTTGAGCTTATAAATCTCCTTAATTTCTTCTTCTAATTGCTGCCTATAGATGGTTTAAGGTGTGAGGAAGAGGTTTAGTGAAGAAAGTTTAGGGTTTTATGGTGAAAAGGTAAGGTTTGGCATGAGAGAAAGAGAGAAGCTCTTCAATGGTGGAGGGAGAAGATGGCTGCCCGAATTTGGGAAGAATAATCTGGTTTCTTTTTATTTTTTTTATCCTTATTTATTAAGTTTTTATCCTCTTAAAGTGTTTGTCAAGCTCCCATTGGTTGGCACTTTAATTTATTGTAAATTTTAATTTAAACTTTATGACATCATGGCTTATGTCATAGGTCTAATTTTTATTTCAAATTTCTTTTCTTTTCTACTCATTTCTAATTTAATTTTTAGCAATATTTATTCACATTTTATGTCATAATAATTATTTACTTAACTGGACAAGTTGGCCAAAAATCATCTCTGAAGACGAAATGACCAAAATGCCCTCCGTTTGGCTTAATAGACTAAAATTGTCTGTACTGATTGAAAAATTTTTCTAAACCTTTTCTTGGCATTCTAATACCATAAAAACCTCAATGACTCTTCTCTGGACTCCCAAAAATTATTTTATGAATTTTCCCCTAGGTCTAGGGCTCCTAGTTGCGAGAACCGCAACTTCCTACTAGGTTACCCATCACTTGGGCACCAGCTCATTTAACTTGGTTATATTTTATTTCTAAAATTTTTCCTAAATTTTTCTTATTAATATTTGAGTTAATTATGGTTCCTCACTTTAGTTTAAATATTTTTCCGGACATTCTAGCTGTCCGGACCGACACTGGTCACCGGAACATTAGAATGTACGGAGTTGCTACAGGGAGGGTGTTACAGGTTACATGGGATACGAGATAAACTATGGGAAGTAAGGTGGGTAGGGTATAAAGGAGGGATATTGGAGGTAGCCTATAAGCTTAGGGTTTCCAAAACTTCCCTGTTATGGATAGCCATATCCAAATCCATAATCTAGCCCTCATTAAGGTGGGAACACAAATTATAATTTGTCTCCTCCCTCAACAAAACTATATTTTCCCACTTTTCCCATGCCTGAAGTCTTAGGATTCTCATACTATTGTGGAAGGCCATGAGAAACCCATTATGCCTCTACTGACATTTTAGAAGTAATGGAGGTTTCCTTGCTAACCTTAAAAGGACTTCTAAGGCCTCTTGAAGATTCTTCCTTTCCACTTATGCCTGCTCTCTCCCTAACAATATGGTTAGCAGGTAGTGCTCTAATACCTTCATTTTTAGGTAAGGCACTAGTCCACTTAGCCGGCTGTCTTGAACCTCGCATTTTTTGAAAGGGAACAATAAGTGTTGAGCACATAAAGGTCATGTGGAGCCATATAATCACCAATCATATAATCAAACATAGCATATATATAACATACAGACAAAGAGGGACTCAACCCTACTAGACTTGTATTTCCTGAACTGTTCTGATGAACATACTTTCTTTTCGTACTTATCCTATCCCTTTACTAGCATCTAGGTCCACTCTTTAACCTAGAGCTCTGAGACCAACTTTGTAATGACCCAGCCTGGGGCCATTACTAGTGTTATGGATTGGGTCAGCTTAAGGCTAGCAAAACCTGTAGCAAGCCTAAAAACCTGTTAAACATAAATATATCCTTGTATCTCACAATCCAAGCATACTCCAAACCACTACACTTTAGTTTTCTCAATTAACATAAAAAAATGGTTTAGAAATTAAACCTTTACATACATAAAATTACTAAAGTGTAATTAGTTCATACATACATACTCACATAAGGAGTTAGGTTAGATTTCAACGTACATGATTACATCACTTCTACTTTAGATAAAACAACTATCAAAAACTTAAATACCAACACTGAAACTATTCCTTTACATATTACATGTCCACTAAACATACTACATATATATAAATACTCTACAGCTACTCCTGCTGCTCAAGCTCCAAAGGACTCTTCTACTCTTGCAGTCCTACACCTGGGGTTAGGGGAAAGGGGTGAGCTTAAACAAGCTCAGTGAGTAAACTAACCAACATTAATTAATTATATCATTCATTTCATCCATA
Organism: Hevea brasiliensis; assembly: GCF_030052815.1. Taxonomy (NCBI): domain Eukaryota; kingdom Viridiplantae; phylum Streptophyta; class Magnoliopsida; order Malpighiales; family Euphorbiaceae; genus Hevea; species Hevea brasiliensis. The sequence goes on along the minus strand of NC_079502.1, from coordinate 79,496,032 downwards.
TGCAATGTATCATACAAATGAGTTTTCACATCAAAGACATTCCACATAAGATGGACCTATCACCAGTGATTCCTCATATCCAATGTGCCTGGCTTATACAGAGGCTCCTCAAGACTTTCGCTTAATATATCCAATGTGCCGAGCTCATATAGAGACTCCTCAAGACTTTCTCTTAAAAGTGGTGTGCTAAGGACTTATTAGGCCTTACCTAGTCTTATCACCATAGATAATGCATGATCACATTATGACACCCCTTACCTGTCTATAGTGTAGCCGAGTAAAGCGTGCCACATTCGGTGTCGGAGCACCCTATCTTATGTTGTCCTGTCCATTGTTAATTTTATACTTCATAGAAAACCTGTGGTAATTTTTTTTTATCACAAATTATTTCTGTGAAAACTCGGGCAGAGCCTCCTTTGTTTTATTAGCATTTAGCAAGTTCTAATATTTACCTGTTAAAAATAATTTCATATCTATCTCATATTTCCATATGTCATATCATTCACAACTTTTCATGTAATTTCAAGAAAATAATATAACTCATTCATATGAAAATTTATATACAAAAGCTCACAGCTTTATTTACAATCCAAAATACAATTACAATTTATTTACAACGTTCAAAATAATTTACACTATATCTACTTATGTATAATAAAACAAAATACAAAATCTAATAACATAGGCCCTACAAAAATAAATACTGCTGAGGTGACTAGCAGACACTGTCAGATCTGATCAATCTCTATCAGGGCACTACTACTGCGGCGGCGGCGGCGGCGGCTATGGCTGTGTCTGGTCTCCAGTACCTATGCAATGGAAAACCAATGCGCTAAGCGAATTGCTTAGTGGTGCATAACTTTAAAGAAAAATAACTGAATAATTAAAAATAATACTTCTAGGCAAATTTCATAAATTCTAAGTCTTTACAGATTTATTTGACTTTGGGATCAATTTATTTATCAGGATCTTATCTGTGCATTTATTTTATTTTCAGTCTCTTTAAAATCATATCAGTGCCCAAGTAATCTATAACAGACTATAAAGGTTGGCTACACAAGAGTATGCTAGTTAGACAACCATATGTCTACCTCGTATACAACTGTCATGTCAGGCACGAGGCCAGCGGGCAAGCTTTTAAAGATAAAGATGAAATTAGGCATAATGGCAAACGAACAGGCATATAGCCTGTAGAACAATCATATCAGACATATTTTATCGATCAATGATTATTCATGTAGGCAGTACTGCTATCTGTACTCCCTAATTGGTACACCAATTGATCCAAACTATATATATAAGACTAGGTTTACTTTGGGCAATTAAGCATTATCAATTACTTATTAGAAATTTCCTGTCACTTTGTAGTGGAAAAGTGGGTCCCACATACTTATTTCATGTAATTTAGTGTTTAGCAACATATTAGGGTTAAAACCCTACTATAAAATAATTTGTCTTGTGAGCCTTTCTTTAGGTTCAGTTTTAATATTTTAATTTTACCTATCAATTTGATTACTTTGTGGCCACTGTTTGGCCATACTTCCTTCATGGAAGTTGTTTCTCTATGTCTTGTCTTTGTTTTCCTTTTTTTAATCATATCATTTGGATTTTTAGAATTCAAGTTATGATCAAATAACCATAACTGGTTCATTTCCTAATTCTGGATCCTTAGCTAGGCAGATTTTGGAGCTACTTAATTGAACATGTTGCAGTCACTTTTAGGCTTAGTGTTCTTCATAGAGTTTTTTGCCCTATGTCTTATGATCACTCAGAATTTTGGATTGCAATTTTTTAATTTTTGTAGAATTACTTATAGCCAAATCACTGGCCTAGACTTAAGTACCCTGTGCCAACAGGATTCCAGTTCAGGTCAATGACTTTGACTTAACCTTTAGGATTCTTACATTCATAATTTGAGGAAAGTGTCTAATACAAGGTTGGATTCTGTTTCTTAGGTTTCCAAAACAATATGACTCATCCCAATTGGAGTTTCCTAGTGGGAGATATGACTAAAAGACTCTTCTAGGGTCAAATGGTCACTTAGGCAATTTCTAGAATTTGCATACTAAATTGATCTAGCCAATTGACCTAGTTTCCTTGACTTCTGGGTTTTGGTCAAAATACCAATATTATAGATTTATGTCTTAAAGAAATTTTGCTACTGGTTTTATTGCATTTGGATTTCTATAGACCAAGTGTCACACCCTACTCCTCGTAAGATGTAACATGCTCCCGTAGTACACCTAATGAATTACCGTACTTCACGTACCAGTAACCCATTAAATATACTACAAGGGATTTTAAAACAATTTTCGTTCATTTTTAAATTGGTGGGTAAAATTTTTTTTCAGATATTAAAAACCTTTGTTTAAAGTCCAAACATAAATCAAATTTTTAGATATTTAAAATCTCCGTAATTTTTACAAAACTTTCGACAGAGTGCCGTCTGTATTTTAAGAAAATAGTTCTTCAAAACCTAAAAATAAAGACACTCCCAATATATTTCTCAATCACAACTTCATTAATCAATTTCATTTCACAAATCAGCACAAGCAACTTAATACACAGTTTAAATTAAATCAAACATTGAAACCTCTCATTAAGGTAACAAAATTAATATTTACATTCATGGGATCATAAAAAAAATTTAGTCGTGCAAAACTTTATAAAGACATAAAATTTCAAGATAACCTTATAATAATTTGTATTTCATTACAATCCAAAAATATATTACAAAAGAGTTGGTACAATTGCTCAAAGTAAATTTCATACATACAATTACAGAATTACATCAAAATCTAAAGTACAAGGGTATATCTATAATATACCCGAAGATAGTCTCACTATGCCTTTAAGTAATCTTGCTCAGCTGCTTTATATTTTTTTTCACCTGCGACAGCATACAAAGCTATCGCTGAGTAGTGAACTCAATGGTGCACAAACTAATAATTTAAAACTTAATACAAGTTATGCTTGACAATTCATAACAAATAAAAATTTAAAATTTCTAAATTCTTCAAAATTCATAACATTCATGCAAATTATTAATTTGAATAGCATTTTGATCAAATAGTAACTATTTATCTACATTTCTTTTAAATCCCGAAATAATACGAAAATATTTTAAATCACTGACAAATTATTTATTTCAACCACAATTTATCAAACTATGCATAATTTAAAGGGCATTGCCAACAATTCACACAGTTGAACCCATGACCCAAAATTCAAATAGATGCCGTGTTGTACACCATGACATTTCACACGCTCCCAATAGCCGAGGTTAAAAGGGAGGAATAAAGACTAGCTAGTATATATGAGTACTCATTCAAACTCTTCCCTAACTGGCAAGCCAGAGAGGAAGGAACTCGCCCCATCTAGTGGAGGAGATATCTCACTAGACAAGCTAATGAGAATTTACAACATATTTTGCCATGTCAACTGTGGTTTCAAATCATATTCAAAACAATTTCTAGTTACAAAGCGTTTACAAATTATCAACATATTTAATCATCATAAATTCATGCTCAAGGTTGGTAACACATCAAACTTAAAATTTACAATCCTCAAAACCATGCAATAAATCCTTAAATACATAAGAAAATTTACATTTAATTTATACAATTTCATTCAACAAATTAAAATCCTCAACACAACAAAATTATAAATCATAAAATAAACTTGTTAAAATCAATTTAGAAGTGAAAGGTAACAAAATAGTTAGTTGTGCACAAACCTTATACGAGTCGCCTCTTGGCCTTGACTCGATGTCTCGGGTTCTTTCCTGATATTCTTTTCCATTGAAACACACAGTTTCACAGTTGTTCAGTATCGCCATTTATCATAACTCCAAAAATAAATTCAAATCTACTTATACCTAGCTTTAATATGCTAAACTTGACGTTCTTTAAAATTTATATTTTGGGGTTACTATTCATGACACTATTCAAGTCAATTTGTTGACTTTCTAAGGCTTAATAGGTATGGGAATTCCAACTTCACCCACACACCACATTTTGGTTACTAAATTTGTTGGTTTTGGTTGTTTACACAAAATCTAAGTCTTTTAGGCAAATTTGCAAATTTTCAGTTTTGGTGTCTTATGTTGCACTGTTCCATTGGTCATTTTTCTATTAGAATTTGGCAAAACTTTCTTCATAGAAAATGTTTCCTATTGTCTTAACTTTATTCTTCTTTTTGAATCACTCCATTTGGAGTTTTGTAGCTCAAGTTATAGCCATTTGAATCATGGCTACCGGATTGGACTTAACCCAGATTTCTGGGCACCAAACTAGTTATGGCAGTTTTAGGTCACCAACTTTGGGTGGCCAAATGACTTGGTTAAGGGAATAATTTGGGTTGGTGTTCTTCATGAAAGTTTTAGGTCTATATCTCAGCTGTCCACTGGTAAAATTTTAGGTCATTTAGACCTATCTAGCCCAAGTTATGGCCAAATGGTCATTTTTGTACAGGTCAGATTGCCTAATCCGGATTTTGTCAATTTGTTCACTACAGGTCAGATTGCCTAATCCGGATTTTGTCAATTTGTTCACTAGGTTTTGGTCACTTTTTTGGAATGATTCCTAAATGAAAATTGTGTCATTTTGTATCTATTTTCATTCCCAATTGCCCTCACACTAATTGGACTTGTAAATTTTCAGTTTTGGTCCCTCAAAGGGACCTTGGTCCTGCTGCCTGCAGCATGACCCTAAGCAACCTGAATTTGTATTTGGTTCCAACACTTCTAACATACTCCAATTGGTCACAAATGACCATTTCTCAGCTCAAACTAAGTCCAACACACCATTTAACACATCCTTACATTTTTGTCTACCAAACCCTAGGTCCAAACCCTAATTTTCATAAAATTCAAACCTAATACATTCTAAACATCTATCTATTGTCTACACACATAATTCAACTTAAACAACCATTCAAATGCATCAAATTCATTCATTCTCAACCCTACATACTGCTGGCCAAAATTTATATAGTCCTTTAACATATTATTTTGTTTCATTTTTCAACAAATCATCACTCAATCAAGTTGCCTAAAGTATAAATATAAAGATAAAAAAAGAGAAATCAAACTAACCTTACTTGGAATTTTTCTCCTCTTCAAAACTTCCTCCTTTCTTTTTCTTTTTATTGTCAAGCTCTTTATCAAGGTTTGAATACAAGGTTTAATGATAGAAATTTAAGTTTTTATGGTGGGATTTAGAGTTTGATCAAGCTCAAAATGAGCTTTAATGGAGTTTTAAGGGTGAGAGAGCTTTGAGAGAGAGAGAGAGAGATGGACGGGAATGAAGAAGACTTTCCCCTTTTTTTTTTCTTTTCTTTTCTTTTTCTTTTATGTATTTATCCTTATGGAAGACCACTAATTCTCCAAATTTTATTTTTTTTAATTAGTGTTTATTGCATCATGCATGATGTCATGCATGATGTCATCACTTTTCACTTTTCCTTTTTCTTTTTTTTTTCTATTTATTTTTCCATTAGTTCTTCAATTAATTCCCGATTCTGAAATTTTCTTTTCTCCGATTTTATTTGACAGTTAGGTCAGGAGTCAGCTCTAGGGGTAAATTGACCAAATTGCCCCTCGCTGGTTCAATCCAATTTACAAATTATTCGATATCTCTTTCGGATCCCTGACCTAATTATTTAACTGGCTTAACAATTCTTTTTTGTGATTTTCTCTTTTCCACTATGTTCGTAATAGTCCTAAGGACCGCGGCGTCACATTTTCCGATTTGAAATTTGAGTTACGATTGACCTCGCAATCATTTCTCGAGAAGGTCACCCATCGCTGTGACTCTCGGCTCATTTAACCTTTTATGTTCTGTTTTTCTTATTTTTATTTTTCTATCTGGTAATCACTATTTATTTTCAATCAGGGCTTTTCTAGGTGTCTTAAACACAGTTCTAATCCTCTTAATTGTCTGGACCGATACCGGTCACCGGAACAGTAACATATACCAGGCTATGCAAATAGGGGTGTTACACCAAGTTATGGCCTCTTTGCCAAAACTAGTTAGGTAAGCCTATGTTTAGCAATTTTTGGGCAATATGGTTCTGGACAGTTTTGTGACCTAACTTGGGCTAACAATTTGGTTTGGTTTAAGGCATTTCTGGGCTCTGTGGTCTGCATGAAAGCTGTAGTCCTATATCTATGCTTTCCAATGGTATAAAATTTAGGTCATTAGGACCTGTCTAGAGGGAGTTATGGCCAAATGAATGTGTACTATTCATTTGGTCATTTTTCTGGGTTCATAATATGGTCATCCAGATTGGGATAGAATTTAGGTCATTTTGTGGACAGAATTTGGGTATGGTTTCTTCATGAAAAATGGAGCATTTTAGGTTTAGTTTCATCTCCAATTGGCCTTATACCAATTGAAGCAACACAATTTCAATTGTGGCTCAAAACATTCACTGGATTACAAAGTCTCAACCTGCATGTAAAATGTACAGTTCCAAATTTCATTTCCTCTAACTCCCAAACTACAAATTGACATTCATGGCACTTCTAAACATCATCAAATCATCTCAACAAAGTTAAATTCCAGCAATTACACAAAGTCTCCAATAGTTAGGTCAAAACCCTAACTCTAATTTATCAATCACAACATACACATGTAATCAAATTCTAACACATACAACTTCATCTATTTATTCATCAATATCACTAATCACCATTTACATGCATGAAAGCATCAAACTCTCATGTTTCTCAAGGTGCCAAAATGAGGATTCCAAAGTTTCTTACCATTTTCTTTCAATTTCATGTTATACTCACTCATTTTAACCTCAATTCAAGACTTAACTAAGGAAGGAAGAGAAAACATGCACTAACCTTTAATGGCTACTTCTCAACCTTGTGAAAACTTCAAGATTTCTCTTTTCCCTGGCTGCTTATAGACTTTCCAAGGCGTGGAGACTAATTTTAATGAAGGAACTTATGAGGATTATGGTGAGAATGGAAGGAATTTTAAGCTTGGAAGAAAGAATCCATGGAGGAGAATAGGGATAGGGTTTCGGCCATGGGAAGGTTGAAATGAAGAAGATGACATTTAGTGGATTAAATTTGTCACCTTATGCCTATTTATACTCCACTAAGAATTAATTTATTAATTTCAATAATTAAAGTTTTAATAATTCTAATAATTCCCCTTATGTTTTCTTTAATTACATCACATATAGTTTCATGTTTTCATGGGATTTTCAAAATTTTAATATCACTCATTTTAATGGACATTTAGGTCAAAAGTCGACTCTAGGTGTCAAATGACCAAAATACCCCTCTTCGGGTTATAGTCAATCTTTTTCGATAATACCTACTAAATTCCTGACTCGACGGTTCCTTTAATTTTATATTGTCTATTTTATTTTTATTTTCATCTGTATCGATTAACTAAATTTTCTTTGACATTTTCAATTCATTTGTACCTCAGTAAACCTTTAATTAAGTTCCGAAATTTATTTCCTAGGGTTCCTCGCAGGTCTGGGGTGGTCAACTATCTATGCAATGACTTCCCAATACGGTCACCCATCGCCGTGGTTTCGACTCCTTTAACCTAGTTACATTTCATTCCTTTTATTTTTCCTTAATTTTTCTTGGTCTTTATTTCATCAATTTATGTCTCCTCACTCTAGTTTAAGTGTAGTTCCAGACATTCTGACTGTCCGAATAGACGTTAGTCATCAGAACAGTAGAACGTACGGACTACCTACAGTAAGGGCATTATAATTCTTCCCCTCTAAATAAAAATTTCATCCTCGAAATTTACCTAATGTGAAGAGCTCAGGGAACTGCTGCCTCATCATCTCCTCGCTCTCCCATGTTGCCTCTTCCGTGCTGTGGTGTCTCCATAGGACTTTCACCAATGGAATTCTCTTGTTTCTGAGCTCCTTTACTTCCCATGCCAAGATTCTGATTGGTTCTTCTTCATATGTCAAATCAGGTTGCACAATTATCTCTTCTGCTGAAATGACATGTGAAGGATTTAATCTGTATCTCCTGAGCATCGACACATGGAACACATTGTGAATCTTGTCCAGCCCAAGTGGTAAAGCTAGCCTGTAGGCTACTAGACCCACACGTTCAATGACATCATATGGACCAATAAACCTAGGGCTTAACTTACCCTTCTTGCCGAATCGTAACACTTTCTTCCAAGGTGATACCTTAAGAAACACCTTATCACCAACCTCATATTCTATGTCTCTTCTCTTCAGGTCAGCATAGGACTTCTGTCTGTCTGAGGCGGCTTTTAAGTTATCATTGATTAGTTTCACTTTTTTCTCTGTCTGTCTCACCAGGTCTAGGCCCACTACTTTCTCTTCACCCATTTTTGTCCAGCACAAGGGAGTCCTGCATCTCCTCCCATACAATGCTTCATATGGAGCCATTTTTATGCTGGCTTGGTAGCTGTTATTATAAGCAAACTCTACCAAAGGAAGATATTTCTCCCAACTTCCTTCAAAGTCAATAATGTAGCTCTGAAGCATATCTTCCAGCACCTATCATGTGATTCATATCATGTCATTATTATCCATCTTTTAACATTTATAACAATTTACTAAGTTATAAGGGTTATTTGAATCACCCTTTCGGACTGTCCATCCGTCTAAGGATAATAAGCCGTAATGAAGTGCAGTTGAGTGCCTAATGACTCCTGTGACTTCTTACAAAACCTCAAAGCAAACCTCAGGTCTTGGTCAGATATAATCGATGTTGGTACTCCATGTAACCATACTATCTCAACTATGTAGATTTCTGCTAATCTCTCCAGTGAGTAGTCATTTTTAATAGGTAGGAAGTGTGTTGACTTTGTTAATCTGTCCACAATCACCCAGATGGTATCACGCTTCTTCTGTGTTAATGGCAGCCCAATGACAAAATCCATGATGATGTGGTCCCATTTCCATTCTGGTATAGATATAGGTTGCAAAATCCCTGATGGAACCTGATGCTCAGCCTTAACCTGTTGGCATGTCAGACACCTTGTAACACCCCTATTTGCATAGTCTGGTATATATTACTATTCCGGTGACTGATGTTAGTCCGAACAATTAAGAGGATTAGAACTATGTTTAAGACACCTAGAAAAGCCCTGAATAAAAATAAATAGTGAGTGCTAGAAGGTTAAGTATAAATAAGAAAAACAGAACATAAAAGGTTAAATGAGTCGGGAGTCACAGCAATTGGTGACCTTCCCAGGAAGTGACTACCGGGTTAGTCTTAACTCAAATTCTGAATCAAAAAATATGACGCCGCGGTCCGTAGGACTATTGCGAATACAGTGGAAAAGAGAAAATCATGAAAAAGAGTTGTTAAGCAGGTCAAATAATAAGGTCAGGGATCTGGAAGAAATATCGAATAACTTGCAAACCGGATTGAACTAGCGAGGGGCAATTTGGTCAATTCACCCCTAGAGCTGACTCCTGACCTATCTGTCCAATAAAATTGGAGAAAAGAAAATTTCAGAATCGGGAATTTAATTAAAGAACTAATAGAAAAATAAATACAAAAAAAAAGAAAATTGAAAAAAGTTTTATTACATCATTTGGATGACATCATGGGTGATGTCAAAATTGATTTTATTTTCCCCACCATAATTGACCAAGTCAATTAAGTAAAAATACACATAAATACTTAAAAAAAGGAAAAGAAAAATTATTTCTTGTCTTCTCCCTTAGTGTGCCGGCTTGCTTTTCTCTCTCACCACCAATGAAGAGCCACCATGAAAGCTTGAGTCCAAGCTTGATTCTACCCATTAAACCCTACCTTGCTCTCAAATTTCTCCATTAGAACTTGATAACCTCATTTGAGAAGAGGATTGAGCAAGAAAGAAAGAAGAAAAGAGGAGTGGAATTGAAGATTGAACTTCAAAGTTTAAGGTTAGTGAGTTAAATTGAAAATTCTAGTTTATTACTTGTGTTCTTGGTGTAAGTAACTTAGAAATTAACTTAAAATCAAAAGAAAACAAATGTTGGGGGACCAAAGAAAATTTTGGCTAGCTTATGTTAGGGTTTAAAATGAATGATTTTGATGTGTTTGATTGGTTGTTTAGGTTGAATGAAGTATGTAGACATTGAATGTGCACTTTGAATGCATTAGATTTAAACTTTATGTAATTAGGGTTTTTGAGCATGTGAAAAATTAGAAAAAAATTTGAGAATTGGTCAATTGATGTAGTTGACCTTACTTGAGTTGAGAAATGGTCAATTGTGACCATTTGTGGTGTGTGTGAATTGCTAAAACCAAGTTTCAATTCGGATTGGTTAGGGTCAGTACGCTGACAGCTTGACCTAAGTCCCTTTCAGGGACCAAAAATGAAAATTTACTAACCCAATTGGTGTGAGACCAATTGGGAATAAAACTAGACACAAAATGAACCATTTTTCATTCAGGAATTATGCCTAGAAAATGACCATAACTTAGTGAACAATTAGGCCAAATCCGGATTTGGGCACACTGCCTTGTACAAAAATGACCAAATGAACAGTAGTTACTTAAATGATCATAACTTGGTCTAGGAAGGTCCAAATGACCTGAATCTTATACCGATGGAGAGTTGAGACATATTCCTACAACTTTCATGAAGAAAACAAACCCAAATTTTGACAATAACTTATCCGAAAAGTCACCTGGAGTCAGTACACCAAAATTGCTAGAATCCAGAAAATGCCCAGAATTCTGGGTAATACCAAATCTGGCTAGCCCCATTCAAATAGTCATATCTTCGACTACAAAACTCCAAATGGAGTGATTCAAAAAGGGAATTAAATTTAAGACAATAAGGAACAACTTCTATGAAGAAAACTTTGCCAAATTCTAACAGCAACATGACCAATGGAATAGTAAAAAACAAGACACCAATCTAAAAAATTTGAAATTGTGCCTAGGAAACCTAAAAATCTAAGGAGCAACTAAAACCAACAAAATTGATAGCCAAAATGTGGCATGTGGGTGAAATTGAAATCCCTATACCTATTAAGCATAAGAAAGTCAACAAATTGACTTGAACAGTATCGTGAATAGTAACTCCGAAATGAAAATTTTCAAGAACGTTAGTTTAAGAATATTGGGGCTAGAATTAAGTATATATGAATTAATTATTAGATTTATTATGAGCTAAGATACTGAAATACTATAAATTGTGTGTTTCAGTTGAAAAGGACCTGGAAAAGGATAGGGCAAACTGAGTCAAGGCCTAAAGGCGACTCACATCAGGTTTGTGCACAAAAATTTTTAAATTATAGTTTTCACAATGAAAATTGATTTCTTATACATTGTGAATGTGTTTTATTCATTATGAATTTCGAGAATGTTGTGTTGCCTATTTTACAATAGAAATTTGGAATAAAAATTATTTATTGATTTGTATGAAATATTTGAACAATATGGTTTTGAATTTGGTTATGGCTTTGGAAATTTTATTTGAGAATTTGTGTGTTGCCTACTTTAAAAATGGAGATTTGAAATGAAGTTTGTTTAATTGTTGTATCAATTATAATTGAACATCATAGTTTTAAATTGTTTTGATTCACACTTGGCATGGCAGTCCCTTACTATGTTCCTCCTCCACTTATGGAGTTTGATATTTGATCATTTTCCTCCCTCTCTGGCTTGCCAGTCTGAGGTGAGTTTGGATAAGTACTCATTAGCTAGCTAGCCACCTCCCTCATTGATTTCGATTAGTGGGGTGAGTTTGTCTTGTCATGGTATACAACACGGCATGTTTAAAAATTTTGTGTCATGGCCTAAGTTGTATTATTGATTGGCAACACTGTGTTTATTAAATTGTTTGATCAAATTTGTGGTATATTAAGCTTTGAAAATTGTCAAATATTTAAATTGTGATTTGTTATAAATGTGATTTGAAAATTGAAATGTGATTGTAAAATATTTGAACTGTGAATTGATAACAAATATTTTATATTATGCATTTTATACTTTATTGTGCACCACTGAGTATTTTTATACTCAGCGATAGCTTCTTTTGCTATCGCAGATAGAGATAAGAAAAAATCAGTAGAGTGAGCTACTGATTGTTGGGACTATACTGAGGCTTTTGTACAAGTATTTAGTTATACCCTTGTAGTTTATTTTGATGTAAATAGTTTAGTGTCATATGTGTTAATGTAAAATTGAGCAGTTGTACATTAAAGTTGTAATAATATTATTTTTTATTTTTCTTTTGTAATTAAGATTTGTGTTTGTAAATTTAATTTAATGCAATATTTATGTGTTTATCGAATTATTTTGAAAAATTTTTAAGTTGTGAATTTTGAATTGAAATTTGTTTGAATTGTATTGATTTGAGGATATATTGGCGGTTGGGGTTGAGAAATGAAATTATTGGGAGTGTTTTCACAGGTTTTGAAGAACTGTTTTTTTTTTTCCAATTATAGATGACATTCTGCCAAAATTTTTATAAAATTTGCAGAAACTTTAAGTTGATTGAAATTTTGATATGTGGTTTATCTTCAAATAAAAGTTTTTAATTCCTACCAAAAGTGCTCGCCCCCTTCGAAAAGTAAGAAAATTGTTTTAAAATCCCTTGTAGTGTATTTAATGGGTTATCGGTAGGTGAAGTTCGGTAATTCATTAGTTATACTATGGGGTCATGTTATACTTTACAGAGAGGTAAGGTGTGACACATCTAGTCACAAAATCACCAATCTCCTTCTTCATTCCAGGCCACCAGTACTGTGCCTTCAGGTCATGATACATCTTGGTACTTCCTGGATGCATAACATGGAAGCTACTGTGCACCTCTTTCAGGATATTCTTCTTCAGTTCCTCATCCCTTGGTACACAGATTATGCCTTTATAATACAGGCACCCATTTCCTTTCAGCTCATAATCAGTCTCCTTCCCCTCTTTAACACTGCCCATAATTGTCATCAGCTTTTCATCCTTTATGTGTGCTTCCTGTATTTGCTATAGCAAGTTTGGCTTTATACATAACTCAGCCAAAATAGTCCCATCTGGAACTAAGGACAAATGAACATTCAGTGCTCTCAAAGCCATCATGGACTTCCTGCTCAGTGCGTTAGCCACTACATTTGCCTTTCCAGGGTGATAGTCAATCACACAATCATAATCCTTAAGGAATTCAATCCATCTCCTCTGTCTCAGATTGAGCTCCTTCTGGGTTGGCAAATACTTCAGACTCTTGTGATGAATGTAGATGTAACACTTCTCACCATATAGGTAATGCCTCCATATCTTCAATGCAAATATTATTTTTGCCAATTCCAAATCATGTGTTGGGTAGTTCTTTTCATGTGGCCTTAACTGTCTGGAAGCATAGGCAACTATTTTCCCTTCTTGCATCAGAACACACCCAAGCCCATTATGAAAGGCATCACTGTAGATCACATAGTCTTTCCCTGACTCTGGCTGTGTCAACACTGGAGCTTTTGTGAGAATAGCCTTCAGCTTTTCAAAGCTAGCTTGGCATTTTTCATTCTAGTCAAACTTGACATTCTTATGTAGCAATTTAGTCAGTGGGGCTGCTATAAGGGAGAATCCCTTTATAAATCTCCTGTAGTATCCTGCTAACCCCAAGAAGCTTCTGACCTCTGTTACATTTCTGGGAGGCTTTCATTCAACTACTGCTTCAATCTTCTTTGGATCTACCCTGATCCCATCTGCTAATACAATGTGCCCAAGAAAAGATATCTCATCTAACTAGAAGTCACACTTAGACAACTTAGCATACAACTGCTTTTTCTGCAGTGTCTGTAGTACTACTCTCAGGTGTTCATCATACTCCTCCCAGTTCTTAAAATACACCAAAATATCATCTATAAAGACCACTATGAACCAATCTAAGTAGGAATGAAAGATACGATTCATGAGATCCATGAAAGCTGCTGGTGCATTTGTCAGCCTAAATGGCATCACTAGGAACTCATAGTGTCCATACCAGGTTCTGAAAGTAGTTTTTGGCACATCTGTCTCCTTTAACCTTAATTAATGGTAGCCTGATCTGAGATCTATTTTGGAGAATACACCGGCTCCCTTCAGTTGATCAAACAAGTCATCTATCCGTGGTAAAGGATATTTGTTTTTCATAGTCACCTTATTCAGCTGTCGGTAGTCTATACAAAGTCGTAGTGTACCATCCTTCTTCTTCACAAATAGCACCGGTGCTCCCCATGGTGACACACTTGGGCGTATAAAGCCCTTATCTAGTAGCTCCTATAACTGAACTTTCAACTCTCTCAGTTCAGTAGGTGCCATCCTATATGGAGTAATGGAAATCGGTACAGTACCCGACATAACCTCAATAGCAAACTCCACCTCTCTATCAGGTGGTAAACCCGATAACTCTTCCGAAAATACATTCGAAAAATCACATACAGTGGGGATTTCCTGTAAACTCGGGCTAGTCTTCCTGGTGTCAATCACATGTGCTAAGAAAGCCTCACAGCCTTTCTTCATGTAACACCCCTATTTGTATAGCCTGGTACATTTCACTGTTCCGGTGATCGGAGTCGGTCCAGATAATTAAGGGGATTAGAACCACACTTAAGACAACTAGAGAAGCCATAAACACAAATAATTAGTAATTGTCAATTAGTTAAGTATAAATAAGAAAAACAAAACATAAGAAGTTAAACGAGCCGAGAGTCACAACGATGGGTGACCTTCTTAGGAAAGACTACGAAGTCGATTTAAAGTCAAATTTCGAACCGTAAAATGTGACGCTGCGGTCCTTAAGACTATTGTGAACACAGTGGAAAAGAGAAAATCACAAAAAGGAACTGTTAAGCCAGTCAAATAATTAGGTCAGGGAGCCGGAAGAAATATTGAATTATTTGCAAACCGGGTTAAACCGACGAGGGGCAATTTGGTTAATTGACCCCGAGAGCTGACTCCTGACCTAACTGTCAAATAAAATCGAAAAAAAGAAAATTTCAGAATCGGGAATTAAATTAAAGAACTAATAGAAAAATAAATAAAAAAAAAAGAAAATGAAAAAGTGAAGGGAGATGACATCATGCATGATGCCATAAATATTATAATTAAAATTTTATTTAATGTAATTTTTGGTCTTCCTAAAGACAAAAAAAAAAAAAAAAAGAAAGAAAAAAAAATATCAAAAGTCTTCTTCAAGCCGTCACTCTCACTCTCCCTCTCCCTCACCCAAAACCTCCATTAAAGCTCATTTTGAGCTTGATCAAACCCACAATTCCACCATAGAAAGTTAAACCTCCAACATTAAACCTTGATTTCAAGACTTGATAGAGGACTTGACAAAAAAAGAAAGGAGAAAAGAAGAAGGAAATTAGAGAATTCAAATCCAAGTGGAGGTAAGAACTCTAATTTGAAAATTTTAGATTATTAGTTGTGTTTGTAGCTTAAAGTAACTTAGAAGTTAAAGAAATAAAATGAAATCAATTGTTGAAGGACCAAACTGAAAATTTGGCCAGCATGTGTGTGGGGGTATTATTGCATGGTTTGATTGAATTAGAAGGGAATATAAACATCAAAGAGTTGAATGACTATGGTTAAAGGCTTTGAATTAGCTAAATGCAAAGAATTGGTGAATTAGGGTTTTGGACACTTAGGGTTTAGAGACAAAAATGTGAGAAATTGGTTAATGATGTCTTTGACCTAGTTTGAAGTGAGAAATGGTCATTTGTGACCCAATGAAGTGTGTTAGAAGTGTTTGAACCAAAAGCAAATTCGGATTGAGTGTGGTCATGCTGCTAGCAGCAGGACCAAGGTCCCTTTGAGGGACCAAAACTGAAAATTTACAAGTCCAATTGGTATGAGACTAATTGGGAATGAAAATAGACACTAAATGACACAATTTTCATTTAGGAACCATGCCCAAAAAGTGACCAAAACCTAGTGAACAAATTGACCAAATCCGGAAATTCTCAGTCTGCCCTGTACAAAATGACCAAATAAACAGTGTTTGTTCATTTGGCCATAACTTGAGCTAAGCAAGTCTAAATGACCTGAAATTTTACCAGTAGACAGTTGAGATATAGACCTAAAACTTTCATGAAGAATACAAACCAAAATTATGCCATTAACCAAGTCATTTGGCCACCCAAAATTAGTGACCTAAAACTGTTAGAACCAGAATTTGCCCAAAAATCTGGGTTAAGTCCAATCTGGTGGCCATGGTTCAAATGGCTATAACTTGAGCTACAAAACTCCAATTGGACTGATTCAAAAAGGAGAATAAACTTAAGACAATTGGGAACATTTTCTATGAAGAAAGTTTTGCCAAATTCTAATAGAAAAATAACCAATGGAACAGTGCAACTTAAAACACCAAAATTGAAAATTTGCAAATTTGCCTAAAAGACTTAGAATTTGAATAAACAACCAAAACCAACAACTTTAGTGACCAAAATGTGGTATGTGGGTGAAGTTGGAATTCCCATACCTATTAAGCCTTAGAAAGTCAACAAATTGACCTGAATAGTGTAGTGAATAGTAACCCCGAAACACAAAATTTGAAGAACGTCAAGTTTAGCACATTAGAGCTAGGTAAAAGTGAATTTAAATTTATTTTTGGATTTATGCTAAATCATGGTACTGAAACACTGTGAAACTGTGTGTTTCAGTGGAAAGGAACACCGGGAAAGAACCCGAGGAATCGAGTCAAGGCCAAGAGGTGACTTGTTTAAGGTTTGTGCACAACGTATAATTTCTGTAAATTATCTTTTGCATATTGTTTTGAATAATTTGAAATAGTGAATTGTGACATTATTTATGATGCTTTGATTTAAATTGTTGAAAGTTATTGTGTATATTTGAAATGGCAATATTTAGTAAATTGTTAAGATAAGTTTTGAAACCACAGTGTCATGACCATATATTTGAACACCTCACTAGCATGACTAGTGGGGGTAATCAGTTTCGAATTTTGATTCCTTCTATGGCTGAAGTGTTGAAGTGTGTGCCAGTAGAAGAAGAAATTGAATGGATATCCATATATTTGAGCTAGCTAGCCTTGTGATGTGACTTCTCCTTAGCCTTTGGCTATTGAGATTATATTTGTTTCGAATGGCATGATATAACTGTGGGTTTTATGAAATGTGTTTTGATACTTCGAAATGAACTTGTTTGGAGTAAATTCTCATAATTCATGTTTTGTATTTAATTCTCATATTCAGTCCAATTTTTGAATAAATGTGATTTAAATTCTGCATAAAGATTATTTTAGTATGTTGTGTACCACTGAGTCCTAGTACTCAGCGATGGCTGTTATTGCTGTCACAGATTTAGAGACTAGAGGAGCAGCAGACTGAGCTACTAAGGATTGTGGACTTACCTTGAAGTTATATCGGGTATAATTTATACCTTGACTGTACAAATTTATTTTGATGCATGTAATGCACATAAATGTATGGACATGTAAAATTGGTCTTGAGCAGTTTGTATAAAGTTTGTATAAAGCTTGTACAAAGTTTGTATAAAAATTGTAATAAATTTTAGTTTGGATTTTCTTAATGTAAATTTTAGTATGATGTATATATAAATTGTTTATCTTTAATGAAATATGAATGTATGAAATTGATTAAGAGTATCTTGAGGATTGTTGAATTTTGAAACTTGAGAAATTGGTTGAGATTGATTGTGAATTTGAAGAAGTGGTTGAAATAAATTATTAGAAGTGCTTTTTATAGGAATTTGAAGAACTGTTTTCTCAAAATACAGACGGCACTCTGCCGAATTTTTTATAAAATTTACGGAAAAATAAAATGGGCCAAAAATTTTAACTAGTTTCTAACTTTAATTAAATGTTTTAATACTTATTAGAAAATGCTCACCACTTATCAAAAGTAAGAAAATTGTTTTAAAATCCCTTGTAGAGTACTTAATGAGTTATCGGTAGGTGAAGTTCAGTAATTCATTAGGTATTCTAAAGGATCATGTTATGCCTTACAGAGGGGTAAGGTGTGACACCTCATCAATCTCCAGGCTACTATGGCTGATATAATGGTAGAAAGACAATCCGTTCCTTCACCCACAACTGTAATCTCATCCCCATCTACTGTTTGTAATGAAATCCTCTTCAACTAACAATCTACCATCACTTGATGACATGATAACCAATCCATTCTCAGTATCACATCAAACTCATGGAATAGTAGTTCAATCAAGTCAGCTGGAAACTCATAACCCTGTATCCTCAAAAGACAACCCTTATAGACCTTGTTCACCATGACACTATGGCCTAAAGGGTTAGTAATTTATATGTCCTCCTCAAACTCCTCTATCTGTACCCCTCTATCAACTGGTGGTGTAACACACACATATGAATGTGTGGAGCCAGGATCAATCAGTGCACATGCTAACATATCATAAAGAGAAAATGTACCTCTAATGATATCTGCTGGATCTGGCTCCTCCCGAGCCCTCATTGCATAAGCACAGGGTGCTACCCTGACCTCCTACCTCTGAACTGTCTCTGCAGTAGGCCTCTGTGATGTACCAGCTGTATCAGGCCTCACAGGTCTTTTACCCCTCTGTGCTACCGAGGTAGATCTCTCTGTCTGGGGTGGAGCAGTGGGAGCACTAGCACTCCTCTGTGGATAATCCTTCAAGAAGTGATCTGTAGACCCATATCTGAAGCATCCCCCAGTTAATAATCTACACTCTCCTTGGTGGCTCCTTCCGCAATGTGTACAAGCTGGTATTGGGGCTGATCCCCGTGTAGCTGCACCTAGAGAACTACCCACTGATACACCAGACTGTCCTCCTCCCCTCGGAGTAAACCGAGATCTCTACCTCTTGCCTCGACCCTGAGTCTGACCCTGAGACTCCTTGGGCTTCTTACTACCAGTGGCTGCTGAACCAGACTGACTAAATCCAAAACCCCTCTTGCGTTGCCTATCCCTCTTGGACTATTCCTCATCTTTGACTATCTCCACATCCAGAGCTGATGCTACCAATAGGGAGAAGTCTGTGAAGTGGTGAGATGTGACTATCAGTCTGATGTTGTCATTTAATCCATCCTCAAATCTCCTACATTTATCAACCTTTGTGGGTATTATCTCTAATGCATATCCACTAAGTCTCATGAATTCTGGCTCATATTCGGAGACTATAAGCTGCCTCTGTCTTAGTGCCAGGAATTCTCTTCTTCTGGCCTCTAAGTATATATGCTGTTATATTTCTTCCTAGACTCTGCCAAAAAGAAATCCCAGGTGATCTGTGCAGGCTATATCACTCTCGACACTGTCACCCACCATCAATATGCATCCTCCTAAAGTAATGATAGAGCACACTTCAACTGCTACTCTGGGGTGTAGTGTAGCTACTGCAATACCCTCTTTGTCCTCTCCAACCAATACTCTGCGGCAACTGGATTATCCTCCTTCTTACCCTTGAAGTCAACTGCCCCATAATTTCACAGTTTCTCTAATGGAGACCTATATATATAGATTACGGCTGTAGGGGTAGTGGTGGTTGTACAGGTGGCGGTGGCTGTGGCTGAGGCTATGGAGGTGGAGGTGGCTGTGGCTGAGGCATAGCTCCGGTGACCTGATGGAACAGCTGTGTCATCTGTTCCAAGAAGGCCTATTGTGCTTTAGCTACAGCACCCATAGATGACTCGGCTCTGATGCTTTGCTCCCTACTAGGAGCAGGTGCGGGCGTATGACTCTCTATCTCTTCCTCAATCAGTCTAGGAGACCCGTGCTCTGAAGGATCAGATGCCATCAATCCTATAAAACAGACAAAGAATAGATCTGCATTAGTGTCACCTTGACTCTATTTAAAGGCCCATGCATGTTATGCAAACTATTTCTTTCTATCTATCTAGGTCTAGAACCACCTAAACCTTTGGTCTAATACCACTAAATGTGATGCCCTTACTCGTCTATAGTGTAGCCGAGTAAAGCGTGCCACATTCAGTGCCGGAGCACCCTATCTTATCTTGTCCTGTCCATTATTAATTTTATACTTCATAGAAAACCTGTGGTAAAATTTTTTTTTATCACAAATTATTTCTGTGGAAATCCGGGTAGAGCCTCCTCTGTTTTATTAGCATCTGGCAGGTTCCAATATTTACCTATAAAAAACAATTTCATATCTATCTCATATTTCCATATGTCATATCATTCACAACTTTTCATGTAATTTCAAGAAAATAATATAACTTATTCGTATGAAAATTTATATAAAAAAACTCACAGCTTTATTTACAATCCAAAATATAATTATAATTTATTTATAATGTTCAAAATGATTTACATTGTATCTACTTGTGTACAATAAATCAAAATATAAAATCTAATAACATGGGCCCTACCAAAACAAATACTACTGAGGTGACTAGCAGACACTGTCAGATTAGGTCAATTTCTGTCAGGGCACTACTGCTGCTACGGCTATTGTTGTGGCTGTGTCTAGTCTCCAGTACCTATGCGATGGAAAATCAATATGCTAAGCGAATTGCTTAGTGGTGCATAACTTTAAAGAAAAATAACTGAATAATTAAAAATAATAATTCTAGGCAAATTTCATAAATTCTAAGTCTTTACAGATTTATTTGACTTTGGGATTAATTTATTTATCAAGATCTTATCTGTGCATTTATTTTATTTTCAGTCTCTTTAAAATCATATCAGTACCCAAGTAACCTATAACGGACTATAAAGGCTGGATACACAGGAGTATGCTAGTTAGACAACCATATGTCTACCCTGTATACAACTATCATGTCAGGCACAAGGCCAGTGAGTAGGCTTTTAAAGATAGAGATGAAATTAGGCACAATGGCCAATGGACAGGCATATAGCCTATAGAATAATCATATCAGACATATTTTGTTGATTAATGATGGTAGTACTGCTATCTGTAGTCCCTAATTAGTATACCAATTGATCCAAACTATATACATAAGCCCAGGTTTACTTTGGGCAATTAAGCATTATCAATTACTTATTAGAAATTTCATGTCACTTTGTAGTGAGAAAGTGGGTCCCACATACCTATTTCATGTAATTTAGTGTGTCGCAAGGGGTTTTGTAGTCGCCTAGATGAACACTCACCGAAGTGGGAAAGAGTGAGGAGTCGCCACTTTAATTTTGAGAGAAATTAAAGGAAACCATTTATGAAACATAAACTAAAATAAAACCACTTCGAAAACAGAGATTCTAGGTTCGGGGTCCATATACGGGCGGGGAAGGTGTTAGGCACCCCGCCTCGTCCCTCTATGAGGGTAAACAGATTTAACATTATGCTCTTTACAAATTAAAATCGATAGTTAGGGGGGTTAGAATGATGGTGTTAATCCCTTAGATAAAAGGGAATATTTGATTTTTCACTAGTTCAGGTTACCCAGATACATAAGTAAATGAGAAGACCCTTAGTGAGTTGGTGTTGCGTATCAGTTTTGTTCAAGGGGTTACTTCGCGTATTATGCTATTTTAGTTTGGATTCGAGAGAATCCGAGTAAAAGCTTTTTCCGATCTCTGGGATAATCTGTTTAAAGTTTAAGTAAAGAATCTCGGATAAGAACTCTCCTCCGATCTTCGCATTAAAATTTGACTGAGAATCGGATAAGAACTCTCCTCCGACCTCTTTAAATAATTATTAAAAATTTGGATTGAGAATCGGATAAGAACTCTCCTCCGATCTCTTTAGATATTTATTAAAGATTTGGATTGAGAATCGGATAAGAACTCTCCTCCGATCTCTTTAGATATTTATTAAAGTTTTGGATTGAGAATCAGATAAGAACTCTCCTCCGATCTCTTTAAATATTATTAAAAATTGAGAATCGGATAAGGACTCTCCTCCGATCTCTTTTAATAGTTATTAAGATTTTTTATTGAGGATCGGATAAGAACTCTCCTCTGATCTCTTTTAATAGTTATTAAGATTTTTGATTGAGAATCGGATAAGAACTCTCCTCCGATCTCTTTTTGGTTTAAGTGAGGATCGGGTAAGAACTCTCCCCCGACCTCCTGAGATTTAGTTGCAATCGTATGTCGTAAAGACCTTAGACTAAAGGCTCTGACATCCAAAGACGCTGAGAGTCCGAACAAGGCTTCTCTTAATCCATTAGTACCTCATAACTATGTGGGGGATACAGACTAAATTTCTTTTCTGATCTCCTATGTGATTACCTTTCCAATACCTTTTAACAGGCAATATCCGATCTCTTTCGTTCACTAGTCAGGGACCCGATCTTACCTCGATCCCCCACCATACCAAGTTATCTCCTGAGCTAGTCTAGTGGTTCGACTTCATAATTTTCTTCTGATTTATTATCCAAACTTTTATTATTTTGAAGAAACTTTCGTGTTAAGATACAGCTACCAACATTTCTCCAAACTACCTATACGTTGTTCGGGACCAAAACACCTATATTTGAAGGTAATAAAGGCTAAAAAAAAAGTAGATGACATGAACGGATGAACAAAAAGTAAACTCAAGAGGATAACCACCTTCATGGGGTTTTTAGCATAACATAAACTTGACAAAAATTGCGAGTATGAAAACAAAGAAAATAAATATAAAAAAAAAAAAAGAGTGCTTGGTATAGAAACGGTTTAAACACTCACCTGTGGGGAGTTGAATCTATTGGGCTAACTATGGAGTCACAAATATTAGAGAGCTGCGTGCTAATAGTCTGGGGACTAATGCTTGCCTTGTAATGAAGAGCGCCAAGTTAAAATGCAGTCAAACCAAAATGACAATAATCGGGCTTGAATGAGATTGTGCTTGTAAAATAAGAATGGATATAAAGATGATGAAAACAGAACTGAAACTAAGAGAGGGTATCGCAGAGCAATGAACAAACTGAAAATAAAGAGTTTCAGTGTCCAACACTCCTTCAAAGAAAATACTTTAGAAAACTGGTTTCTGAAGTTTTACTATTTTGAAAGCTTAAAAATAGCAGAGTAGCAAAACTGAATCAATTTTCAGAGCCTTTCTACTATAATCACCACCCTTTTTGTCTTTGTCCTCCCTTTCTACAGTTTTTATGCAGGTATTTATAGGGAACGGGTGCTCCCAATGAAGGGTCAGGATTTTTTTGAGGGAGATGGAAGGTTTGGATTTTAAAGGACATGATCTAATGCTTGAGAATTGAAGAGAATCAAAATGAACGGCTGAGTTCCTATTCAGAATATTTGTCCTTTCTCTTTTCTAATCTGACGGTTCAAAATCCTCTTATCAAGGGAGATCTAAGGGCCGGGAATAAAAGGCGTCGGTCTTATCGTCTTCTCTTTGATCCAAGGGCTCTGGGCTTGTCCTTACAAGTAAGATCAACGATGGAGATTGAGATGTACAGGACTGTCATGACATATCCTGGCACCTGTCAGCAATGTGGGCGATTCTGTAAATGAGGCGTGCAGTGGAGATTTGATCTTGCCTGCAACGCTTTAACTACCTCGGCTCTGATTATGACGATAGTTATTGGAAGTTGTCTTATTCTCTTGGCTTTCTGATCTCCCATCTCTTCCGACCTTTCCATCATGACTTTTTTCGATCTCTCATGCCAGGCCCCTCTCCCGATCTCTCCCATTCCAGAATCCTCTCCTCTATCCGAGCTGGTTCAGTCAAAGCAATTATTCCTTCGGTTACCGAGGCGTCCGCTTCTTTTTCCGTTAGCAATAAATGCATAGACCCTCCCTATATATATACCTTCAATGGGACATCCTTCTGCATTTCATTTTCTTCTTTTTCCGTTTCTCACTCTTCCTGCTCTAGCCGCTCCGGCAATAATCCCGGCCATGGCAGCTGCTTTTGATCTTTTTTCGACTGTCCCCTTTGTTTATCGACTGAAAATTTATGACCCCGGTGATCAGAAAATCACAATGGCCACCTTTGATGACAATGAGAGGATCGGACTAATTTACCAATCCAGATCAAGAATATCGATCGTGTCGATCTCGAGTCGGTCGACCGATATAATCGGCGAACCGATTTCGGGTGAGAAGACTGCTAATTTCCCTCTTATCATTGGTGACCGCCCTTCGAAGTTCACTCGGCTACTCACCACATTGGGTGTCCCGACAGCGGCTCGGTTCTGAGCGATAACATTGACGATGACCTCTCCTATCCTCATGAGAGTCATAGTCACCCCATCTGAGCTGTACATCTATCCGATATTGATGGCTGGTCTCCTGATCAAAAACATCTTTTGATTCAGCCACGAGACTAGGCTTTGACATAGGCCTTTACTAGGTAAGATGTACCGTCGGTCTCTAGAGATCGCCCAAATTATGTAATTTGACCTTTAATGTAATCCGATCTCTAGAGATCGCCCAAATGATGTAATCTGACCTTTGATGTAATCTGATCTCTAGAGATCGCCCAAATGATGTAATTTGACCTTTTGGAAATGAAATTTTATTTTGACAATTATCATTTTATTATTAATGCATTGGTTATTTTTCGATCTCTGATGTGTTTATCCGATCCGATTCCTAACTGAATAGCCCTTAATCGATCTGTAATTCTAAACATCTACCATAATCTGCCGATCTTTAACCAGCCAATCTCCCCTTATTTAATTATGGAGTTTCTGGAATATTAGTGAGATGTGTCAGAAAAAGCTGGTGAATCCTGCTAACCGATGCGCCGCTTGAGACACTGTGAGCATTAAATGCTCATACGGGTATAAATAAGGGATGGGTCAGCCAGTTGCTCCCTTATGTCATTTTCAGCATCTCGTGAGCGATTCCAAAATTGTCTCATTTTTTCAAGTTCTTCCGACACCGATCACACTCCGGTAAGGGTTTTGATCGTTCTTTTAGTTTAAATTTTCTCTTTTCTTTGAAAATGAGCGGCGCCGAGGGTCAGAGAGTGGCGAGCCCCCCTTCCGTTCACGTCTCGTGGTCGTCATATGAAGTTGAGGTGGTCAGACCAAGTGAGCGATCTGAACCTCCTACATCCTCCGTTCCAGCCCGTGGTCAAGCGGCACCCTCAAGACGAACGCATACCTCAGGGAGAGAAAGCCTTCCCATAGACGAGCTACCGTCAATCCTTCAAGAAACCGATCTGCGGTCGTTTAGCCAAGAATATAACCTTCGGACCGATTCATACGAACTTATCAAGTGTCATGGCGATCTCCGAGCCGATCATTTCTTCGAAGAACATGTTATGATCATGATATATGAAGAACAATTAAAAGCCGGGCTGCGGTTTCCTCTCGATGACTTCTTCAAGGAAGTTCTGAAATTCCACCAAGTATGTGTAGCTCAAGTACATCCGAACTCATGGCGAATCCTAGTAGCCTTCAGAGGTCTCTGCCGTGCTAAGGGACTCAGTCCAACAGCAAAGGTGTTTGCAGAGCT
The DNA here is from genome assembly GCF_030052815.1 of Hevea brasiliensis. NCBI lineage: Eukaryota > Viridiplantae > Streptophyta > Magnoliopsida > Malpighiales > Euphorbiaceae > Hevea > Hevea brasiliensis. The sequence continues at coordinate 79,470,736 of NC_079502.1, read as the reverse complement.
ACATAGGCTAACTCATCGAAAGGACGACGAGTATTGGTTCTTTCAGGCGAAGCCGCACTGCGGGCTTTTTACCGATCTGCCTTCCTCACTGAAGAATTGGAAGAATCGCTTCTTTATTCTGAGGAGCAAGATTCCGAACGGTTTTGAGGGTTTCCCACGTAGCTGGCTGCATCTGGGCCCCTCACTCCCGAAGCGCATCACCCTGAATAGGGAAGAAGGCATAATGGTGATGGAGCTGAAAGATCAGGCAACCACTCAGAAGTTCTCCTGTTTAGATGCGGTGACGGCCGAACTGCATCATTGGACAATGCAGCTGATTACCGGTGAAGAACGCGGGCTTTAGCTCTCTGACCTCGGCCTCGGTACTTTCTATATCTCTGATCTTTGGGCCTTAGCGAACTCACTAACTTTTTCTTTGTGCAGGCATGGCAAGCAGCGAGGCTTCAAAAGAGAGCCGAAAGTGGAAGAGAGAGGTCTCCAGGAAAGTGCGGGAGATGAAGCGGGCCGAGGCCTCTCAGACGCCAAGGTACGATCCAGGGGAGATGCCAGGAGGCTCGTCCCGACCCTTGGGACCGCCGATCCCTGAAGTAGAAGTAGTTCGGTCTCCTCCGCGACATGAAAAGCCGCCACCACCTCCACCAGTTGCTTCGAGTGCAGAAAGGGGTCCTTCCCAACCTACCTCGAGGACCCTCTCCCGCGGCGCTCAAGTCCTAATTCATTCCATGGAGAAGAACCGAACTGTTCGAGAGAATCCAGGTTTGGCTAAGGTTTTGGGGGCCTCCATATGCCTTCAGGAGGATCGGAATAGGCTAACTCCGAACAATCTCGACGATATCCTGACCCAGACTATGAGCCTGAGCGTGGAGAGTTTGGTGAACCAACATATTATCCGGGAAAAGGCTCATCACTTGAAGTAGGAGATCCAGAAGATGGGCCAGGAGGCAGCTTCCGCTCGAGCCCAACTTTCATCCGCCCGGGAATATATAGCTGAAATTGAGGGGCGGATGAAATTCTAAAAGGATAAATTGGCCGAGCAAGCTCATGTTCTTGAAGAAGCTCGGGCTCTCTGAGCTGCTGATGTCACTCGCCTCACCGAAGAACTTAAAGCAAAAGAAGAAGAGGCAGTGACGAGGGAGGCCAGTGCTTATGTGCAAGCCCATGGGGATCTTTTGGCCGAGCTCAAGAAGCGTTATCCTGAAGAGGATTTTTCCTGGATGGTGGACTTGGCTCCCCAAGATGAAAAGGAGAGTGAAGAGGAGACCGAAGAAGATAGAGAGGGTGAGCAAAATGTAGAATAGGCTGGAGGTGATCCTCCAGCCGAATGACTTGTATTTTTTTTACTTTGAAATGGAATGAAGTTCCCTCTTTTGTTCAATGTCTTAATGGGCTCGAAAAGCATCTAAATTGTACAAGCGTCTGACTGTTCAAACCAATTAGAACATCAAACCTAAAAGTGATTATTAATCTAAGTATAAGAGATCGGAAAAACATTGTAATCATGAGATCGGCTGAGAACCAACACCGAACGGGACTTAAGATGATTAAAATTGAAAACCTGATTTGAACACCTAAGACCGGAAGCAACATTAAGCTGGATTAAAACCTTAACTTTATCAAACAATTATTCACAATATTTATAAAAGGGAGATCGAAAATAAGACTGGATGGCACGAAGACCTAATGTTGGTTTGATTTCGTTTGACGAGAGATCGAAACTGTGATTGACTGGCAAGGAGACTTAATAATTGGTTTAAGAGATCGGTAAGGATTTGAACGATACGGAAACTTGGTATTTCTTTGGAGAGAGATCGGAAATGTGATTGACTGGCAAGGAGACTTGGTGTCAGTTTGGATTCCTATAAAGAGAGATCGGAAATGAATGGAGGCTTGGTGCTGGGGATCGATTTTAAAGTCTTTTGATTTCGGGGGGTCAGCCAAAATATGGTGTCGACAGCTGCCCCTCTTTACATAATTTCTATTGAAGGAAAAATTTTCCGTGTAGGAATTATGTAAAGATTCAGACCCATATTTTGGTCGATTAGAACTTTGAAACTCAATAAAAACTAAAACCCACTTAGGTTATCGACCCAGAGGTTGGTAACAGGAATTTAAATGCTGGACAATTAAAATCAACTTGGATCAAGGAACCAGAGGTTGATAACAAGAATTTAAATGCTGAAAAATTAAAATCAACTTAGATCAAGGAACCAGAGGTTGATAACAGGAATTTAAATGCTAAAAAATTAAAATCAACTTAGATCAAGGAACCAGAGGTTGATGACAGGAATTTAAATGCTGGAAAAATTAAAATCAACTTAGATCAAGGAACCAGAGGTTGATGACAGGAATTTAAATGCTAGAAAAATTAAAATCAACTTAGATCAAGGAACCAGAGGTTGATGACAGGAATTTAAATGCTGGAAAATTAAAAATCAACTTAGATCAAGGAACCAGATGTTGATGACAGGAAATTAAATGCTGAAAAATTAAAATCAACTTAGATCAAAGAACCAAAGGTTGATAACAGGAAATTAAATACTGGAAAATTAAAATCAACTTAGATCAAGGAATCAGAGGTTGATAACAGGAATTTAAATGCTGGAAAATTAAAATCAACTTAGATCAAGGAACCAGAGGTTGATAACAGGAAATTTAAATGCTGAAAATTAAAAATCAACTTAGATTAAGGAACCAAGAAACCAGAGGTTGATAACAGGAAATTTAAATGCTGAAAATTAAAAATCAACTTAGATCAAGGAACCAGAGGTCGATGACAGGAATTTAAATGCTGGAAAATTAAAGTCAACTTAGATTAAGGAACCAGAGGTTGATAACAGGAAATTTAAATGCTGAAAATTAAAAATCAACTTAGATCAAGGAACCAGAGGTTGATGACAGGAATTTAAATGCTGGAAAATTAAAGTCAACTTAGATTAAGGAACCAGAGGTTGATAACAGGAAATCAACTTAGAAAGTAAGCCTAACCTGACGCGAGAAGTTCTTCCGTGACGAAGTGTACTTAACAGGATCCCGAGGGCCAACGATTAATGGAGGACGAGTTACAAGACTTGACCTACAACTTTCCTTGCTCACTTCCCCCGAATGCCTTTTTGTTCTTGACTTTCTTCTTATTTTGCGGAAAGCACCCTTGCGGGTTTTCACTCCTAGCCCCCCCCATTTTTTTTTTTTTTTACTATCGACCATTCCCTGCAAGTTTCTTAGCAAAGCACACGAGGTTATCAACATCCAAATCCTAATCTTATAATAAAATTTTAACAAATTAATAGCGCACGGAAAACAACATTAGAGTGTGAGCAAAAAGATAAATTAAAATGCAAATGTGCGAGGAAAATAGATCAAAGTGAAAGGATTACTTTATTATGGCGTTATTATGGCTTGAGAAATAAAGGTACAGTTTCAAAGAAAAACAGGGTACAAGGATAGATCTCACATATTTCTTGTAGTTAACTTTGAATTCTCTTAACTGCCATTATTTCAAGTACTCTACTGACGGAGATTCATGTCGTGATGGTTTATTTTCCTTCCCTGGTCCCATATCTTCTTCCTTATTTCTCCATTTTCTGGTTCTAAGGGCGCCCTTTCGGGTTTTCACTCTTACATTTTTTTTTTTTTTAGCTCGCTCTCTCAGGGCGCCCTTTCGGGTTTTCACCCTTCACTCATTTTACAGAAAGCGCCCTTCCGGGTTTTTGCCTTCTTTCGCATATTTTGCTAGGAGCGCCCTTTCGGGTTTTCACCCCTACCCCTTTTTTTTTTTTTTAGGCATAGTACCTTTTGACGGTGTCAGCATTCACGGGTCTTGGAAGTTCTTCACCGTCCATGTGGGTCAAGATCAAGGCCCCACCAGAAAATGCCCTTTTGACGACGTAGGGTCCCTCATAAGTTGGTGACCATTTAACCCGGGTATCATTTTGATTCGGAAGCATTTTCTTCAGAACTAGGTCCCCGGGTTGAAATTCGCATGGGCGAACGCCTTTGTTAAATGCCCTAGCTATTCTTCTCTAGTATAACTGTCCATAACATGTTGCCGCTAGCCTTTTCTCATCTAGCAAATTTAATTGGTCCAACCTTGACTGGATCCACTCCGACTCATCAATCCTGATTCCTTCAGAATTCTTAGGGAAGGAATTTCCACTTCAATAGGTAATACGGCTTCCATCCCGTAAACCAGTGAGTATGGAGTTACCCCAGTTGATGTCCTTACGGAAGTCCGGTATGCATGAAGGGCGTAGGGAAGCATATCATGCCAATCTCTATAGGTGACTGTTATTTTTCGGATTATTCTCTTGAGATTTTTATTTGCGGCTTCTATTGCTCCGTTCATCAGGGGATAGTATGGTGAGGAATTGAGATGTCAGATCTTGTATTGATTACATAATCTCTGAATCTTTGGACCATTCAAATTCTTGGCGTTGTCAGTGACGATTTCACTTGGGAGGCCATGTCGGCAAATGATATTATTTCTGAGGAATTTGAGGAATGTGTTCTGCGTGATGTGAGCATATGATGTCGCTTCGACCCATTTAGAAAAATAGTCGATAGCTACCAGGATAAATCTATGCCCATTGGATGCCTTAGGGTTGATGGGACCAATCACATCGATGCCCCACATTGCGAAAGGCCATGGTGACACGAGGTTGAATAATTGGTAAGGCGGAACATTTATCGGATCCGCATAGATTTGACATTTATGACACTTTCGAAAGTATTCAATGCAATCCTTTTCCATAGTAGTCCAGAAGTATCCTCGTCGCAAGATTTGCTTAGCCATCATATGCCCATTAGCATGGGTAGCACAGTTCCCCTCATGAGTTTCGAAAAGGATCCTCTTTGCTTCTTTTGCATCCACGCATCTCAACAATTCGCCGTTTGAGCTCCTTTTGTATAAGATTTCTCCACTGGGGAAGTATCCCAAAGCTAATCTCTGGATCATTCTTCTTTCATTTCTACTTGCCCCTGGAGGGAATTCTCTGGTTTTGATGTAGACCTGGATGTCATGATACCAAGGTTTACCATCAGTTTCTTCCTCGATCATAAAGCAGTATGCTGGCTCACTCCTTGCTTTGATCTGCAGTTCCTGAGTCATCTGCCCTTCTTCTATTTGAGCCATGACAGCTAGGGTGGCTAAGGCATCCGCGAATTGATTTTTGTCCCGACTGAGGTGAGTGAAAGAAATTTCTTCAAATTTCTTGATCAATTCCAGTAGGTACTTCTGATATGGGATTAACTTCGGATCCTTGGTTTGCCATTCTCCCTTGACTTGATAAATGATCAAGGCTGAATCTCCATATACTTCCAACTTCTTGACTTTCATTTCGATGGCGGCTTGTAAACCCATCACACAGGCTTCGTATTCTACGACGTTGTTGGTGCAGTCAAACCTTAATTTGATAACTATCGGGAAGTGTTTCCTACAGGGATACCAAAGATCGCCCAATTCCATTACGCACAAATTAACAGCTCTGTCGAAATACATTTCCCATGCATCAGCTAGCTCTTTTTCCTTGCCGCTGACTTCGTTAACATGCTCATCAGGGAACTCAAAATCCAAGGCTTCATATTCTTGGATAGGGTTTTCTGCTAAAAGATCAGCGATTACGCTACCCTTTACTGCCTTCCGGGTCATGTAGACAATGTCATATTGAGAGAGTATTACTTGCCATTTGGCTATCCTTCCCAGCACAAATGGGCTTTCGAACACATACTTAATAGGATCCATCCTGGAGATGAGCCATGTCTTATGATTCAACATGTAGTGTTTAAGCCGATTTGCCGTCCAGGCCAACGCGCAACAAGTTTTCTCTAAGAAAGAGTATCTCGACTCGCAATCATTGAACTTCTTACTCAAATAGTAGATGGCTTTTTCCTTTCGACCAGTATCATCATGCTGTCCCAAAACACATCCCATTGAATTCTGTTGAACTGCCATGTACAGAATCAGCGGCCTTCCTGCCACCGGAGGAACCAATACTGGTGGGTTTGACAGGTACTGCTTAATTTTCTCGAAAGCTTCTTGATAAACCGAATCCCATTGAACGGTGTTGTTCTTTCGGAGTAGTCTAAAGATAGGCTCAGCTTTAGCAGTGAGGTTGGAAATAAATCTCGAAATGTAGTTCAGTTTCCCCAAGAAACTGCGCACCTCTCTCTCTGTTTTTGGGGATGGCATTTCTTAAATGGCTCGAACTTTGTCTGGATCTACTTCTATTCCCTTCTCACTCACTATGAATCCATACAACTTCCCAGATCTGGCCCCGAACACGCATTTGGCAGGGTTCAACTTTAGTTTATACTTCCTGAGTCTCTCGAATACTTTTCTCAGCACCTGCACATGACTTTCTCCTTCCCTGGATTTGATGATCATGTCATCCACGTACACCTCCACTTCCTTGTGCATCATATCATGGAATAATGTGACCATAGCGTATTGGCAGGTAGCGCCAGCATTTTTTAAGCCAAACGGTATGACCCGATAACAGAATACCCCCCCACTGAGTGATAAAAGCAATTTTCTCCTTATCTTGTTCATCCATGGGGATTTGATTGTACTCGGATGCCCCGTCGATACAGGAACACCTGCCCAATCCTACAACATTGTCTACTAACACATCTATGTGTGGGAGAGGGAAATCATCTTTCAGGCTTGCTTTATTAAGATCCCTGTAGTCAACACACACCCTGACTCTCCCGTCCTTCTTCATTACCAGGACCACGTTAGCTATCCATTGGGGATATTTGACTACTTCCAGAAACCCAGCATCATGCTACTTTTTGACTTCATCCCTAACTTTGAGCAGCGTGTCAGGGTTCATTCTTTTTAGCTTCTGCTTTACTGGGATCGTCCCCGGAATTAGGGCAATTTTGTGTGTCACAATCTGGGGGTCTAAGCCGGTCATATCGTCATAGCTCCATGAAAATACGTCCAGGAATTCTTTGAGCAAACAGACCATATCTTCTAATTCTCCACTCCCCACCACCTTAACTTCCCTTTTTATTTCTTCTGTGCCTAAATTCACGGTGTGTGTTTCGTCCCCGCAAGGTACTAGGGAAGGTTCATCTCTTTCGTCCCTTTCTTCTACGAGTTCTTCCTTAGAATCGCTTGAAGTAATGGCAGTTATGGGGATTTCAAAATTAACCGGAGGAATTTCTGAGTCTATTGAATTATTAGGTGTTAATTGATGAATGGTCCTGAAGAAACGAAAGCGGAACATATGATAAGAATGGATTTTGAGAAGAAAAAGAGAATTGGATATAAAATGCGCTATTAATTCATTAATATTTATATCATAAGAAAAGGGTCCATTTACAGTATTACACTTGTCACTATGGACAAAATGATCAAGTGTAGATAACCAAAGGTACTTTACTCGAAATTGAGTACAGGAATGTCCTCTGCTGTCTAGTTGTCTAGTTCTTACCCTTCAGCTATTAGCGAGATCAGGGCTTCATATAAGGAATCGAGGTAGATGACATCAACGGATGGCTCGTCGAGTGATTCTTCAGCTTCCACTGGATTCTCAATAACTGGCTTGGTGAAGACATCTGTGATTCTCAGGACTACCTTCACTTTCCCGACTTTCTGATCAAACCTCTGATCCCGAAGCATATTTCTCATCTAGAATCATCCATCTGTGAGAGCATCTTCCTCATAACCCAAGCCGTAACGACCAACCTTCTGGATGGCTGGTATAGATTCGACAATCCCCTGTAATGTGGCGCTTAATCCCTTGACATTTTCGTAAACACTCTTTAGCATCACCTTCGCCACCATAGCCGTAGCCCCTTCATCCCTCAGGATAGTTTCTTGCAACTCTAGAGCTTGAAAAGAGCTTTCCAATGATTCCTCAGCTGCTTCCACATAAGGAAGTGATTGCGGCTTGGTGACCAGCATGGCTTCCTCCCCTTTCACAGTGATGATTTTGCTGTCCATAATGTATTTGATCTTTTGGTGCAAAGTCGAAGGAACGGCATTTGCTGAATGGATCCAAAGCCTCCCCAGCAACATAGTGTATGCAGGTTCAATGTTCATCACTTGGAACGTGACGTTGAAAGTGCATGCGCCGATTTGGAGTGGCAAGTCAATGTCTCCCAGCACCTCTCTCCTTATACCGTCAAAAGCTCTTACCACCATAGCACTTTGATGCATGTTTGACCGGTCAACCGGTAGCCTGGCCAAAGTGGCACTGGGCAAGACGTTGAGTGCAGATCCATTGTAAATGAGGACCTTGGCAACTATGCAACCTTTACACTTTACTGTCACATACAGACCTTTAGTGTGCTTTAAGCCTGCCGGGTCTATCTCTTCTTCTGAGAAAGTGACAAAACTGGATGCCTGAATTTGTCCCACTATCTTCTCAAATTGCCCCGGTGTGATGTCGGGGTTTACGAAGGCCTGATCCAGAATTTTCTGCAAGGCTTGACGGTGCACCTCTGAGCTCAGAATCAGTGACAATAGTGAAATTTGAGCAGGTGTCTTCCTTAACTGTTCGACCATGTCGTACTCACTTTGCTTTATTATTTGAAGCAACAGCTCCTCTTCACTTGATCCGACAGGTTCCCCTCTCTCCATTTTCTCAACCTCCTCTTCCGTATTCTCTTGTGGCTCTCCCATTTTTACTTTCCCTCTCTTCTTTTCTTTCTCTTCACCCCCGTAACATCTCCCACTTCGGGTTATAAATTCAACCTCTTGCTCATGTGGGGAGAATTCTGTTGTAGTGACGGGCTGGGGGTTCGATTGGGGAGTAGCATTACCAGAAGGTCCAGCGTAAGTCATCTTGAAGTGCTCGTGAGGAGCGAAGCACGGTTTAGGAGGTACTGAAGGTGAGGCAAGGCTAGGAGCCGGTGTACTACTCGATGCTCCTTGGGTGAAGACTTAGAAATCATAGTTCCAGGGCACAGCACGAGTGTTTGTGACAGGGAGCTGAGGCGGGGTTCGGATGATTGTTACTGGTGGTGATGATGCTGGGGGAGAGAAGGTCATTCTATGATTAGAGGCATTTTGGTCGAATCGGGCTGCATTTACTCCGCCCTCCATTTTCGACCTTGTTTGGCATCTTAAGACTTTGAGGGATAGTAAGTTTTAGACCTCTTGTTTGAACTCTTCACAATTTTGCAGCTCGTGGTCAGCTGCTCCTCCGTGATAGGGGCATCCCGCATTATCTTCAGGTTCTGGTGTTTGAGAGTAGAGGTAACCTTCCCTCACTGCCATTCTAAAAATTTCCTCAAAATGAGGAATCAGTTGATCTACCTCCAAGGTTGACCCTTCTCCTTCTGAATCTATCATATTCACGCCATTGCCCGTACCATGGTTGGGCAATGGGTTAGAGGTGACATTGGGAAGGGAGCCATTCCCTTCGATTTTCAACCACCCGTTTTTGATTAGAGCATACACCCTCCCCCTGAGTGCCCCGCAATTATCGGTCGAGTGCCCTTCTGCCCCTCCATGATACTCACACCGGGCACTGGCATCATACCACCTGGGGTATGGTGGCTGAATTGGGTCAAGGGGTATCGGCACTATTTGATTTACACCAACGAGGTATCGGTATATTTCGGTAAATGGGAGGGAAAGGGGTGGATCAGGATTTCTTTGTGGTCTCGGGTTATTTTGAGGTGGTCTGGGTTGAGTAGGTTGAGGAGGTGGTCTGGGCTGGTAAGTTGTCAGTGGTGGATACTGTGGGCATGGGTGAGGATAATTTGGGAAAGGGGGTGGAATGTTTGCAATGGTTTGGCCATGAGGGGGAGGACATGGCCGGTAGTTGTTCTGAGGAAGTGGGGAGTGATTGTTCTGCCGGGTGATGAAATGCACATCACCCTCCTTCTTTTTGCCAAAGCTGGCATTTTTCCTTCGCAGGATTCTCAGTCATTTCCTGCAATCGTCCTAATCGGAGATTAGCTTCAATCCTCTTTCCAGCTTGAATAATGTCTGAGAAGCTGTTGGAGGTGTTCCCAATCATCAGATTGAAATAAGGGGCCTTCAATGTCTCAATGAACAAAGAGCATAGTTCATTGTCAGTCACTGGAGGATACACTTCTGCGGCTTTCTCTCTCCACCTCTGGGCATATTCTTTGAAACTTTCCCTGTCTCTTTGCACCAGGTTTTGGAGGTCTCTCCTTATGGGGGCAACGTCGCAGTTGAACTTGTATTGTTTCAGGAAAGCGTCAGCCAAATCTTTCCAGGAGCGTAATTTGCTCCTGTCCAACTGAATACACCACCTCAAGCCTGCCCCGGAGAGACTCTCGTGAAAGAAGTGAACCAGGAGTCTATCGTCTTCCGTCAGGGTGGACATTTTGGCAATATAAGTGGCTAAGTGAATACGAGGGTCTGAATTCCCGGTGTATTTGTCGAAGTCCGAGACCTTGAACTTAGGTGGCACCACCACATCAGGCACCAATCTTAGTGATGCCACATCAACTGAACCATACATGTTCAGTCCCTCTATTGCTCTTAATCTTTTTTCTAGGGTGAACAGCTTTTCATTTTCTCTCATCTTATTTTCTCCTCCTACTGCATGAAATACTCCCCCAATTGGGAAATGAGGGGTGGAATGAACCGGAGGGATCAGGATTGAGGGGTATGGCTCAGCATTTAGGACAGTCGGGTAATGGAAGAAAGGTGGGTCATTATTCGAGGGAGCCAGATTGACGGTGATTGTCGGATCCAGGATAGGTGGCTGAAAGGTAAAAGAGGTTGAAGCATGATGAGAATCAACCATTGTAGAAGGTGGGGGAGGTAGTGGTAAGTTAGGCTCTAAGGCAGGCTTATTATGGGACATCTCTCTCATTAGTCTCATGAGCTCTGAGACCTGGTCTTTCAACTCGGACACTTGTCCTTGTAGGTTCTGGACTTGCTCCTGGTCTTCCATTAGCCTTCTTGTTCGTGACCTTGTTAAGTACACTCGTCTAGGTTGAACTGCGTGTCTAGTCAGGCTTGCTTTGTTTGAAGCAATGTTGATTTTCTATGGGGAATAAAAAGGAAGTCTTTTAGTGAATTTTGAATTTTAAAAAAATTAAAAGGGTCCTGGTTTGGACAAAGGATATGGTGGCATCAGAGAGCCAAAAATGAAATCTGTAGAAGAATAATTGCATCAATTTTATCATAGCATCGTTCGATAGTCCGACGATGAATGACTGGATTGAATGCACCTCTATGATACCTGTCCATATGGCGCCTCCAACCTTTCGCATAACCCTAGCGAGGAGGTTCCTATGGGAGTCATACTATTCATTCACAATTTTGCTAAACAATGGCCCAAAAGTTGTTCCATTAATTGAATAATTCATACATGGTATTCTTTACATTGGCCTAGGCTCAGAGAGGTTCTTTATAATGTAATGACATTTCCTGAGATATTCATAAAGCCTTTCTTCTTGTCTGGCAGGGTTGAATATCCTCAGGGCATACTCGGATTCAGGTAAGAGTTCTTGTTTCCCCTGTGCCGTCATTTTCTCCAGCTGGTCAACATTTTCTTTTAGCTCTTGATAGAGAGTGGCTTGCCTTTCTTTTTCCTTCCTTTCTTTAGCACATTCTCTCAGGATATCATTGATAAGCTGTGCTTGTTCCTTCAGTTCAAGCTTCTTCTTTTTGATCTCTTGTTTATACTCCTCTATGAGTATCTCCTGGTATTTCATTTTCTCTTGAAGCTTACCATTCTGTATTTCTGCTTCTTTCATTGTAGCTTGGAGAGAGCTCTTTTCCCTTTCCCATCGTGTTTCTTACTCTTCAAACCCTATCTTTTCGGTCCTTGCCTCTTCCCTGAGCCTTCTTACTTTTCTTTTGAGGATCTGCTGTTGGTCCTCTAACTATTTTATTCGTTCTTGTAATTGCGAGTTTTCGGTATTTGCCTTTTGTAGAGAGTCGGCCAAACGAGCACTAGCTTCTTCTGAAAGGATGTTTTGAAGGAGGTTGCTGCGTTCGAATTTGGTTGGATCTGCAGTTAGGTGTCCTTGATCCCTGTCAGCCCTCCATTTAAGATAATCGACCGTGACACTCAGACCTTTAGGCGACCTTTCCATCATAGTGATGTTTTCCCAGGATTTGCGAGCTATTTTCAATTCTTCTTCATTATCGAGCTCATGATAGAAATGACCTCAGTGGTATTCTTCAATACTGATTACGGACTGAGTTGAGCCGAACTGTCTCATTACCAATGCTGGGATATAACTTGTGTGTCCGGTCACTCCAATTAGAGACACCGAACAATTACCTCCTGTGCTGAACAAAATGGGTTGACCCGATGTCCACAATTTCTTCCAACAGTAGTCATGCTGTTGAAGCTCAGAATCCGTTCTTGCCACTGCAGCTCTAATCTGGTCATCTTCTCGATAAGAGGCTGGTCAAGATACCAAGTTAACCCCCTTGTCTCTATGGGACACATGTGACTGATGATCCAGAGGTGCAACAATTGAGAACAACACTTGATGGACCCCTTGCCTTGTTGTCGACAGTAAGTAAGAGTCAATAAAGTCTCTGCAAGAATTGCCGGTATCGGGTTAACTTTCTATTTCTTTACTGCCCAAAATATCTCCACAACGCTGCAGGTTATAATTCCTGGAGGCCCAGGGAACATGATCAGGCCATAGATCCCCAAAGCAAGTGCCAATGAAGCTTGCTCCCATTGTTCATCCTGGATGTATCGATCCAACCACTTCTTGAGGTAAGTCCAATACTATCCATGCATGTTTCCTTTGATAGTTTCTCTCGCCTTTGCTTCTTCCGGGGGAATCCCCAACATATGTGCGAACCGTTTCCCGGTCTGTCTATGCTCAAGGTGTAGGTAGATTCGATTCTGCACCGTATAAGGAATTTCTAGCAATGCCTGATATTCTTCCATAGTGGGGGTAGTATCGATATCGTTGAAGGAGAACACCCCATACTTGGGATTCAAAACCGACAGCATGGCCTTTAATACCGGGACTTGAACTTTGACTCGTATCAAGGTCGCAATTCTTCCATATTTTTCCTCAAATTGTGCTTTAACATGATCGGGAAGCAACCTCCAACTACTGGACAAACCTTCAAGGCAGGTGCTTTTGACTTCGACTTTGCTTAGGTCCAATGGAGGTAACAAGTTGGCATCTGCCCTGGTGACATTACTTCGTGGGGATACTGAACCATGAGGCGATTCGGACCAGGGTTTAGCATGCCGTTTCGGCCTAGGAATTTCTTCTGTCGACTGACTCGAGGATGCCATGTTAAAATTGATGCTTATTCTTTTACAAACCTTAATTCGGTGATGCCTGTAGGGAAAACTTGTTAGTAGGATAAATTCAGGTAATTTTGAATTATACTATTGGCAGGGTGACACCTACACATTTATCAAAGTAGGAAAGTGTGTAGGTCCTCCTAACAGTATGATCCAAGATTACCCTCAAAAATAAAAACATAAGAAAACACAAATAGAATAGGGTGAGAGCAAGTATGTCCCTTTTGTCTTAAAATAGGGAGAGTCCTGATACCGGATAGGTGCTACCTAATTGGATAGTTCTATCTTATGAGGTAGTTTGCTACGGCTTTTAGCTATTGTGATAATTTAGCTCAAGGTCTAATTTTCTAAAAGCCACAGGTTCCCAAATTGCCCCAACTGCGAACAGTAGAGCCCCATTCTATCACCATGATATTAACGGGAGAATTCCACGGGCATCACAGTAAATAGAACGAGTTTCAATCTGAGCAGAAGCCTTCACGGATACTAACGGGGTAAAACCCACGGGTACCGCTACATGACTCCCTCCTATTTTCCTAAGAGGGTAAGAAAGCCCGGGTATAGGGCTGGAGTGTGTGAGGACATTGTGCGAGTGTTCAGTGTGTGAAAGGACACCTTTACCTCTTCCCAGTATGGGGGAGTTTTCCTTTTTCCCTTTTTTTCGACGAAGATTACTGCAGGGAGTAAGACAATCAAGACAAGCAAAATGGATAGTAAATATAACAATAATTAACATATGGAATTTGTAAATTAAGCCCACCTAACTACGGTCTGAGCATAAAATTAAATCGACTTTTGGACCTCTGAACCGGGGTTAAGATGAACGAAATCCCCAGTGGAGTCACCAAGCTGTCGCAAGGGGTTTTGCGGTCGCCTGGACGAACACTCACCGAAGTGAGAAAGAGTGAGGAGTCGCCACTTTAATTTTGAGGGAAATTAAAGGAAACCATTTGTGAAAATAAACTAAAATAAAATCACTTCGAAAACAGAGATTCTAGGTTCGGGGTCCATATACGGGCGGGGAAGATGTTAGGCACCCCGCCTCGTCCCTCTATGAGGGTAAACAGATTTAACATTATGCTCTTTACAAATTAAAATCGATAGTTAGGGGGGTTAGAATGATGGTGTTAATCCCTTAGATAAAAGGGAATATTTGATTTTTCACTAGTTCGGGTTACCCAGATACATAAGTAAATGAGAAGACCCTTAGTGAGTTGGTGTTGCGTATCAGTTTTGTTTAAGGGGTTACTTCGCGTATTATGCTATTTTAGTTTGGATTCGAGAGAATCCGTGTAAAAGCTTTTCCCGATCTCTGGGGATAATCTGTTTAAAGTTTAAGTAAAGAATCTCGGATAAGAACTCTCCTCCGATCTTCGCATTAAAATTTGACTGAGAATCGAATAAGAACTCTCCTCTGACCTCTTTAAATAATTATTAAAAATTTGGATTGAGAATCGGATAAGAACTCTCCTTCGATCTCTTTAGATATTTATTAAAGATTTGGATTGAGAATCGGATAAGAACTCTCCTCCGATCTCTTTAGATATTTATTAAAGATTTGGATTGAGAATCGGATAAGAACTCTTCTCCAATCTCTTTAGATATTTATTAAAGTTTTGGATTGAAAATCGGATAAGAACTCTCCTCCGATCTCTTTAAATATTATTAAAAATTGAGAATCGGATAAGGACTCTCCTCCGATCTCTTTTAATAGTTATTGAGATTTTTTATTGAGGATCGGATAAGAACTCTCCTCCGATCTCTTTTAATAGTTATTAAGATTTTTTATTGAGAATCGGATAAGAACTCTCCTCCGATCTCTTTTTCGTTTAAGTGAGGATCGGGTAAGAACTCTCTCCCGACCTCCTGAGATTTAGTTGCGATCGTATATCGTAAAGACCTAAGACTAAAGGCTTTAACATCCAAAGACGCTGAGAGTCCGAACAAGGCTTCTCTTAATCCATTAGTACCTCATAACTATGTGGGGGATACAGACTAAATTTCTTTTCTGATCTCCTATGTGATTACGTTTCCAATACCTTTTAACAGGCAATATCCGATCTCTTCCGTTCACTAGTCAGGGACCCGATCTTACCTCGATCCCCCACCATACCAAGTTATTTCCTGAGCTAGTCTAGTGGTTCGACTTTATAATTTTCTTCTGATTTATTATCCAAACTCTTATTATTTTGAAGAAACTTTCATGTTAAGATACAGCTACCAGCATTTCTCCAAACTACCTATACGTTGTTCGGGACCAAAACACCTATATTTGAAGGTAATAAAGGCTAAAAAAAAAGTAGATGACATGAACGGATGAACAAAAAGTAAACTCAAGAGGATAACCACCTTCGTGGGGTTTTTAGGATAACATAAACTTGACTAAAATTGCGAGTATGAAAACAAAGAAAATAAATATAAAAAAAAAATGAGTGCTTGGTAAAGCAACGGTTTAAACACTCACCTGTGGGGGGTTGAATCTATTGGACTAACTATGGAGTCACAAATATTGGAGAGCTGCGTGCTAATAGTCTAGGGACTAATGCTTACCTTGTAATGAAGAGCGCCAAGTTAAAATGCAGTCAAACCAAAATGACAATAACCGGGCTTGAATGAGATTGAGCTTGTAAAATAAGAGTGGATATAAAGATGATGAAAACAGAACTGAAACTAAGAGAGGGTATCGCAGAGCAATGAACAAACTGAAAATAAAGAGTTTCAGTGTCCAACACTCCTTCAAAGAAAATACTTTAGAAAACGGATTTCTGAAGTTTTTCTATTTTGAAAGCTTAAAAATAGCAGAGTAGCAAAACTGAATCAATTTTCAGAGCCTTTCTACTATAATCACCACCCTTTTTGTGTTTGTCCTCCCTTTCTACAGTTTTCATGTAGGTATTTATAGGGAACGGGTGCTCCCAATGAAGGGTCAGGATTTTTTTTAAGGGAGATGGAAGGTTTGGATTTTAAAGGACATGATCTGATGCTTGAGAATTGAAGAGAATCAAAATGAACGGCTGAGATCCTATTCAGAATATTTGTCCTTTCTCTTTTCTAATCTGACGGTTCAAAATCCTCTTATCAAGGGAGATCTAAGGGCCGAGAATAAAAGGCGCCGGTTTTATCGTCTTCTCTTTGATCCAAGGGCTCTGGGCTTGTCCTTACAAGTAAGATCAACGGTGGAGATCGAGATGTACAGGACTGTCATGACATATCCTAGCACCTGTCAGCAATGTGGGCGATTCTGCAAATGAGGCGTGTGGTGGAGATTTGATCTCGCCTGCAATGCTTTAACTACCTCGGCTCTGATTATGATGACAGTTATTGGAAGTTGTCTTATTCTCTTTGCTTTCCGATCTCCCATCTCTTCCGACCTTTCCATCATGACTTTTTCCTATCTCTCATGCCGGGCCCCTCTCCCGATCTCTCCCATTCCAGAATCCTCTCCTCTATCCGGGCTGGTTCAGTCAAAGCATTTATTCCTTCAGTTACCGAGGCGTCTGCTTCGTTTTCCATTAGCAATAAATGCTCAGACCCTCCCTATATATATACCTTCAACGGGACATTCTTCTGCATTTCATTTTCTTCTTTTTCCGTTTCTCACTCTTCCTGTTCTAGCCGCTCCGGCAACAATCCCGGCCATGGCAGCTGCTTTTGATCTTTTTCCGATTGTCCCTTTTGTTTATCGACTGAAAATTTATGACCTCAGTGATCAGAAAATCACTATGGCCACCTTTGATGACAATGAGAGAACTGGACTAATTTACCGATCCAGATCGAGAATATCGATCGTGTCGATCTCGAGTCGGTCGACCGATATAATCGGTGAATCGATTTCGGGCGAGAAGACTGCTAATTTCCCTCTTATCATTGGTGACCACCCTTCGAAGTTCACTCGGCTTCTCACCACATTGGGTGTCCCGACAGCGGCTCGGTTCCGAGCGATAACATTGACAATGACCTCTCCTATCCTCATGAGAGTCATAATCACCCCATCTGAGCTGTACATCTATCCGATGTTGATGGCTGGTCTCCTGATCAAACACATCTTTTGATTCAGCCACGAGACTAAGCTTTGACATAGGCCTTTACTAGGTAAGATGTACCGCCTGTCTCTGGAGATCATCCAAATGATGTAATCTGACCTTTGATGTAATCCGATCTCTAGAGATCGCCCAAATGATGTAATTTGACCTTTTGGAAATGAAATTTTATTTTGACAATTATCATTTTATTATTATTGCATTGGTTATTTTCTAATCTCTGATGTGTTTATCCGATCCGATTCCTAACTGAATAGCCCTTAGCCGATCTATAATTCTAAACATCTACCTTAATCTGCCGGTCTTTAACCAGCCGATCTCCCCTTATTTAATTATGGAGTTTCCAGAATATTCGTGAGACGTGTCAGAAAAAGCTGGCAAATCCCGCTAACCGATGCGTCGCTTGGGACACTGTGAGCATTAAATGCTCAGACAGGTATAAACAGGGGATGGGTCAGCCAGTTGCTCCCTTATGTCATTTTTAGCATCTCGCGCGCGATTCCAAAATTCTCTCATTTTTTCAAGTTCTTCCGACACCGATCACACTCCGGTAAGGGTTTTGATCTTTCTTTTAGTTTAAATTTTCTCTTTTCTTTGAAAATGAGCGGCGCCGAGGGTCAGAGAGTGGCGAGCCCCCCTTCCGTTCACGTCTCGTGGTCGTCAGATGAAGTTGAGGTTGTCGGACCAAGTGAGCGATCTGAACCTCCTACATCCTCTGTTCCAGCCCGTGGTCAAGCGGCACCCTCAAGACGAACGCATACCTCAGGGAGAGAAAGCCTTCCCGTAGACGAGCTACCATCAATCCTTCAAGAAACAGATCTGCAGTCATTTAGCCAAGAATATAACCTTCAGACCGATTCATACGAACTTATCAAGTGTCATGGCGATCTCCGAGCTAATCATTTCTTCGAAGAAAATGATATGATCATGATATACGAAGAACAATTAAAAGCCAGGCTGTGGTTTCCTCTCAATGACTTCTTCAAGGAAGTTCTGAAATTTCACCAATTATGTGTAGCTCAAGTACATCCGAACTCATGGCAAATCCTAGTAGCCTTCAGAGGTCTCTGCCGTGCTAAGGGACTCAGTCCAACAGCAAAGGTGTTCGCCGAGCTACATAGGCTAACTCGTCGAAAGGACGACGAGTATTGGTTCTTTCAGGCAAAGCCGCATTGCAGGCTTTTTACCGATCTGCCTTCCTCACTGAAGAATTGGAAGAATCGCTTCTTTATTCTGAGGAGCAAGATTCTGAACGGTTTTGAGGGTTCCCACGTAGCTGGCTGCATCTAGGCCCCTCACTCCCGAAGCGCATCACCCTGAATAGGGAAGAAGGAATAATGGTGATGGAGCTGAAAGATCAGGCGGCCACTCAGAAGTTCTCCTGTTTAGATGCGGTGACGGCCGAACTGCATCATTGGACAATGCAGCTAATTACCGGCGAAGAACGCGGGCTTCGCTTCTATATCTCTGATCTTTGGGCCTTAGCGAACTCACTGACTTTTTCTTTGTGCAGGCATGGCAAGCGGCGAGGCTTCAAAAGAGAGCAGAAAGCGGAAGAGAGAGGTCTCCAGGAAAGTACAGGAGATGAAGCGGGCCGAGGCCTCTCAGACGCCAAGGCACGATCCAGGGGAGATACCAGGAGGCTCGTCCCGACCCTCGGGACCGCCGATCCCTGAAGTAGAAGTGGTTCGGTCTCCTCCGCAACATGAAGAGCCGCCACCACCTCCACCAGTTGCTTAGAGTGCGGAAGGGGGTCCTTCCCAACCTACCTCGAGGACCCTCTCTCGCGGCACTCAAGTCCTGATTCATTCCCTGGAGAAGAACCGAACTATTTGAGAGAATCGGAGTTTGGCTAAGGTTTTAAGGGCCTCTATCTGCCTTCAGAAGGATCGGAATAGGCTGACTCCGAATAATCTCGATGATATCCTGACCCAGACTATGAGCCTGAGCATGGAGAGTTTGGTGAACCAACATATTATCTGGGAAAAGGCTCATCACTTGAAGCAGGAGATCCAGAAGATGGGCCAGGAGGCAGCTTCCGCTCGAGCCCAACTTTCATCCGCCCAGGAATATATAGCTGAAATTGAGGGGCGGATGAAATTCTACGAGAATAAATTGGCTGAGCAAGCACATGTTCTTGAAGAAGCTCGGGCTCTCTGAGCTGCTGATGTCGCTCGCCTCACCGAAGAACTTAAAGCAAAAGAAGAAGAGGCAGTGCCGAGGGAGGCCGGTGCTTATGTGCATGCCCATGGGGATCTTTTGGCTGAGCTCAAGAAGTGTTATCCTGAAGAGGATTTTTCCTGGATGGTGGACTTGGCTCCCCAAGATGAAAAGGAGAGTGAAGAGGAGACCGAAGAAGATAGAGAGGGTGAGCGAAATGTAGAACAGGCTGGGGGTGATCCTCCAGCCGAATGACTTGTATTTTTTTTACTTTGAAATGGAATAAAGTTCCCTCTTTTGTTCAATGTCTTAATGGGCTCAGAAAGCATCTAAATTGTACAAGCGCCTGACTGTTCGAACCAATTAGAACATCAAACCTAAAAGTGATTATTAATCTAAGTATAAGAGATCGGAAAAACATTGTAAGCATGAGATCGGCTGAGAACCAACACCGAACGGGACTTAAGATGATTAAAATTGAAAACCTGATTTGAACACCTAAGATTGGAAGCAACATTTAGCCGGATTAAAAATGTAACTTTATCAAACAATTATTCACAATATTTATAAAAGGGAGATCGGAAATAAGACTGGATGGCACGAAGACCTAATATTGGTTTGATTTCGTTTGACGAGAGATCGGAACTGTGATTGACTGGCAAGGAGACTTAATAATTGGTTTAAGAGATCGGTAAGGATTTGAACGATATGGAAACTTGGTATTTCTTTGGAGAGAGATCGGAAATGTGATTGACTGGCAAGGAGACTTGGTGTCAGTTTGGATTCCTATGAAGAGAGATCGGAAATGAATGGAGGCTTGGTGCTGGGGATCGATTTTAAAGTCTTTTGATTTCAGGGGGTCGGCCAAAATATGGTGTCGACATAGTGTTTAGCAACATATTAGGGTTAAAACCCTACTATAAAATAATTTGTCTTGTGAACCTTTCTTTAAGTTCAGTTTTAATGTCTTAATTTTACCTATCAATTTGATCACTTTGTGGCCACTGTTTAGCCATACTTCCTTCATAGAAGTTGTTCCTCTATGTCTTTTCTTTGTTTTCCCTTTTTTAATCATATCATTTGGATTTCTAGAATTCAAGTTATGGTCTAAGAACCATAACTGGTTCATTTCCTAATTCTGGATCCTTAGCTAGGCAGATTTTGGAGTTACTTAATTGAACATGTTGTAGTCACTTTTAGGCTTAGTGTTCTTCATAGAGTTTGTTGCCCTATGTCTTATGGTCACTCAGAATTTTGGATTGCAATTTTTCAAGTTTTGTAGAATTATTTATAGCCAAATCACTGGCCAGAACTCAAGTACCCTGTGCCAACAGGATTCCAGTTTAGGTCAGTGACTTTCACTCAACCTTTAGGATTCTTACATTCATAATTTGAGAAAAGTGTCTAAAACAAGGTTGGAGTCCTATTTCTTAGGTTTCCAGAAAAATATGGCTCATCCCAATTGGAGTTTCCTAGTGGGAGATATGACTAAAAGACTATTCTGGGGTCAAATGGTCACTTAGGCAATTTCCAGAATTTGCATACTAAATTGATCTAGCCAATTGACCTAGTTCCCTTAATTTTTGGGTTTTGGTCAAAATACCAATATTGTAGATTTATGTCTTGTAGAAATTTTGCCCCTAGTTTCATTACATTTGGATTTTTGTAGACCAAGTCATGGCCTCTTTTCCAAAACTGGTCAGGTAAGCCTATGTTTAGCAATTTCTGGGCAATATGGTTCTGGACAGTTTTGTGACTTAACTTGGGCAAACAATTTGGTTTGGTTTAAGGCATTTCTAGGCTCTATCATCTTCATGAAAGTTGTAGTCCTATATCTAAGCTTTCCAATGGTATAAAATTCAGGTCATTTGGACCTATCTAGAGAGAGTTATGGGGAAATGAATGTGTACTGTTCATTTGGTCATTTTTCTAGGTTCATCGTATAGTCATCCGGATTGGGACAGAATTTAGGCTATTTTGTGGATAGAATTGGGCATGGTTTCTTCATCTAAAATGGAGAATTTTAGGACTAGTTTCATCTCCTATTGGCCTTATACCAATTGAAGCAACACAATTTCAGTTATGGCTCAAAATATTCACTGGATTATAAAGTCTCAACCTGCATGTAAAATGTACACTTCCAAATTTCATTTCCTCCAACTCCCAAACTACAAATTGCCATTCATGGCACTTCTAAACATCATCAAATCATCTCAACAAAGTTAAATTCCAGTAATTACACAAAGTCTCCAATAGTTAGGTTAAAACCCTAACTCCAATTTATCAATCACAATATACACATGCAATCAAATTCTAACACATACAACTTCATCTACTTATTCATCAACATCACTAATCACCATTTACGTGCCTGAAAGCATCAAACTCCCATATTTCTCAAGGCTTCCGAATATTGAGGGTTCCAAAGTTTCTTACCATTTGCTTTCAATTTCATGTTATACTCACTCATTTCAACCTTAATTCAAGACTTAACTAAGGAAGGAAGAGAAAACATGCACTAACCTTTAATGGCTACTTCTTAACCTTGTGAAAACTTCAAGATTTCTCTTTTCCTTGGCTGCCTATAGACTTCCCAAGGTGTGGGGACTAATTTTAGTGAAGGAACTTGTGAGGATTATGGTGAGAATGGAAGGAATTTTAAGCTTGGAAAAGAGAATCCATGGAGGAGAATAGGGATAGGGTTTCAACCATGGAAAGGTTGAAATGAAGAAGATGACATTTAGTGAATTAAATTTGTCACCTTATGCCTATTTATACTCCACTAAGAATTAATTTATTAATTTCAGTAATTAAAGTTTTAATAATTCTAATAATTCCCCTTATGTTTCCTTTAATTACATTATATATAGTTTCATGTTTTCATGGGATTTTTTTAATATCACTCATTTTAATGGACATTTAGGTCAAAAGTCGACTATAGGTGCCAAATGACCAAAATGCCCCTCTTCGGGTTGTAGTCAAACTTTTTCGATAATACCAACTAAATTCTTGACCCGAAGGTTCCTTTAATTTTATACTGTCTATTTCATTTTTATTTTCATCTGTATTGATTAACTAAATTTTCTTTAACATTTTTAATGTCATTTGTACCTCAGTAAACCATTAATTAAGTCCTGAAATTTATTTCCTAAGGTTCCTCACAGGTCTAGAGTCGTCAACTCTCTATGTAGTGACTTCCTGGTATGGTCATCCATCGCCGTGGTTTCGACTCTTTTAACCTAGTTACATTTTATTCTTTTTATTTTCTCTTAATTTTTCTTGGTCTTTATTTCATCAATATATGTCTCCTCACTCTAGTTTAAGTGTAGTTCTAGACATTCTGACTGCCCAAACAGACGTTTGTTGTCGGAATAGTAGAACGTACGGACTACCTACAGTGAGGGTGTTACACACATCATAAACATAATATATACATAACATAGGGGGAACTAGTGGATAATCTAATTTCCATCATACTAAAGGAGCGGAAGCATGAAAGTTGTTCATTAGAGCATTGAATTTCAAAAAATTTCTTCTAAGATTACATGCATCATACCACATCTTTTATGTGCCTAATTAATCTCAACGCTCAATTACATATTAAAATACTTTTAATATGTATTAGGATCTATGTTTGCCATTTAAGATTGTGAATTAACAAATTAATTCATTTAAACCCTAGTTTAAGAGAGGAGTTAGAACACTAACCTCTTTGATGCACAATGGATGTGATTAGCACCTTTAGGAAGCACCTAGGACTCCAAATATTGTCTCTCTAGCTTGTCCACGCCAAGATTACCATTGGGCAGCCCCCAATCTTGCTTTTCAAGCCTTGCTAACCAATTATAAATTGGGTTTTTGCCTTCAGAGATGTTATAGATGTGTAGAGGACACTAGAAATAATTTCTAGCAATTTTAATTCAAAGAAATTTGGGCAATTCTCTTTGAATTGATGAGAAAAGATGAAGAGGAGAGAGAGCTTTAAAAGTGGTAATACCTTTGAGACAAAGAAGAAGAGAGTTTTATTTTTCTTTCTTTTCCCTTTTATAATTAGGTCATCATTTAAACCCTTGCCATATGTCATCACCACATTGCATCTTATTTTTAATTGACTTAACCACATTAAGCCAAGTGTCAAAACTAGATTTAATCTTGACTTTGATCGTCTTACATAATAGGAAGACAAATGGAAAGCTTATATGATGCCATGTGTCACCATCTCATGGTGTCACATGTCACCCTATGAAATGACCAAATTACCCTTATGTTGTAATTTTGAGTTCTCAACCCAAAAACATTATTTCTTCTCTTCTAATCAATTTATATCAAATATAAATTAATTAATTAATTAATCTCTATTAATTAATTTCTCACAATTAAATTCATATTTAAACACTTTAAATATAAATTTAACTTGTACTATACATCCAATAACCTAGATTTGGTTTCAAGCCATGTTAGGGACTTTGTAATCTTATTGCAAACCAAACCTATTTAATTAATCAATTAAACTCTTTAATTAATTAATTAATTAAATCACATTTTAACTTGGTGATTAACTTGTGTATGTGTGTGACCTACTAGGCTCATCACTAATTGCCAATGAGATATGATATTAACTCTTAATATCATCAGAACTCTTTCTTACCATAAATGATTTCTCTAAATCATTTTAGGCACCTCATAGACCATGGTTAACACCTAGCATAGCATGCCATGGCCACCCAATCAGTAATAAGGAATACCTTAAATGAACTTTTAATCATATGTTACCATGCACTAGAATCTCTCTATTATAAAATCCCAATTCGAGCTGGAGTCATGGTTTATGTCAAACCCCATTTGCTATGAATATTATGTTCTCTTTTAATTCCAGTTCTTGATTAATTAGATTTTTTTATCAGAAACTCTTTTCTGACTAAATATGTCTATCCTGGTCAGGAACTTGAAACATCAAGAATAATTAAATGAACATAGGATTTTATACCTATTTACTTAGGGTAACAGATTCCATCTTGATCAACACCTACCTCCATATACAACTAGTAGGAGCCAACACATGCCCATATACCCATACACAGTACAAGTATGAAAGCAGTATTAAACTCAAACCACATATATGCAAGATAACTGTGTTATCTCAGGTTTAAAGATTATATGCACTGATATGATATATGACAATGTATTGACAAGAGTAAACTCCATGTGCTTGTCATATGCGTCACTGGTTTGGCCTACTTATTATGTATAAGTGCCTATCTTGTTTATTATATGGTATGAGACTCACCATTCCATCTTATTGATATCTCATATAAACACCTTGGGAACAAATATGAATACAATCTTTTTGGATAAGTCATGTCCTATGTGAAGTATCCTCAATTGTGAACCAATTTGTGATACTTTGTGCTAAAAATACTGTCACTCATATTCTTAACAACTTAAGAATAGAATTTCTAACAAAATATCAATGTACCTTTTCTATTACACATAAATATATTATGTAAATGGAAAAGTGAAAATACATTTTTATTAATAAAACATGTATAAGATACATACTAAATGATATGCTCTAGGGCATACTACTAACAATCTCCCACTAGCACTAAAGCCATTCATTACAATATCTTAGACCCATCTTCTCAAGATGTCGGTCTAACTGAGCTTATGACATAGGCTTCGTGAATGGATCAGCTGGATTTTCAAATGATGCTATTTTCTGCATGGCTACATCGCCTCGCCCAACTATCTCTCTAACAATGTGGTAGCGCCTTTCTATGTGTTTGGATTTCTAGTGAGACTGGGATTCCTTATATCCAAACTGTAACACCCCTCACCCGACTACAGTGTAGCCGAGCAAGGCGTGCTACAATCGGTGCCGGAGCACCCTATCTTATCTTACTTTATTCCTTTCATATTTTGATCTCGTTATATTTTAATATTAATTATTTTTCGAAGGAGAAACCAGCAGAGTTTCCCCTATTTTATTACCAGTTGACGTATTTTACTATTTACCTGTTTGAAAGTTTCAATAATATTTTACAAATAAAATCTCATCAATTATTTTCATAACTATCTCATAATTCACATCTCATTCATATATCTCAATTTCATATTCATTTCCATGCATTATCTATATATTTCAAATCTGTCTTCGAATCCATACAATCTCATTCATGCTCAAATCACATAAGTAAAATTTTCAAATTTCTTTAATTTACATAATTTCATAATTTACATGATATATAAATTAAGTACATATGAAAAAGCTAATTTATTAAATTACATTACATTTCTATTAATTACCTGCTCATAATCTACATTATAATACAATATCTAGCATTTTATACTAAATACAAATTATGATCTATATGGACCCTATCTACATGCATTGCTGAGGAGGTGACAACCTTGAATACTCCAGCCACTTCTGCAGATCTGGACTCCAAAAATCTTAGTCAAAGTACCTGCGCGAGGAAACAAATCCATCGCGCTAAGCATTCTTTTAGTGGTGCAATAATAGGACAAGAAAATAAAATATACAAATAAAGAAAGAACGAAGCATAATTTGAATATTTAAGAATCAATTTAATTTAATACAATGTGTCTAATATTAATTATCTTTTGTTCTCATTTGTTTCGCTTTGGAAGCGTTTAATTCCGAAATTCACAGTGATAATGTACAACATACAGAATTAATAAAAATACTCAGTTTATATTTATATGGCAATGGAAGGTACATTTAAAATATTTAGTTAAGTTATACCTATTTTTGCAACTCTTTTATCATTTTACTTAACAATTTTTATGTGGTTTGGATCATTTCATAATTGTAACTAATTCTTTTGAAGTCTTATTAACTCATTTATTTGATTTCTAACATTTTTAATTACTAATAGTCTTAATTTGTTTCAATAAATTACACTGCCCAAGTAACCTATGACAGTGACTAAATCGATAATATGTCGTTGGCACAGGACACCGCGGTGCCTCGGGCCGTCATACCATGGGACGCAGAACGTCAACCACGTATGCAGTCAGTATGGCTAAAAAGCCATGATAACACATAATCGAGCATAAAAGCCATGAATGTTGGCATAAAGCCATGAATATGGGTATAAAGCTATGAATACGGGCATAAAGCCTTTCGCAGTACTGCTAAACAATACCCTATTGGCATGCCAATCTATCCAATCTGACACACGTGTCTAGGCAATACAAGGGCACATAATATCATTAAATATTAATATATTGTGTTTTATGAATTCATTATTTCATGATAAATTTCAATTATAATTCATACATTCATTTGATCATTTATATGATCACAATTCACATCAATTATCCTTTTATACCATTGTACTCAAAATAATTCTCCTCTCTACGATAATGAGAACTAATGTCTCATTGATACATTGATATGGTTCATTTATTCATTCATTATGTTATTTATATTGATCTCAATTCTAAACAATGGTTCACATATACCATTGTATTCAAAAAATTTTTTCCTTTCTCATTTATACATTCAAGAATCTACTTATGTAATTACAAATTTTATATTTCAAGTTGAGTTACTAATATTTTATGAATTCCATTTGTGATGGGCATATAAGCCATAACTATCTATTTACATCAATTAGGTGACCTATTTTTCATGTTTCAAGTAATCCATGAACATTTCATGGATTTAAATTTATGGTCTTAATTTCCTTTTAACAATTTTGACTAAGATATATAGTCCACATTTATCATACAATTCTAAGCATTTAAGCTTAGAATTGGTTCTAGGTCTTCATCTTAATTTACTAATCATTTTGATTACTATTCACCTTACTAGTAAACCAAAATGTTGACTTTTTTTATACTTAATGGATACATTAATTCTAATTACACCAAGATCCCACATTTTGAGTTTTACATTTGCTAGTATTAATTGCCAATTACAATTTAAAGTCCCCTAGATGCATTTCTAAATTTTCAGTTTTTACTACCTAAGTTTACTATTCCATTGGACAATTTTAGAGTGGAAACTGGGCTAACCTTTCTCTCTTGATGGGAACCTAAATCACAAATGACACTTTTATCACATTTATTCATTCAACAATTTATTCATGTAAGTACATTTCATATTTCAAGTTTTGGTGTCACTATTCACTTTACTAGTCAACAAAAATATTGACTTTTGGATAGAAAATAGGTACATTGGTTTTAACA
Source organism: Hevea brasiliensis (assembly GCF_030052815.1). NCBI lineage: Eukaryota > Viridiplantae > Streptophyta > Magnoliopsida > Malpighiales > Euphorbiaceae > Hevea > Hevea brasiliensis. The sequence continues at coordinate 79,443,099 of NC_079502.1, read as the reverse complement.
CTCCCAATGCACCACATTTTACATTTAAAACTTGTTAGAATTGATTACCATTACCATTTCTAAGCTTAAAACAAGAGGGCAGAATTTTCAGTTTTTGAAGCCTAATTTTACTATTCCATTAAGCACTGTTGCAGTGGGAATTTGAGGAAATGGTAAACATGAAAGTTGTTCCTTATTTTGTCTAGTTGAATTTCCTTTTTTGAATCACTCCATTTAGAGTTTTGTAGCCCCAGATATGGTCCAAAAACCACAGCTGGCCGGATTGGAAAAACTGCAGAATTACCAAATCTACAGTACAGTGAACAGTGATTGTGACTACCATTTGGGTTAGGTTCTGGTCATAATTTAGGGTAGGTTTCTTCATGAAAGTTGTTTGTCTATGTCTTAACTTGTTGGTGTGAAACTTTCAGGTCAATTGACCATTTCTACAGTGAGTTATGGCCAAATGAACAGTTACTGTTCATTTGGTCATTCTGCAGAATTGGTTTGCAGGTACCCGGATTGGGGCCAACTTTTGGTCCTCTTGCTTTGGTCTTTTGGGCATGATTGCTTCAGCAAAAATGTGCCATTATAAGTCTAGTTTCATGTCCAATTGGCCAAACACCAATTGGACCTACACAGCCAAAGTTATGGCTGTCTAAGTGGGCTGGAATCACAGCCTCATTGCTGCTGTCACTAGGCAGCCTACCAACTTGGTTTGTGACACTTTGGTTCACTTCAAATTATGATTAACTTGCCTCAAATGGTCACTAATTGACCATTAGAATGTCCATTAATCACTTCATAAGCCAAGTCCAATTCTTCACTCCCAAAACCCTAATTTCCATTTCAATTCACCCATACACCTAGTTAAACACTTTCATTCATTATATATGTGTATATACACCTTAAACATAATCTCTAATTCATTCTAAGTCCATTAAACCATCAAAAACACTCCATCATTGTTCCTTCCTTAGGGCTGCCGAAATTCATGGTAGGCATACACACAAATTTGGTTCATTTAATTCACAAATTCATGTTGATTTCTAGTCCCTAATATGGAAAATAAGGGTTTTAAGTAGATAGGTGCACTAACCTCTTGTAGGGCAGAATTTTCCAAGCTCAAACTTCACTTTCTTTCCTTTTCTAGGCTGCCAAACACTTTCCCAAGATGAGTGGACAAGTTTTAATGAAGTGAAGAAGGGATTTTATGGTGGAACAAAGAGAGAAATGGAGCTTGAATGGAGTGTTAATGGTGGAACCTCTTCTCTCTCTCTCTCTCAACGTTTTTTAGGCTGCCCAAGGTTGAAGATGCAGATTGGTTTTTCATATTTTTGGTCTCTTTTATCTCTTTTAATGAGTTTAACAAATTGTGATTAGTGGAGGAAATTTAAATGACATCATATGATGTCATAATTAGCATTTTCTTTCATTTTCTTTTCTTCTTTCCTCTACTCATTTCCAATTTAATTTTTAGCAATATTTATTCATATTTTATGTCATAATAATTATTTACTCAACTGGACAAGTCGGCCAAAAATCACCTCTAAAGGCGAAATGACCAAAATGCCCTCTGTTTGGCTTAACGGGTCAAAATTGTCTGTACCGATTGAAAAATTTTTCTAAATATTTTCTTGGCATTCTAATGCCATAGGAACCTCAATGACCCTTCTCTGGAGTCCCAAAAATTATTTTATGAATTTTTTCCCGGGTCTAGGGCTCCTAGTTGCAAGAACCGCAACTTCCCTCTGGCTACCCATCGCTTGGGCACCGGCTCATTTGACTTGGTTGTATTTTATTTCTAAAATTTTTCCTAAATTTTTCTTATTAATATTTGAGTTAATTATGGTCCCCCACTTTAATTTAAATATTTTTCCGGACGTTCTAGCTATCCGAACCGACACCGGTCACCGGAACAGTAGAATGTACGGAGTTGCTACCGGGAGGATGTTACACAAACAGCCTCTTTTGTAGCATTTGATGTAGCAATGTACTCGGCCCCTGTAGTGGAATTAGCAGTCGTACTCTATTTGAAACTCTTCCAACTGACTGCTCCTCCATTACAAATGAACACAAACCTAGAGGTAAACTTTCTATCATTGATATCTGATTGGAAATCAGAATCAGTATAACTATCCAATTGCAAGTCACCACCTCCATAAATCAAGAATAAATCCTTAATTCTTCTCAAGTACTTAAGGATATTCTTGACAGCTATCCAGTGTTCTAAACCTGGATTTGATTGAAACCTGCTAGTCAAACTAATAGCATGTGCGATATCCGGCCTAGTACACATCATTGCATACATCAAATTTCTAATAGCCGAAGTATATGGAATCCTAGCCATTTTATCTCTTTCTTCAGGTGTCTTTGGAGACATCTCTTTAGAAAGGTGGATACCATGTCTCATTGGTAACAATCCTCTTTTGGAATCAAGCATTTCAAACCTTTTTAACCCCTTTTCCAAGTATAGACTTTGGGATAAACCAATTATTCTTTTTTGCTCTATCTCTATAGATGCGAATCCCAAGAATATAAGTTGCCTCCCCTAAGTCTTTCATGGAGAATGTATTTGACAACTATACCTTTATAGCTGTCAACATACCTATGTCATTACCTGTCAACAGAATATCATCCACATATAAGACAAGGAAAGTGATAGCACTATCACTAACCTTCTTATATACACATGGTTCATCCACTTTTTTGATAAAACCAAATGACTTAATGGCTTCATCAAAATGGATGTTCCAACTCCTCGAAGCTTGTTTCAACCCATAAATGGATCGCTTTAGCTTGCATACCTTGGAACCATCTTGGGATTCAAAACCCCTAGATTGTTCCATGAAAATGTTTTCTTCAATGTATCCATTGAGAAAAGCTGTTTTGACATCCATTTGCCAAATCTCATAATCATAGTATGCAACTATTGCTAATAAAATCCTAATTGATTTAAGCATGGCAACAGGCGAGAAAGTCTCCTCATAGTCAATTCCTTGCCTTTGGTGAAACCCTTTTGCTACTAGCCTTCCTTTATAGGTCTCTACCTTTCCATCAGAACTAATTTTCTTCTTGAAAACCCATTTATTTCTTATAGGTACAATACCTTTAGGTGGGTCAACAAGATCTCAAACTTGATTCTTATACATGGAATCAATTTCGGATTTCATAGCTTCAATCCATTTTGAAGAGTCTATATCTGATATAGCTTCTTCATAGGTAAGTGGATCATCTCCATGATCTACTTCTTTATGAGTAAACAACTTTTGTTCATCTTCATGAAGGAAACCATATCTCACTGGTGGGTGAGATATCCTGGTTGATTTGCGATAAATTACTGTAGATGTTTCATCAATAGGTGTAGGTTAACTAGATGGATCTATATCCATTTGATTTGTTGGTTGGTCAGAATTCTCCAATTCTAACTCTATTGGCCTTCCTTTGCCTCCTTCTTGAATAAACTGTTGTTTAAGAAATATGGCATCTCTGCTTACCACAACCTTTTGTGATGTAGGCAAATAAAAATAATATCCAAAACTCTCTTTTGGATATCCAACAAATCGACGTTTTTCTGATCTGGTTTCCAATTTATCAATGTTCAGTTTTTTGATATAAGCTGGACAACCCCAAATCTTAACATGCTTAAGACTTGGTTTTCTTCCATGCCATATCACATAAGGTGTGGAAGAAACTGATTTTGATGGAATCCCATTCAGAATATGCAAAGCTGATTATAATGCAAATCCCCAAAAGGAGATTGGCATATCAGTATAGCTCATCATACTATGTACCATATCTAATAGGGTACGATTTCTCCTTTTAGATACACCATTCAGCTGTGGCATTCTTGGAGGAGTCAGCTGGGAAACAATGCCATGTTCTTTCAAGTATTCATCAAATTCAGTACTTAAGTATTCACCTCCACGATCTGATCGAAGAGTTTTACTACTTTTTCCTGTTTGATTTTCTACTTCAGATTTAAATTCTTTGAACTTTTCAAAGGATTCATGTTTGTATTTCATCAAATACAAATACCCAAACCTTGATTTATCATCAGTAAAGGTAATAAAGTAATGAAAACCGCCTCTAGCCATTTCGTTAAATGGACCACATACATCACTATGTATTAGCTCCAAAATATTTTTAGCTCTTAGTCCTTGTCCAACAAAGGGTGATCCAGTCATTTTGCCCTAAAGGCAGGATTCACAAGTTGGAATAGGTTCAGAACCCAATGAGGATAAAATCCCCATTTTCTCCAGCTTTGCAATCCTATCTTCTGCAACATGACCTAATCTTAAGTGCCAAAGATATTTTGAACTTGAGTTGATTTTCATCATGGCATTACATTCTTTTAGATTGCTTGCATTAGATTTGTATTTAACATTATTATCTAAATAATAAAGTCCATCATGCATATAACCCATACCAATATATTTATTTCAAAAATAAATATTATAAACATCATTTATGGACTGAAATTCATAACCATCTCTAGTCAAACTAGATATAGAAATGATGTTCTTAAAAAACATCAGGTACATGCAAAACCTTATTTAAATACAAACATGTCCACACATGTATAAAGATTTAGATCCTATGGCTAAAGCTTCAATAGTTGAGCCATAGCCAACTCGGAGTCTAATATCTCGTTACTGCAAGCTGCTACTGCTTGTTATACTCTGGGCAGTTCTTATTCCAGTGCCCATCCTTCTGGCAATGGAAACACTTTCCTTTGCCTCCATCAGCTTTGGTCTTCCCTTTCTGTTTGGCTATCTTCTTGAAAGGTCCTGGAACTTGAGGTTTCTTTTTCTTATTGCCCTTCTTCTTCTTGGATTTTCTAGCAGAAGAAGATACAATCAAAACTACCTCTTTTCCTTTATTGCCCGGTATATTCTTTTGGGCAATAACAAGCATGTTAAGTAAACCAGCTAAGGTGTATTCCTACTTAGCCTTATGGAAATTTGTCACAAAATTCCCAAATGACTCAGGTAGGGACTGTAGGATCAAATCCGTCTGCAGTTGAAAATCCATGTTAAAGTTAAGATGTTCCAGCTGCTCTATAAGCTGAATCATCTTGTGGACATAATCCCCAACATTCTGTCCCTTAGACATCCTCATTTGAAATGGCTGCCTAGATATCTCATACCTAGCATTCTTGCTATGCTCACCATACAACTCTTGTAGGTGAAGGAGGATCTCACTTGCACTCTGCATGTTCTCATGCTGCTTTTGTAACTCATTACTCATAGAAGCAAGCATGTAACACTTAGCTCTCATAACATGTTCCTTCCACTTGTCCAAAGTGTCATGTTCCTCTTGAGTGGCCTCTGGAGGTGAGGGACCAGGAACATTTGAGTCTAGAACATATCCTATACATTCTAGGTTCAGGACAAATTTTAAATTTCTTAGCCAGTCTGAAAGATTAGGTCCCATCAACCTATTATGATCAAGTATGCTCGCAAGTATATTGGATGGTGGTGGTTGTTGTGTGCTCATTTTTATCAGAAGAATAACTGTAGAAAATAACTAGATTAATTAGTAAATGTATCATGTAATTAACCAAAATGATTATGGTCTTTTAATTAAATTGGTCCTCCCACTAACTTAACGAATCCTACACTTCCAAAGTAGGAAACGAAAATCATAATTGGATGGATTTCTAGTGGGTGATTGAATTCTTATAGTCTTATTGATCATCCTCAGGCACATCCATTATTGGAATTACAATAAACTATAAGTAAGCAACTCCTTGCCCATCACATCTCATGTGAGGTTCAATCCTTTATTTAGCCCCTAATGCTCAAAATCTCAAGCACATCCATTATTTACTTATCTTGCATTAGTTAAGTTAATCCAATTGAGTCAATAAACATGCAAATAATTTTAATGTCCTCAAGCACATCCATTATTGGCCATAAAACCATTTACATATTTACACATACATCAATAATAATTATGCAAAAAATGCAATATATTTGTGCTCTAGATACATACACCCTAGTAAACAATGAAATGATACATATGGATGATCATGAATCACATTTAAAAAATTTATATTTATTAGAGTTAGAGTTACTCACTACTTATAGCCTATCAACCACCTAACACAAACAGAAGCTATCCTTGGATCCTTAACTTTCCAAGTCCCTTAAGTGTAATACCCTCATACTAAGTAGTCCTGTGCATTCTACTGTTCCAGTGACTAATGTCTGTCCAAACAGCTAGAATGTCTAGAATTATATTTAAATCACATAGAGAAACCTAAATAAAATTCATAAAGATCAAAAGAAGTTGGATAAAAATAAAAGAAACAAAGCACAATCGGTTAAATGAGCCAAAGGTCCCGGCGATGGGTGACCGACCCGGGAAGCGACTGCTGTCACACCCTACCCCTCCATAAGGCATGACATGATCCCGTAGTATATCTAATAAATTACTATTAAATATACTACAAGGGATTTTAATGAAACAAATGCATTTTTAAAGTTGGCGTGGTGAGAAAAATCTATCTTAAGTGTTTTCAACATAAATATGTGTCACAGAGCTTATTTAGGAATAATTAGGTATTTTTAAAATTTTGCAGAAAATTCGCGTGGTTACGACTAAAACTGGGTAAAAACAGTTCTTCAATTTACCTACAAAAGCAATTTATAAAAATGTCCCAGTCCAACTCCAATATTCACAATTCCTTTCAAGCAATCAACTCAATTTATTCTCAATAAAACTCAACATAAAGAAATTGATTTATATTTTACAAGTCTCAGAAAGAAATTTAAATACTACATGCATTAGGGCAATAAAATTAATATTACCAAAAATTTATACAGATAAATAAAATCTCAAAATAATATTACAATAATTCGCATTTAATTACATATTAAAATAATATTACAAAAGAGTTTTTGTACAACTGCTTGAACGTGCTTACATACACATAATAACATACTTAGATCAAAATCTAATGTCTAGAAATATATCTACACTATACCCAAAATCAATTCCAGCCCATCTTCAAGTCGCAGCTTTAAGTGATCTCACTCAACTGCTCTATCTTTTCTTTCACCTGCGACAACATACAAAGCTATCGCTGAGTGGTGAACTCAGTGGTGCATAACTATAATTTAAAATGTAATACTCTATACATTGACAAAATCATAGCAAATAATTTGAAAATATTTAATTTCATCATAATTCATAAAATCAAAATCAATGCTTCCAATAATGTAAATCATTTATTTAAATGACATTGATCAATAATTACAATTTTTTTTCCAAATCATAAATGGGCATTGAGACATTCTCATCAATTTATGGAAATAGATATTGAATTTCACTAAATAGGAAAAAGCATCAAATTATAAACCAATTAAAATAAATAATTTCTTTTAAATCATTTGTGCATAAAATATTATTTGGAAAGCACAATTGCTCATTTTCAATCCATTCTTATTCTCACTAACTTAATGCAAAACTAATCCGCAAGGGCCATCTTCGAAGTGATTCTCACTCCCTATGGTAGGGGAGATCGAATTGTGCACATTCCATCCTTAACAACATAACAATTTAGTTTCCGAAAGGGCCATCTTCATCATTGATCTAACCTTTTATATCAGGAAGATCACATCATCAATGTGCACGTACCATGGTAATCAAAACAAAGCTAACTCCAGTGTCTCCTTAACAAATGAGGGACGGGTAATAACCATGTCGAGCATTAATAGTGAGATATAAAACAATATCATAAAATTCATTGCCCTTTTTGTGAGCATATAATCACAATCCAAATCGTTTTCAAGCCAATTTCAGTAATCAATACTCTCTCATGCAAACCACAATTCAAATGATACTTTCCACTTTCCATGTAAATCACATTTCCCAAAACTAAACTCATTCATACCATAACAATTTCAATAATTATTGAAATAAATTCAATACTTGATAAACATAATACATGAAGAAAATAAAATTATTTAATCAAATGAAATATGCAAAACATTTATCAATTGAAGACTAGTTGTGCACAAACCTCTTTTGTTGACTTGATTTAGTCCAATTTTCTTTCTTCCTTCGAAGACCTCTTTTCAAGTGAAACACATAATTTTAAAGTATTTCAGTATCCATTCAAACCACTTCTATAATTAATTCCAATAATTTCATTTTTTGCATACCAAATTTACCTATTAGGTCTTATAAGTTGAATTCTTGCACTTAGGGTTATGGAGTCACCAGTTGGTCAAAATATTGACTTTTTCATACTAAATAGATATACTAATTCTAATTATCCCCACATACCACATTTTGGGTCACATTTTTATTGGCACTTATTGCCAAATTCAATTCAAAGTTTTCCTAGGAGAAATTACAAATTTTCAATTTTGGGTCACTTGATTCTACTGTTCCATTGGACCTTCTACAGTGGACATTTGGCCAACTTTCCTTCATCAAAGTTGTTCCTTATTGTCCTAGCTTTAATTCTCTTTTTGAATCACTCCATTTGGAGTTTCGTAGCTCAAGTTATGCCTCTTTTTCTAAGGCTAGCCAAATTGGTCACAAACCCAAAAATTCTGGGCACTTTAGCTTCTGACAGATTTGGGGACCTAAGTTTGGTTGGTAATTTGACTTGGTTATGGTCAGAATTTTGGTTTGTGTTCTTCATGACAATTGTTTTACTATGTCTAAGCTTTCCATTGGTATAAAAATCAGGTCATTTGGACCTTCCTACACCAAGTTATGACCATTTGAACAAGTACTGTTCATATGGTCAATTTTATCCAGAAACAAGGTAGCTAATCCGGATTCAACCAACTTTTAGGTCAGCTTAAGGTCAGTTTTAGGGTTAGGTTTCTACATGAAAATTGTTGTCTCCAATTGGCTTCACACCAATTGGAGCAACAAAATTCAACTTATAACCATCTAAAGGGACAAGGGTTAAGCTGTCCAGAATTGGACCATTACCATTCACCATTCAATTCCAATTTTAATCATTCACTCACATTCCAAATTACACCAATTGACCAAACTAAGCCTCTATTAGGTCAATTGGAATCAATTCAACAAATCCCCCAAATTTCCAATGTCAAGAACCCTAATTCATCAATTATTACATTTCATGCAATCAAGGTGTAATAATCTCATTAACCAACTCATTTAAACTTATCAACACTTTTAATTCAATCAAAGTCCATCAAATTCCAATTCCCCCTAGGCTAGCCGAAATTCATGGGGTCCCTCTACATGTTAATTTTGTTTCATTTTCAACAATTTTCGGCTTAATTAAAGTGCCTAAGCATAGATATAAAGAGAGGAGTAAAAGAACCATCACTAACATCTTTGGTAGAATTCCCAAAGCTTCAATCTCTCAATTTCTTCTTCTTTTTCTTGCTCCAATCTTCAAATCAAGACTCAAGAATAAGTTTTTCTTAAGAGAGTTATGAAATTGATAGAAATTTTTAGGGTTAAAGAAGCTTGAAAGTAAGCTTCAATGGTGGATTTGGAAGAGATGAGAGAGAGAAGTGAAAGAGAGGGGCGACACCCTTTGGAAGAAGAAGGTAATTTGTTTTTATTTTTTTTTAATTTGTCTCTTTAAGTTAGCATTATCTCACATTTTCAAATTTTAAAAATTATGATTTATTGTGTCATGGATGTTGTCACAAAGCTTTTTGATTTTTGATTTTTCACTTCTTTTTCATTTCCTTTCCATTTACCTCTTTAATTTAAATCTTTCTTTTATAATTTTAATTTCCTACATTTTATTGGACATTTATGCCAAAAATCACCTCTGAGGGTGAATTGACCAAGTTGCCCCTTACCGGTCTGATCCGTTTCTCCAATAGCATTTAATTGCTTCCGAAACTTTGGTTCAATTTTTCGAATTGGTTCTACATTCTTTTTTTTGGTTTATATATTACCATTAACTTCGCAATAATTCTTAGGCCTGAGGTGCCATAAGGTCCCACTCGAAATCAGGGTAACGACTGAGCTAGCAGTTACTTCCCAGTTGGTCACCCATCATTGTGGCCTCGGCTCATTTAACCCATCATGCTTTATTTTCTTCATTTCCATTTAGCCTTCATGTAATGACTATTAATTTTCATTCATGGCTTTTCTAAGTAACTTAAATATGGTTTTAAGCCCCTTGACTGTCCGGACCGACTCTAGTCACCGGAACAGTAGACTATATAGAACTGCCTACTTTGAGGGTATTACAACTACAAGCTCAGTTGCCATCCTAAATTCGTGTGGAACCCCATGACATCCTTAGTTGAGGGTTAATTGCGAAACTATAAGGAATTAGAAAATCATGGAAATAAAAAGGGAACAAGTGTAAATAAGTAAATCAGAACTTAAGGACTCATCTGGCATTATTAAAAGATGGACTATAAACCGATGAGGGGCATTTTAGTCAATTCACTCCTAGAGGTGACTTTTTACCTAAATGTCCATTAAAATGTGTGAAATTAAAATATTGAAAAAGGGATTAAAAATGAAGAAGTGTATGGAAAGAGAAAAAAAGGAATTGAAAAATTAGAATTATGACATCACCATGACCTAAGCATGACACAATTAAAATTATAATTTTAATTATTCAATTTTTGGGATAATTATCTAATTAAAAGATCAAAAATCAAATAAAAATAATTATCTTCTTCTTGGGCAGCCAGCTCACCTATCTCCTCTCTCTCTCTCTCTCTCTCTCTAACCATTTGCACCATTGTTAAGCTATTTTAGCTTGAAATACCCACCTTTTCCCCTATAATTTTTATAGTCTATCAATTGAAAACTTCTAAGTAGACTTTGATAAAAAGATTGGGAGCAAAAGATTGGAAGAAAACTTGAAGAAAGTGAAGATTAGAAAAGTATCACAAGAGGTAAGTCATCTCTCTAGTTTAGGGTGATTAAGTAGAAAAAAACTTAAAAGGGAAAGAAATCATGCTTGTATTGGGGGGAAGGGAAATTTGGCCAGCATAAGGACTTGAGGGTTTGATGTGCTTTTAATTGAATTAATGAGGAATTCTAGCTTAAATGATGTTATATGCAAGATTGGTATAGTGAGATTTCATGAATTGTATGAAATTAGAAGATGGAAGAATTAGAGCTTATGGAAATTAGGGTTTTTATGGTAGGTTACTAAATTGATGGTAGTAATGGTAAATTAAGGTCATATGATGTGCCATGAATGTGTATTGATGTTGAATTGAAGAATGGAATTGATGGATTGGTGGTGTGCCATATGCTAGAATTTTGGACAGCTTGAGTCCAATCCACATAGATGGTTATAAGTTGAGTTATATAACTCCAATTGGTATGAGGCCAATAGAAGATGAAACTTAAGACATAGGGATAGAATTTTCATGGGGAGACCTTGTCCAAAAACTGACAATAAGTTGCCCTAATTTTGGCTTGAATCCGGATTTAAATTCTAGACCTGACCAAAAATAACTAAACAAGCAGTATTTAGTAAATTAGGCATAACTCACACTAGGGAACTCCAAATTAGGTGCTTCTTGAACCAATGGAAACCAGGAAACATAGGAGAACAACTCTTGTGAAGAACATAGAGCCAAATTATGATCCTAAATTGATCAAATTATTAGCCAAAGTTGGTCCAGCAAATCTGCCATGATTATGGACTAACCTGAAAATTCTGGATAATTACCTATCCGACCAGTTTTGGCAAAATTGCCATAACTTAGGCTACAAAAATGAAACTTAGGTGATTCTAAAAGCACAATTCTCATAAGACATAGAACTAAAAATTTCATGTTTTGACCAGAACCCAAATCTTAGGGCAACTTAGAGAAATCGGTAGAATAATTTAGGAATGCATAAGCTGGATTTCTTGCAATTTAGCTAAATGACCTTACGACTCCCGGATGGTCAATGGGTCATAACTTTCTCTACAAAACTCTAATTGGAGTGATTTAAAATGATTTTGAAACCTGATACAAAGATCTAAAACATTTTTTTAGAGAGAAGGGTCAAATTATGAGCTTAAGATGCTTGGATATAAAATGCAAAGTTGGGATACAAATCTGGAAACCTGGAATTTCAAGATATGGCACCCAGAATAGTGTTGAGTAATTTGGACATAACTTGAGATCTAGAACTCCAAATTGAGTGATTCAAATTGGAAAATAAAACTAAGACATAGAGGAACAATTTTTATGAAGAACACCTCACCAAATTATGACTAGAACTAGGATGAAATTGGGTTCAAAAGTCAGGGCATTAAACTGTCCAGAACTGAAATTTCTTGAATTTGCATAAGTAACTTAGGCATTCATTAAACATTCATTTGATTAGCCATTGGAGATAATTGGGATAAGTATTGAGACAATTCCATTGTGTATTTTCAGTGGAAAAGGAGCCTCCTAAAGAGGGGAAAATTTAAACTAAGGAAGAGGAGTTTAAAGAGATTTGTACACAACTAAATTCTTTCCTTGTTTTTAAATTTGAATATGGATTGAATGAAGTTATTTTAAATGAATTATGATTTTATTTGCTTTTGAGAAATTGTGTATTGCCAATTCCATATGGATTTTATGACTAATTGAAAAAGGATGTTGAAATGCAAATGTGATTACTTGATTAGAAATTCTTTGAAATTTATTTTAAAACCACAGTTAACATGATAGGCCCATTTGAAAATTCCCCAGCAGTAATAGCTATTTGAGGTTTGATGATTGATTATGATTATGTCCCCCATTAATAACGATTAGTGGGTGAGACTATATGAGTACTTATTAGCTAGCTAGCCCTTCCCTCATTAATAACGGTTAGCGAGGTTGATTTGCTTTGTCGTGGCGTACAACATGGCATTGATCATGAAATTTTATGTCATGGTCTAAACTGTGTGTTCTTGGCAACACCTATATTTTGTGAATTGTGAATTGAAATTTCTTCAATGAAATGTGACTTTCAATAAATGATTATTATTGATTGGGAATTATGAAATGTTTCTTTAGCCATGGAAATCATGATTTGTTATGTTTTGATATTTTATGCTTTATAATGAGTTTTAAATTTTTTTAGTTATGTACCACTGAGTGAATTACTCAGCGATGGCTATTTCATGCTGTCGCAGATAAGGAAAAGGGCAAAGCAGCAGAGTGAGCTGCTAGTAGCTGTGGTTGAAGCTATTTTTGGATCTTTTTCGGGTATATTATTTATACCCTTGTAAATTCATTTTTGATGTAATTTAGTTCACATGTATCTAAAAGACAAACGAGTAGTTGTACAAATAAACTTGTAATAATATTTTGTTATCTTTTGAGTTTGTAAATTTGTAAATAAATTTCCATTTTGATTTGTATATGTGATAATCACCATTGCTTGGTGTGGTTGAATGAAATGAGTTTGATTAAGTTGAATTGTGGATGATATAATTTTATAAATTGGTTTTTAACAGGTTTAGAAGAACTGTTTTACTATATTTTTAGCTGTAACCACGCAAAATTTTCGTAGAATTTTAAAAATGCTAAATTATTTCCAAATAAATTTTATGACATCAATTTGAATCAATTACATTTTAAAATTGCTTTTCTCACCACGCCAAACTTAAATAGAAAATTGATACGTTAAAACCCCTTGTAGTATATTTAATAGATTATCGATAGGTGAAGTTCGGTAATTTACTAGGTATACTATGGGGTCATGTTATGCCTTACAGAGGGATAAGTTGTGACATTAAGCCTAATCCTATAACATAAGACCCTAAAGAGTTATACAAGGCTCTAAAACTCTATACACATAGCAAACATCTTATTCTAGGCCCTTATGAACCATAAAATCATGTTTTGGAACCTTATAACTAAAGGAGAAATAAAGCTAGTAAAACCAAGTTCAGTTGCCGGTGTCTTAGACATCGGCTACCGAATGTTTGCTGGTTTTTCAACCACCGCAAGTGCACGGATCGCTAACAAGTAATAAAATGATAAGCAGAGTATCGTTCCCATGAGGACCGTGTTGAATACCAAACTATAGTGATTTTAATTATCTAGACGATCAAATTTTAGAGAAATAATGATTATATCTAAATTGAAGGAAATAAAATCTAAATAATTAACTAAAATAAAATACTAATGGACAAAGGCATTCTAGAGCTAGGTTCACACTTCAATCAATTATAGAATCAATCTGATTCATTCAATAAATGGGAAATTATTCTTTGATGGAAATTAATCCTAAGTTATCTTAACTCCTCTCTCAAGGCACTCAAGGTGTATTTTAATTAACACAAACCCTACTTTCATGGTGATTAAATTAATTAAAATCCTTTAAAATCTTTGATTAATTTTGGAACTCTACAAAGGTCATCAGCCTATCTCTACATCTGATTTTCTAGGTTCAAAATCCCGATTTTCTAATATTAATCTTTACCTTTCAGTCCTTCAATTAATATCTATAATCAATACTAAGTGGGTACCAACACATAGCATGCATTAAGATCACAAGAGATTGAATCAAAGAATAAAATACCCAATGTATTAAATAAAATCAAACCAGATCCATAATGAAATTGAGTGTTATGCCCTAACCCTAGAATAAAGAACCTACTCACCCATGGTGAGTTTTACAATCAAGTTTATAAAAAGATAAAGAGAAGATATGAGAAGAAAATAGAGTGAAAGAACCCAGAAGGAGAATTACAGCCTTGAACTTTTGGAACTTCAGCTAAAAATCCCTTCTAGCAATCTTGCAGATCATGTTTCTCCCTTGCCTCCCTAGAGGTTGATGTGCATCCTTGAATGTAAATTGGCTCCCCTTGAATGTAAATTCTATTCTTGGATGTAAATTCCCTCCTCCCCCTCAATTCCTGACTTGTTCTATTTATAGCTGGTATAAAAACCCTAATTTCAGAGTCCTAGAAGCATTAGGAGTCCATCTGAGTCCAGTTGGAGCGAAGAAAAGTCGCATCAGAATTGCTATCAGGGGACTTTACACGGGCCGTTTAGTGATACATGCCCCGTGTAAATTTCTGCCACTTCATTTTTCACATTTTCTTCAATCCAGAGAGTTACACGGGGTCCAGGAAGTTACACGGGGCAAGTTACACGGCCCGTGTAATGTTTTTGGCACTGTATTCTTCACGTTTTGACCTCCAAATCTCTTCCAAACTCGTCTTTGATTCTAGAATCACATAAAAACACCTGATAAAATAAAAAGATCAATGAATTGAGTTGGATTAACATGTTTTCTAAAATAATAATGAAAACATATAAAAATAAACAAAAAAGGACACTAAATGCTAACAAAATGCAATGCATGTTAACCTTAAATGTCTATATAATTTGATGCAATCAAATACCCCCAAACTCAAACCTTTGCTTGTCCTTAAGCAAATTAAAACTTTATAAAAACTCATTGGGGTACTTAGAAACATAACAGAAAACTTAACTTGCACATAATTAGACACTCTTCAACCTTCTTACCAATTCCCACCTTCAAGGCATAGGGACCTCAATAGTTGCCCGCTAGAACCTCACCCCCTTTATGGTGCTTCAACTAATTATTCCTCTATGCTAGGCCATTAATAAGTCACAAATAACCTATTTTATCAGGATAGACTTGAGAAACACTCACTCCTCCAAATTTGCCTTTTATTGCGGATAATTATAATGAAGTGACTCAATTCCAACTCCATAGGCATATCTCAATTTTCTATCTCCACTAATATAGCATACACTTTTTAAAAAATCAAAAGGTCTTTAAAAGGGTTGTAATGGGGCTAAAGGGATAATGACTTGGTTGCCAATGAAAGGTTTTTAGGGAATGCAAATATGAGAATAGCATGTATGCATAAAATACCAAGTATACTAAGTTTATTCTACTGATTTTGTATGGAGAAAAGGGGCTTTTGATTTTTTTTATAGTGCCAAGCATGCTTCCATGATACTTATCTTGGGACTTGACTTCTTCTCTCTCTCTCTCTCTCTTTTTTTTTTTTCCTTTTATTTTATGTCCCTTTTGTCCTCTCTCCCAAACTCATTACTTTTGCTGGGTTAGAAAGGCAATTTTTTCTTTGATTTCAATTGCACACTTGCACTCTTTCTTGAGTTCTACATCCTCTCTCCATTTTTTTTTGTTGCACTTAATATACGTTTTACTAATGCATTTAGCCTCCTTAAAAGGGTAGGATAGATATTTAGGCTAGGGGCTAGGTAAATAATATGAGTAAGTAATAAATTCTAAGGGATAGATATAGGTTTCAAATTGGATACAAGGGATATATATTTTAATTAAGGGTGGCTAAGGCTTAGTGAGGTTATTTCAAAGAATGCCTTAATCATCTCTTCATTAAGCATATACTAGGATTTCGCCTTGATAGGTCCGAGAGACATGTTCTAGAGCTGGTGAGGCATTTTTAGGTTTGCTTGTATTTTAAAAATTTTCTCCTAATTTTACAAGTTCAATGTGATAAATTAATAGTTATGAAGGGGTTTAACTAGTTTAACTCCACTTAGGTGATTAAGTTCTTCACAAACAACATATTGAAGCCTTTTTACACATTCAGTTACATTTATTCCTCTATCCCAAAGAGTCCAATCATTAGCTCATCAAGGTTTCAGTTATAATTCTAAGTTAAAAGCTTTGTGAAAAAGTCCAGAATTTTCAAAATTTACAAAAATTTTCTGGATTTTTGACACATAAATATAATATAGACGTAATAAGGTGATGAAATGCAACATATGAATACAATGCATGAAATGCACCCCCAAACTCACATTTGACATTGCCATCAATGTCATCAAGATATCATAAACAGGTCAAGAGCAACATCATAAATGTAATAACAAGGAAAAGCTAATGGATATAGAATACTCCCCCTTGAAGCATGCCTTCCCTTGAAGATTTGTGAGTTTGATCTCCATTGCTCCTCTCAAGTGCTTCTTGAACCTACAAAGTGAACAAATATCGAAATTAAGTTTGGGAGGGTCATAAACAAAAGAAATAAATAAAAAAAAATGCAAAGATTAAATTTAAAACTTGGGTTGCCTCCCAAGAAGCGCTAATTTAAGGTCATTAGCTTGACCCCTTTTAGAATTATTGATCAAAAAGCGGTTTTCACCCATAGTAGTTATCATGTAACACCACATATGGGTCTTAATTTGTGGTGCCCTCAAGATTGGCAAGATCTGAATCAATATTGCACATAGCATGAACAACACATGGCTTGGAATGATATGCTTGGGAAGAGAACTATTTTAGCTCATGGAGGACATGTGATGATGTAGGAGGTGTCCATGATAGAAAAGGGTCTTATGGTGGTGTATGTGTAAGCATCGTTAATGAACTTAAATTGATAGTCTCATCAATTTCTTCATCCACCACCTTTATCTCTGATTTGTCTTCATGGAAGCACTCTTTCAATGATCCCCCAACTATAAACGAGTCGTTTCCTTCAACTATAGGTTCTACTTGTTCTTTAAGTAACTCCTGCTCTTGTGGGAATTCTACTGGTAAGTCATCTTCAAAGGAATTTTGTTCTCGAAGCTCAACTTCTTCTCTAGGTTCAAATTTCCATGAAGCTTCTTCATTCTCCCAACTTTGTTCATATAATTCCTCTTCATAAAGTTATAGCTCATTGTTCATCATAAGGTTGTCAAAATTTTCCAATGGAGCTATTGCCTTTTCAAGTCCCACTCTATTCTCTAATTACAGCTCGAATGGTTGGTGTGAAATATTAGGTTGATAGGTGTCTGGAGGGTATTGGTGATTCCAACCCTGCAGTGAAGGATCCAATGCCAATGGTGATTAAAATCTACCATGTCATTCAAAACGTGAATGGCATCCCCATGGTTTCTTTGAAGAACATGATCACCGGTAACCCAAGCTCCATAATCTACCCAATTCCTTATCGCTTCATCCAGACCATTGTAGAAATTGAGAGTGAGTTCATAATTTGAAAGACAATGATTGGCAAATTGCTCTACCAATTTATTAAATCTTCTCCAAGCATCGTGAAAAGGTTCATTGTGTTGCTGAATAAAACTTGTGAGGACTTGTTGATGAAACATTTCAAAGTACCTCACAAGAAAAACAAGTAAAAATAAAATTAGATAAGAAACAAATTGTAAAAGAAATAAGAATGTCTAGATTAATCAAATCATTAATCATTCAATATCAAGCACCGATCCCAGGCAACGGCGCCAAAAACTTGTTTGTTGGTTTTTCAACTGCTGCAAGTGCATGGATCGCTAACAAGTAATAAAGTGATGAGTAGAGTATCATTCCCACGAGGACCGTGTTGAGTACCAAACTATAGTGATTTTAATTATCTAGATGATCAAATTATAGAGAAATAATGATTATATCTAAATTGAAGGAAATAAAGTCTAAATAATTAACTAAAATAAAATACTAACGGACAAAGGCATTCTAGAGCTAGGGTTTCACACTTCAATCAATTATAGAATCCATCTGATTCATTCAATAAATGGGAAATTATTACTTTGATGGAAATTAATCCTAAGTTATCTTAACTCCTCTCTCAAGGCACTCAAGGTGTATTTTAATTAACATAAACCCAACTTTCGTGGGGATTAAATTAATTAAAACCCTTTAAGATCTTTGATTAATTTTGGAACTCCACAAAGGTCATCAGCCTATCTCTAGGTCTGATTTTCTAGGTTCAAAATCCCGATTTTCTAATATTAATCTTCACCTTTTAGTCCTTCAATTAATATCTATAATCAATACAAAGTGGGTACCAACACATAGCATACATTAAGATCACAAGAGATTCAATCAAAGAATAAAATACCCAATGTATTAAATAAAATCAAACCAGATCCATAATGAAATTGAGTGCTACACCCTAACCCTAGAATAAAGAACCTACTCACCCATGGTGAGTTTTACAATCAAGTTTATAAAAGATAAAGAGAAGACATGAGAAGAAAATAGAGTGAAAGAACCCAGAAGGAGAATTACAGCCTTGAACTTTTGTAACTTCAGCTAAAAATCCCTTCTAGCAATCTTGCAGATCATGTTTCTCCCTTGCCTCCCTTAAGGTTGATGTGCATCCTTGAATGTAAATCGGCTCCCCTTGAATGTAAATTCTATTCTTGGATGTAAATTCCCTCCTCCCCCTCAATTCCTGACTTGTTCTATTTATATCTGGTATAAAAACCCTAATTTCAGAGTCCTAGAAGCATTAGGAGTCCATCCGGGTCGAGTTGGAGCGAAGAAAAGTCGCATCAGAATTGCTGTCAGGGAACTTTACATGGGCCGTGTAGTGATACACGCCCCGTGTAAATTTCTGCCACTTCATTTTTCACATTTTCTTCAATCCAGAGAGTCACACGGGGTCCAGGAAGTTACACGGGGCAAGTTACACGGCCCGTGTAATGTTTTTGACACTATATTCTTCACGTTTTGACCTCCAAATCTCTTCCAAACTCGTCTTTGATTCTAGAATCACATAAAAACACCTGATAAAATATAAAAATCAATGAATTGAGTTGGATTAACATGTTTTCTAAAATAATAATGAAAACATATAAAAATAAACATAAAAGGACACTAAATGCTAACAAAATACAATGCATGTTAACCTTAAATGTCTATAAAATTTGATGCAATCAAATACCCCCAAACTCAAACCTTTGCTTGTTCTTAAGCAAATTAAAACTTTATAAAAACTCATTGGGGTACTTAGAAACATAACAGAAAGCTTAACTTGCACATAATTAGATACTCTTCAACCTTCGTACCAATTCCCACTTTCAAGGCATAGGGACCTCAATAGTTGCCCGCTAGAACCTCGCCCCCTTTATGGTGCTTCAACTAATTATTCCTCTATGATAGGCCATTAATAAGTCACAAATAACCTATTTTATCATAATAGACTTGAGAAACACTCACTCCCCCAAATTTGCATTTATTGCGGATAATTGTGATGAAGTGACTCAATTCCAACTCCACAGGCATATCTCAATTTTCTATCTCCATTAATGTAGCATACACTTTTCAAAAGATCAAAAGGTCCTTAAAAGGGTTGTAATGGGCTAAAGGGATAATGACTTGGTTGCCAATGAAAGGTTTTTAGGGAATGCAAATATGAGAATAGCATGTATGCATAAAATACCAAGTATTCTACTGTATGGAGAAAAAGGGGCTTTTGATTTTTTTTATAGTGCCAAGCATGCTTTCATGACACTTATCTTGGGACTTGACTTCTTCTCTCTCTCTCTCTCTTTTTTTTTTTATTTTTCCTTTTTTTTATGTCCCTTTTGTCCTCTCCCCCAAACTCATTGCTTTTGCTAGGTTAGAAAGGCAAATTTTTCTTTGATTTCAATTGCACACTTGCACTCTTTCTTGAGTTCTATATCCTCTCTCCATTTTTTTTTTGTTGCACTTAATATACTTTTTACTTATGCATTTAGCCTCCTCAAAAGGGTAGGATAGATATTTAGGCTAGGGGCTAGGTAAATAATATGAGTAAGCAATAAATTCTAAGGGATAGATATAGGTTTCAAATTGGATACAAGGGATATATATTTTAATTAAGGGTGGCTAAGGCTTAGTGAGGTTATATCAAAGAATGCCTTAATCATCTCCTCATCAAGCATATGCTAGGATTTCGCCTTGATAGGTCCGAGAGACATGTTCTAGAGCTGGTGAGGCATTTTTAGGTTTGCTTGTATTTCAAAAATTTTCTCCTAATTTTACAAGTTCAATGTGATAAATTAATGGTTATAAAGGGGTTTAACTAGTTTAACTCCACTCAGGTGATTAAGTTCTTCACAAATAACATATTGAAGCCTTTTTGCCCATTCAGTTACATTTATTCCTCTATTCCAGATAGTCCAATCATTAGCTCATCAAGGTTTCAGTTATAATTCTAAGTTAAAAGCTTTGTGAAAAAGTCCAGAATTTTCAAAATTTGCAAAAATTTTCTAGATTTTTGACACACAAATATATATAGACGTAATAAGGTGATGAAATGCAATATATGAATGCAATGCATGAAATGCACCCCCAAACTCAAATTTGACATTGCCATCAATGTCATCAAGATATCATAAACACGTCAAGAGCAACATCATAAATGTAATAACAAGGAAAAGCTAATGGATATAGAATACTCCCCCTTGAAGCATGCCTTCCCTTGAAGATTTGGGAGTTTGATTTCCATTGCTCCTCTCAAGTGCTTCTTGAACCTACAAAGTGAACAAATATCGAAATTAAGTTTGGGAGGGTGATAAACAAAAGAAATAAATAAAAAAAATGCAAAGATTAAATTTAAAACTTGGGTTGCCTCCCAAGAAGCGCTAATTTAAGGTTATTAGCTTGACCCCTTTTAGAATTATTGATCAAAAAGCAGTTTTCGCCCATAGTAGTTGTCATGTAACACCACATATGGGTCTTGATTTGTGGTACCCTCAAGATTGGCAAGATCTGAATCAATATTGCACATAGCACGAACAACATATGGCTTGGAATGATATGCTTGGGAAGAGGACTGTTTTAGCTCATGGAGGACATGTGATGATATAAGAGGTGTCCATAATAGAAAAGGGTCTTATGGTGGTGTATGTGTAAGTATCATTAATGAACTTAAATTGATGGTCTTAACAATTTCTTCATCCACCACCTTTATATCTGATTTATCTTCATGAAAACACTCTTCCAATGATCCCCCAACTATAAAGGAGTTGTTTCCTTCAGCTCTAGGTTCTACTTGTTCTTTAAGTAACTCCTGCTCTTATGGGAATTCTACTGGTAAGTCATCTTCAAAGGAATTTTGTTCTTGAAGCTCAACTTCTTCTCTAGGTTCAAATTCTCATGAAGCTTCTTCATTCTCCCAACTTTGTTCATATAATTCCTCTTCATAAAGTGATAGCTCATTATTCATCATAAGGTTGTCAAAATTTTTCAATGGAGCTATTGCCTTTTCAAGTCCCACTCTATTATCTAATTGCAGCTCGAATGGTTGATGTAAAATATTAGGTTGATAGGTGTCTGGAGCATATTGGTGACTCCAACCCTGCAGTGGAGGATCCCAATACCAATGGTAATTAAAATCTGTCATGTCATTCAAAAAGTGAATGGCATCCCCATGGTTTCTTTGAAGAACATGATCACCGATAACCCAAGCTCCATAATCTACCCAATTCCTTATCGCTTCATCCAGACCATTGTAGAAATTGAGAGTGAGTTCATAATTTGAAAGACAATGATTGGCAAATTGCTCTACCAATTCATTAAATCTTCTCCAAGCATCGTGAAAAGGTTCATTGTGTTGCTGAATAAAACTTGTGCAGACTTGTTGATGAAACATCTCAAAGTACCTCACAAGAAAAACAAGTAAAAATAAAATTAGATAAGAAACAAATTGCAAAAGAAATAAGAATGTCTAGATTAATCAAATCACTAATCATTCAATATCAAGCACCGGTCCCCAGCAACGGCGCCAAAAACTTATTTGCTGGTTTTTTAACCACCGCAAGTACATGGATCGCTGACAAGTAATAAAGTGATGAGTAGAGTATCATTCCCATGAGGACATTGTTGAGTACCAAGCTATAGTGATTTTAATTATCTAGACGATCAAATTGTAGAGAAATAATGATTATATCTAAATTGAAGGAAATAAAATCTAAATAATTAACTAAAATAAAATACTAATGGACAAAGGCATTCTAGAGCTAGGGGTTCACACTTCAATCAATTATAGAATCAATTTGATTCATTCAATAAATGGGAAATTATTACTTTGATGGAAATTAATCCTAAGTTATCTTAAGTCCTCTCTCAAGGCACTCAAGATGTATTTTAATTAACATAAACCCTACTTTCGTGGTGATTAAATTAATTAAAACCCTTTAAGATCTTTGATTAATTTTGGAACTCCACAAAGGTCATCGACCTATCTCTAGGTCAGATTTTCTAGGTTCAAAATCTCGATTTTCTAATATTAATCTTCACCTTTCAGTCCTTCAATTAATATCTGTAATCAATACTAAGTGGGTACCAACACATAGCATGCATTAAGATCACTATAGATTGAATCAAAGAATAAAATACCCAATGTATTGAATAAAATCAAACCAGATCCATAATGAAATTGAATGCTACACCCTAACCCTAGAATAAAGAACCTACTCACCCATTGTGAGTTTTACAATCAAGTTTATAAAAAGATAAAGAGAAGACATGAGAAGAAAATAGAGTGAAAAAACTCAGAAGGAGAATTATAGCCTTGAACTTTTGGAACTTCAGCTATAAACCCCTTCTAGCAATCTTGCAGATCATATTTCTCCCTTGCCTTCCTTGAGGTTGATGTGCATCTTTGAATGTAAATTGTCTCCCCTTGAATGTAAATTCTATTCTTGGATGTAAATTCCCTCCTCCCCCTCAATTCCTGACTTGTTCTATTTATATCTGGTGTAAAAACCCTACTTTTAGAGTCTTAGAAGCATTAGGAGTCCATCCGGGTCGAGTTGGAGCGAAAAAAAGTCGCATCATAATTGCTGTCAAGGGACTTTACACGGGCCATGTAGTGATACACACCCCGTGTAAATTTCTGCCACTTCATTTTTCACATTTTCTTCAGTCCAGAGAGTTACACGGGGTCCAAGAAGTTACACGGGGCAAGTTACTCGGCCCGTGTAATGTTTTTGGCACTGTATTCTTCACGTTTTGACCTCCAAATCTCTTCTAAACTCATCTTTGATTCTAGAACCACATAAAAATACTTGACAAAATATAAAAATCAATGAATTGAGTTGGATTAATATGTTTTCTAAAATAATAATGAAAACATATAAAAATAAACATAAAAGGACACTAAATGCTAACAAAATGTAATGCATGTTAACCTTAAATGTCTATATAATTTGATGCAATACCCGAACCCTTAAACCTTAGGTGCCTATTTCGGGCAATAGCCATTACGGCTGTTAAAGTCTTGGACTTTGGCTGTTGAGCCTAGAATTTTTCTAGATTCTTTCTCAACAAACTACATGCTTTGGCTGCCAAAAAAATGGTTTTTAGCAGCCAAACCTAGGAATTTCCAGAATTTTCAAGTCAAAAACCAGTAAAAATTCTCTCCCAAAAACACATTCCAAGCTTCTAAAACATGATCCAAACAAATAGACACAAGTCTAGGGTCAAAAATAACTTGAAATCAAGCTCCAAACACACATGTAAAACCAATCTTGAACTTGAATCTAAGATTCAACCAAACTTCAACATGCAATTCGTTTCCCCAAAGCCAAAAGCTTAAAAGCAAACTAAAACCATTCAAAATTCACATGCAATGCAAACCACACTTTCCTAGTCATAATCACATACTAAAAACATGTAGGAAATTCATTTTAAACAAGGAAAAATCACCTTTCACCTTTGGAAATAAGGTAGAGCGAGAGATTGGATGAAATCCTCCAGATCCTTTAATTTCTTGAGCTCTCCAACCAATTCAAGATTTTGGCTTTCAAAAAAACTCCAAATTAAGGAAATTTCAAGTGAAAACTTTGCATGAATTTAGGTTTTGGAAGAGAGAGAAATAAAGAATCACTTTTCTTTAAAATTTGACTAAAATGGACAATTTATAATCCCATGTTGTCTATGGGACTTTCAGCTGCCGAAAGCCCAGCTTTCGACTGCTGGAGTCCGTTTTGTCCAAATGAACATTTGAACAATAAAAAACACTTTGGCTATCGAAAGTCCATCCTTCAGCTGCTGAAGTTCCTTCTGCCCAAAACACACTTAAAAACTTTTCTTTGTTCTTTGGTCTACCTTTAAAATATTTTTATTCTTAAATACATTTTTTAAACATATCATACATACATATATATACACTTTCCACCACCATTCCCCTACTTGTAGAATCTTGAATTTCGCCAGAAAATTGTATCGACGGTAGAACTTCTGGCATCAAAAAATGGTGGGTATTATAAATTTATTATTAATTATTTTTAGGTCTAAGAATTAATTGAATTAATTTTTTGTGAAATTAATTTAATTAATTTTATTTTATTAATTTAATCAATCTATGGCCTAAGATAATTATTAATTAAATATCTGGTAGTTACTAGATAGTTATCTGAAAGAAAGAAGCTGGCAGCGGTTTCAAGCAGTTCCAAGGAGTGAGCAAGTAACTATTGTTAACTACAGAATGCGATAAAGTGTCTTTCAGAGTCTTCCAGGTACTGCATGAAAAGCTATAAGAGTCAGATGTGCTGCAACGTGAAAGACTTCCAGCACATCAACAAAAATAACTCAATCAGACTCTAGCAATCTTTTATCTTTATTTTATCATATTTTATTTTTTAAAACTCCTGCATTGAATTTCAAGCATTTTACTTTCCTTTTAAGCAATAAAGCATTCAATTCTAGTTCACTTTCCTTTAATTACTTGTTACTTGTGAGACTAACGAAGCTGCATCAGTAAAGTCAATTTCAACAATCGTTTGATCTGAGAAGTCATAATGTAATCTTAGGTGATATATTCAGTATCTGGCACGCTTGCGCAACTATAAACTATGAGACCGCCAAATTACTTCTCGAAAAGAAAACAATATATATATGCTGTAAATAAAAAAAAAATTGTCTAAATATACTTGACAAACATATGACTACAAGAAGGAAAATAATTAGAATTTGAAAATTGATATATAAGAAATTATTATTGATGTAAGTTATTATTGTTGTTATTATTATAAAATCATGACGAATTCAAAAAATTGCACAATATATGTGCTTTATAAAGTAGTACTCTATATAAAAATATAGATGAAAAATTATGAATTTGCAAAAACTAGATAGTAAAAATTATTATTTATTAAAGAGGACAATTGAGTAATGAAAAACGTAATTACATATTACTATAACTTTATATGGAATCCTGTATATCTTCCGTACGAAAACTAAAACCCAACAAATGTTTAATTTTTCTATGATATTTATTGTTTATAAATTTGATTTTATTTAATATTTATTTACAATTATTTTTATTATTTATTTTTATTTATTTGATAATGAAAAATATACTAATTAAACATTCATATCTTAATAAATTACGTAGAATTGTACATATTGTATATGAGAAAATAATATAAAACAAAATACTCAATATTATATATGTAAACGCAATATGTTATTGTGTTTAGTATAAATTAATTACAATTGAATACTAAATATTGATTAATATCTAATATATTTATAAATATTTAATAAAATTAAATATTTATAAATTAATAATAATATGTTATTGTTATTATGTGTGTGATGTAAACAATATATATATATATATATATATATATATATATATATATATGAAAAAAATTATACGTAATACTGGAGTTAAATGCCAGTTCAATATCAACTGATAGATTAAACGATTACACAACTTAATGATCAGTTTAGGGCTGTTTATAAATTGAATCAACCCGACTAATCCGACTGACCCAATCCAAACTGACCCGATAATTCTGTTCGATTCATAAGATTAGGTCGGATTAGTTGATTTACTTCACAAATACTTTTATGTCCGTCGGTTATTTGTGGATATCCAAACTTAATTTATTTTCACTTGCCTGGTTGCGCCTTTGCTTGTCTCTGCCATTTCATATCCTTAAATAAATAAACTAGAAACCAAATTCAAAACCTCTTTAAAGAGTAGTTTATGTATCATTGAATAAGCTTCTAAGAGTTTGGTGTCATCACATCATTGATCCAATATTGGGTTTGTTAGGGATGTTCACATTTCCTATCTGCAACTTTCCAAATTGTTTCTTGAATATCTTGCACATTTTTTTTAACCAATCAATTTCTTATTATTATTTTTTTCTATTATTTTCAGGCATTTATATTAGTCAGCCTATTGAGAACTACTTAATATTTTCAGCTCAGTTAATTTTTATTTATTATATATGCTTTATTAAGTGTGGTGAATTTGTGTGATCATTTGCATGATAATATTTAAATTTTATTATTTTTTATTATTTTAAAATTTAACTATCATATTAATTTAACTATGATAATTTAATTATTCTTATTTTTATTTATCTTATTGTGCAATAGTATTTAAATATTATAAAAAAAATCAAATGATATAGAAAATATGTATAAAAAGTTAAAATTGTCAAAAAAAATTATAATTAATTAATTTATATATTTTTTATTATAGAATACAAAATAATTTCCATTGGCCTCAGATATATATATATATATATATATATATAAACACTCCATTGGCACCAAATTAATACCAAAGCATAAAATGGCCAAGTCAGTATGGCATAAATAACCAACCTAAAATTCCTATAGTTGGGTTGGTCAGGTTGGAATGTAAAATCACTTTAATTTTTTTTTTTTTTAAACTAGATTAGGTCGGATTGAAAGTAAATTCAATCCAATACGACTTTTGAAAAGCCCTAATCCAGCTGTAAAAAAAGAAAATGATCAGTTCAGATCCTATATACACAAATACAAAATAAACAAGAAAGACAACACGTAAATAAATTAGCACAATTTAAAAAATATCTGAAGCTTGTGCCGAAAATTTATCAAAGTTTTGCTTAAATCTAATGAATTTTTTTTATTTAAATTTAGTCTATTATAAATTCAAGATATATGGTAAAATTCATCTATTAAATATATAAATACCACATGTTCATATCTTAAATTAATGATAGACTGAATTTGAATAAAAATTTCTCAAACCTCATCCAGCAATACGGCACAGTTTATCACCAAGCAAAACTAAAACGACCTCAAGCTCATATCACTCATCATAATGCCCCAGGTTCCGTCAATTCATTTTAGTTAACTTCGTTCACATTCACCAACATATTAGGGGTCTTAGACATATGTTAGGGCAATAATTTAATCATTTTAATGTTAAAAATCCATTTGGAAATCATTTTGCACACAATTACATTCATCAGCCGCATTATGTGATTCTACTTCTTTAATCATCTGTTTATTTTGTTCATTGCAATTATTTCTTTTTTTTTTTAATGATAAATTTGTGATAAAAATAAAATAATTTTCAATCTTAAAGCATTGTTAAAAATTGTCCTTTTAATTGTTACATTAGTGCACCGAAACATCTTATAATTTTCCCTCGAAAAAGAGGGAAGAAAAAATTTAAAACACCTGTTTGATTGTTATTGTTGACATTTTGGTTTGATTCCATTTAATGATTTTATTCTCTTACTGTCATAGGTTTGCATATTAAAATAATTTATTTTTTAAAATAGAATATACCATTTGTTATACCCACCCGAAGTCTGAACTAAAAATGTTCAATTTTATGTCAAATTAAGATAAAGTATTTTAGAAATTAAGATAAAGTAAGGTAATCGAAAGCAATTTATTAATTTAATGAAGTAAAAAAATGAGAATTTTAAAAGTATTTTAGAAAACCTTCCTTTCAAATAAATCTACTTTAAAAATTTAAATTTTATCTCTAAAAACTTCCTCCAAAACAAGCTGTAAAAAAAGAATTATATTTTTTATTTCAACTTTTCTTCATAAAAAGAATTATATTTTTTATTTCAACTTTTCTTCATTGCTTTTTTAAGGTCTTTTTAATTTAATTGTTGGATGCAGTTGATAGTTGTTACTGTTAGCTGGTTGATAACTGATGATAATATATTTATATTAAGTATTTGGTAAAATTATATTTTGTTGTTAGTGTTAATATGTAAAATAACTAATAAAGGTATATATCAAATAATTTTTTTTATTGTTGAAATAAATATAAAATTATAAATTTATTAGACTATATTATTTATTTTATTATTAAAATAAATATAAAAATTATTAATTTAATATATTATATTATTTATTATATTATTAAAAAATATAATTATTGATTTATTATATCATATTATTTATTTTATTATTGAAATAAGAAAATAATTAAAATTTTTCAAAAAAATAATTAAATAATTTTAAAAATATAGTTATAAAATAATAAAGTAATTATTATTGTTGATAAAAAAAATCTTATAATTTTACATTTTAAAATAATTATTTTTTATAATAAATATTTTATATTTTATATTATTCATAGAAAACATTTTAAAAAAACTGAATATACTAATCAAAGTATTAATATTGTAAATAAAAAAGATAAAAATAAATAATATTAATAATGTTGATTTTTGGAGTTATAATATGATTAAATAAAAAAATAAAATTAAATCAATTAAATTAAGTCAATTATCAAATAATAAAAAATAGTTCTGAAAACCCTTTATATATATATATATATATATTTTTTTTTTTTTTTTTTTTTTATTATTTATTTATTTTCCTCTGGAGTGACTGAGTGGTCATAGAAATTATTGTTTTTTACTTTTTGTTTTCCCTGTGAATGTTAGAGTTCAGATATCTTTTTATTTTGCTTTTGAATTTTGGAGTCAGATCTAAGTGGGCTTTCCTAAATTCAGATTTTTGTTCTTAGGAATCAATTTGATTGGTTGCAACTTGGAAGCATTAGCATACCCATTTCGTCAGATTCTAAATTCTGTTTCATTGATTTGTTTTGTGTTTGGACTCCAAATTGTGTTAGATCTGCTGATATTGTCTTGCAATCCACTTCTAAAATCTGCAAGTTCTGTTGCTTTCCACAGTATGTAGATTTGTATACCCATAAAAGCATACAAGTTTTTTCAGGCGTTGATGTCTGGAGTTTTATGGACACAGCGATTCTGGTGGCTTCGTTGTATTTCGGGGCTGAATTGAAGCAGCGGAGAGATAAGATTGTTGAAATGCTGTATGCATCCGGCTCGCCAATGTGGGCAGGATAAGTGATGGGCATGAAATAAGAGAAAACAGGCATGAAGTAAAAGGTGGAGATGGATGTGGAAGTGGGTCGCCTTTAACATTCATGTGGATGAAGGTGAAGAAGACGACGGTGAATTGGATTCATACGCAGGATTGTTCGACGATGAGCAGAAGAAGATTTTAGAGATTAAACAACATCTTGAAGATCCTGACCAGGTTTTGATCCATTTGCCATTTTTGTTGTTTTTACATTTGGTGTTTAATTATTGGGTTTGACTTGGTTTTCTGATGGGTGATGTTGTTTCAGTCTGAAGATTCTCTGGTGGATTTACTTCAATGTTTAGCAGATATGGAAATAATCTTCAAGGCACTCAAGGTGAATTGCGGATTCAATTTTTTATTTTTTTCCTCCACATTTTTGTTCATTAATTTATTCATCCAGTTTGTTTCTATGGGAAGTAATTAATTTTAGAATTCTGGCTTTCAAGGAGACAGATATTGGAAGACATGTCAATCATTTGAGAAAGCATCCATCCGATGATGTTCGGAGATTAGTGAAGCAACTTGTCAGGTTTTGAATGTTATGTTTTTCTTCTTTCATTTGCTTTGTATTTGTTTAGTGTTAAATATATTGCTGAAAGAGCACCTCAAGATTATTTCCTTGGTTGTTTGGTTTACAGGAAATGGAAAGAAATTGTAGATGAATGGGTGAGACTAAATCCACAAGGAAAGCAAGCATCCTCTGCTCTAATGGGTAACATTATCATACGGCAAAATTTCTTATATATAAGGAAATGGATTTTACTGTGAAGATGAAGTTAGGAATGGAAAATTAATGATGGTGTTTCTGCAGCTGATGGAGACTCCCCACAGCAGAACATTCTCCAGAATGGTCATCACCAGGTGAAATAATCTTTTCTTGCCTGTCGCTTTGTATGGGAAAGTTGGTGAAAATTCCATCTTTTGATTGCATTCTAAGATTCTATTCTTTTCTAGGTTCCTGATTTTGCATACTCTCCAATTACTCACAGTGAGTGCAGAATCAGATTCAAAGTTGGATTTATTTTATTTTTTTTATTACATTCTCTTCCTGCAGTTGAGTTTGATTAATTTGTTTGCTTCTACATTCTATGTTGAATTTCCCATGTTTTTTCATAGATGGGAGTTCTGGTTCAGACAAGAATAATTCAGAATCAGAACGAAAGCCAAAATCGATTCCTTGAAAAGAAGCTCCACCTAGATCTACCCAACAATCAGTTCCTGTTTCTGCATTTGCTTCTCACGATGTACAGGTACCAAGTGTTTCAAATGAGAGCCTTTTGTTTGGTTGTTGAGAAACTAAGGATTTGAGACTTTGTCACCAATTTACTCAGCTACTGAAAATGAGTTGACATATGTGACTTTGCAGAGACAGAGAGAGCAGCGACAAAGAGAGAGAGACTTTGATTTTGGGAGGCTGGCTTCCGCAAGGAAGAGGCTTCAAGAGAATTACAAAGAAGCCTTAAATGGTTTGATTTCTATCCAGTTTGTTATTGTTTCTTTCAACATGGTGGACTTCAAAATGTCCTTGTATACTAGTAAGGACTTTGCATTTAGTGTTGTTTTGTGGTTGGTCTTGTGAAGCCAAGAAGCAAAGAACAATTCAAGTGATGGACATACATGAGATTCCAAAACCCAAGAATGCCTTCTTTGCAAAGAAAAAAGGTGGTGGTTCTCAGGGGAGCCACCGGTTATTTTAGCAAAGAATTCATTGTCTTTTTGGGGCACAAAGGAAAAAACCTGAGATCAATTTATCTTTTTTATTTTTTTTTAGTTAAAAAATATTTTTCTCTGATTTTGTTTTTGATTAAAAAGGAAAGGTTAAGGAGCAAGATACGCTACTTGATAAATCCATGAAAATTTTATTAAGTCACACTAATCTCGGTACAAGTCTATGCATAAACACTTACATTATCATATCGACATGTGGCGAACAACCTCCTAAAAAAAGTAGTGTTTTGAGGTCGTCTTAGGCTTGATAAAATATTTGGGGTTAGGGGTGGCAACAGTATCAAAAATCATTATATCTTAATTTAATTAATATTTTTAAAATTTAAATTTATCTTAAATCTAATTAAAATTTATTATCAATTATTAAAATATATTTTAAATTTAATTATTATTATTCAAAAAATATTTAAATTTATTTAAATTTATATATTTTAATTAATAATTTACAAAAAAATTTATTTTTATTAATAATTTATATTTTAAAAATTTAATAATTTTATAAAATATTTATATTTTATTTAAAATAAAAATATAAAATGTATAAATATTATTATAAAAAACAAACATTTTACATTTAATTATATATATATATATATATATATATATATATATATATATATATATATATATATAGATTCAGTTAACGAATATCTAATAAGTAGAACTCGTATCTGATTTAAACTTGTCACGAATACTATTTTTTAAGATTAAATTTGAATTTATCATAAATTTAATATATATTATTTACAATCATTTCATTAGAGTTTAATCAAATTAAGTATTCATAAAAATCTGATATAATGCCATCCCTCAAGTTAAACTTTTACTTAGAATTGAAAGCCTAATTGCTTTACAGGCTGTCCATGACCTTGTTGTCTGGAGAGACTCTCTCGCTCGGCAACTTGGCACAAAGATATTCATTAGATTGTTTTTTTTTTTTTTTCAAGAGAAAGAATTGATGTATCAAAACCTTTAATTGACTTACATTTTGAGCTAAATATTTAATTATTGAGTTAATACATAAATTTAAAAAAAATAATAAGAATCAGATTTTTTATGAATTAAGGTTTAATTTTGTTGACCAGTACTTTAAAATTTAAAAATTTTAAATATTATTTATTAATATATTGAATGTAAATTAATTTGAAAACAATTTAGATTATAAAGAAAAATTAAAATATTAATTTAAAACAATATTTAAAATTGCAGAGTTGATAGAATTTAATGACAAAAAAAATTATATGATTAATTTTAGTTAATTTAAAATTAAGATTTAATTGCTTGATTATAAAATGATTATTAAAATGCTGGTGTTGATATTTTAAAATCAAGCACTAATTCGTGTCAATTTTAAAATCAAGCACTAATACCTTTTAATTTTTCTTGAACTAAATTTTTTTTTAGCTTTTTAATCTAAAAAGGAAAAGAAATAAGTTTTGAATTTAAATTTAATATCGATGGATTAAACTTGTGAATGTTTCTTAATTAATTTAGTGAAAAATATTTATAAACACTATTGTTTAGGTTTCTGTTACTAGGTTATATGCTAAAATCATTATGGTAAATCACATTAGTCGAGTATAATTAGGAAAAAAAATCTTGAAAGGATTATTTTATTGATACTTTATTTTTTTATTGTTAGATTAAACTTTATTAATATTAACAATAATTACTAATAAAATAAATTTTACTTAAAAAATAAATTATAATAAAAACTCCTTTGAAATTTAGCAAATTGTGGAACTCTTGAACTTGGTTTAATATTGTCTTCTCATAATATTACCAAAATGTTTGGATATTAATGCTACTAATACTTTATTTGGGAGCAAGGTTTTAAAGGACGGTTAAGGTTTTAGAAAGTTTTTGGAGACTTTTAAAATCTCCAAAAACTTCAGTTTCTAAATTTATTAAATCGAGGTTTTGACAATGTTTTATAAATTATATATTATTTATTTCAACTAATACCCTTACTAAAAGTTAATGTTAACTTATTTTAGTTTTCTATATCTTTTGTTTTCCACTCATATTCACATAAAAATGGCCACGTGATTGTTGAATTATTCTTGATTCTCTTTCCATCTCAATTGAATTTTCTGAGTTTTAAATAGATTTCTCTCTTTTATAATCTTAAGCCCATGCTTTTACATTTTCTATTCCTAATGGTATTTTCCATTTTTTCATAACATGTGGACTTTGATGAGGTGTTTTAGAGAAAAGAATTGAACAAGGAACAGATCACTATCGCATTAACTGTCAAGAGAGAATTGCATAATGAATCTTTACACAGCTCATATGGCCTATATGTCTAATGGATGACTAATCCACTTGTACAACCATCCAACAAACTCAGCTAACAAACTCACAACAGCTATACAAAATTCTTGCTAGCATTATAACTACTCGAATAGATAGAACCTTCACAATTGTTACTGCTAAAGTGGGTTTTTTATTCCCACAACGTTTGGTTTTATTTACTCACATTGTATCAGCTTCCTCCGCTTGAGAACTTCCTTATCCTCAAGGAAGAAAAGTTGGATATCTCAGTTGAATCTCATTAGCAAACTTCCACGAAGAATCTGCAAGAGAAGTATCAGCTCAATGAATGAAACATTGAGTAGCAACTTGATTGCGGCGTTTAACCATTCTCTTATATAACATTGCCTGAGGATAAAGAGGTGGGGCTTGATGCAACTGAGGAAATAACCCAAAAGAAGTAGAGGCTGAATGAGCTGGTTTCAATAACGAAACATGAAAAACATTATGAATTTTAGACTCATCCAGAAGCTAAGTTTTGCAAGCAATAGAACCCACTCTATCCAAAATAGGAAATGGCCTCTAATATTTGTGATGGAGCTTATGGTGAGAGCGAGAGACACTAGTTTGCATATAAGGCTTCAATTTCAAATAAACCAAATAACCAATCTAGAATTATCTTTCAGTCCTTCTCCTATCTGCTAAACTGTTTCATGCGATTGGCAACCCGATGCAAATGATGCTTGAGTAATTGAATAGTGTCTTCCCTATCTCTCATTTACACATCAATAGCCTCAATATTACTATCCTTAGGAAAATAATGAATGTGTATGGGAGGTTGAATACCATATAGAGCTTCGAATGATGTCATAGCAATGGTAGAGTGGTATGAGGCATTATATCAATACTCTGCCAAGGATAACCATTGGTACCAAGAATGAGGTAAATCTACAAACGTACATTGCAAATAACTTTCCAAACGCTTGTTTATTACTTTCGCCTAGCCATCACTCTGAGGATGATAAGCAGTAGAAAGATTCAATGAAACACCCTACAATTTTAAAAATTCTTGCCAAAAATGGCTTGTGAAAATAACATCCTTATCACTCACAATAGTTATAAGTAACCCACGTAATTTGAAAATATGGTCAAGAAATGCTTAAGCAATAGCCTTAGTAGTAAAAGGATGAATTAACTCAATAAAATGGGCATACTTAGTAAGACGATCCAGAATCAACATTATAACTGATCGACCTTGAGATTTAGGAAAGCCCTCGATAAAATCCATAGTGATGTCAGTAAATATCCCTTGAGGTGTGGGCAAGGGCTGCAACTTCTTTAAAATAGCTATTGTTTCACACTTATTTTATTGACACACATGGCATTGACGAACATAGTCCCTTACATCCCTTCATAGACCCCTCCAATAAACAATGGAAGCCAACCTTTTGCCTATAACCATAGCACTTGAATGCCCTCCTAAGGCTGAATCATGATAGAACTCAAGTAATTTCAATTTCAAGGTGGCATTATCTCCTATAATAAGTCTGTCATTCCTACACAACTGGTCATACTGCCATGTGTATTTAGAATAAGAAGAAAAGTCATGCTGTAATTCGAAAATCAACTGTTGAAGTTTAAAATCAATAGACCAAGTGTCTTTAATGGCCATTAAGAACTGGTCAGGAATAATGTGAGCAATAATAGCATAGCTAGCTGAAATTGGTAGCCTGGATAAGCATCCGCTACTGTATTTTCGACCTTTTCTTATATTGCATCTCAAATCATATTGTTGTAATTTTGCAAGCTAATGTTGCTAAGCTTGCATGGTCAACCTCTACTCCAGAAGGTATTTAAGGCTCTTATGATTTGTTCAAATGATGAAATGTCACAATGAGAGATGGTGTTCCCATTGCTTACTTGCAAACAAAATAGCCATCATTTCCTTTTCATAGGCAAACAGGGATTAATTTTGCGTGGATAAAGCCTTACTAATGAAAGCTAATAGGTGCCCATCTTACATCAACACCACTCCTATACCTTCACCCGAGGCATCTGTTTCAACTATAAATGGCTTAGAAAAATCAAATAGAGTTAACACAGATGCTTGAATTAAAGCTTGCTTCAATCTTTCAAAAGCTACCTAAGCTTCCTCTTGCCTTTGTAAGTGCCTTTCTTAAGTAACTTTGTAAGAGCCTTTGCAATCTTGCCATAACTAGTCACAAATCGACAGTAATACCCAGCAATATCCAAGAAACTTTGAAGTTGTTTAACATTTTGGGGTACTAGACAATACTTTATAGTTTGGATTTTCTTTAAATCGGTATGAACCCCATCAGCAGCAATGACATGCCAAAAATACTTAACATGGTCAACACCAAATTGATACTTCCTAATCTTAGCATATAACTAATGATCTCTCATAAGTTGCAGGACTTGTAAGTGTTCCTCTTTATGCTGACTATAAATCAATATGTCATCAAAGAAAATTAAAACAAATTTGCATAAGTAAGTCTTCAAAACAGAGTTTATAAGAGATTGAAATGTAGATAGAGCATTAGTCAAGCCAAATGGCATAACCACGAAATCATAGTGGCCCTCATGTGTCTTGAAAGTCGTCTTAGGAACATCCTCAGCATCCATTCTCACTTGCCAATACCTTGATCTCAAGTCAATCTTTGAAAATACTGTGGCACCCCCCAATTCTTCCAGTAATTCTTCAATCAAGGGTATAGGAAACTTGTCCTTGATTGTTATGTGATTCAAAGCCCTTTAATCAATACATAAATGCCAAGAGTTGTCCTTCTTTTTAACCAAAACAATAGGACTAACATAAGGGCTATTACTCTTGTGAATGACCCCATTGCGCAACATTTTTGGAACCATATCTTCTATAATAGTCTTCTAGACCGATGCATACTTGTAAGGTCTAGAGTTTACAAGTTGGGAACCAGGTTTTATTGGAATTTTATGGTCATGAGATTGCCAAGGCGGTAAGCCTTTTGGTTCTTGAATATGTCATCATATTATTGTAAAAAATCTTATAATTCAGGCCATTATTGCTGCTGAAGTTGTACTAAAAATAATTGTCCAGCAGTACTTGACTCCCTTTGATCATACACAGAACCTACAGATTTTTATTTAATACTCATAACATTGAGTTGATCATTTTGAAAAAATGTTTCCCTGTGCAAATGACAATCTTTCCCTTGCAACTGAAAACTCATTACTAAATCAGCAAAATTCCAACAAATATTGCCTAATGTTGCCCAAAATCAAATCATAGCTCTCATGTGGTAAAATATAAACATCAGTTTGAAATTCTTGTCTCTACATTGCCCATTGGAATCCTTTACATGCTGCTTCACATTTCAAGTCTTGGCCATTGGCTACTTCAACCCAAACTCCAGAGACTTTACTTATATTACAATGAAGCTTAGGAACTAGTTGGTCCTTCAAGAAATTGTGTTTGCTGCCCATGTCAATTAAAAAATGAGTCTCTTCTTTGCATATTGCCCTCTCAACATCATAGTTCGGTTACCTCCCATCCCCCATATAACATGGAGAGATAAGTGACTACCTTGCAATTCAGGAACTTCTTCAGTTTCCTCTACCATTGCTTCCAATTCCTCTTCATTAATAACTACCTTCAATTACAACACATACAATTGTCTCTTCTTACAATTATGCTTATGCACAAATTTTTCATCACACCAAAAACATAAGTTTTCATTTTTCTTTTCATCAATAGCTTTACTTGTCAAAGTGAGTGGTAATCTAGCAGGTAATCTGGGTGTATAGGTACAGTTACTGTTTGGGTTTGGTTGATCTTTGAAGGTTTTAATTGGTTTATTTTGATAAGTTGATGTGGTCAGGTTAAGGGTTTATTATAGGTAGAATTTCTGGAAGAGGAGCAAACAGATGTGGATTTAGTCAAGGTTCTTGGCTTTTGTCAAACAGCAGCTATGGCTAACTCTTGAAGTCTAGCCAAAGAATAAGCATTAGATAAGGTTTTTGGTTTAAACATTCTAATGGGCATTTGTAATTCATCACTAAGCCCTAAAAGAAATAAACATAAGGCTTGTTCCTCAATTATACCTGCTTTTAGATACAATTCATCAAAGGCATTGAGATACTCCTGTAAGGAATCTTGTTGTCTCAAATTACGTAGTGCTACAATTGGGTCACCAAATGCATGACTTCCAAACCTAGAAACCAAATCTTCAACATAACTTTCTCAATGCACATATTCCTTTTCTCCCTTAACTTTAACAAACCCTTGGTGTCATTGGATGGCTCTTAGCTCCAAATGCAAAGTTGTAATCTTTACGTTGCTTTCTTGTAGCACATTAGCCACCTCAAAGAAATACTTAGCCCAAAGTAACCACCTTTCCAAACCCTCACCATCAAACCGAGGAAACTCAAATTTTGTTGTCGCTATGTTGGGCCAAGAAATGACCTCCCTATCCTACTTTGCTTGAGAATTCTCAGTATTCTTCTTACCACCTACTACTTTAATGGACTAAATTTCCATACCCGCAATTAGGGATTTCAACTCCTTCACCATATCTTGTAATCGTGCCTCCATTTTCGCTTCTTGATGATGCTCTAACTCTAGAACCAAGGTTGCAATCTCTTTTCTCCACTCTTGCAAACAGGTTTCCATTGCCATGACAATCGAGGGCTTTGATACCAACTGGTAAGGTATTTTATAGAACAAGGATTGAATAAGGAATAGATTGTTATCGCATTAACAATCAAGAGAGAATTATAGAATGAATCTTTACACAACTCATATGGCCTATGTATCTAATGGATGACTGATCCACGTGTACAACCATCTAACAACTCAACTAACAAACTCATAACAGCCATAAGAATTCTCGCTAGTGTTATAACTACTCTAACAGATAGAACCTTCACAACTGTTTCTTGTTGAAGTGGCTTTTTATTCTCACAACACTGCGTTTTATTTATTCACATTGTATCATACTCATACTTTTGTATTGCTTTGCAATAATTTTATGAGAAGCTGAATTTTTTTCTTAGTTATTAGTGACAATCGAGTGACAACACATATTACATTTTTGTGATTAGGTTGTTGAAATTATGTTTCTCGTTTTGAATTTAATAGTTAAAATAATTAATAAATATAAACATATTACAATAAAT
This sequence comes from Hevea brasiliensis, assembly GCF_030052815.1. Lineage (NCBI taxonomy): Eukaryota > Viridiplantae > Streptophyta > Magnoliopsida > Malpighiales > Euphorbiaceae > Hevea > Hevea brasiliensis. Next base: position 79,404,177 of record NC_079502.1, on the reverse strand, counting down.
TATATAATTCATATAAAATATAATTAATCAATTACATTATATTTCGTGTAAAATAATAATATAAACACTATTTTACTGCAATAATATAAATTTAAAAATAATTAATTATATACAAACACTATTGTAAAAAATAATATTTACATATTTTGTGAAAATAATTTTATAAAATTGAAACTAATGTTCATTTACCAGGCGATTATATATGTGACACCCCTTACCCGTCTACAGTATATTCGAGTAAGATATGTCACACGGTGTACCGGAACACTCTATTCTATCTCAATCATTTTTTATTCTTCCTTAATTTATTTTTATCATAGTTTTAAATATAATTTATGAAATATAATTCATTTAAGTCATTTATTGAAATTATAATTTATTTGTCATTTATAGAAAATCCGACGGAGTACCGGCTAAAAATGGAGAAAACAGTTCTTCGGAACCTGTGAAAAACACTTCCAATAATCATTTCCAATCAATCCCAACTCCATTTCATCAACAAAGTCTCAATATGTTTTTCAACAACATTTCCATTTCTCAATCATTCATCTCATATTATGATCATGTAAAAGTCATAAATAAATATTCACTTTTTCATTCACAAACACAATATCTACTATTTACATTAATGCCAAAATACATTACATAAGTTTCAATTACATATGAGGAAGTAAAAGTTAATTACAAAATATCAAAATAAAACCTAGTGTCCTACCAATGCACTGATGACGGTGAGGTGACACGGACACTATGCAGAGCTGCAGGAGGTCTCACCCAGTTTGTGGTCTACTGGGCTCTCGGTCAGTATCTCCAAAACCTACGCGTGGCAAAAGCAACGCGCTAAGCAATAATGCTTAGTGGTGCCAATAATAAAATAAAAAGAAATAACAGAAAATTAAATATGCAGTGAATGTATTGATGTCTTATTGCAATTAAATTTTCGATGAGTATTTGTAGTCTTACTTATTTTGTACTTGTTATATTCATTATTTCGTAAAATTTATCCACTTTCATTTTTGGTTGCCCAAGTAACCTATACTGGACGACTGGACTGGATAAATAGGTAAACAGGCACTGGGTATCAAGTACCTCGGGCCGTCACACCATCGGTCACATATGTATCTCCCGGTGTGCAACAGAACAGCTAATAAGCTGTAATGACATTAGGCACAAGGCCAAATCTCAATACAAGGTCAAAATGGCTAAAAGCCATGAAATCATAGAATGGCATAATGCCATGTGCAGTACTGCTAACTGAACCCTATTGTCATGCCAAACTATCCAAACCAATCTGTTAGGTATACTAGGGCATTTGTCACTTTGGAATCTTTCAATTTTTGAATTTCAAGTTTTGGTGTTACTATTCCATTCATTAGTCAATAAAAATGTTGATTTTTGTATAGAAAATAGGTACATTGGTTTTAACACTCCTAATATACCATATTTTGCATTCAAAATTTGTTGGCATTGATTACCAATACCATTTCTAAGTTTAAAATTAAAGGAGCAGAATTTTCAGTTTTTATATCCTATTTTTACTGTTCTATTAGTTACTGTTGCAGTGGGAATTTGAGAAAATGATAAACATGAAAGTTGTTCCTTATTTTGTCTAGTTGAATTTCTTTTTTTCAATCACTCCATTTGGAGTTTTGTAACTCAAGTAATGGTCTAAAAACCACAACTGGCCGGATTGAAAAATTTCAGAACTGACCATATCTACAGTGCAGTAAACAGTAACTTCCACTCTCTTGTTGAATAGGTTCTGGTCATAATTTGGGGTAGGTTCCTTCATGAAAGTTGTTGGTCTATATCTCAACTTGTTGCTAGTAAAATTTCAGGTCAATTGGACCATTCTACACTGAGTTATGGCCAAATGAACAATCACTATTCATTTGGTCATTCTGCAGAAACTAGTTGCAGGACACCCGGGTTGAGGCAAGTTTTTGATCCACTTGGTTTGGTCTTTTGGGCATGGTTTCTTCACTAAAGTTGTGCCATTATGGGTCTAGTTTCATGTCCAATTGGCCAAATACCAATTGAACCTACACAGCCCAAGTTGTGGCTGTCCAAACAGGCTGGACTTACATCCCAACCTGCTGCTCTCATTAGGCAGCATACCAAATCAGTTTTCTAATGCTATAATTCACTCCAAGTTATGGTCAATTTCCCTCAAATGGTCACTAATTGACCATTAAAACTTTAGTTTATGTCCATTTTCATCCACCACCAAAATTAAATTTCAAAACCCTAACCCTAATTGACCAAGCCTCCAATTCATGCATCTTACTCCTAATTTACTATACTAATCATATAATTTATAAGAGGGGCAGCTAATATGTCACTTTAACCAAAGAATTCTCCTAGCTCTAACTCATGTCAAGGCTGCCAAAATTTCATGGAATATAACCATGCTTCATTAATTCAATTTTCATCAAATTTTCAACTTAACTTAGCTCAAATTCATGATTAGAAAGGTATAAAAGCAAAGTATATGGCACTAACCTCTTTGGTGATTTTCTAAGCTTGTTCATACCTCAATTTCTTCCACTTTCTCTTCTTCTAATTGCTGCCCAAGTCTTGCTCTAGTGGTAAGGGAAATTTTTAGTGAAGGGAAGATAAGTTTTTAAGGTGAATTGAAGTGGGAAATGAAGCTTAAGGGAGCTTTAATGGTGGAACCTCTTCTCTCTCTCTCTCTCTCAACGTTTTTTGGCTGCCCAAAGGTTGAAGATGTAGATTGGTTTTTCAATTTTTTTTGTCTCTTTTATCTCTTTTAATGAGTTTAACAAATTGTGATTGGTGGATAGGTTTTTAATGACATCATATGATGTCATTATTAGGTATTTTCTTTCATTTTCTTTTCTTTTCATCTCTACTCATTTTCAATTTAATTTTTAGTAATGTTTATTCATATTTTAGATCATAATAATTATTTACTTAACTGGACAAGTCGGCCAAAAATCGCCTCTGAAGGCGAAATGACCAAAATGCCCTCCGTTTGGCTTAACGGGTCAAAATTATCTGTACCGATTGAAAAATTTTTCTAAATATTTTCTTGGCATTCTAATGCCATAGGAACCTCAATGACCCTTCTCTGGAGTCTCAAAAATTATTTTATAATTTTTCCCTTGGGTCTAGGGCTCCTAGTGGCGAGAACCGCAACTTCTCACTAGGTTACCCATCGCTAGGGCACCGGCTCATTTAACTTGGTTGTATTTTATTTCTAAAATTTTTTCTAAGTTTTTCTTATTAATATTTGAGTTAATTTTAGTTCTTCACTTTAGTTTAAATATTTTTGTGGATGTTCTAGCTGTCCGGACCGACACTGGTCACTGGAACAGTAGAATGTACGGAGTTGCTGTAGGGAGGGTGTTACAATATAGGACCAAATAATACGTATAAATATATACCGATTATAGTTATTACTTGCATGTATATAACTGTTTACTCTAATGTTATCACATTAATTTCCTGCAATCCAGTTTATATATATATAAGGTGATAAGACAGCTTCTTTAGAGGTGTAAACAGGCCTGGGTTGTAAGTCCAATCTTTGTAGCCGAGAGAGCGTGTGTAGGGCAGTGATTCCTTTGGCGATTACCTCACTTAACTCAAAAGATCAACCTAGAAAAATTCTTAAGTATGAATCCAATTTTCTGTAGGACAGTTTCTTCTTTAAACTCTTCTACCTCGTCATCTGAGTCGAGAAAGATAGTTAATAGTGAAGAAATAATAATCGAAAATTTTGAAATATGTATAGATAATTGGGAAACTCCAAAAGTGCAAAAGGATCAGATCTATCAGAATACAAAACTCAATTTTTTAAAAACTAATTTCACAATCAAAACTGAAGAAAGAGATCTTCATATTACAAAACCCTTTGAGACGATTTCTCTTATGTCTAAAAAATCCTTACAAAAACACCGTGAAAAACAATACAAATACATCCATATTGTAACACCCCTAGTTGTATAGCCTGGTATATTTCACTGTTCCCGTGACCGGTGTTGGTCCGGATAATTAAGGAGATTAGAACCACACTTAAGACAACTAGATAAGCTATAAACACAAATAATTAGTAATTGCCAATTAGTTAAGTATAAACAAGAAAAACAGAACATAAGAAGTTAAACGAGTCAAGAGTCACAGCGATGGATGACCTTCTTGGGACTGACTACGAAGTCGATTTAAACTCAAATTTCGAACCGTAAAATGTGACGCCGCGGTCCTTAGGACTATTACGAACACAGTGGAAAAGAGAAAATCACGAAAAAGAACTGTTAAGCCAGTCAAATAATTAGGTCAGGGAGCCAGAAGAAATATTAAATTATTTGCAAACTCGGTTGAACCGGCGAGGGGCAATTTGGTCAATTGACTCTGAGAGCTGACTCCTGACCTAACTGTCAAATAAAATCGGAGAAAAGAAAACTTCAGAGTCGGAAATTAAATTAAAGAACTAATAGATAAATGGAAAAAAAAAAAAAGAAAAGAAAAAGCAAGTTACATCACTTTATGACATCAAAATGATGTCACAATTGATTTTTAATTTCCTACCAAATTTGACTAAGTTAAATATCTATTGATTAAGACAAAAATAAAACAAAGAAAAAAATATTTACCCTCATCTTCTCTCCCAACCCAAGCCGGCCGAAACCCTTCCCTTACTTCTCCATGGATATCCTCCATTAAAGCTTGCACTCAAGCTTACAATTCTTCATTAAACCTCAATAGCTTCCATAGAAACCTCATTAGAACTTGTTTTAGTCACTTGAGAAGAAGATTGAAAGAGGAAAGAAATACAAAAGATAGAGATTTGAAGGAATTGAAGTTCTAAGAAAGGTTAGTATGCTAACTTTCAATTTTCTACTTTAAATGAATGTTTAGTTACTTAAATGAACTTAGAAACTAATGAAATGAAATAAAAAAAATGTGTGGAGGACCAAACTGATTTTCGGCCAGCATGTTTATGGGGGTGTTATTGCATGGTTTGATTATTTTGGATGGAAATATGAACCTTAAGTAGTTAAATGGTTATGATTAAAGGCTTGAATTAGCTAAATGCAAGGAAATTGTGAATTAGGGTTTTGGACATTAGGGTTAGAGACAAAAATGTGAGAAACTTGTAAATGATGTCTTTGACCTAATGTGAAGTGAGAAATGGTCATTTGTGACCTAATGAAGAGTGTTAGAAGTGTTTGAATCAAAAGCCAATTCGGATTGAGTGCGATCATGCTGCTGGCAACATGACCAAGTTACCTTTAAGGGACTAAAAATGAAATTTTACAAGTCCAATTGGTATAAGACCAATTGGGAATGAAAATAGACACTAAATGACACAATTTTCATTTAGGAAGCATGTCCAAAAAGTGACCAAAACTTAGTGAACAAATTGACCAAACTTGGAAAATCTCAGTCTGCCCTGTACAAATTGACCAAATGAACAGTGTTTGTTAATTTGGTCATAACTTGAGATAGGCAAGTCAAAATGACCTGAAATTTTACCAGTGGACAGTTTAGATATAGAACTAAAACTTTCATGAAGAACACAAACTCAAATTATGACATTAACCAAGTCATTTGGCTACCCCAAGTTGGTGACCTAAAACTGCCAAAACCAAAATTGCCCAGAAAATCTGGGTTGAGTCCAATCCGGCAGCCATGGTTCAAATGGCTATAACTTGAGCTACAAAACTCTAATTGGAGTGATTCAAAAACAAGAATAAACTTAAGATAATAGGGAACATTTTCTATGAAGAAAGTTTTGCCAAATTCCAACAGTAAGATGACCAATGGAACAGTGCAACCTTAGACACCAAAACTGAAAATTATCAAATTTACTTAAAAGACTTAGAATTTGAATAAACAACCAAAACCAACAAATTTAGTGACTAAAATGTGGTATGTGGGTGAAGTTGGAATTCCCATACCTATTAAGCCTTAGAAAGTCAACAATTTGATTTGAATAGTATAGTGAATAGTAACCCGAAACACAAAAATTTAAGGAACGTCGAATTTAGCACATTAGAGCTAGGTAAAAGTAAAGTTAAATTTATTTTTGGATTTATGTTAAGTTATGGTACTGAAAAACTGTAAAATTATGTGTTTCAGTTGAAAAGAATACCGGAAAAGAACCCGAGGAACCGAGTCAAGGCCAAGAGGCAACTCGCTTGAGGTTTGTGCACAACATCACCATGCTTTAAAATTCATTGATAAAGTGAATGAAATATGTATTTTACTTTTGCTTTGAATTGTTGAAAGTTTATTTGTGACATTATTTATGATGTTTTGATTTAAACTGTGAAAGTTATTGTGTATATTTGAAATAGCAATGTTTAGCAAATTGTTAAGATAAGTTTTGAAATCACAGTGTCATGACCATATATTTGAACACCTCACTAGTATGACTAGTGGGGGTAATTAGTTTCGAATTTTGATTCCTTCTCTGGAGAAGTGTTGAGGTGTGCCAGTAGAAGAGGATTTGAATGGATATCCATATATTTGATCTAGCTAGCCTTGTGATGTGACTTCTCCTTAGCCTCTGGCTATTGAGATTATATTTGTTTCGAATGGCATAATCTAACTGTGGGTTTTGTGAAATGTATTTTGATTCTTGAAATGAAATTGTTTAGATCAAAATCTCATAATTCATGTTTTGTGTTTAACTCGCATACTCAGTTCAATTTTTGAATAAATGTGATTTAAATTCTACATAAAGATTCTTTTAGTATGTTGTGCACCACTGAGTCCTAGTACTCAGTGATAGCTTTTATTGCTGTCACAGATTTAGAGACTAGAGGAGCAGCAGACTGAGCTGCTGAGGTGTGAGGATCTATCAGCTTGAAGTTATCGGGTATAATTTATACCCTGACTGTAAATATTTCTTTTGATGTATGTATTGCACATAAATGTATGGACATGTAAATTCGGTCTTGAGCAGCTTGTATAAAGCTTGTGTAAAGTTTGTAATAAATTTTAGTTGAATTTCTCTTAATGTAAATTTTGTAATGATGCATATAAATTGTTTTGTCCTTAATGAAATATGAATGAAACTATTTTATTTAATTTGAATGAAATGGATTGCTAGTATTTTGATGATCATTGAATAGTGGATTTGAAATTTGAAAGTTGATAAATGTGTTAAGAAATTGATTGAGATTGAGTATGAATTTGAAGCAGTGGTTGAAAAATTATTGAAAGTGCCTTTTTTTTTTTTTTAGGTATTTGAAGAACTGTTTTCTCAAAACACAAATGGAACTCTGTCAAAATTTTTATAAAATTTGAGAAAAAATAAAATGGGCTAAAAATTTTAACTAGTTTTCAACTTGAAATAAATGATTAATACCTATTAGAAAATGCTCACCACTTATCAAAAATAAGAAAAATTGTTTTAAAATCCCTTATAGGGTACTTAATGAGTTATCGATAGGTGAAGTTCGGTAGTTCATTAGGTATTCTACGGGATCATGTTATACCTTACAGAGGGGTAAGGTGTGACACATATAGGTTTAGTCCAAGTTGGAATTAAACCGCTTACAAAACAAGGATTGAACACCTCAATCATAGCAGTTCTTAGAGATACTACGTTCATAAACTTTTAGGACTCCTTGCTTAGTTCAGTCGAGTCTAGTTTGTGCAGTGGACCAATATCTTTTGATTGCTATCCAAATCTTACTGTTTCGTTAAACGACAGTAATATTACAAAATCCCTTGTTTTACAAATCAAAACTCACAATTACAAAATGCTTGAAGGATCTATTCCTCTCGCACTGATTTACAAAATCCATTACAAAGCTATGGTTTCTGCTTTTGCTACAAAACATAAGTGTATATATATATATATATATATATATATATATATATATATATATATATATATATGTTTGATATTATTATTTAGTACTTTACATTTTCATACCTCTGATCCAAAGCATAACATTACTAAACTATCGTTTACTGTGCCTTTGTCCCAAACAAGATAACATTAAAATACTTTACCTCACTTTTCCTTACTTTACCTGACCTTACTTTAGAATACCTTACTTTATCTTCTTACACTCGTCTCAAACAAAGTGTAAGGCAAATAAAAGAAATCACAACCAAGTAATAACCATAACAAAATCATGGAAGGGATGTGGGTAGCAACTTACCATCGCAAAGATCCACTACCCTTCTTTTGCCATGGGCGCAATGGCCTAACTAGGTTTGGAATAGCGAACACGAGAGAGTGAATGTGTTAAATACCCTCCCCGCCTAGACTTATGTTAGAACAAGGGTCAGCCTCTACTATTGATTCCTAAAACCTATCTTATTATCTCTTATATTAAATTCCCTAATCATACGTTTATGCAAATTAAGGCTACACAAACATTTAAATTCAACCATTCAAAAAAAAAAAAAAAAATTAGGTGCATACACATATAAAATCCTATCACATAATGTTTCTAAGTTAAAAGAATTAACTTATTTGTCATTTTATATATATAAAACAAAGTTAATTACATGCCAAGTTATTTTACATGTTATAACATACAAAAGAAAGAGTTCTATGTATTTCAATCCAAAGTACATGCATAAAAAGAAAGAAAAAGGTCCTAAACATGTATAATCTCTAAGGTAATATAGGCTCATTTAATCAATTTGCACGATGAAAATGACTAAAAAAAGGCCAAAAGTAAGTATTTAAATAAAGAATACAAAATAATAATTGAATAAATAATAACAGAAAAATAAAAAAAAAGTAACTATTTAACTATCTAACTAAAACAAGTCATAATTGATATTAAAAAATAATTAATTCTACTTAATTTAAATGTCCTATTCTAATTAAATTAATTATCCTAATTTCAGTAGGTCTAACATTCATTAAAGGCATCTTAATAAATCAATAAAATTCACGAGTGTTAATTTTTTTTTTTTAACAAAAAAGTCATATTTTAATTAAGCTAGTCTAATTTTTGGAAATTTTCATATTTATGCAGAAATTTTGAAAATTCTATAAAAAAATATAAAACTTAATGAAAAAATTCAGAAAAAATACCTAGAACCCTAAACATATCAAACTTTAACAGTCAAAAAAAATATAGAACAATAAAACTAGCAACCTAAAGAGTATACAAAATTCACTAACTCAGGTTGTAATGCAAACTGACCACTAAAAATGACTAAAAAGTAAAAATACATTAAAAATACTATGCCTACTCGAAAATTTATCAAATTTTATCAGCTGATAGTTAAGATATTAAATTAAAATATAGAAAAAGGACACCTAATTTCATGCACCAATTAATACAGAATATTAAAACTACCTACTGTTATCATAAAATCGACAAATTTGAGAGTGATTTTATAAGAATTATCATAATTAATCTGCATAGAGTTAAACGAAATAAAAATATACTAACAAACTAAACATCTTAAAATATTACCAGAAAAATTTGCAACCTAATATAAATTTTATAAGGCTTGGAAATGAAATTAGCAAAATCGAATTACATACCAATATCAATGTATTCAGTTAAGCAAAGAAACTTCAAAACATTCATTAAAAATAAAAGAAATTTGCTTTTTATATGATTTGAAAGGCTATTCCATATAGAATAAGCCATTGAATCCGATAGAGTACTCAAAAGTACATCAATCAAACAAGAATACAATGAAAATACAAAAAACTAAAAATGACTAAAATAGCAATATTAGAGTTGTGGATGCCCAATCAAATATGTACCTTTCTTTGGATGATTTCAGTAGAATTATGAGTCTCCTTCAGCACAGTGTAGAGCTTAGGAATAATTTGAAATAAATAAAACAAAATAATTTTGGTAAATTGATTAATTAAACTAATTAATCTAGGTGATTAGTGTGTGAATGCAAGTAAATAATGGTTGGGAAATTAGAGAATGAAGAAAACTTCTATGGAGAAACTCTCCCACACACTAATATAGTAAAATATTAGCCCAGATTTGATCTAATTTCAGCCACCAAAATCTCCCTAAAAGCCTTAGAGTTAAATATGAATTTTTAAGGAAAAAAGAGATAACCTACAATCTATCCTAATCTTAAAGAAATTCTAATTAAAATAAAAAAAAAAAGGGATAATTATCCCTTGATAAGCTGATCAAGGGATAATTATCCTTTTTATTTTATTTTATTTATCTTAAATTAAAAAAAATATTTAGTTAAAAGACTTTAAAATAATTAAACCCAAATAGCCTCAAAAACCAATTTTTCTTAAATTGACTGAAAATTAAAGATTAATAGACTTGGTTATTTAATTCAATTTATTTAATCATTTTTTGGCCCACTTGAAAATCTGAAAATACTAAAGTAAGTTTACTTAAATAATATAACCTTTTAAACCCTTTTATAAGCACAAAACCTTTCATTTTCTAAAAAAAAAAAATAGTTAACCAAAAATGAATTTAGCTAACTAAAATTATTTTAGTAAAATCCTAAAAATAATTTAGTTAACTAAACTTAAATTAGTCAACCCAAATGCAGGTGTTACTTCAAAAATGACAAAGTAATTTATTTTATTAATTTTTTAATCATTTCATCAAGTATTTCATGATTTTTCCTCATCCAGTGATATTTTTATCATAGAGCTCTCACTACTTTTATAAAGCATATATTCAAAGAGGTAAAAAGTAGGTGTCTATACTAAGGAATAATTCATCTTGTATTGAGACTATCTTGATTTCAAATAAATTTGATTTGTCTTTTTCTTATTAAATTGGTGGAAATTAATCAATATAATTAAGTGGGGGTATTGAAATAGCTTTAAGTGAGATCTCAAATCGAATCTCAATTAAAATTAATTATATAAAAAAATTATGATATATAAAATTGAATAGGAATAAGAGAGCCATAAGATAAATATTTTTTCAATTAAATATTAGTAGTGAATTTTTTAATCAACTTCTTACTTGAAATCAATCAAAGACTTTCAGTCAATATTCAATGACTTTCTTTATTTTTTTTTAGAAATTATAAATTTGTTTCCTTCTTCTCTAAATGCTAATATTAGGATTCCCAGTTTAGCTTTTGGGATTCTTACTTATAACAAAAATAAAAAATAAAATAAAATGTTAGGAACGAATTGATGGATTCATTGTAAACTTTATCACAATAAAATAAGTTAGTGACAGATCAATGATGAATTCATCACTAATCCGTTGTTGAAGCCCATTAATGACGAGATTTTTATCGATGACTATAATTTATCGTTAAAATGCTTGTCGTTAAAGTATCAATAAAGTATCCATCGTTGATTCATCGCTAATCAATATTTTTATGATAGATCTATCGTTAAATTTATCTCTAATACTTATATTTTCTTATAATTATAAAATCAATCGCAATGTTTATGCATTTATAAATTAAATTCTATTACAAAATCCTTTCAATTCATGATTTTTTTTTTTAACTTTAATTAAATAAAGTCGGTGATTCTTGTTAAGTAAAAAAAATTAAATAAAAAAAAGTGATTTTGTTATCAGAAAAAGGTGATGACTGAAGAGGTGAAAGTTAAGCTATGACTTAAATTTTAATACAAAATATTTTCAATTGAAGAATTATTTTATTTTAATATTGATGAATAAAGAAATCAAAGTGAAAATGTGTTGGATTTGAAATAATTTTTATTTTTATTTTATTTTTATAATTGACTTTAATTGAGATTTAAATTTAAGATTTTATAATTTTGAAAATGATTCTAACAGCAATAAATTTAAGCTCATTACATAAAATAAAATTGTTTTCTTATTTTAAATAAGAGATTATATATTTGATTTTTGTGGTGGGGAGGATAGTAACTTAAAGTTTAGAAAAATTTATAATTTAATCCTTGAATATTACCAAACTGAGTTATCTCTGACATTGGTCTAAAGCAAGGAAATTTCTAATGAATAAAAATACTCTTTCTCCCTCTCTCAACACATTTTCTTTTCTTTTCCTAGTTTTTTCCCCCTTGTTTCTCCGTTTCCCATTCACAAGAAAATGAAATTTCAATTTTAATCAACAAATTGAATTTGAGAAAGTTACAAATTTCAATCAACATTCTATTGGCCCATATCAACCATCCACGCATAGCAGAATGCACTGAGCACATTTAATGGATTCATCTGGGTTCAATTCTTCCTTCATCCTATTCAACCACAGAACAACTTTCTCTTTCGTACTTCTGAAGACATTCAAACCTACACCAATTCTCCCGCATTTAAGCACATTCTCGAGTTTCAATGCAAACAAGCTTGACTCATGGGGATCAATTTGTTGTTGGAAATTTATAGCTGTAATTGAAGAGGGAAATTTGTTGATGGAAAATTTTGAATTCTCATTAAATTTTTACTGTGATTGTTGGAGCTTTATTCTATCATTTGGATTAATTATTTTAATGGTAAATTTTTATTAAATAAAGGATACATTCATTTTTCAGCATAAATTAACAACAAATTAAATAGGAAACCTCTAATTTTGATGGAAGCTAAAATCATTTAATTTTTAAATTACAAAAATTAAATAGTAATTAGTGATTAAATTATAAATTTCCCTAAATTTCATCTGTAAAAGGCCAATTGCTAAACAAGTCTTAGGAAGTAATTTCATTAATATTTTACTTAATTAATTAATGTTAAACAATCGCAGATGTATTCATTGCGAACGACAGTGTGCGATCCATGCGGACGAGTAACAAGTGATTGAAGCGATTAAGTCTACTTATCTCTTATCTTGACATGCCCCAATTCTTATCTTCATTTCCATTTCAATATAAAAATAGATTTGTATATTATAATTATGGTGTCTTTTATAATTATTTTTATTTTAATTCATTTTATTTATATTTCATAAAATTTTATCATTTGATTAAATTTTAATAATTTATCTAATAATAATTATTAAGAAAGTAAAATTATTTTATTAAAAACAAAATTATTATAGAGACTTTATATAATTATTATAAGTTTTATAAATATAAAAAATTATTTTATTTTTTAAAACACATAATTTAATTTTATATTTTAAATGTAATCAAATAACATTTAAAATTTAGTATAATATTTATAATAAATATAAATAATTATATTTTAAAATTATAAAATAAAAAATTAGAATAAAATACCCATTGCAAGGCAAAACCTTTGCCTGTGTGTTGCCATTCCTAGAGTTTACAACAAGTCAACAGCTTCAAGGTAGAGCTAGCAATTTTTGAAATCATCTCATTATACGATGTATAATTAAATGGGTTTGAATTTAATATAAATATATTTAGGTTATAAGCGAGTTCATTGTTTATGATATGTAAAAAATAAGGGTTTAATCGGATTGATTTACGTAATTTAATAAGACACGCAATAACTTATTTATTTAATTGACTTAACAGGTTAATTTATTTTATTTTAATTCATTTAAATCTGCTATGATTTCTTTTATTTATAATTAAAAATATAATTTTACTCTTAATATCTTATAATTTATATTTTTCTTATTACTTTTATAAAATACTTAATATTGAAAGAAAATATGAATATTTGATTACTATCATATGTGTGTGTTTGTTTGTATATTAAACAAATTACATAACGAACTAAAAGAAAATATTAGACTCAAATATTATAATTGATTTCATTATAACTACTCAATTTATATATGAATAAATTATGTGAAGTTAAGAAAATAAAATTATATAGTGATTCTAAATTTCTTTTGAAGATTGTAATATTTAGAAACAAAATTTTATTTTTTTAAGAATAAAAAATAAAGGAACAAATTTAATAAAAATTTAGTATTAATTAAAAAATTATTTCTACGAATATACTAATAAAATAAATTACTAACATCATTAATTACTTATTTATTTTAATATAACTTTAATTTAATTTATTATATAGATGTAATATATATATATATATATATATATATATATATAAAGTTGAGGTATAATACAGGTGGTTATTAACTATATGAGCATTGAATAAACTCAAGTTTAAGTCTTATCCTCTCCCTTGCAACTTTCTCAAATTTTTAAAGTAAACATATTATACGAGTTATTAAAAGAGTTCCACAGATCGTGCCATGTAACCTACTTAGATGACCTTACAAGAGTCGTTTCGTGTAACTAGTTTAATAAATATATCATCTTTAAGTTAAAAATTTATGACACGATTAATAATTGTATTGTGTTTAAGTTGAGCATAATTGTCAAAATGAGACATAACCCATTTAGATATGATACGGCACAAATTGCCACCTCTACTTCAAGATTTAGATTTTATTATTATTATTATTATTATTATTATTAAAGAATCTTAATTTAAAGAATCTTATTTTTTACTGTAGTAGTTGAAATTAACAGATTGATTTTTGAAAGTGGTGAGATAATTTTTACAAATAGTCAGACATTATTAAAAAATTAATATATTATTTTTATAAGTAGCAAAATAATTTTTAAAAATAATAAAATAATTTTATGGTTTGACATCAATTTTAAAGTTCACAAAGAGACAAAATAACAGTTATATTTATAATTTTCAGAAAATCTATTTAACCTTTTTCATGTATCTAGCAGCTAGTTATCAAACTCCTTTGTCCAATTCATTAGTTTCTTTGATTTAATTTAATGAAAGCTATTCGTTTTGAACCATATTTTCTGTTACACTTATGCAAAGCTTTCATTTTTTGAGAAGCATATTAATTGGTCTTTATTGGTAAATCATCTCTCTTCTTTCATTAGATTGATTTATTGTGTGTTAATTGATTTGTGAGAAACCCCAAATCGCCAAACAAAATCTATAAATTGTTGGTAGAAATATTGCCAAATATTTAATGAGAAACTCGAGTGAATTCAAGAACAACTCTTGTATTCAGTTGTCAAGCATTGAGGAAATGCTTAAGATTGTATTTAGAAAAAATTTAGTGGAGATAAACTCCCAAAATGGATTTTGAGAAATGAATATAAATATTTGAGTCAAACTACTATAAATTAAAGCGAAAAAGATCTATTTAAGTTTTTTAAAATTTGGCTTAATAGTCACATAAATTTTTTAAAGTGTTTCAAGATTTAATTAAACTCATTAATTATTTAAAATAGTCATATAAACTATAAACTTATTTTAACTTGTTATAACAAGCACGCAAATCTAAGGCACACACACAAATCGCACAATCACACAATATTGAAAAGAGAAGAAAAATAACACAGAATTTAATGTGGTTTAACCGTAAGGTACGTCCACGAGCAAGATAAGAGAAAAAAGTTCCACTATGATGAAAAGAGCAAGATACAATCAATCAGAACTCTCAAACCCTGACACAAGTGTGTTTCCCGAATGTCTCACAACTTTACCATAAATGGTAGAATATTACAATATTTATACTGGTCCATACAGCAGGGGAATTGCCTCCGCACCCCCAAGGAGATCAATGGTAGGCTTCAAGCCCGAACCTATTGGCCCGTGCCCTCCGCTACCACCACAGATCTCACTTTTTATCCCAATTGAGTCGCAGAGCAAAACTTTCGAGGTCAGATTACAATTCGGGTCCATAAAAAATATATCTAAAATTTAAGCCACAAAAATAATAATTATTTCCCTTGGCTTGAATTCCCTTTATTATCAACAAAATAACCACAAAATACTTTATCTTGCCATATGCCATCGCAAGGGCATTACTGAGCACTAAAAACACCAACCAAGTCTAGGCAATGCCTAAACTTGCTGACTAAGACTCCTTTGGTCATCATATCTGCTGCATTATCATGTGTAGAGACTTTCTGCACAACTACAGTCCCCTAAGATACAATGTCCCGAATGAAGTGATATCTGACATCAATGTGCTTAGTTCGCTCATGGTACATTTGATTCTTTGTGAGATGTATTGCACTCTGGCTGCCACAAAACATTGTTGCCTTATTCTGTATCAACCCAAGACCACCCACCAAACCTTATAGAAATAAAACTTCCTTTACTGCCTCTGTTAAGGCCATATATTCAGCCTCTGTGGTAGACAAAGCAACTGTAGCTTGCAATGTTGCCTTCCAACTGATAGCACTTCCAAAAAGAGTAGACAAATAACCTGTCAAAGTTCTCATCTTGTCTAAGTCCCCTGCAAAATCTGAATCCACATAGCCAACAATTGAATTACTCATCTTGGCCTTATCAAATGTCAGACCAACATCTGTAGTACCCTTCAAATATCTCAAAATCCATTTCACTGGTTGCCAAAGCTCTTTCCCAGGACACGACATGTATCTACTCACAACACTAACTGCATGTGAAATGTCAGGTCGAGTGCATATCATAGCATACATGATGCTACCAACAGTACTCGAATAGGGAACACTGGACATGTGCTCCATCTCCTCATTTGTTTTGGGTGATGTGTCTGCAAATAACTTGAAATGGGCAGCAAATGGAATGGTCACAGGCTTAGCATTATTCATGTTGAAACGCTTAAACACTTTCTTAACATAGGCCTGTTGAGACAAGAAAAGCTTCCCAACACTTCTATCCCTGATAATTTTCATTCCCAATATCTTCTTTGCAGCACCCAAATCTTTCATCTCAAACTCATTACTCAACTGTTTTTTTAGAATGTTAATTTGTGACATGTTTTTAGCAGCAATAAGTATGTTATCCACATACAATGTCACACATTACCCCTCCGTAAGGCATAACATGATCCCGTAGTACATCTAATAAATTACCAAACTTCATATACTAATAACCCATTAAATACACTACAAGGGATTTTAAACCTTTTCTTATTTCTTTTTATAGTGGTGAGCACTTTTGACAGATATTAAAATATATTTTTTTTAACTGAAGTGAAATCAAATAAAAAAATCTGAAGTATTAATAATTTCTGTAAAAATTTAGGCAGAGTGCTGTCTGTATTTGAAGCAAAATAGTTCTTCAAAAACCTGTAAAAAGCACTTCCAATACCTTTGTTCAATTCCAAACTCCAATATGGCTCAACTCAAATCAGTGTCTTTAACACAGTTTAAACTCAATTCAATATCATTTTCAGTAATTCCAAAGATAAAGTGCAAAATAAATGAGTATTTCAAAAGCTGAAATAAGAGAATTGTAATACAATATTTTGATAGGCCAAAATAATTTACAACTTTATTTTACAACTGCTCAAGACCAAGTACAATATATACATATAGTTCACATAAATTACAATAATATTTATAAGGAAGTGGTATACTCAATATACTCGGCAAAATTCCAATGCGAAGTCACAAGCAGCCTACTCTACTGCTTTATCTATCTGTCTACTTGCGACAATAATGAAAAAACTATCGCTGAGTAAAATTTACTAAGTGGTGCACAATAACAATTTAAAATGCGGTATATAAAACTTTTATTGACAATTTACAATTCAAATAATCCACAATTTCATGTCACAATTTGCAAAGCTCATATAATACAAATTCGATCAAACAATTGAATAACACAGTGTTGCCAATCGATAACACAACTTAGGTAATGACACAAAATTTTCAAACATGCCATATTGTACACCATGATAAGGCATACTCACCCCACTAATCGAAATTAATGAGGGAGGTGGCTAGCTAGATAATGAGTACTCATTCATACTCACCTCAGATTGGCAAGTTAGAGAAGGAGGAATATAGTCATACTCACCCTATAAATGGAGGAGGAATATAGTGATATTGCCATGCCAAGTGTGAATAAAAAATAATTTCAAATCACAATATTTAAATATTTCATACAAACCACAAATCACATTTTATCTCAAAATTTCCATTTACAAAGTAGGCAACACAATAATTCCCAAAGCCAAAACAATAAAAAATTATTCATAACTCATTTCTCCAAATAAATTTTCTAGTAAAAGCAGTGAATATAAAAAGTATTATGCACAGACCTGATTTGAGTCGCCTCTAGGCCTTGACTCAATGTTCCCTATGCTTTTCAATATCCTTTTCAACTGAAACACACAATTAAAGTGTTTCTTTCAGTACTCAGTTAAATTATTTCTAACAATAAAATCTAATATCTAAATTTTCTTAGTACTATTCCCTTCAATTCATTTCATTAGTCAACCTATAATGTTGACCTTTAATACAAACTAGGTGAATTAATTTTAATGTTACCAATATGTCACATTTTATAGTCTCTAAGTGTTGGTATATATTACCAATTTCATTTTAAAGCTTATTGCATTTTATTGCCATTTTTCAGATTTTATATGCTAGATTGGTCTAGCTAAATGTCTTGTTTGCCTTGGTTTTTATGTTTTGGTTAAAAGAGCAAAATTATAGATTTATGTCTTAGTGACATTTTGGCACTAATTTCATGTCATTTAGAGTTTTCTAGACCAAGTTATGGTCATTTTACTATTGCTGGTCAAATTGCCTTTTTATTGTGAACTTAGGTCATTTTTAGGTCACTTCCAATTCTGGCAGGTTTTATACCCGAACTTGTGCAAGCATTTTAACTTACTTATGGTCATTTCTGGATTTGGTGGTCTTAACCAAAATTGTAGCCCTATGTCTAAGCTTTCCAAGGGTATATATTTCAGCTCATTTGGACCTATTTTGAGTGAGTTATGGTCAAAAGACTAACTACTATTTAAATAATCAATTTCTGGGTTACCAAGTTTGCAATTCTGGATTAGGTCAGTTTTAGTGTCACTTTCCAGACAGAATTTTGGTATGCTTTCAACATGAAAATTGGTATATTTTGTGCCTAGTTTCACCTCCAATTGGCCTCATACCAATTAGGGTCAGACATTTAGGGTTATAGGCTCATTTACATACTGTCCTTAAATACATTGCTTAAACATCTATCAATTGCATATTTACCTTACTATAAGTCCACTTCTTTACCCAATTCTGATTTGGTACCATACCAAATTCATTTATCACTTCACATTATAGTCAATTTGGGCAGAACACAATGACCTTTAATGCACCAAATACAATCCTAAATTACAAAGTACATTTATAACAATATATACACATAACACTCCCAAATATTACATATAACTTCCACCACTAAATTACATATATATTCACTACTAAATTATATACATATTTTGCCACCTTAAGTACCATAATTTAACAAACCATTCCATGAAATTAAACACTTTCAACTTCACTATAAGGCTGCCCAAATTACACATATACATTAAGCTTCCATGTCAATTCACACTCTCACAATTCAAACTATATACATGGTAATCAACTCCTATACATTTAAGCACTTAAATCAACACCTCAAATCACCAAATACATGAAGAAATAAATCAAACTCCCATGGACATGAGGGCTGTTGAATTTGGGCTTTGTCCATATTCATCAAACCCCTTCAATTCCTTCCATGAATCAACTCACCACAACACCAACACAAACTTTAATAAAGAAAGGATGAAGAAATGGATACTTACCTCTTATGAACTTTCTCAAAACTCCACCAAAACTCTTCTTTCTTGTTCCCAAAATATTGCCCAAGTTGTGTAGAACAACTTTAGTGAAGGAAGATTGAAAAATGGTGGCTTAAACCATGAGAGAGAGAGCTTGGGTATGGGAAGACAATGGAGGTTTTGGGAGAGTAATTCAGCCTAATGAAGTTTTTGAGGAAGAAGAAGATTCATGAAGTGTTAGTGGAGAAATCTGTCTTTATATAACTTATATAATCCCACTTAGTGCCCTACTAACTCACATTAAACATTTAATAATCCAAGTTTCCATATTTGCAAATTAATCCCCCACTTCTCTTTTAATTGTACTTCATTTTTAAATTTCATTTTTCATGGCATTTTCAAAATTTAACACTACAAATTTTTCATGGACATTTAGGTCAAAAGTCCACTGTAGGTGTCAAATGACCAAACTGCCCCTTTTCGGGTTGCATTTCAAATTTTTCAATAACACCAATTTAATCCTTGTCCCACCGATTTCTTAAATTTTCATTTTTATTTATACTGACTTATTAATTTTTCTTTGACATTTTCTAAGTCAATTATATCTCAATAGATGTTTATTTAAGTCTCAAAAATATTTCCCAGGGTTTCCCACAGTTCAGGGCTAGTCAACGGTCATCGCCGTAACTTCTAGGTGTGGTCACCCATCGCTACTGTTTCTGGCTCGTTTAACCTATTTACATTTCATTGCTCTTATTTTTCCTTTGTTTTTCTTGTATTTCCCTCTATTGTATTTCATTATCTTATTTCTCTTCACTAGCATTTAAGTATAATTCCCGACATTCTAACTGTCCGAACAGACACCGGTCACTAGAATAATAGAACACACCACTGAATATAGGGGTGTTACATACAACAACAAATAAACAAAGGAATCATCTGAAAGCTTCTTATGATACACACAATTGTCATAAGAACTATGATTAAAGCCATTACGAACCATGAATGTATCAAATCTTATGTACTACTACCTAGAAGACTTTTTTAGACCATATAAAGATTTCTTAAGCAAGCAAACACAGTTTTTCATACCTGGAATGAGAAATCCCTCAAGCTGACTCATATAAATTTGCTCCTCCAACTCACCATGCAAAAATGTTGTCTTCACATCTAGTTGCTTAAGCTTTAGATCATGAAGAGCAACCATAGCAAGCAAGACTCTAATAGAACTGTGCTTCACAACTGGAGAAAACAATTTATTAAAGTCAATCCCCTCCCTCTGAGTAAAACTTTTTGCTACCAACCATGCATTATATCGAGGTGCTTCAACCCCTGGAGTGCCTTCTTTTTTCTTGAACACCCATTTGCAACCTACCATTTTTTATCCCTTAGGCAATGTTATAAGCTCCCAAGTCTGATTCGTATGAAGAGATTCAGTTTCTTCACTCATAGCACTAATCCACTGATCTGCATCTGAACAAGAAATAGCTTCTTTATAATTGTTGGGTTCATGCACATCAACTGTTTCAGCAAATGATAAGGAAAACGCAACTAGATCTGCATATGCATATCTCTGCGGTGGTCTAATCTGTCTTTTTTCTCTACCAGTTGCAATACTATATGGTTCCTGTTGCTGTTGCTCAAGTGCATCCTATCACACCTTATCCTTACATAAGGCATGACATGATTCCGTAATATATCCAATGAATTACCGAATTTCACCTATCGATAATCCACTAAATATATTACAAGGGATTTTAAACAATTTCAATTTCCTTCAAGGTGAAAAGAGAAGATAATTATCATTAAAGAAATTTTATTGGGGTTTATATCATGGTAATAAATTTTGATCTTTTCGGAATTTCTAAAATTTTTATAGAAATTTTAACAGAGCTTCATTTGTAAATGGAGAAAACAGTTCTTCAAAACCTATTTAAAAACTCCCAATATTCATTTAAACCACAACTCCATTTAAACTCATCACAATCCATTCTCAATCAACACAATTTCAAGCAATTCATTATATAAAAAAAAAATTCAAAAGAAACTCAAGGATTTCATTAATAAGAAAAAACTGGCTTACATTACAAATATTTACACTGATTAAAATAAAATTCTAAATTTTTATACAACTGCTCAAGTCTAGTATATACATACACACAGATACATATACATTAAAAGAAATATTTGTAAGGGTATAATCTATATACCCTGTAATGTTTCCAAAATAATGATTACTTCTCGTCACTAGTAGCCTACTCTATTGCTTTATCTATCTCTTTACCTGCGACAACAAATAAAAGCTATCGCTGAGCCAAAGACTCTGTGGTGGACAACTTAAAGAAAATAATAATTTATAGACTAACATAATCACAAATTTTCAAATTAAAATCAATTGAATTATTAACACATAGAAAATCATGCTTTATTTCTAAAGCCAGAAAATTCCTTAAATAAATCAAATTTCATTCTACAAATCATAAAACAAAATTTTGAAAAGTCATACAACTTGATCATGATGCAAATATCCAATTTGTCCCAATAACCAATGGCTAATGGGGAATGCAAATGCTAGCTAGCACAAATATATGAGTACTCGTTCAATTCGTCCTCGACTGGCACACACCTGAACACTTCAGCCAGAAAGGGAATATAAATCTAATTCATCCCACTAGGCAAGCTAGTGATGAATTCAAACATGTAGTCATGACACTGTGGTTTCAAACCATTTCAACAATTTTCCAAGCATTAAAAATATTCATCAATTCACATTCTTATTTCATTTCAAATAATTTTTCAAAATTGGGCTAACAATACATAATTTTTGTCAATCAAAGTATTCAATATAAATAAGGCCATAAATTAATTTCACAAGTCATTCAATTCAAAATTCAATTTAAAAATAAAAAAGGAGTTAGTTGTTATGCACAAACCTCTTAACTAGTCTTGACTTGGTCCAATTTTTTCTCCTTCCTTGGAGGGCTCTTTTTCCACTGAAAAACAAAATTAGAGTGTTTCAATATCCATTCAACTTATTTCTAAATAAATAATCCAACAATTAAATTCTTATATACTTAATTTACCCAATAAAACTTATAAGGTATGAGTCCTTTGCAATTGGTATATTTGTAGTTACTATTTACTTTACTATTCATTTAAAATGTTGACTTTTTCATAATTAATAGGTATACTATTCCTAAATACCCATTCTACGACATTTTGAGTTTTAATTTTGTTGGCATTAGTTGCCAATTACAATTCAAGGCCTATTAAGAGTAATTTCAAAATTTCAGTTTTGGTCTCTTATGTTTACTATTTCATTGGACCAATCTACAGTGCAAATTTGGCTAAACTTTCTTCATCAAAGTTGTTCCTTAATGTGTCTAGTTTAATTCCCTTTTTGAATCACTTCATTTGGAGTTTTGTAGCTCAAGTTATGGCATTTTTACCATAATTGGCCGGATTGGTCATTTCTAGATTTTCTGGACAAATTTTGGTTCTGGCAGTTTTGGTGACCTAATTTTGGTTAGCAATTTGACTAAGTTATAGTCAAAATTTGGGTTTGTGTTCTTCATAAAAGTTGTTCTACTATGTATAAGCTTTCCAATGTTTTAAAAGTCAGGTCATTTGGACTTCTCTACACAACGTTATGACCATTTGAACATGTACTGTTCATTTGGTCAGTTCTGCCCAGTTGCAGGATACCAATTCCGGATTCAACTAAATTTTAGACTAACTTGTGGTCACTTTTTGGGCAAGGTTTCTTTATAAAAATTGTAGCATTATGACCCTAATTTCATCTCCAATTGGCCTTACACCAATTGGAGTCATGTAATTCAACTTATAACCTCTTAAATGGATAGAGGTCAGGCTGTCCAGAATTCAACCATTCACCATTCATAACCTATCTCAATTCCAATCATCAATTCACAATTATATGCACACCAATTGACCAAAATTAAGCATTAAAACATCAATTGGTCAACAATCCTAAAATCCTCAAATTTTCCCAAAACCCTAATTACCAAGAACCCTAATTTTACAATTGTCTAATTCATGTCAAATTCACTTTACTAATTACACCCAACACCTCATAAAACATCACAGAACATGTTTAATTCAATTTAACTCATCAAATCCTTCACTCTCACAAGCTAGCCGAATTTCATAGGGTTCCATACATGCATGATTTTCATGTTTCTTTACATAAATTCATCAATTTCAACTTAATTTCATGCATGTATACCTTTCAATCTTCTTAAATTCTTCAATTTTCTCCTTTATTTCTTCTTCAATCTTCAACTCAAAGTGAAATTCAAGGATTGGTGTTAGAAATTATGGGAATTATGAGGGAAAATTAGGGTTTTAATGAGCTTTAATGGCTTATCAATGGAGGATTTTGAGAGAGAGAGGGACGACACATTTGGGTGGAAGAAGACCAACTTTTTCCTTTTTAATTGCATTATTTTCCTTTTACACTTATCCAAAAAATAACTTAATTAAATTATAAATATTTATTATATCATGCTTACATAATGATCATGTCATAATCACTTTAATTTTTAATTTTCTTTTCTTTTGTTTTCTTTTCTTCCATCCACCTCTTCTCTTTTAATCTATTTTTCATAATTTTAATTTCCTACATTTTAATGGACATTTAGGCCAAGAGTCACCTCTAAGGGTGAATTGACCATATTGTCCCTTATCGGTTTGATCAATTTTTCCAATAGCACTGATTTGCTTCCTAAAGTCTATTTCAATTGTTTGAATTGGTTCTCGATTATTTTATGTGATTTTCACAATACCACCAGCTTCGCAATTATTCCTAGGCCTGGGGTGTCATAGGGTCCCACACAAATTTAGGGTAGCAACTAAGCTCGCAGTCACTTCACCTTTCGGTCACTCATCACCGAGACCTCGGCTCATTTAATTAATTATGCTTTGTTTTCTTATTTCCATTTCACCCTTATATGATTTCTATTAATTTTTATTTATGACTTTTCTAGATGATTTAAACATGGTTCTAAACATATGCTTCACATCCCTTTCGGATCATTTTTCTAGCAAGTGCAGCTGAAATGAGATTTGATGGCAATAACTGCCTCTCCCCATGTATTACCACATCACCATACTGAGGGAGACCAAAAGTGACTGTCTTCAATCTACAGTCAATCACAGCATGATGCCTGGCTAACCAATCCATGACAAAGATGATATCATAATCTCTGAAGGGCATTTCTATCAAATCGGATAGAAAAGTATGTCCTTGTATCACCAAAGGACAATCCTTATACATTATGTTGACCCTAACCTCTTATCCTAGCAGACTAGTTACTTGCACCTCCAAATCCATTTTCACATAAGAGACAACCATAAAATAAGCAGTGTTGGCACTAACATAAGAATAAGTAGATCAGGGATCAAATAGCACATACACATCGTGTTCAAAGATAGAAAATGTACCAGCTACAATATCAAATGTTTTTGCCTCTTCTCTCTGCCGCATAGTATATACTCTGGCTGGAGAACTACCTTGCTCTGACTGATTAACTGTACCCTGAATGCCTGAGGTACTGCCCCTACTTAGAGAAAATAGTTCTTCAAAACCTGTTAAAACACTCTCAATATTTATTTAAACCACAACTCCATTTAAACTCATCACAATCCATTCTCAATCAACACAATTTCAAGCAATTCATTATATATATAAAAAAAAAAATTCAAAAGAAACTCAAGGATTTCATTAATAAGAAATAACTGGTTTACATTAAAAATATTTACACTGATCAAAATAAAATTCTAAAATTTTTATACAACTGCTTAAGTCTAGTATGTACATACACACAGATACATATACATTAAAAAAAATATTTACAAGGGTATAATATATATACCCGGTAATGCTTCCAAAATAATAATTACTTCTCGTCACCAGCAGCCTACTCTACTACTTTATTTATCTCTTTACTTGCAACAGCAAAAAAAAAAGTTATCGCTGAGCCAAAGACTCAGTGGTGCACAACTTAAAGAAAATAATAATTTACACACTAAAATAATCAGAAAATTTTCAAATTAAATCAATTGAATTAGTAACACATAGAAAATCATGCTTTATTTCTAAAGCCAAAAAATTCCTTAAATAAATCAAATTTTATCCCACAAATCATAAAACAAAAATTTGAAAAGTCACACAGTTTGATCATGACACAAATATCTAATTCGTCCCAATAACCAAAGGCTAATAGGGAATGCAAAGGCTAGCTAGCACAAATATATGAGTACTCATTCAATTCGTCCTCAACTGGTACACACCTCAACACTTCAGTCAGAGAGAGAATATAAATCTAATTCGTCCCACTATGCAAGTTAGTGAGGAATTCAAACATGTAGTCATGACACTGTGGTTTCAAACCATTTCAATGATTTTCCAAGCATCAAATATATTCATCAATTCACATTCTTATTTCATTTCAAATAATTTCCCAAAATTGGGCTAACAATACATAATTTTTGTCAATCAAAGTATTCAATATAAATAAGGCCATAAATTAATTTCACAAGTCATTCAATTCAAAATTCAATTTAAAAATAAAAAAGGAGTTAGTTGTTGTGCACAAATCTCTTAACTAGTCTTAACTTGGTCCAATTTTTCCTCCTTCCTTAGAGTGTTTCTTTCCCACTGAAACACATAATTATAGTCTTTCAATATTCATTTAACTTATTTCTAAATAAATAATCTAACAATTAAATTCTTATATACTTAATTTACCCAATAAAACTTACAAGGTTTAAGTCCTTTGCAATTGGTATATTTGTGGTTACTATTCACTTTACTGTCCATTTAAAATGTTGACTTTTTCATAATTAATAGGTATATCATTCCTAAATATATAGTTCTACCACATTTTAAGTTTTAATTTTGTTTGCATTAGTTGCCAATTACAATTCAAGGCCTATTAAGAGTAATTTCAAAATTTTAGTTTTGGTCTCTTATGTTTACTGTATATTGGACCAATCTACAGTGTAAATTTGGCTAAACTTTCTTCATCAAAGTTATTCCTTAATGTGTCTAGTTTAATTCCCTTTTAGAATCACACCATTTGGAGTTTTGTAGGTCAAGTTATGACGTTTTTACCACAACTGGCCGGATTAGTCATTTCTAGATTTTCTAGGCAAATTTTGGTTCTGGTAGTTTTGGTGACCTAACTTTGGTTAGCAATTTGACTAATTTATGGTCAAAATTTAGGTTTGTTCTCTTCATAAAAGTTTTTCTACTATGTCTAAGATTTCCAATGGTTTAAAAATCAGGTTATTTGAACCTCTCTACACAAAGTTATAACTATTTGAACATATACTGTTGATTTAGTTAATTCTGCCCAGTAGCAAGGTACTAATTCCGGATTCAACTGAATTTTAGATCAACTTGTGGTTACTTTTTAGGCAAAGTTTTTTCATCAAAATTGTAGCATTATGACCCTAATTTCATCTCTAATTGACCTCACACCAATTGGAGTCATGTAATTCAACTTATAACCTCTTAAATGGATAGAGGCCAAGCTGTCCATAATTCAACCATTCACCATTCATCACTTATCTCAATTCCAATCATCAATTCACAATTATATGCAGACCAATTGGCCAAAATTGAGCATTAAAACATCAATTGGTCAAAAATCCTAAAATCCCCAATTTTTCTCAAAATCCTAATCACCAAGAACCCTAATTTTACAATTGTTTAATTCATGTCAAACTCACTTCACTAATTATACCCAACACCTCATAAAACATCACAAAACATGTTCAACTCAAAGTGAATTTTCATGGATTGGTGTTGGAAATCATGGGAATTATGAGGGAAAATTAGGGTTTTAATGAGCTTTAATGGCTCATCAATGGAGGATTTTGAGAGAGAGAAATGGAGAGAGAGGGATGGCACATTTGGGTGAAAGAAGACTAACTTTTTCCTTTTTAATTGCATTATTTTCCTTTTACACTTATCCAAAAAATAACTTAATTAAATTATAAATATTTATTATGTCACGCTTACACAATGATGATGTCATAATCACTTTAATTTTAATTTTCTTTTCTTTTATTTTCTTTTCTTCCATCCACCTCTTCTCTTTTAATATATTTTTCATAATTCTAATTTCCTACATTTTAATGGACATTTAGGCCAAGAATCACCTCTAAGGGTGAATTGACCATATTGCCCCTTATCGGTCTGATCAGTTTTTCCAATAGCACTGAGTTGCTTCCTGAAGTCTGTTTCAATTGTTTGAACTAGTTCTCTATTCTTTTTTTTTTTTTTTTTTTTGTGATTTTCACATTACCACTAGCTTCGCAATTATTCCTAGGCTTGGGGTGTCACAGGGTCCCACATAAATTTAGGGTATCAACTGAACTTATAATCACTTTCAGTTTCGGTCACCCATCCCCGGGACCTCGGCTCATTTAACTGATTATGCTTTACTTTCTTATTTCCATTTCATCCTTATATGATTTCTATTAATTTTTATTTATGACTTTTCTAGATGATTTAAACATGGTTTTAAACATCCTGACTGTGCGGACAGACACTTGTCACCGGAATAGTAGAATGTATAGACTACTTAATATATGAGTGTTACACATCCTTTTGTTGATCAGGATCTTGCACCTCATCCTTTGAACCACTGAATTGAACTGCTAAAGTATCAATTACAAGTTCCACCTGTTCTCTAACACCGTGATCTGATTCTGCTATTGACTTCTCCCTCTGACTATCCAATGAAGCAAACTCATTAAATGTCACATCCCTGTTGATAATTAATGCTAGAGACTTTGGATCATTGCACCATAACCTGTAGCCTTTCACTCCAGATGCATACCCTAGAAATATGCATTTTCTTGCCCTCGGCTCAAGCTTACCATCTCTCACATGAGCATAAGCAGGGTAACCAAATACTCTCAGCTAACAGTAATAAGCAGGTGAACCAGACTAGATCTCAAAAGGAGTTTGGCACTCAGTAGCTGTAGATGGAGATCTATTAACTAAGAAACAGGCTATATTAATTGCTTCAGCCCAGAAATCCTTTCCTAATTCTGAATGTGAGAGCATCCTTCGTGCTTTGTCATAAAGTGTTCTGTTCATGCGTTTTGCAATACCATTCTATTGTGGCATCCTTGTACAAGCGCGATGTCTCACGATATCTTCATTACTGCAGAATGCATCAAACTCACGATTGCAAAATTCTAACCCGTTATCAGTTCTAAGACACTTGACCTTCTTTTCTAGCTACTTCTCAACCATCGTCTTCCAACTTACAAAGGTTGAAAATGCCTCATCTTTTATTTTCAAAAAATACACCCACACCATTCGAAAGTAATCATCAATCAAAGTCATAAAGTACCTGGCACCGCTCTTGGAAGGAATTCTGTTAGGACCTCATAGATCTGAGTCGATATAATCCACCATTCCTCTGGTCTTGCACACTGCCTTTTTATCGAACTTCACCTTGGTCTATTTGCCAAACACACAGTGTTCACAAAAGTCCATATATTCTATTTTCTGCCCGTCCAACAAATCCCATTTGCTTAACAAAAGTAATCCTCTTTCACTCATATGACCAAAACGCATATGCCACAATTGAGTCTGATTCTGATTATTGCTTCTGGATGCTACTGCAGCTTCCCCTGAAACTATACTGCCCTCAAGAAAATACAATCCTGAAATCAAATTGCTCTTCATAAGTACCATAGAGCCCTTGCACACTTTGAGAACTCCATTCTCTATATGGTATCTGAATCTATGAGAGTCAAGTGTCCCAAGAGAAATTAGGTTCCTCTTTAGTCCTGGAACATGCCAACACTCTATAGTTCTAATAACGCCATCAAACATCGTTAATCTGATGTTACCAATTCCTTCAACAAATAATGCATGAACATTGCCCAAAAACACCTTGCCACTCATTTGTTTGTAAGTGACAAACCAGTTTCTATGTGGACAGAGGGTATAAGTAGCACCAGTATCAAGAATCCAGGAATTTTGTCATTGATCTGAACTCACCGATAAAATTTCTCCAACACTGTCATCACCATCAAAATCAATAAAACTATTAACCACATTCGCAGAACTTTTTAGTTGCTTTCCCTTTTTATTTTTTAACTTGGGACAGTCTCTCCTGTAGTGACCTTGCTCCCCGCACTCAAAATAGTTGGCCTTTTTTATTCTTGACTTAGATCTGGCCTTAGATTTTTTCCTGCTGGAAGAACTCTCCCTTAAATGTGTTCTTCCCCTGCTCACCAAACCTTCCCCCTTAAATCTTTCTCTATTATCTAGAAATTTCTTTTTCAACTCCTTCGATTTTAGAAAATTACTAACATCAACTAGTGAAATACTATATTTTCCATACAACAGAGTATCAACAAAAGTTTTATAGGAGGGTGGCAAAGAACATAATAAAATAAGGGCATAATCTTCACTATCAATCTCAATATCAATATTCTTCAGGTCCATAATGATTGAATTGAATTCATCTAGATGTTCTTTAATGGACGTACCTTCATTCATTCTTAGATTGTAAAGCCTTTTCTTCAGATACAGGAGGTTGGTCAGCGATTTGACAGAGTACAACTCCTCTAATTTCTTCCATGCCGCAAATACTGAGCTTTTACCAATAATCTCACGTAGGACATTATCAGTTACGCTTATGAAAATTGCACTAAAGGCTCTCTCCTTTAGATCAGCCTTCTCCGCCTCTTTCAGGCCTTCTGAAAAGTTATACTCGATTGCCTTTCATAAACCTTGTAGGATCAAGAAAGATTTAATTTTAATCTTCCACAGACTGAAACTCGATCTACCATCAAACTTCTCCATCTCGTACTTCGTTGAAGACGACACCATCTGCAAACCCTAGTTTTTGCGTGCAAAGTTCTAATACCAGTTTGTTATAACAAGCATGCAAATCTAAGGCACACACACAAATCGCATACTAATACAATATTGGAAAGAGAAGAAGAATAACACAAGATTTAACGTGGTTCAACTGTAAGGTTTACGTCCACGGGCAAGATAAGAGAAAAAAGTTTCACTATGATGAAAAGAGCAAGATACAATCAATAAGAACTCTCAAACCCTAATATAAGTGTGTTTCTCGAATATCTCATAACTCTACCGCAAAGGATGGATTATTACAATGTTTATACTGGTCCATACCGTAGGGGCATTGCCCCTGCACCCCTTAATACATTATTGGTGGGCTTCGGGCTTAGGCCCATCTACTCGTGCCCTCCACTACCGCCATAGATCTCACTTTTTATCCTAATTGGGTTGTAGCGCAAAACTTTCGAGGTCAGGTCACAATTCGGGTCCATGAAAAATATATCCAAAATTCAAGCCACAAAAATGACATAACTAAAGGTGAGTCATGTGATTCACAACTTTCATTTTCTTTTAATAGTTTTCCATCTTCTCTTTCATCTAACCAACTCGGCTCCAGCTTTGCAATTACATAGGCATCAAAACCCATTAGTTATAGAAGAATTCAACTGTAATTTCTTTTTCATTACCTTTTCTTCTTTTTCTTTCTTCTTTTTTTTTTTTTTTTTTTTTTTGAGTAACTTTGCAAAAAAGGCACAACAAAATACTTCAATTCGAGGCACTTCTTGCACAAAAGATCAATACTCAGATTAGACATCTCCATGCACCACTTCAAGTTTAGCCTCTACAATATCAGCATCTCCAGTCATGAGAATTTCAACCTATACATATGGAGAGGTCTAGGGTATCAATGTTGTTTACTTTCGGATTTTTTTTTTCTTTTTCTTTATTTTTTAAAATAGGTTTGCAATTAATAAGTTTTTTTTTTTTACTAATTTGAGGAAATTAAGGTTTATGTGGTTTCTTTTTTTTTTTTTTCAAGTATGAACGACAAAAAGACAAAGCGGAATGGAGGAGTGTTGGTGGATGTCTTTGAGAGTTTTTGAAATAGGCTAAGATGAGTCTTGTTAGGTGATGTAGTTACAAAATGGTTATGTTTAAAATAAGAGAGATGAGGAAAAATAAGCATCGTCTATCTCTATTAATTTTAGAATTAAATGTGTAGTTTTAAATAGTTGAGAAACTTAATTGGATTCCCAACTTTAAGTGCTTATGTGATTATTGGGCAAAATATTAAGGGTCTAAAAAGGGATTTTGCCTTAATTAAAGTGTTTGAATATCTCTTACATTTTTTTTTCTATTTTCAATGTATTAGTTTGATTTCAATTTTATTCTTGTGCGAGGTAAATTGGTTGTTAAGTTGCTCAGGCATTCTTTATAGTTGCTATACTTGATATAAATTTTGTTGGGAATATGCAACTATGGAATTCTCATATCAGAAAAAGATAGAATGAGTAAGAGACATATAAGTGGGAATGACGCATAAACCCGTTGCCTCAAGGATTTGAGTTGGATGTGGTGTCAAGCCCATGAATGTGTTCTTTCATAAGGCCCATCAAGAAGGATTCTCTGTTCTTTCACAAGGCCCATCAAGAAGGATTCTCTCAGTGTGATTGGTATTAGAGCTGAGGGATGATCTTGGTGAGTATGGTTGAAGGTGGAGCTGTTGTGACATGTAGAAGTTGCACACGCAACATAAGTTGTTGATGCAAGATTTGTTGATTATTGAAGATTTAAATAGAAGGCATGGGAAGCGTGGTTAGGGCCATTAGTAGGTTAGAATTTAAAATTTTTAGCTAGGGTTTCATGTATCATACCAAATGATTATGCACCTAGCTAACCTCTAATGCTCATGGGCATGCTAAAACATACTTTTAGCATACTTTAAGAGTTCATTTGCCATTAAAGATTGGTATTTAACATTTAATCTTATTAAATCATAACTAAAGAAGGGATTGAATTCAACTAACCTCTAAGGCACTGAATCAACCCTTCTTATTCCCTTTAGTAGTCTCCTAGAGCTTCAAATGTAACTCCTCTAGCTTGTCCACCATAAGCACCACCAAGTCACCTTTGGCAACCCCAAATCTCTTTGATTTCTTGCCAACCACTTGACCTTTTTATGGGTTTTGCTTTAGGTGAGGTTCCATGGATGTATTATGACAAGAAACTCTTTCTAGCAACTTTGATTCAAGAGAAATCAAACTTTCTCTTGCTTGTTAATGGAAGAAAAATGGAAGAGAGAGAGAGAGGGACCTTGTGCCATCTAAAAGGAAGAAGAAGAAGAAGATATCTTCTTCTTCTTGTCTTGCATTTATATACAAGAAACAAATTCCAACTAATTGGTGCCACATGTCAAGCCATGAACTAATCTTGCTTTATATTTGTCTCAATCATATTAAGACAAGTGTAAAGCAAAGAATAAATCATCATGTTTCATCTTCCATCATATGAAAACAAATGGCACATCTTAATGGGTGCCACATGTCACCATCTCATGGTGCCATGTGTTACCATGAGCAAAATTACCATTTTGCCCTTGCTTACAATTTTGAGTTCTCAATCCAAAATTGTAATTTCTCCCTCAAATTAATTTATATCATATATAAATTAATTAGTTAATTAATTAATCTCCATTAATTAATTTCACCATTTTGTTTATATTGTACATCCAATAACCTAGATTTGGTTTCAACTCGTGCTAGGGACTTTGCAATCTTATTGCAAACCAAATCTATTTAATTAATTAATTAAACTCTTTAATTAATCAATTAAATCATACTTTACTTGTTGAATAACTTGTGTAGGGTGTGACTTACTAGGTTCATCACTAATTGGTAATGAGAAATGATATTAACTCTTAATATTATTAGAACTCTTTCTTATAGTAAATGATTTCTCTAAATCAATTTAGGAATCTCATAGACCATGGTTGATACCTATCATAGCATGCCATGGCCACCCAATCAGTAATCAAGAACACCTTAAATGAACCTTTAATCATATGTTACCATGTACTAGAATCTCTCCGTTACAAAATCCCAATTCTAGCTAGAGTCATAGTTAATATCAAACTCCAATTGCTATGAATCTTATGTTCTCTTTTAAGTTCTTGATTAAATCAGACTTTCTTGTCAGAAACTCCTTTTTGGCTAAGTCTATCTGTCCTGGCCAAGAACTTAAATCATTAAGAACAATTAAATGAACATAGGATTTTATCCCTATTTACTTAGGGTAACAGATCCCTTCTTGATCAACACCTATCTCCATATATAACTAGTAGGAGCCAACACAAGCCCATATATCCATACACAATATGAGTATGAAAGCAGTATCAAACTCAAATCACTTATGTACAAGATAACTGTGTTATCTCAGGTCTAAAGATTAAATGCACTGATATGATATATGACAATGCATTGACAAGAGTAAACTCTACATGCTTATCATAAGCATCACTGGTTCGGCCTACTTATCATATATAAGTGTCTATCATGTTTGTCATGTGGAATGAGACTCACCACTCCAACTTATTAATATCTCATATTAATACTTTGGAAACAAACATGATTACAATCTTTCTGGATCAGTTATGTCCTTTGTGAAGTATCCTTGATTGCAAACCAATTTATGATACTTTATGCTAGAAATACTGTCACTCATATTCTTAACAACTTAAAAATAGAATTTCTAATAAAATATCAATGGACCTTTTAAATTACACATAAACAAATTATGTAAACAAAAAAGTGTAATTATCTTTTATTAATAAAATTATATACAAGATAAATACAAAATGATATGCTCTAGGGCATACTACTAACAGGTTCAAGCTCGAGCATTGAGATTTTATTATAAAAGACACCCAATAATTTGAGGTATGCAATAGTTGATAGATTTTGAGTCAATGTAGAAATTTTAGAATTATAACTCAAAATCCTAATGGGATTTGGAGATAAATCTTTTTTTTTTTTTTTTTATTTGAGTGGGAGAAATATTTCTCAATAGATGGAAGGTTATTTCCTATTGTATGTAAAACTCTGATTTTAGTATTATTCCTAAATTGAGTGGGATTCTTAATTAGATTTGAATTGAGAGAATTAACACTATAAATAGGAGAATGGTGTAAAGCTTATTTGGCTTTAGCCCATAGAGTGAGTGGCTTTGCTAATTGGTAAGGAGTAGTTTTGCCCTTTGATAAGGGGCTTCTACCCATTGTAGTCCCATGGAGGGAAAGAGACTTTGATCTAAAGTGGAGAAAGAACATAGAATTCAAGACAAATGAATTCTTGTCCGTTGGTGAAAGGACTCTTGCTTAGGTAATTGAAAACATCCTTAGATATGTAGTGGTCAAAATAGTAAATATATTGAGTTATTTCTAGAGGAGACTGAGATGGAATAACTAATATATTTACTATGAGCAGTTATATTGTGAGGGTTTTCTTGAGTTTAGTTGGGTTAATGGATAGATATTTTGAGCTTATAATTGATGATTATTGTAGGAAGGGGGCGTGAGGTGAAATATCATCCACTAGAATTATATAAAATGCACCAGTTAATGCCCAGGAAAGATGGTGGAGTCACAATGGTTTCACTTAAGTACCACCTCCTTAGACAGAATTTCCTAGACATGCACTTCACACAATCCTAATAGAATCAAACCACTAGTAAGTACCGTCTTCCCATAACACTACCATAGTACTAAGGATTTATGCCACAAAGGCATAGATAGACAGGTGTCACCACCCGGGTAAAAACCATGACATATTCAGTGTTTCTTCTGAGGGTCATGGATGGCCATTTACTCCTTGGAGAGTTTCCACAACCGTCATTACCATAGCCCAATGTCTAGGTTCGGGATAGTGGGTACGTAAGAGGAAGGTGTTAGGCACCCTTTACGCTTGGTCTAACCTCGTTAATTCGAGTGCCAGTCCTCTACTAATGTTTCTAGAAATCTTGTTTATTATTCCTTTATTAAACTTTATCATAAAAAATACAATTCTAATCCTATACACACAAGTAATTCACAAAAGGATTGTTGTTTATAAATAATTTTCATGCACAAGTAATTCCTATCTATGGGGTTGCTAATTATTTAAATAATATTTATCAGATGACTAAAATTAATTTATTATTGAGAATTTAATTTATAAACAAATTCAATTTCAAATAACCCTAAGTTTCTATTTCACATAATTAATTAATTTTTCACCAAGTTACCCTAAGGATAGTTAAACTAAATTAATTATGTACATGTGTAATTTATTCTAATATCACATAAGGCCCAGACAAGCACAACCTAATAAAGATTTCTAACATGCAAATTTATTTTACATGCCAATGTTAGTTTAATTTATAAACAAGATTAATTTTAATTTACAAAGTATTTATTTAAATTAATTACATGCAAAAGTCATTTAAATTAAAAACAAAGTTAATTTTAATTTATCAAACAAAAATTCTATTATTATTACAATTTCATGCCAATGGTTGTTTGAGGAGTTTAGGGCTACTTACCTGTTGGTAAATGCAGTTACCATTGGGGTAAGCTACCCTTAAAAAATGGTCTTCTATTCTAGTGTGGCAATAATATCCCTGGCTTACTCCCGTTTAGCTGCACATAAGCTTCACGCAAATGCCCTCTATGGTACTTACCTTAGGGCTACTTACCAATTTTGTTTGTAATAAAAAATAAAGAAACTAAAGAAAATAAAAGAAATAAAGAAAATAAGAAAATATTAATAACAATTTACATTAGATTCTAACTCTAGTCTCTTAAAGGGTTAAGATTCCTAATTAGTTACAACTACCTAAGGGTCCACATCTTCTAACATATTCCAAACACTTCATAACACTTCTTGAATTAAAAAAAGCACAAAAAAACAGATAAAATATTAATTAGAACTCAAGAAAATACAACAATATGCATAAACATACAATTTTCAAATTCTGACAGATTGACAGTAGCAAGAAATCCGATTTTTGAAAAATAGTTAGACATACCTAAGAATCAGGAAACAAATTATAGAAGACAGCCAAAACATCATACAACATTATAAAATTCATAGATTAAACAAAACGCTAGCCAAATAATCTACACAAATAGTAACTTTTTTTTATGACAGAATCGCACTACTTTTTTGTAAAATTCACAACTCACAAACCATAATAGATATGAATGTGAAACTAATTGAAAAAGATTCACAAGATTCTAAACTTAATTTTAGACACCAGATTTACACAAAAATATTAAGAAACAAGGGAGATATGGACTCTACAAATCGGGTATCCTGCAAATTAGATTTTACAAGAACCCTAAGTTCAAATAGCCATAACTTACAAAATATTAACGCTTTTATGGTGATTCTCTAGCCTAAAATTAATAGAATTTTGTGCAGAATATGAATATAATTTTTTCAAATTTTTTACAGATTCAGAAAATAACGAAAAATAATAAAAATATGAGAGACAGAAAACTGAATATGTGCAGAGTTGTGTATCCCCTCAAATTAAACATGATTACATGATCTATATGAACATATAAAAAAAATTAAAAACAAGGAACATAGAATTAAATATTACATGGCATAGATCTTGAAAAGAAAATAAAAGAACTAACCTTTAAGAAATATCGCTAGAAAGAAAGAAGGACTAAAAGAATTTTGGATATTCCTCTCTTTAATTTTGTTTCCTTTTATTTATTTATTTATTTATTTATTTTTTTGTCTTCTCCTCCTCCTCCTTTTTTTTTTCAGTGGGGTATTTATAGGGTTTTGAGAGAGAGGTGCAATAGGGTTTGGAGTCCTAGGGTGATAAAGTTTAGATAACTTAAACAACTAGGATTGTAGAATTTAGGTGAGACTGAGATATGGATGAGGTGTTTCAACCAATGGGAAGAGAGGGGAAGGAGAAGGCACCAGTAGGGGGTGAGGAAGAGGTGTGGTAGGGTTTGAAGTCCTAGTGTGATAAGGTTTATATAACTTAAACAACTGGGATTAAGGAATTTGAGTGAGACTGGGATATGGGTGAGGTGTTCCAACCAATAGGAAGAGAGGGAAAGGGGGTGGTACCAATAGAGAGTGAGGAAGAGAGAAGGACCAAAAGGGGGGAGAGAGAGTTTGAATGGGAGAGGGATAGAGAAAAAGATATTTTTTTATTTTATTTTCAAAAAATAAATTAAATGGGTTCTATTTAAAATTCGTAACTAGGCTTTCTTAGGCCTATGGGGCCCAATTAAACTTAATTAGGTACATTTAAAAATTACCCATATTAAATTTAAACAAAACAAAATTTTATTTAAATTTAATTAAATTCACTTACCAAAAAAAAAACATATTATTATTTTTTTTTAAGATCATGCCACGGAATTAATAATTCAGCTTCATGCCTTCAATTACATCTGATAGTCATATAATTTTTCATCATCAGGTTTCTCACAGCCTCAATGCACATACTCATCACAAAATAAGGGTCTACAATTTGCCCCTCACTTTGGTGAAAGTTGAAATCTATGTGGAAGCATTGCTCAAGTTTCGTCAAAGTGAAACTCAAATTTCTAATAACTATGAAACATTGGCTATGAGGATCAAGTATATCTTGCTCGGTCGACATACTCTATGTTATGAGACTAGCTACAGTCTCATAACAGTAATAACTGGGTCATGTGAAAATTTAGTGCATCTTTCTCTGTCGATACACTCTGCGTCATGAAACTAGCTACGGTCTCATGACAATGGCAACTGTGTGATTTGAAATATTGTGGATTCGTATTTAGGAGTGCAGTCCTAAACTACCTACGTATCTCCCTCGCTATCCTGAGAAAGAATCAGACCCACTCGTAGTTTGACACTTGAAACTATGGTGATGCATGTTCTTCTACGCCTTACACACCTACAGGTGACATGTTGACGCATGTTTTTCTATGCCTTACACCTAATGAATGTGTGTACACCTATGTCACACCCTACTCCTCGTAAGATGTAACATGCTCCCATAGTACACCTAATGAATTACCGTATTTTGCTTACCGGTAACCCATTAAATATACTACAAGGGATTTTAAAACAATTTTCGTTCATTTTTAAATTGGTGGGTAAATTTTTTTTTTTCAGATTTTAAAAACCTTTATTTAAAGTCCAAACATAAATTAAATTTTTAGACATTTAAAATCTCCATAATTTTTACAAAAATTTCGACAGAGTGCCGTCTATATTTTGAGAAAATAGTTCTTCAAAACTTGAAAATAAAGACACTCCCAATATTTTTCTCAATCACAACTTCATTATTCAATCTCATTTCACAAATCAACACAAGCAACTCAATACACAGTTTAAATTAAATCAAACATTGAAACCTCTCATTAAGGTAACAAAATTAATATTTACATTCATGGGATCATAAAAAATTTAGTAGTGCAAAACTTTATAAATACATAAAATCTCAAGATAACCTTATAATGATTTGTATTTATTACAATCCAAAAATATATTACAATCCAAAAATATATTACAAAAGAGTTGATACAACTGCAAGTAAATTTCATACATATAATTACAGAATTACATCAAAATCTAAAGTACAAGGGTATACCTATGATATACCTGAAGATAGTCTCACTATACTTTGCAGTAATCTTGCTCAGTTGCTTTATATTTTCTTTCACCTATGATAGCATACAAAGCTATTGCTGAGTGGTGAACTCAGTGGTGCACAAACTAATAATTTAAAACTTAATACAAGTTATGCTTGATAATTCATAACTAATAAAAATTTTAAATTTCTAAATTCTTCAAAATTCATAACATTCAGAAATCAATATTTTCATTCATGCAAATTATTCATTTGAATAACATTTTGATCAAATAGTAACTATTTATCTATATTTCTTTTAAATCCCGAAGCAATACGAAAATATTTTGAATCACTGACAAATTATTTATTTCAACCACAATTTATCAAACTATGCATAATTTAAAGGGCATTGCCAACAATTCACACAGTTGAACCCATGACCCAAAATTCAAATAGATGCCGTGTTGTACACCACGACATTTCACACTCTCCCAAAAACTGAGGCTAAAAGAGAGAACAAAGACTAGCTAGTATATATGAGTACTCATTCAAACTCTCCCCCAACTGGCAAGCCAGAGAGGAAGGAACTCGCCCCATCTAGTGGAGGAGATATCTCACTAGACAAGCTAATGAGAATTCACAACATATTTTGCCATGTCAACTGTGGTTTCAAATCATATTCAAAACAATTTCTATTTACAAAGTGTTTACAAATCATCAACATATTTAATCATCATAAATTCATGCTCAAGGTTGGCAACACATCAAACTTAAAATTTGCAATCCTCAAAACCATGCAATAAATCCTTAAACGCATAAGAAAATTTACATTTAATTTATACAATTTCATTCAACAAATTAAAATCCTCAACACAATAAAATTATAAATCATAAAATAAACTTTTTCAAATCAATTTAGAAGTGAAAAGTAACAAAATAGTTAGTTGTGCATAAACCTTATACGAGTCGCCTCTTGGCCTTGACTCGATGTCTCGGGTTCTTTCCCGGTATTCTTTTCCACTGAAACAGACAGTTTCACAGTGTTTCAATATCATAACTTATCATAAATCCAAAATAAATTCAAATTCACTTTTATCTAGCTCATATATGCTAAACTTGACGTTCTTCAAAATTTGTGTTTCGGGGTTACTATTCACTACACTATTCAAGTCAATTTGTTGACTTTCTAAGGCTTAATAGGTATGGGAATTCCAACTTCACCCACATACCACATTTTGGTTACAAAATTTGTTGGTTTTGGTTGTTTTCTCAAATTCTAAGTCTTTTAGGCAAATTTGAAAATTTTCAGTTTTGGTGTCTTAAGTTGCACTATTCCATTGGTCATTTTTCTGTTAGAATTTGGCAAAACTTTCTTCACAGAAAATGTTCCCTATTGTCTTAAATTTATTCTCCTTTTTGAATCACTCCATTTGGAGTTTTGTAGCTCAAGTTATAGCCATTTGAATCACGGCTGCCAGATTAGACTTAACCCAGATTTCTGGGCAAATTCTGGTTCTGGCAGTTTAGGTCACCAAATTTGGGTGGCCAAATGACTTGGTTAAGGGCATAATTTGGATTTGTGTTCCTCATGAAAGTTTTAGGTCTATATCTCAGCTGTCCACTGGTAAAATTTCATGTCATTTAGACTTACCTAGCCCAAGTTATGGCCAAATGAACAAATTCATTTGGTCATTTTTGCACAGGTCAGACTGCATAAATCTGGATTTGGTCAATTTGTTCACTAGGTTTTGGTCACTTTTTAGGCATGATTCCTAAATTAAAAATATTCCATTTTGTGTCTATTTTCATTCCTAATTGGCCTAACACTAATTGGAGTTGTAAATTTTCAGTTTTGGTTCCTCAAAGGGACCTTGGTCCTACTACCTGCAGCATGGCCATTTTCAATCCGAATTTAAACTCACTTCTAACACTTCCAACACATCTCAATTGGCCACAAATGACCATTTTTCATCTCAAACAAGGTCAAACGCATCATTTGACCAATTCTCACTTTTTTGCCTCCCAAAACCCTAGGTCTAAACCCTAACTTTCATTTCTAACTCATTTGTTGAATTCTAAATGCATATTTAGTACTCATACCCTCACTTACACTTAACCAC
This sequence comes from Hevea brasiliensis, assembly GCF_030052815.1. Taxonomy (NCBI): domain Eukaryota; kingdom Viridiplantae; phylum Streptophyta; class Magnoliopsida; order Malpighiales; family Euphorbiaceae; genus Hevea; species Hevea brasiliensis. Next base: position 79,363,176 of record NC_079502.1, on the reverse strand, counting down.
TTCATTATTTGCATCAAAATTACCCATTTCAACATTAGTTTGCTGCTGGCCAAAATTCCTAGGATTCTAGATGGGCATGATTTTGCATGTTTTCATCTATTTCTAACCACTTTCATCTTACTTCTATACTTTTAATTCAATCAAAATTAAGGAAGAGAGCTTACCTCAAATGGAGCTTTTCAATTTCTTGATTCTTCAAGCTTTCTTCAATTTTTCTCTTTCCAATCTTCTTAACAAGGCTCAACTACAAGTTTTAACTAAGAAACTTATAAATTTTATTGTAACACCCCCGTTGCATAGCCTGGTAGATTTCACTGTTCCGGTGACCGGTGTCGATTCGGACAATTAATGGGATTAGGGCCACACTTAAGACAACATGAGAAGCCATAAACACAAATAATTAGTAATGTTTAATTAGTTAACTATAAATAAGAAAAACATAACATAAGAGGTTAAACGAGCCGAGAGTCACAGCGATGAGTGACCTCCTCGGGAACGACTGCGAAGTCGTTTTAAACTCAAATTTCAAACCGTAAAAAGTGACGCTGCGGTCCTTAGGACCCTTGTGGACACAGTGGAAAAGAGAAAATCACGAAAAAGAACTGTTAAGTCAGTCAAATAATTAGGTCAGGGAGCCGGAAGAAATATTGGATTATTTGCAAACCGGGATGAACCGAGGCGATTTGGTCAATTGACCAGAGTGACTCGACCTAATCACAAATAAAATCGGAAAAAAGAAAATTTCGGAATTGAGAATTAAATTAAAGAACTAATAGAAAAATAAATAAAAAAAAAGAAAGAAGATGGAAAAGTCAAAGTGATGACATCATGCATGATGTCATAAAGGCTTAATTGATTTATTTTATTAATTTGGGAATTTTGGTCTTCCTAAGACATAAAAGAAAAGAAAAGAAAAGAAAAAAAATATAATAAAGTCTTCTTCTTCATAAAAAACGTGACTCTCTCTCCCTCACCCTCTCCCTCACCCAAAACCTCCATTAAAGCTCATTTTGAGCTTGATCAAATCCCTAATTCCACCATAGAAAAATTAGCCACCATAGTTAAAGCTTATCTAGGCAACTTGAGAAGAGGATTGAGCAAGAAAGAAAGAAGGAAAATTTGAAGAAAAGGAGGAAGAAAATTCTGCTCAAGGTTAGTAATTCAAGCCTTGGTTTTTCTTTGTTTAATTAGTGTTTATATGGCATTAAGAGCTTGTAAATAACCTTAAAATGAAAAAAAAATGTGGGGAAGAACAAACTGAATTTTGGGGCAGCTTGAGAGGAATATGATTTGCATGGATATGATACATTTGAATGAGTTTAGAAACCTTTCTTGGTTGAATGATTAGTATTAAAACCATTAAGTGTGATTAATTGCAACAAAGTAGTGAAATTGATGAGTTAGGGTTTTAAATGCTAGGGTTGTGAATCAAATTTTGGGAAAAATGCATAAATGGCATGTTGGACTTATTGTGAAGTGAAATAATGGTCAATTATGACCAAATAAGTTGTGTGGGAATTGTTGGAATAAAAATCAAATTCGTAGGTCAATGGTCATGCTGCTGGCAGCATGACCAAACCCACTTTGAAGGACCAAAACTCAAATTTTACAAGTGCAATTGATATGCCACCAATTGGAGATGAAAATAGACATAAAAGAGCACAATTTTCATTAAGGAACCATGGCCAAAAACTGACCAAAACTTGGTGAAACAATTGACCAAAGTGGATTGATTGCAGGCTGCCACTGCACTAAACTGACCAAATGAACAGTAACTGTTCATTTGGTCATAACTCGAGCTAGGTAGGTCAAATTGACCTGAAATTTTACCAGCAATTAGATATGATATAGACCTAAAACTTTCATGAAGAACACCAACCCAAATTAGGCCATCAACCCTTTCAAAATCAATGAGCAAAATTAAATTACTGTACTGAGATTCTGCAGAATTTTCATTGAGCAGCAATGTTTGGATGGCTATAACTCTCTCTAGAAAACTCGGATTTAACCGATTCTTGAACCGATGGAAACCTAAGACATAGTACAACATTTCATATGAAGAAAGTGAGACAAATTATGAACTTAACTTGGTCAAATTATTAACCAAAGTTGGACCAAAAATCTGCCAGCACTAAAATCTCAGTATGAACAGTACATGTGAACAGTAAACTTATTTTGGCCATAACTTGAGCTACAAAACTCCGATTGGGGTGATCCAAAAATGAGAATACACTTAAGACAATAAGGAACATTTTCTATGAAGGAAGTTTTGTCAAATTCCAACAGTAGATCGACCAATGGAACAGTACAACTTCGGAGAACCAAAACCGAAAATTGGCAATTTTGCCAAAATGACCTAAGCTTTAAACAAATGACCAAAACCAACAAGTTTGGTGACCAAAATGTGGTATGTCGGTGAAGTTGGAGTTCCCATACCCATTAAGCCTTAGAAAGTCAATAATTTGACTTGAATAGTGCAGTGAATAGTAACCCGAAACACAAAATTTCGAGAACGTCGAATTTAACACGTTAGAGCTAGGTAAATGTGAAGTTAAGTTTATTTTGGATTTATTTTAAGTTTTAGTACTGAAACATTGGAAAATTTCATGTTTCAGTGGAAAAGAATACCGGGAAAGAACCCGAGGAGTCGAGTCAAGGCCAACAGGCGACTCGTTTGAGGTTTGTGCACAACATATACTTTTATAATCATCTTTTGCATAATGTTTTGAATAATGTGAAATATTGGATTATAGCATATTTATGATGTTTGATTTAAATTGTGAAAGTTATTGTGTATATTTGAAATGACAATGTTTAGCAAATTGTTAAGATAAGTTTTGAAACCACAGTGTCATGACCATATATTTGAACACCTCACTAGCACGACTAGTGGGGGTAATTAGTTTCGAATTTTGATTCCTTCTCTGGAGAAGTGTTGAGGTGTGCCAGTAGAAGAGGATGTGAATGGATATCCATATATTTGAGCTAGCTAGCCTTGTGATATGATTTCTCTTTAGCCTCTGGCTATTGAGATTCTATTTGTTTCGAATGGCGTGATCTAACTGTGGGTTTTATGAAATGTGTTTTGATACTTTGAAATAAACTTGGTTTACATGTAAAATCTTACAATGCATGATTGTATTTAATTTTCATGTTTAGTCAAATTTTGAATGAATGTGCTTTAAGTTTTGCATAAAGATTATTTTAGTATATTGTGCTGCGAGTCCTAGTACTCGTGATAGCTTTATTCTTTGTCGCAGACTGAGAGACTAGAGGAGCAGAGTAGCTCTTGTGGTGTGTGAAGTCATCACTTGAAGTCTTGGGTATAATTTATACCCTAACTGTAAATATTTCTTTTGATGTATATATTGCACATAAATGTATGGACATGTACATGGGTCTTGAGCAGCTTGTACAAAGTTTGTATAAAAGTTGTAATAAATTTTAATTTGGACTTTTTGAATGTAAATTTTAGTATGATGAATATATAAATTGTTTATCTTGAATGGAATATGAATAA